>NC_092514.1:7308185-8508185 GCF_047511675.1 Marmota flaviventris
GCATAAGTGAAGAAGTAAGTGCCTTCATGAGACTCAGCAAAAATATTTAAATAATCCTTATGAAGCACCGAGATACACAGAAATAGACATATAGATGTGTAAAATGCATATATAATCAAATAGAAAATAAGAGAAGGATGGAGAAATGTGTTTTTAAAACAATGTGTCTAAGGGCTGTGAGGCCTATTTAGATACCTCTCCCAAATATATTAATATACATATTGAATAATATGTGTATCCCTTAAAATTCTTGAATTTGTAAAGCTGTAGAAAGCAATAAAATTAGCTTATTGAATAATAATATTTGGCAAGTAAAACTTCAAAGGTGAATAGGTATCTAATCACAGCTCAGTAAGAGTTATGTCTCAAAATTTCCATTTTCCTTTTGAGATGTCCATCATCCGGGTCCACAGGTCTACTTTCCTCAAGCTTACAGGAAATTCTGCAAAACAACCAGAGTACACTGCACTCTCCTTCATTTCCAAGAGGAAAGAAAACACTTCCCATTACTGTCTCTCAAGTTTGAGAACATACTTTATGTAAGACCTCCAATAGATCTAACGTTTTATCTGTGCCATATGCCATGTGCCATGGTCACTCTGTCTTGAAACCCCAACTTCTGCCCTGTAGAAACAGCTTTTGTTCTTTGGCTCCCCTTCCATGGCCATGTCTTAGCTGGGCATTGGGGAAATTGCACTTCTAGAAGCTCAACAGCTTTATTACTGAAAGTTGGCATCAGGTAATATAGAGGGTGCCTCACTGGTTTAACATTTACACGCTGGTATCTGTCTGTTTGTCTCTCCCTAGTTCTCTCTTTTTCTCTCTGAAACACACATACCCACAATCTTTATATCTGTGCCTATATCACCTATATTTTTTTCTCTCCATTTATGACCATTAAAAATTTTCGTCTACTCATTGATTTGTTTTCAATAATTTCTACCAACATATTTCTTTATAAGAAATGGAAGTATCAATGACTAGAACTTCATCCATAGGCATGCCAAAACCTGTGTGTATTATGCAGCAACTATACTGTCAGTGGACTGTGGATGCCTTCTCTGCGGGCACGCTGTTGTTGCTCACAAATGAAGTTGGAGTTTTCATTGGCACTTCCACCATTACTTTCTCAGGAATCTGCATGTTGCTGTGCTCTTATCATTACTGCAAAAACAAATTCTGTTCCAAATGTGATATTTTGTGAAACCCATATACAAACACATCATCTTTTTTGTGCACATTTAAGGATTCAAACCTAAGATGACATGTGTTCTCATTCTGTTAGAAAGAAAGTCTGTGGAAATAAAGGTGCAAACATTATCTGAACCTTGTTAGGAGTCTTTAAAACTAGGAAACTTATATTTCTTTAGGAAAAAAATGCATCAAATGTTATTAATTGAATAATCATATGAAAATTTCATTGGGAAGGTAAGGATGTTGTCTTGCTAAATTTCCTCCCTTGAATATATGATCCTTCTGCCTCAACCTCCTGTCTCCAGGATGACAGGCATGTACCAGCACACATGCCTTGTTGAAAATTTCTTAAACCCAGTATGTATTTATTTATTTAGGTTTTTATTCTAAACTGTCTTGTTTTAGAAGTTTGTTCAAAAGTTAAAAATGTAAGAAGAATATAACTATATGCATGCCTACAGCCCTCTGAAAAGATACTGTGATACTTTGTCATTATCCTTGGCTCAACACAACAAGGTATGCAGGTTAGGCAAGTTTTGTGGTTAAGATCTGGAATATTCCTTTAAAGTCTGTGTATTGAAAATATGCCCCCCAATGCAGCAAGGTTCAGAGGTAGGGTTTTCAGGCAAAAGTTTAAGATATGGTCATTTTAACTGAGTTTAATAGTTTTGCTAAGAGAATGAATCTCACATTTTCATGACCTGGGTTTGATGTGTATTTGTGAGATCTGATTAGACTGGAGAGAAGAGGCTTCCATATCAATAAAAAAAATCAGACACTAGTTGGGGGTACAGTGTATGAGCCTGCATTTAGAATAAATTACATAAAAACTTAACACTAGTTTTTTGATGATGATCTGTGATTTATCATACTTAAAAGAATTTAGCTCTATTAATTTTTATTTAAAAATACATGCAAGAAGCTACAGAAAAGCAAACAAAAAAAAACAAAACTAAAACAAAAGAAAATATTGGACTTAGACAATTGGAAAAAATGGACTTGTTTTTTAAAACAAATCAAAATAAATATTTTACCTTTTGGTGTTGATATAAAAATAAAAGGAGCATACTTGTGATGAATAATTTATATGTAACTTTATAATAAAAAGCTTCATTTTAATTATAACTGCATGCTATTTTATGCTTTGTTAAATATTTTATGTATATAGTTTTATAATGTACTGACTTCTACATGCTTTTCTTTTAAAATATTTTGTTGAAAGCATCAGATTTCTTAAAACAAAACAAACATAATCCACTAAGTAAACAAAAACTAATGTCAAGAGCAATTTATCATGTAGCAATATTTAGTTATTTACATGTATAGCTTTTCAATACTTCTGTTTGCCTGCCTTAATTTTTGCTCCTCATTGAAACTGCGAAATTTATAACCAACTTCCTGCCAAGTAGAGATGGTAGTTAAGAAGTTTTTCTAGCTCTGTTCTAGCTTCTTATTGAAATTATTCTCCAACCAGTGAGAAAACTTATGGGACTGAGGTCTTTCAGTTCTTGAGGGTTTTCATTGTTGTAGTAAAAAATATAAAGTGCATGAATTTTGCCTTGTTCAAACATTAATTATTTTTAAAATATTGACTCTCCCAATTTGCAGTACTGTTTACATGAGGACACTTTTTACAGTTATATATACTAACTTTAGAATGGTAACCCTGGTACCATTGTTTCAGGCTGTTTCCAGTGGTTGTGAAAATGAACTACACTTTTCTGAAGCAACCTGTAGCATTTTTCTTATGATATTTTTATAATTCACAAATATCCATGCAAGCAAATGAGTTTCTATAATTTTTATCTCATATCTCTACAATTTTTTTTCTGAACATAAAAAAACCAACAACACTTGAACAATTGGCAGACACGTGGATTACTAACAAGAGTACATCCTAGAAAATAGTCATTATTATGGTTGGGATTTGAGGTGTCCCCCAAAAGCTCATGTGTGAGCCAATGCAAGAAGGTCCAGAGGAGAATGATAGGGTTTTTGAGAGTTTTAACCTAATCAGTAAATTAATACATTGATAGGGATTAACTGAATGGTAACTGAAGTAGTAGGGTGTGGCTGGAGGAGGAAGGAATTAGTTGTAGCTTTGACAAGTGGAGATCTCTCTCTGCTTCCTGATCATTGCATGATGTGAGCTGTTTCCCTCCACCACACTTTTCTGCCATGATGTCCTGCCTCACCTTGAGCCCCAAGTAATAGAGTGTATTGTCTGTGGATTAAGACCTCTGAAACCGTGAGCCCCCAAATAAACTCTTTCTCCTCTATTGTTGTGCTGGTCTGGTCATTTAGTCATAGCAACATAAAAGCTGACTAAAACAGTCATATAAGATGTAATTATTGTTTTGGTTATAATAATTATTGTAGACATTTTAATTGAGCTTTACTTTAATAAAAATATCAATGTCAATGACCATCTCATTTCCATAATTAATTTGAGTGACTTGTATGGATAAAACTACTTTAATTATTGTTATTTTCAAATCTCTGGTTTTAAGAAAACTCCCTTATTTATGTTTCAAACTAGCACCTAGAAAATATAAGGGCTGTGGTTTTACAAACACAAATTCTTAAAATTTAAAAACTAAGAGGTGTCTTTTTTTATAATGATTTTAAGTTTTACTCTCAATTAGACAAACAAAACATTTGGGGTGAAGATTCCACACTTGTACCATTAGTATGGAATATTTAGTATGCATAAGGCTTATCAAAAGAAGTATCATTGATATCTTGGTGTGAATCCCTCTTTGTTTTCAGTGTAATCTTATTTACTATAGGATGTTTAGCAGCTTCTTCAGCCTTTACCACTTAGATGGCAACAGTATACCCCATACAATTTGTGACAAGAAAAATGTCTCCAAGCATTTGCAGACAATTTTCAGGGGAACAAAATCATACCAGGTTGAGAAGAATTAATCTTCAGTGGATATACTATAGGAGAGTGCAAGAGCAATTTGTACCTGAAGGCTAGTTTAGCCTTATTTCCAAAGAGTGATGCTTCTGTGCTGTCAGAGACTGTAAGTGTCCCAGATATCGAGTGCATACTCTTTGCTCAGGCTGGATAGAACTTGAATATCTCCCTTCTGTGACAAAGAAACTTTTCACTTATGTAGCATTGTACAGTGCATGGACTTATGAAATTTTCTGTGTAGTTGGGGTTTAATATTGAGCAAATTATTTAAGGGGATCCTTATGTAGAGTACTGTAGGTTTTTGATCTGTATCACTCCATATTTTCTGTTAATCTGTCCCAAATTACAGATATGCAAAGCGTCCCAAACTCTAATACCTAGTTCCTTAGCTGACTGAGATAGATAGGCTCTATCCATGATGTTTTGGTTTTTGATACTTTTTTGTCTCTGCACAGTGATGAGGAAGTTGTCTTTTGAGGACTCAACTTAGTTTCCTTCCAGATTTTTTTCAGGTACCACAGTCACATAAGCCTATTATATAATATCCAAAGACCATGCCTTAATGTACACTATCCAATTTTCTAGTTATTTATGGCAGGAAAGAAGTTAGCAGTGCTGTTTATTAAAAGTTTCCAACTGAGATATTTTTGAATGAAAAGGGAGCACTATTTGAAATAATTTTGGAAAGCTGAATGCATTGGCAAATGCCTATAACCCCAGCAACTTGGGAGGCTGAGGCAGGAGGATCTCAAGTTTGAAGCCAGCCTCAGTAAAGTAGTGAGGTTCTAAGTAACTTAATGAAACCATGTTTCAAAATAAAAATAAATGGATCAATGATAGATAGATAGACAGATAAAACTGGGAATAGGGCTCAGTGGTAAAGTTCCTCTGAATTCAATCCCAGTACATAAAAGAAAGAAAAAAAAATGAAAAATCATGCAAACAAGGACTGCCCAAACCACACTATACATATGATCCATAGTTTTATATTTAAATGAAAATGCATATCAGAGTTGCTTTAAAACATAACTACATAATAAAATTTGAGTGTAATCAGACTTTCCATTTATAAAATTGACTCTCTATGAATATGTGGAAGAAAGATTTCATATTTAGTGCATGATTTTTTTCCCTTTTCCCCATTTTTTATTTTATTTATATATGACAGTGGAATGCATTACAATTATTATTACACATGTAGACCACATTTTTTCATATCTCTGGTTGTATACAAAGTATACTCACACCAATTCATGTCTTCATACATGTACTTTGGATAATAATTATCATCACATTCCACCATCATTTATAACCCAATGCCACCTCCCTTCCCCGCACACCCCTCTGCCCTATCTAGAGTTTGTCTATTCCTCCCATGCTTCCTCTCCCTATCCCATAATGAATCAGCCTCCCTATATCAAAGAAAACATTCAGCAATTGTTTTTTTTGGGGGGGGGATTGGCTAAATTAACTTAGCATTATCTTCTCTAACTCCATTCATTTACCTGCAAATTCCATGATTTTATTCTCTTTTATTGCTGAGTAATATTCCATTGTGTATATATACCAGATTTTTTTTTTTATCTATTCATCTACTAAGGGACATCAAATTTGATTCCACAGTTTAGCTTTTGTGAATTGTGCTGCTATAAACATTGATGTGGCTGTTTCCCTGTAGTATGCTGTTCTTAAGTCATTTGGGTATAGATCAAAGAGAGGGATAGATGGGTCAAATGGTGGTTCCATTCCTAATTTTTCAAGAAATCTCCATACTGCTTTCCATATTGGCTGCACAAATTTGCAGTCCCACCAGCAGTGTATGAGTGTACCTTTCTCCCCACATCCTCTCCAACACTTATTGTTGTTTGTCTTCATAATAGCTGCCATTCTGACTGGAGTGAAATGAAATCTTAGAGTGGTTTTGATTTGCATTTCTCTAATTGCTAGTGATGATGAACATTTTTTCATATATATGTTGGTTGATTATATATCATCTTTTCAGAAGTGTCTGTTCAGGTCTTTGGTCCAGTTATATATTGATTGGGTTAATTGTTTTTTGGTGTTTCAAAATCCCAATGACATTCCTCATAGAAATAGAAAAAGCAGTCATGAAATTCATCTGGAAAAATAAGAGACCCAGAATAGCTAAAACAATCCTTAGCAGGAAGAGTGAAACAGATGGCATCACTATACCAGACCTTAAACTATATTACAGAACAATAGTAATAAAAAACCTCATGTTATTGGCACCAAAACAGACTGGTAGATCAATGGTACAGAACAGAGGACACAGAGACTAACCCACAAAACTACAACTATCTTATATTAGACAAAAGTGCCAAAAACATGCACTGGAGAAAAGATAGCCTCTTCAACAGATGGTGCTGATAACACTGGAAATCCATATGCAACAAAATGAAATGAAACCCCTAACTCTCACCATGCACTAAATTCAAAATGAATCAAAGACTTAGGAATAAAACCAGAGACCCTGCATCTAATAGAAAAATTAGGCCCTAATTAGGCCCCCAACTTCCTTAATGAGACTCCTTTGGTGCAAGAATTAAAATCAAGAACCAATAAATGGGATGGACTTAAACTAAAATGTTTCTTCTCAGCAACAGAAATAATCTTTGTGGTGAATAGAGAGCCTATAGCTTAGGAGCAAATCTTCACCCCTCACACATCAGATAGAGCACTAATCTCTAGGGTATATCAATAACTGAAAAAGCTAAGCACCAAAAAAAAAAAAAGAAAAGAAAAGAAAAGAAAAACAAATAGTGCATGATCTTTTTTAAAAGGCTACATGCAGACTAAAGTACTAAAAGATGTTGATAGATGGTCAGAGGCAAACAAATTCCATATTGTGAATTGTCTCAATGAAAAAGAGACACTTGTGGGACTAAATCTAATGATGACTTTTTGATTTTATAAAGCCAATATTGACTTGATCATCCAATTAGAATTTTAGTCAGTATTTTGTAAATGAATACCATGAAGTTTAGTGAACGACATGTTAAGAAAATGCCTCATCATGTATAAATGAAATTGAGAAATAGCAGGAAAAATCATAGCATATGTATAGTTCTTGTTAACCAGGTAAAAATGCAGCATAAGTTATGTAGAATAAAACAAGAGTTCATCATCTAATGAAGCATGAATGACATAAGAAAAGGGCAGATTTTGCTTCTGAGTTGTACAGTTAACGGCTCAGTTTTATTTCTAGACCATGAGTATTATGTAGTAAACTCATTTTTCTTTATGGTGACTTAGGTGCATCTCTGTTTTGTATAAACAATTGTCCCTGCTTTAGATGGGAATATTGTTAACATTATGATATCCTTTATCATGTCAAAATAATAGGCTACTACTTATGTCTGAAGCAAGCAAATAAATTTATTGCTTGCTAAGCAAGAAAGAAATGTAGTTTCAATGCACAGATTCTTCAAACTAAATAAAATCTGATCTACTATATATCACTTAGGGATGAATATATTTAGGTATTAAAAGAAGCAGGACTATTTAGAAATTGGATGTTTCTTGTCAGGGAGGTGGATTTAATAATGTAAGGCTGCTTCTTCTTGGCTTAGAATCAGAAATATAGGGTTGCTGCTGATTGGCTTACTTTCAGAGGTATGTTCACTATGGGAAATGTCTACTGATTGATTACAACTAGTATAAATCTCGCTCGCTCTCCCTTCTGTCCCTCCCACTATGCCTGATCACATTGTAAATCCTTGTAACTATGAACAAAATAAACACTCAGTATTCTCTTTTCATTAGTTTGGAAACTTCTGCTCAGTATTCTTGATCTTTCCATCCTATTGTTGGTCATACCCAGCTAAAGTTCTAGAATAAGCAATCAAAGAGTCTCATAATTTTATTTGACACTCCTGAAAGAAAAGCTTTGATTTGAAGAGAACTGATTTTGTTGGTCAATGTGATTTCATCAGCTTCTTTTTCTTAGGCATTGTTTTTAGAAGCAGCTTCCAGGAGGCCTTTGAGTCTCTGGATTGCAATCATCATGAAACTACGATACAAAAATGAAAACCCAAATTTCTATAAGAACTGAAAAAAGGTGATCCACAACTGTGTCCCAAGATTTGCAAATGTGTTCATAAAATAAATTCCCTAAAAATACTTTCTTCAGCTTAGAAAGATCACCCCTTTACTTGTATTAATCCTGATGAAATTTTAGCAATGGTTCATACAATTCTGTTTAGCCATGTTACATCCAAGTGATATTCTATTACACATAATCTCTAAGATTTTTAATTTTTTTTCTGCCTTTCCTACCTCTTTTTATTAGGCTGTACAAAATGAGAGATCATTTTTTGCAGAGATCATTGATATTATACTCCCAGAGATGGCATCACTCTTCTTTGTTTACTCCTGGATGAGTTCAACATTTTGATATTTTAAATAAAACATATTTTATCAATAGCTTAAAGAAGAATATCCTTGTGATTGTAGCAATTATTCATTGGAAATATTTTACAAAGTTAAACACACATTCATGAAAAAAAACTTGGAATAGAATGAGATTTCCTAAAGTGATAAAGATCTTCCAAAAAAATATACTAATATCAGTTGTGCTGAGAGGTAGGTATTTTACAATTAATAAGAGTATAAAAGCAAAGATGGTCTCGCTTAGCTATTCTGTTTAATGCCATGCTGGAAATGTTAGATAGTGTACAAAGACGAGAAAAAGAAATGAACACAGATGGTTGTATTCATTTACATTACTACTAACAAAAAATAAACATTTCCCTTTTTCCTATCCTTACTAATATTTATTGCTTTATGCTTTCATGAAAAGAGCTATTCTTTCTTGGAGGAGATGGTATTTTTGTGGTTTTATTTGTATTTCGTTGATGATTAGTGATATCCCATACCTGGCTTGCTATTTTCTCTTTGACCTGAAAACTTGATTTTTCCTAGTATTTCTTAAGATTTAGGATTCTGAGATGATTGTTCATCATAATGAAATCTAGTGAATGCCTCTGTGAATATGTCTTTGCAAAAAAACTTTACTCACAACAGCTTGTTTAGCACAATTTGTTATACTATTTTTCCAACACTCCATAGTACATATTTTACTGGGGTACACTATCTTTTTCTGTGCAATATTTCTGTGAGAAGCATTGAAGTATCAAATTATTAAATTGTTTTTTTTTCATTTTTTAACTTGATACTTGAAGAGATTAACTAATAATTTTGTTTCCAAAGCATTACAAAATAATGAACTGCATAACTTCATGAATATTGGGGTATATTTTATTTAGTGTCATATTTTTAGGACTTTGTAATGCTCCAGAAAAACCATAAGTTTAGTCACTTGGGTTAATTTGGAATTTGATAACAGATTCAATACTTAAAAGAAAACTGAAGTAGTTATTGCAAAGCTAGTAAATCTGTTCATCATTTTAAGTTAAGGTCCATTAAGAAATGAGATTAAGTCAGGATTTGCATAATTATAGCAGTTTGCAAAAGCTCCATTCCTGACAGAGACAGTGCATAAACTACAATAATATTATTATGAGCATCTCCCTGATCAGATAAATAATGATATGCCTGGAATTAGAGTATAGATTGGTGGATAGTATTATAAGAAAAAAAAATTAACAGTTAAGTGCCAGGAAAATGTTAGGGACTCTCCATTAGCAACAGGGATTTTACTACATTCAGTAACATCATACATAAAGGTCATTGTAGTTCAAGATCTAAAAATGCCTGGATTGATTTAGCTAAATTACAAATGGGTCTCTGGATTGACTTGTGACAAAGGTAAACCTTTGCCACAGAATTAAGGCACAGATGATTACAGACAATGCATCCTTGATACAGGATATATTGTTGAGATAACATTAGAACATGGATAATTTTCCATGTATATTGATAGAACATTGTGGAAGGAGTATTTTCAGATTATTTAAGGGCCCTGTTGGCTTCTATAATCCGTGAAATTGGATTATGTCATCTTGGTTAGTCAAAAATAAAAACATTGTTATTTCAGAAAAATTTGATACTAACTGCATAATAAATATGCTAATACCACAATTCCTCTAGCAATTCTTTTAGTGATTAGTCTCAAGTCATTTTGAATCATTTATAATGTATCTTTAGATAACATTCTTCTTTTATCTGTATTGCAAAAATAGTACAATAATTGATTTGCCTAGAAGATTTTTTTTTTTAATCACTTCTAGACTGGTTAGAAAGCATCTGTAGAACTGTGGGAGACAAAATAATTCAATCTCAAAGATGTTCACATCCTGATTTGCAAAATCTTTAAATGTTATTTTACATAGAAGACAAGGAGTTTTGCAAATGTATAAAGGTAAGGACCATAAGATGGGAAGGTTACTTTGTATTATTTAGAAGGGCCCAATATAAACCAGTCCTGGTGACATTTTGATGTAGTCTTGTGAGGCTGATTTTGCATTCCTGATTTCCTGATATACAAGATATTAAATTTATGCTTTTATAAAGCATTAAGTTTGGGCAATTTTTATAGCAACAATAAGAAACTAACGTAAGATCACTCATAGACATATCCATATGAATACCACATTGAGCAAGGTCTTCTGTGTATTACTGTAATGTCCACTTAAGGAGACTATACATCCTTGGTTTAAGGTTTTGAATAAAAACCACGGAGTTTCAGAGAATCTTTGAAACATGTTTGCCATATTTATATATTTTATGATTCAGTTCCTCTTTCCCAAATCTTATTATTTATTTAGTAGACTCTTTGAAAACCTTCTAATTGGATGATTTACCTTTTAAATATATGTAATTTTCCAGACTAAATCCATATTTTCATTAGCTTTTTTGCCGTTTACCAAAAAAAAAAAAAAAAAAAACAAAAACTGAGAGGACAAATTTAGAGGAGGGAAAGTTTATTTCGGGCTCACGGTTTCAGAGGTCTCAGTCCATAGATGGCCAACTGCATTGCTCTAGTCCAAGGTGAGGCAGAACATCATGCCAGAAAGATGTAGGAGAGAGAAGCAGCTCAGCACATGACCATCAGAAAGCAGAGAGAATCTAAGCTGGTATCAGCAGGGACAAAAGATATACCCCAAAAGCCAGAGACCTACCTCCTTCAGTCACACCCTACCTGCCTACAGTTAGCACTCAGTTAATCCCTATCACTGAGAAATGTACTGATCAGGTTAAAACTCTGATAACCCAATTATTTCACCTCTGAACTTTCTTGTATAGTCTCACACATTAGCTTTTAGGGGTCAATTTATACCTGAACCATATCACAAGTCCCCTCTTTCTATTCTGAATTCATATCTAAGGAAAGACCATAAATCCTCCTTTACTTTTTGAAGTTGTTCTACCCCCAGAGTATTGTTTTAAAGTTTTCTAAAGTATAATTTAAAAACTTATTTTTATTTAATTTTATTTTGGTTGAAATTTTGAATCTTCACTAGTTTACCCTTATATCGAAGCTTCTGAAATGCCCTACTGCTGTATGTTTTTATTTTATTATCATGATTATTAAAAAAATAAGTAAAACTGTTTTACTTATATACTTTCCTAGTGTTTTCTTCCTTATTTTATTTAATCACATTTCCTAAACGAACTAATAATATAAAATCAACAGTTTTATACAGATTTAACAGTGATATTCAGAAGCCCTTCACAAATTTTTGAATTTTGATGCAAGACTTTAATTTTGTATTTTTGCTTTAGAAAAACTCATTTAACTATAAGATTCAATTTCACTCTAAACCAGGATTTACAATCAAGTTCTGCAGATCTCCTTCCTGGAATAGTAATGCTAGAGTTTGTTGTGGCATCTGATTTCATAATGTTAAACTCATTTTTAAAAAAAAATTGTTCATAGGAAGGCTCAAAAGAAATAGTGCCTTTTTAAGTAGAAGACTGTATGGGGAAGTTAAAGCTGGAAAGATGCTGGGGTGTTTTTGCACATGTATGTGTGCATGTGTAGCATACGGACAGATGGAGACAGACAAAAACAAAAAGAAATCGAAAGAGATGCAAGGAGGTTCAATTTCAGGTTATAATGTGGAATTAAGTTTTTTTTTTCCCCCACTTAGCAACTCTTTGAGAAGGAAACTAATATTGGATCCTTTCAGTTTGATACATCAGCCTTCAAATCTAAGGAATTGACTATTGTTTGGTATTGGTCCTTTCTAAAAATATTTCTAAATGCATCATTTTTGACATGTCAAAAGTTCACCATAATGATCATTATAAGTTTAAGTCATTTTAAAGTAATTGTGTTATTTTTAAAAGAAAGTGTAAGATTGGCCTTGCAATAGAATATGCACAGGAACAAGAGAGTATGACCTGGGACTCATGGTTTCCACATAGAAAATGTCTGGGTAATGAAAAGCTCATATAGTCAGTTGAAATTCTTTATATTAATGATATTTCATGTTCCCAAGAAAAGAGGGAGTAAAATGACTGCATGATCAATAGTTCAGTAATCACAGACATCACAGTCATCAGCCTAGGGTCTTGCTTTAATTCTTTGTGAATACTTCAATGCTACCTTTTTTCATGGTGCTTATTACTTTGAGAACATATTGGTTGTTTCGGTGTGGTTTGACACAGTGGAAATGTCATGAACTTTGAATTCAGAAAAACCCAAGTTCAAAACCAAGTGAGGCTACCTATAAAGTCGGCTCTTATGTAAGTTCATAATCCTCTATGAGGAGAGTTAGTGTTAAAATGAGGCTACCATATCAACCTGTCAAGATTTCCATATTTTCAACATTTTATATATACATGCATAAAAGTACCTATAATAAGATGTCTCTATTTTTATTTAGCATGTTAAAAATAGAAAATGTCCACTATTATTACCAAGAATTGTCTCATTAAATGTAAGTTTTCATTCTGTATAGGCTAAACCAAATAATAAAATCAAATTAAAGCAATATCTTACATAATTTATATTAAAGCTATTTTTTAAACTAAAGTGAGTGACCTAACAGGAACATTTTTTTTTCTTCTTTTTCGGAGGCACAAATACATTGTTTCCTTTTATACTACAGAAGACAATTTTCATATATTCTAGAAGGATTCTGAATCCTGGTAGTTATTAGTTTTGCTTGTTTTGTTTCCTGTCTCTGCTTATAAAGCCATTTAATATCAGTACCTTCAAGGCTTGACTGACAGACCAAAATCTCTCTTCTCTTTCTTTAGGAGGATTTAAGTTGTTGTTATGCAAATGAAGTCCCAGGGGCATTCTTCTTTAGTGAGAACACAAAATAAAAATCTATAAGAATTTGATAACAGATAGGTAATAAGGCATTCAAATAAATTCTAATAAACTGGGAAATATAGTACTTTCAATAAGGCAATCAGAAAGAAATCATTAAGAAGTATTCTTATTTAAATATTTTAATTTAAAATTAATGACACTAAATTATAAGAACACAAATGCCTGCTCATATATTAAGTTTAATATCAAGCATTATTTTTTAGTGTAATGGGAAATAGCTTGATTTTTTTTTCAGGATAGACATAAAGTTAGCTCAATTTTTTAATCTAAAAATGGTTTTGGTGTAATTTTTTCCTTTGTTCTCCATTTCTTTATTTTTCAGTAAATCGACCAATTTACACAATTATTTGTAATACTGAAATTTAGGGCTGGGGATATAACTCAGCTGGCAGAGTGCTCACTTAGCATGTACAAGTCCCTGGGTTCAATCCTCAGCACCACCAAAAACATAAATAAAAAAATAAAAAGTGCTGGGGATGTGGCTCAGTGGTTAAGCACCCCTGGCACTAATAATAATACTAATTAAAATTTTTTTTTTAAATAAAAAAATAAATAAAGTTTCTGTGGAATTCTTTAATAAGGATAGCAATTCTGTAGGTGCAACCAGTTTCATTGCAATTCTGATGCTTATGAAAGAAAAATAGAGAAAAAAATTGCTAAGTCTTCACAAGAACCAGAGGACTTTTTCATATTGATGTTGATTTCAGAATTTTCTTCCTCCCTTCCTCCCATCCTATCTTCCTCCTTCTGTCCCTTTCTCGTTCTATTAAGTGTTGCAGTAGTACTAGGGTCTAACCCTCAGTTATTTTTGTAAGCTGTAAATATTCATTAGGAATTCAAAACCACAGCCCACTAACATCACTTAATATGAAAGCTTACCAATTTTTTCCTTTTCACATTGATTTGTAAAATTGAAAATCTAGATATGAACAAAATGTTAATATATCATGATAAAATTATTTACAAAAATTTTACAAAAATATTGATGCTTTCTTTTGTGGCTTTAAACGTATAGATTTATATATATTTACAATCAAATTTTGCATACTTTAATAATCTACATCTGAAAAACTCTCATCAGATGATAAAATAGTACCAAATTACTCATAGGTTCTGCAACAACAAGTATTTAATGCTTCCTCTGTATATGAATTGAATACTTTTTGGAGTAAGTTTTATTACTTTTAATAAATAATACACTATTTGAAGATAATATTAATGCTTTAAAAATATCTAGTCTGATTTCAGTTCTACTTAAGCATTCACCAAAGTCAGAATTATTGGACTTAAGGCAAATTGTTTAAATTCTCAAATCTGCATTTGTCCCATCTACATGAAGAGTATAGGTACCTCCTAATGTCTCTGCAGGTATTGATTTAAAAGTAAGATACACATAGCTGGGCACAGTGGTGCATACCTGTACTTGCAGTGGCTCAGGTGGCTGAGACATGAGGATTCTGAGTTCAAAGCCAGCCTCAGCAACCTCAAGGCACTAAGCAATGCAGTGAGACACTGACTCTAAATTTACACATATATATGTATGTATGTATGTGTATATATATATATATATATATATATATATATATATATATATATATATATATATATATGGGTTAGGGATGTGGCTCAGTGGTAGAGTGCCAGAGAGTTCAATCCCTGGTACCCCTCTCCAAAAAAGTAGAATATACAGCAAATAATAAGAGACCTGGTACCTGAGAATCATTGGCACCTGATTTACAATTGTTCAGCTTTACAATGGTGCAAAAATGATAGGTACCACTGTAGTATGTTGATTTTAAGTCCTTTGGGTATAAACTGAGGAATCTGATAACTGTGTCAAATTGTGGTTCCATTCCATGCTTTCTGAGGAATCTCCATACTGCTTTCCAAAGTGATTGCACCAACTTGCAGTCCCACCAGCAATATATGAGTGTACATAGTACAGTGATGTAGCCACATCAATATTTATAGCAGCTCAATTCACAATAGCTAAACTATAGAACCAAACTATATGTCTTTCAACAGATGAATGGATAAAGAAAATGTGGTACATATACACAATGGAATATTACTCAGCCTTAAGGAAGAATGAAATTATGGCATTTGCAGGTAAATGAATGGAACTAGAGAATATCATGGTAAGTAAAATAAGCCAATCCCCCCAAAACCAAAGACCAAATGTTTTCTCTGATAAGTGGATGCTGATCCATAATGATGGGTGGAGATGAAATTGAGCTTTGAAAGAAATAAAGATGATCGAATAAATGGTAGAACAGAGTACATTAAAATAATGCCCAGTAGCAATAATAAAGTTGGTATCAAATTAGCTGAGCCTACTTAATTCATTTATTTATTTATTTTGTTATTTGTTAGAGATGGACAGTTATATGAGTGAGGGTAAAGGAGATACTTCAAAGACTACTGCTAAATCTTGTCATATTTAACCTGGAAATTTCTTTAGAGTAGTCAAATTTTAAATATTGAAGTTCATGGACATAGCAGCATAATCCTCTGAGACATAAAATTTTTACACTGAACTAAATAGAGGTAAACACATCAATAATTTCACCCAAAAGTTTCCTATGAGTCAACAAAGAAATAGAGTATAAAAAATTTAAATCAAAGAACTATGCATATTATGATAATAAATGATAATGCAAAAATATCATTTTAATCTTTGATCAGGAATCTAAAATGTTAAGAGCTGCAATTTTTTACCATGTTTTATTGATCTAAGCTGACTTGTTCTTTTCACAATTATCAGGGTTTTGTTTTTTTTGTTTTTTGTTTGGTAACTATTTGTGGTCTCAGATGATCAAAGGTATGTGAAATTTATAGATCTTACCAGAGAAATTTTACAGTAAAAGCAATTGTTTTTAGTCTGTATTGCTATAACAAAACACCTGACCTGGGTAACTGTTAGATTGAAATTTATTTCTCACATTTCCAGAGGCCAGAAGTGCAGTGTTAAGGAGCTGGCAGGACTCATGTGTGTTGAAGGTACAGACCCATTTTTAGCATGGAGACTTGTTGCTGTGTCCTCTCATGTCAGGGGTGGAAGGGTGGGGCTTGGTCCCTCCAGCACTTTTAAAATGCTGCTAAGCCTATTCAGGAGGGCTGATTCTTACTGCATAATCACCTCCTACTACTATTGTATAGGGGATTAAGTTTTCATGCTCATAACAGAGCCTAGTTATCTTTCTGAGCATATTAGTGAGGGATCCCTCCAGAGGCTAAAAGGCACATGAAGCCAAGGATCTGAAGATTTAACCTTGCAGTCATTCCTGTACAGAGATGCGGAAATAGTTTATTATCAAATGCATAGCCTGAACATTGCTATTCAATTCAAGGACAAGCCATTTTTATCATGCATTATGGATAATTAAGTGTCCCTTTAGTTAAGACTTTCAGTAAAAATATTGCCTTGCAAACCCTAGAACTAGGACAATTTCTGATTATGGCCCTTCAAATACTAAGTGCACTTTAAAGTTAATTTACAAGTACAAAAAAAATCATTCTGAATATTAGATTATTTTAATGCAAATTCCACAGAATATGACATTGTCTCTTATGAGAAAGAAAAGAGAGACCAAAAAGACACTAACATAAAATGGTAAGAGGGCATTGCATTTATTTAGATTGGAGATGAGCAGTGTCTCCTAATTTGGGGCTGTGGAGGGAAGTGTTGTTACAGAAGTCACTGTGGGTAAGGGTAGGCCTTGGTGTCAAAGAGAATACTGAAGTTGCATCTGGATCACTAGAAAACAGAAGGCAAAGTAAATGAACAGGGGACAGACAACAGGGAATGAGTTCAACCTGAGCCAGGGATGTCTCTTGATGGCATCACATCCCAACATGTATACATTTTTCAAAATATTAAATTTTATTCTACTACATATCCAGTTCTCCCAGAATCATTTATTGAAGAAGCTATTTTTTCTCCATTTTATGTTTTTGGTGCTTTTGTCTAATATAAGGTAACTGTATTTTTGTGGGTTTGTCTCCATGTCTTCTCTTCTGTTCCATTGGCCTTCTAGCCTGTTTTGGAGTCAATAACATGCTGTTTTTGTACTATAATTTAAGATCTGGTCTCATGGTGCTTTCTGCTTAACTTTTCTCTCTAAGGGTTGCTTTGTCTATTCTGGGCCTCTTATTTTTCCATATGAATTACATGACTGCTTTTTCTATTTCTATGAAGAATGTCATTGAAAGTTTAATAGGAATTGCATGGAACCTATATAGGACTTTTGACAGTATGGTCCTTTTGACAAATTAATTCTGCTTATCCAAGAAAACAAGAGGCCTTTCCATCTTCTAAAGTCTTTCTCAATTTCTTTCTTCAGTGATGTGTAGTTTTCATGGTAGAATGTGTATCATCATATTCTCCCACTGTTATGACAATGGTCCTCACATCCCTACCCCAGGTCATTTGCTGATCTCTGTCCAACTTCATTATCCTTTTATCTGTTTCTTCCCTACTCTACACACACCAGTGGTACAGGCTGTGCTGCTTTCTGGAGTGTAGACACCTTTTGCCATCATGCTGACTCCCTGTGTTATAGACCCATGCCCATTATCCTTGAGTAAATGTAGTCCCCTTGACTTCATCACAATGCCAGTTCTCTGAATACACTCGACTCCACCTCAGACATAAAAGTGCATCTATGTTACTGTATCCAGTCTCAAATGTATGTAATTGAGCAATTACAATCATGCCAGGTATTGGTATATGTATAATAACTTCATAATTTTAAACCATCATGACAGCAATTAATAGCCATATTAAAGAATTGGGGGAAGAATTTATGCAGGCTATATTGTCCAAGCTTACTTATCTAGAAATTGTGATTCTATTTCTTGAGACAATACTTAATTAATTCTAAACTATTCAACAAACTGGTTTAACAATATTTTTGACTTGGAATAAAAGTAGCAAAGTACATTACACATAAATATTGAAAATCAATGAGGAAGGTTCTATCTGTTGATAGCAGTAGACTCAGAAACTAATATGTACCTTATTCCCGAAAACAGTGAATGTTCTTAATTTAAAAAAATAATAATATTTTTTCTATTCTAATACAATCATTACAAGTCACATACAAAAAGAAACCAAGATGCAATAAATATCAGATGGTATATTTCATTATACATACATAAATCCAATTTATAAAGAATGTTTAGTAAATTTCAAACTATCTTGAATCATCAGTCTTCAAAAACGTTCTTTTGCTGACAGATGTGTTTACTTTTATTATAGTTGAAAGCCATTGGGGGAATTTTTAAAGTAGTGAATGAAGTTAAAGGAAAATAAACTTTTAAGGATTGGGATTTGAAGTTTGTGGTTTTCTTTGAAAATTATGGTTTATTAAATCTGACACATGGGATTGAAGGAGCAGTAAGAGAGACTACAGAGTGGAATATTTCTGTGATGTTAATATTTTCTTATGGGGATACAAGCTTTTCTGTATTAAGGCTGTAATTCACCTTTGACAAAGTTAAAAAAAAGCACAATATCAAATACCTACTCATAAAAACACTCAGAAGATTGTCAATCATCAATTCTCTATTTTGGATTATTAATTTTGTAAAATCTATAGCCACACAGTATTGAAACATTTTAAAATTAAAAATTTAACAGCATTATTGATATATAATTTAGGTAATATTAAATTTTCTCTTTGTTTAAACTCACAGATTAGGTTTTCTGGACATTTCATATAAACAATAACATGATGTAAAAAATGAATTGGGGGTCTTTCATTTAGATAAATGCTTTAAAGAAATTTACCCTTTTTAGGGGCTGGGGATGTGGCTCAAGCGGTAACGTCCTCTCCTGGCATGCGCAGGGCGCTGGGTTTCACCTCAGCACCATATAAAAATAAAATAAAGATGTTATGTCCACCGAAAACTAAAAAATAAATATTTAAAAAAAAAAAACTCTATCAAAAAAAAAAGAAATTTACACTTTTTATTCACATGTACTTACTACTTTATTTTGTAAGTTTTGTTAAGTATTTCACTAAGTCATGGACAAGAAAACAATGTTTAGAATTGATTTTCCATGTTAAATTGCAAAAACTTTCAGAAGTATAAGAATATTTCACTAGATCATGTTATAAAAACAGATATTATTTTTTTTGCTTTTTTTTCCTTTATTGGTTCTTATTAGCTATACATGACAGTTTAATTAATTTTGATAAAATTATACATTAATAGATTATGTCTTTTTCTAATTAGGACCCCTTTTGGTGGATGTACACAGATGAATTGATAAATAATTTGTTTAGAATTTACTAGTAAAGATACTAATGTCATTCTTCATTATGGATGACTAATATTCAATTATATATATACCTATTTTATGTATATACATAATTACATATTTTATGTATATACATAATTGAATATTACTCAGCCATAATGAAGAATGACTTTAGTACCTTTACTAGTAAATGGATGGACTTGGAAACTACCATGCTAAGTAAAATAAACTAATCCCAAAAAACCAAAGGTCAAATGTTTACATGTTTTACTTGCACAAATCCATTTTATTTCTTTCTGGATTGTATTTTATCATGAGTATATGTGACATATTATTTAGGAATTTATTAATAAATGTCAAATTTTATTGTTTCAGTACATTGATTGAAATATAAATAAACAACACACATATCTTTGTGTACAGATATATATATATATATATATATATATATATATATATATATATATATATATATATTTTTTTTTTTTTTTTTTTTTTTTTTTTCCCTAGGTTGGGTTTCCAGGATTAGAATAAAGTCATGTGGTTCATTTGAATTTATTATGTAGTTTTCCAGCTATTTTTAAATATTTTAAAATATTTTACATCCCCTCTAGCAATGTGTATTAGGGTTTGTTTGCACACATTATGACCCAAGTTTTATTCTAGTGGATGCAAAGTGGTATGTTATGGTTGTAATTTGCATTTATAATTTGAACATTGATACTATGCAACTTAAAATATGGTTTTTACTATGGAAATTTTATTATGGTAAAATAAGGTACTTATATTACTTGATAATGTGTATCTGCAAATTATGATTTTTTGTCTACCTATAAATTTAGTTTTGTCTACCTTCTAATGTATACACAGTGTATATGTGTGTGTGTGTGTGTGTGTGTATATATATATATATATATATATATATATATATATATATATACACATACATGTATGTTCAGGATATAATTTCTTTATCAGATGCATGATTTGCAGTTATTTTCTTATGTCCTCTAAATTTTAATTTCCTTTATGGTGTTTTTGAAGTATAATTTGAGGAAATCCAGATTTTTATTTTTATAGAGCATGTATTCAGTATCACATTTCAGAAATGTTTGTTCATCTATAATAATAAATTTTTGAAGTGTTTTATTCTATAGATTCTATACTTTACATATACAAGTCTATAATCCTCTTCTAGATAATTTTATGTGTAGTTTGAATAAAAGATATTGCTTCATCATTAACTTTTAGATAGACACTTATGTTAGAGATACATGTTAAAAAAGACCTCTCTACCTGTTGAATTGTCTTGCAACTGTTTCAAAACACATTTGACAATAAATGTGAGTTTTTTTTTTTCTTAGACTTATCTCTACTGCCTATTTTGGCACCAATACCACCAAAATAGTAAGTTGAAGAATTAATAATTAATTGTAGCCTTGCAGAAATACCTTGTATTCATATATATTATGGAATAAAATCTCACATAAATGAACATATCCATAAGTGATATTTGATAATATATTATCATGTGTTGGAATGCCACTATAATGTCTATGGTTTTTCCA
Source organism: Marmota flaviventris (assembly GCF_047511675.1). Lineage (NCBI taxonomy): Eukaryota > Metazoa > Chordata > Mammalia > Rodentia > Sciuridae > Marmota > Marmota flaviventris. The sequence goes on from NC_092514.1 coordinate 7,329,401, forward strand.
GACTCTTCACATATTTCTTCAGTTTATCGTGACTATATGACCAAAGTTGCTGAAAAAAAGTTGCTGGAAAAATATAAAAACAAATATAAAAATATAAATAAATAAAAATTCTTTTGATTTACTAACTTTTAATTATTTTTATAATGGTTTTGAATTCTAGTTTTCTTCCTTAATTGGTCTCCTTTTATTGACATTTCAGAATATTCTGACAGCTCCATGTACTCTTTTTATATTTATTGTTATATTCAATGAGACTATGAACTGACTTCATCATACCTGGAACCTAACGCCCAATATTTTTAAGCATTTATTTTTATTAAATATTATTATTTATTATTTAAAATTGTATAATTTTATTATCAAAGAATTATTTACATACTTTGGTACATATTTATTTTACAGAATAGTGGGTTTTGTTGTGGACTATATTATTATTTAAAAAATCTTCTGAAGTAGTCATATCATACAGTTTCTGAATTATATGCCAACAGAGTTATAAAGCTTAAACCAGACCCAAGCATAATTAGAATAATGTGATGTATGAAATAAGTTTCATAAAATATTTTCAATTTTTGCCTCCCTTTATATCAATTGACATTTTACATATATAGGTTTTTATCCTCTCCCATTTTCAAATTAGTTCCTTGGTGTCACAGAAATTTCAAATTCTTAAAGTAACTTCCTTGCCTTCTGTAGATAAATCAATAGTTTCATGATTATATATATTATATATACATATATATATATATATATATATATATATATATATATATATAACCTTCTTTCTATTGTTTTATTTATTACACATAATTACTTCATTCAGTTGCTTGGGTTCCATATTTAGCACCTTCAGCCAAGATCCAGCTATGTACTTACAATCATATTTTTATTTTCTCAACTGGCTCTTATACCTGATAATTCAATGCTAAATCTAGTATAAACTTTTCACTTGGTTCAAAGTCTCTCCTGCATTTCATGAGAAATAACATATTTAGCATTTCTGACTATTTCTTGCTGTCCCCCTGAAAATACTTAGGGTTCATTGTTGTTCCTTGATACACATGCTTGCTACAAATTGATTCAAGAAACAAGAAACAGAAAACAAAAATACCACCTTGTAACCTTTATGACATCCTTGTCTATATGAAAGTCAAATACATTTTGCCATCCCTGTAAAGCCTATTCAGTGTCTAGATATTTTATGTGATTTGCACAGTGCATTATGAAATTGTCTATTTCATGTATTTTAAGATGATATCTCCCTGACTCATTATACAGATCACTGTAACTTCTATAGGAAAAGGAATTCCCCCAGAGGACTACACATAGTCAGAATAGTTACCAGTGTAAAAATTGGGCAGTTCTCTGTAACTATGAACTTTCTATCTCTGGATCTTTTATCTTCAATCCTCAAATTCTGCAAGTATTCAAAAGGCTTTCTTATCACTAGGCTTCTTCCCAATTCTCTTCCTTTACTCTTCTGGTGCAAGTAAAAGTGACCACTGTCTCCTGCATCAATGCTTTATGTCCTAGGCCTTATAATTTTTGGAACTACAGTAACTATATATACAAGGTGGTCACATATTCATGTCACTTTCTTAAAGGCAAAATAAAAATGAGCAAACAACAACAAAACAAGTGTTTTTATAGCAGAACTGGACTCTCTCAGGTATAACATGGCAGTCTCTCAGCTCTACATATAGTATAGGTAACAGAGATAAATAAACTCTATACCATGCCCTTATGATCATGAACACAATAATACTCTTTATAAATTACCCAACATATAAATATATGATTCTCAAAATATATATTGTAAGAGTACATAAAACTAAAGAAATTATGTTAATGTTCACTTGGAAGTATTTTTATAAAAGGTCCTATAGTCATATGCCTATTTGAACAAGGATGGTACATAATGTCCTCAATTCTGTGATTCCAAGTTTCTTTAATCCAGAAATATTATTTAATAAGAATCATAAAATCACTTCTAACCCACAAACTAAAGTCATAAGCAAGCCCAACTAAATTTCTTTTTTATCAAAATGTAAAACAAAGCTGCACTTGTGAAATATATTATTTTCTTTATTTCTATTCCATATTGTTACATAAATTACTTTAAGTGGTGTTGCATTTTAAGGTAATCATGAAAATCTTCTAAAGAAAAAATATGTGAGAAAATGTATTTTTATGTGTGAGGAAATAGCCTGAGATTCAAGTTTTTTTCAAGATTACTCTGATAGACAATATAGAGGTTAAGATATAAAACCGTTTAGAATTTCTTACATGTTCTTACATTGTGCTACACAATATTTAATTAAAATAAGTTCTAGGCACCTTGATTTTTTTGCTTAAGTGAATGAATTTTGAATAGAGATCATATTAATGATGGTGACAGAAACAATCATATCACAATACACAAAAACCTTCTTTGAAGACTGGAAAAAGATAGGGAAACCTTCCAATCACAGCAAAACTTTTACTGTTATCTAATGTTAATGGCTCCTTTCCCATTTCCATGTTGAAAATTATCATTCTTATAAGACTCTTTGTCTTTCACTTCTTTTTTTCAGGAGATTTGAGGCGAGACAAACTGTTTATTTTCATCCATTCACAGTTGACGATTTATTTTAAAGATCATGTCTGGGAAGATGATTGTAATTCTAATTAAATAGCTTGTCAGGAAAGCATTTGCCTTTACAGGTCTGTTGCCATCATAATATCAGCCAGATGTAAAACTGACATGCTGATGTATTTGTCCTGCAGTTTTACCACTGCTGCATTTCTTTTTTTTTCTTTGTTTAACCTCCATTACATATAAAATTTTAAAAGATCACTACTATATCACAGAAGTACCTTTATCTGGAAAAATAATTACAAATAATTTGAATCATCAAAACCACAGAAAAAGAAGTAATCATATTTAAAGATAATTACAATTTAATCCAAGATCTGATTAAAAAGGCCAGGCTTTTTATAGATGATAATCAACAATTCCGATACTAATACTTTTAATTAAAGAGATACAATTTATTCCACATAGCCTCATCACTATTCACATAGGTAGCTAACAGAATGAATGATTCTTATCTTGTTATTCCTTTAATATTTCCTCCCTTTGATAGTAAAAACTGAAGGAAACAATGAATATACTGAAGTGCTAATATAAAATAATCTTGTTTTCGCCCCTCAATCCTAAACCACTTGCAGATAATAGTGAAACAAAAACTAAAAGCATTCAGATAAGCCATAGAAATATCCGTTGTATAATTGGAAGTCTGACACAGGAAAACATGGCTAGGAGTTTTCCTATAGACTCACAGTCAGAATACATGAACCTGTCTTACTATTCCAGATTGTTTCACAAAGGAGAAAATAATATGTACTACAGCAAGGAACGTAATTCTGTAAGACAAAGAGGGAAGGTGGAACAAATTTATGTCCCTTAAACTCTCAAACATGTTACTCCTTTATTAATAAGCCTCCTCTAAAAAGCAGCAGCAGCATGAATGGGATAGAAGTTAAACCCAGATATTTGTGTAAATGCAATTTTTAAGGCCAAATTCTGAATGAAATAGCATCTTTCTCTTTCCAATCTCCCTCCCAATCTCCCAATCTCTAAATCTCTAGTTACAACAGTTACCAAGATGTTTTTCTGGGGCAATGTGGCAGGGGTGGGGGGCAGTATGCAGAGCAATGAAATCCAATACCTTACACATGCCAGGCAAGAGCTCTGAACCACTGAGCTACATTCCCAACCCCATTTTTCATTTTATTTTGAGACAGAGTCTCACTAAATTTCCTGGACTGGTCTCAAATTTGCAATCCTCCTGACTCAGCTTCCAGACTATCTGGGATTACAGGTATGTGCCACCACTTCCTGCAGGGTTTTAAATACATCACTCTGTTTATGAACTTTATTTGGAAATATTCAGTTCAATCACTTATGCATGCATTTGCTATTATCAGTGATCTTTGATCATGGACAGTTTTAAAATCATGCAAATAAAAAATTAAAAAATGCTATTAACTTTATAGAAGATGAGATCAACTCTGAAACCACTTCCAAAGTGCTATAACTGTCTGAAAAGACCAAATACACAGATGTATTCATTTATTTTCTCTTATTATTTGATATTAATTTTACAAATACCTATTAAATATAACAATATGTGGTGAATTGTAGAATATATAAGGAAATAGTTTAATTCTATGACAATTTCTTAAATTTTTTTAGACATTCTACTTATGATAAATGAAAACACATTTTGCTTCAAAGACACACAAATTTTGTTTCTATTTGTAGCTTTATTTATATTAAACAAAAGCTATAAAGCACTTTTGTTCAACTACAGGTTCATGAATAAACAGATGATAATGTATTTTGAAATGGAATTCTACCCAGGAAAGAAAAGAATCAACCACTGATGCAGAACATCAGAAATGTATCTCAAAATAATTTTACTGATTGACAGAAGTTATATATAACATAACTCCTCCTGCTTTGTGATTTTATTTCTGTAACATGTGTACTAATTTATGGTGACGGGGCAGATGAATGGTTCATTGGAGTGGGAGTGTGATGAAAGTCAGGAAAAAATGAATTTCCAAGGTACTTTGAAAAACTTTGGGAATGATGAATATTCTCAAAATCTTTATAGTGTGAATGGTTTCACAGGTGAATGAAAATGTCAACATTTTCAAACTGTGTACATAAAATATGTTCAGTGTAGCTTAATAAAGCAGTTTTTATTTCACAAAGTACTACATGTTCTTCATCATACATGGATGCTAAAAAAGTTTATCTCTAGGCAGAATAGCACTTACCCAAGATTGAGAAGGGCAGATGAAAAGGAGGATAGACAGAGGTTGAATAATGGATAACAAAGCACATTTTGAGAAAAGCAATAATTTCTTGTGCTGTTCAGCACAATGGGTGACATACTCACAATAACCTATACTACATTTTATTAATACTTAGAATAGAAAGTCTTGAAGACTCCAAACATAAAGTAATGAAAAGAGATGGAAATATTAATTAGCCCAATATGGTCAGTACATATTTAATATGTATCAAAATATTACACTATATCACAAGTATATATATTTATATATGCATAATATAAATATACTTAAATATATTTATATTTATTATTTGTTCATCAAAACTTAAAAAAAATGGTTAAGTTAATAGAAATACTAACACCCTGATATGAGCATTACCTGTTGTATTCATGTGTCAAATTATCACATCCTATACCCCCACAATTATGAACAGTTACATTAATTATTTGGTAAAGAAAAACATTTTTGAATGAAATTTTGCTTTCTTTCCAAGAGAAACAAAAGGATATGTTTCTATTTTTATTGCTTTGACTCCCCTTAGGTGGAGAACCTGTCCAAAGTATTAAGAAGCAAAGAGAAAAGTATCAGAAGGAAAAAAGAGTGCAATGGTGCCCCCTCTGCCACCAAAGAGTCTTAATTAAGCTTCTCCAGAAACCCTCACCATAATTGTTCTTATTAACAGAATATCAGCAAAAATTTCTGCTAACAACTCAACGTGGTTTGAAACTCCCTGTTTTTTTTTGTAAGGGCTAAGTTTCTCTGCCTTGCAAAAGTTAAATTTGTGTACTAACTTGATGGTGTACAAGAATTATTATTTCTGCTTTCCATAGTAAAGACTTGTGAAACCTCTGTCTAGTATAAAAGGAAAAAAAAAAAAAAAAGCAAAAACAGAAAAAAAAACACTCGAATAGTTTTATGTAGACTCCTACAAAAAAAAAAAAAAAAAAAAAAAAATGGAAACCTCCAAACTCCCTCCCCTCCCACTGGGTATAAAGTTTAAAGAATTTGCAGACTCCTGGTCCAGAAATTTTTAGGCAATATCTGATCTAGACTACTGCACATAATAAACCTGCTTCCTGCTAATTCTTAGGAAGTGCAGCCTCATCTGGCTTATACCAAGAGGAGATAAGGAGAGGGGGAAGGAAAGAGGAAAGGAAGGAAGGAAAGGAAAAACCTCCACAAACTTAAAGCTATAAGACAAAAAAAAAAGTTTCAACCTGTAACTTCAAAAGAAATGATACATTTTCAAATATTGACAAATAAAACATGTCTACTTCAAATGATTTCACCTAGTTCTACCAAGTGCATTAAGAAACTAGAATCAACAAATGGGACTTACTCAAACTAAAAAGTTTTTTCTCAGCAAAAGATACAATAAGAGAGGTAAATAGAGAGCCTACATCCTGGGAACAAATCTTTACTCCTCACACTTCAGATAGAGCCCTAATATCCAGAGTATACAAAGAACTCAAAAATATCCTACCCCCAAGTAAGCTTGATCACCTAGCTGAGGTAGTATTTATCAGATTTCTCCACTGTAAAAATTCTTTCCAATCCTTTTCATATTGTATTCTTTGGAAGTTACCATGCACAGCCCACAGTTAAAGTATGAAGAGTTACAAGCTCAGGATGCAGCTCATGGTAGAGCACTTGCCTAGCATGCATGAGGCCCAGGATTCAGTCCCAGGCATTGCAAACAAAGATTGCAGAGTTATGTCCACTTCCTTAAGGAGCGAGTATCTTTATAAATTTTTTGGAATTCTTCTGTATGTGAGATTAGTCTATTCTCCCTTAAATTTTATCATTTTTTACTTCAGATAAGAAAATTTTAAAAATGATCTTGAGAAATTTTTTTCTCTATCACTAGAAAAAAAATTTACTAATTTGAACTGGTTTACTTGAAACAGTAATTAATTAGTTAATTTTCTATGCTTTAAAACATTTTATTTACTTATTGCATTATGTTTTTCTATATTTTGACCTTTTTTTCTGGTTATCTCATAAACCGTAAGGTTGTGGATGCCATGAAATATTTATGACTTCATTTTCCCTCATCTCTTTCAGTTCTTGATTTTTTGCTTAGTCCAAAGCTGGATCCCCTGCATTTACCTGAAATGTAATGGGATGGCTTGACAAATATTTTGTTGTGTTTATCTTTTTTAGTATATATATATATATATATATATATATATATATGTGTGTGTGTGTGTGTGTGTGTGTGTGTGTACACACACACACATACATATATATATATATATCAGTATTTCTACTGAAATCCTAATGCATATTTTGTGTTCTGTTTTCACCTGGCAGATAATGGAAAATAAGAAATTGATAGAGAAGCTTAAAGAGGTCATTTCAGTGAATACTGCTGAACTTTCAGAGGTAAAGCTGCCAACTCTTGCTAACGGATATTAATACTACATCTTAGTTTTTTTGCGGACCAAAAATTTGAGGTGTGCTAAAATGTGCAAAAAATGAGAACTATATGATGTCTGGTTTGGGAAAGTATAACTTTGTTTTTTCTTTGGAATTAATTCACTAACTGTAGTGTTTTGCATTAGCTTCAAATTATCCTTAATGAAACTAAGCTTCGTGAAGAGAAGGTGAAGTTGGAATGCTGTCGGCTTCAGAAAGAAAATACCATGCTTAAGAAGAAGAAAGAGCAGGTAAAGAAAATTTGATGTCATACATAATGTAAACTAGAGAAGTGAATATCATTATCTTGTATCTTTCTTGGATCTGTTTCTGAGGTAAGGAATATTCATGTAGGACCTTTACTAGATATGCAAAGTTTAAACAGTGCTCCCCAAATTGAGTGCATATATTTGTTCTCCATCTGTTTTGGATTTTTGGATTATTGCTTTTCTTATCAAATATCAATCAGTTATTAACTTGCATAGCCTCAAAGAAACTTTTTAAACCAGAAAATTAAGTATTTTATGATCCTCTTTTGAGTAGTTACTGATTCACCGGCCAAGAGAAGATTACATGATAAGGAGTCTAAATTTAGGAGACAGTCATATGTGCCCAGCCATTCCTGCTGGAGGTAAATTATTTGAATTGGCAGCAATTTTCTGGGGAATGCAATAAACAGGGTCAACTTCCTGATAGCTCTGATGTTCTTACTGCAGCTATGAGAGTTGGGGCCACTCTGCCCTCTTCCTTAACCAAGGTCTCAACCCCCTCGATTGAGGCAGGCCACCGAGGAGTATGGCTCTCTATTTCTTTGTCTAAGTCTTGTAGTCCTGATGTATCCAGTGCAGAAACCTCTCCCTAACCCATAGGAATTCATATGTTTTGACTTTTCAGTTGCAGCAGGAAGTCAAAGACTGGAGTACATCACATGCTGAGCTCAGTGAACAAATCAAATCATTTGAGAAGTCCCAGAAAGATTTACAAGTAGCTCTTAGTCACAAAGAAGATACTATTAATGTAAGTTTATACTCCAAATACATGTTTCATCTCATGAATTCTCCTGAAATCTTCTGAATTAAAATCGAGAGTCTTCCAACCTTTTGCTTCTTTTCTAGGCTTCGACTAATTGTATCACACAGTTGAATTGGTTACAATGTGAATCTGAATCTGAGGATCAAAATAGAGAAGAGGAGTCAGATGAATTAACCAATGGAGAGGTAGCAGGTAAGATCAGTCTCAGGGAGGTTGAATCCTTTTTTGCTTTCCTGTCTTTAATTAAGTATACAGATGCCACTTTTCAGCTGGCTGAATTTCTTCTTAAGCTTCAGGGTTGTAGACACATATCATTGGATCTATAGATATGTCTGTTGCATTGGCAGAGGTGGGTTGCTGGGGTATAATGTAGCAATAGGCATGTGAAGAACACTGACTTTTTCTATCCCATTGAAAACTAGTAAGTACACTGCAGCTACAATAGTCACATCCTATACCTCTAAGTATTGAACATTGTACAGTAAGAGAAATTTATTTCTTTATTCAGATGATACTTGATTTTGATACTCATCATCTCTATGGCTCTGTGGTTTTAAGGTCCACAGTCAGTCTTAAGAGTCCGGAGGTAGTTGGAACCATAAACTAAGGCTGTGAGAACAGAGGCTAGAGACTATCAGAAAGCTAGAGAGGGAGTGTAACAGTGTTTACTGATGAGGAAAATATTTCCAGATGTTTTCTCCCAAGTTGGATATTGCTTACATAGCAAGTATTTCAAACCACACCTGGTAGTAGATTCAGGGAGAAAATAGAGGATTGAATCTTTCTAAATAAGACACTTACTTGCCCAGGTGAAGATAGATCTGAGAGAGAAGAAAAGCTTTTATCTTACAAGAATAACATAGATGACATTTCAGTTGTGCAAACTAGAAATTCACCTTTTTTTGTTTGTTTGTTTTTAAGACAGACACAGTACTTTTATTTATTTTTATGCTGAGGATCAAACTCAGTGCCTCACACATGCTAGGTGAGCACTCTACCACTGAGCCACAACCCCAGCCTGAAATTCACCTCTCTCTCTCTCTCTCTTTTTTTAAATCTAAGCTTGCAATTCTCTTAAAAGTCATTAGTCTAATCAGTTTAGTTATTTAATTGATTTTTTTGTTTTGTTTGAACACAATCATTATTTAGTTTGGGGAAGTGAGGAGAATATAGAGTTAAAAGTAAGGAAAGAAAAAGCTAAATTCTTTTGTTTTTTAGGTGATCCGAATAAGAAGATCAAAGATCAAATTAAGCAGATGATGGATGTCTCTCGGGTATAGTTCTTTGTAAGAGTCCCATAGTGCCTGTGAATTCTTCCTGTGCCTCACTTTTAAGAATACCTCTCTTTTCTGCAATTTTTAGACACAAACTACATCAGTAGTTGAAGAGGATCTAAAACTTTTAAAACTTAAGCTAAGAGCCTCGATGTCCACAAACTGTAATCTAGAAGGTGGGTTCTTCTTGAGAAGAAATTGCCATGTTGGAAAGACTTAAAATTTTATTGGAAAGATAAAGAATGGCTTCTTGCTTTCATGCTTCTTACTTTTCTTGGCACTACTCCCTCAAACAAGTTCTTAAGTCCTTGTACACATATAGAGATAAGCTTTTTTATCCTTTACAGACCAAATAAAGAAATTAGAAAGTAACTGCAGTTCACTACAGTCTTCTAAAGTTGGACTGGAAGAGGAATGTAAAACTCTAAGGCAGAAAGTGGAGATTTTAAATGAACTCCACCAGCAAAATGAGATGGCACTACAAAAGTAAGATTTTCATTGTTTGTTATTGTTATCACTGTGTGAACTAATAGATAATTTTATCTTTTCTTAAGATTATTTACAATTTCTTCTAGTTTGTAATAAGTAGAGATTTGTCTTTTTTCCTTTGTGTTTTGTTTCCTATAAGTTGCATTTTTCTTTCCATCATCAGTCTTAAGAGTCCTGAGGTAGTTGGAACCATAAACTAAGGCTGTGAGGACATCGTAATCAATTGTCAAATTCATATGAAGGCAGGAAGTGGTAAACTGGTATTAACAGTCACTGATGTGGAAACACCTCTCAAAGATCTAGACCCTTTCTATGATCCCACTATTTATTTTAATTACCTTTCATTGTGATCAGTTATGTAATTCTAATGTTTTGAACTTGTATCTCTAACTCTGGACCTTTAAAAATACTGAGTGATTTGGAATGACATGTTTTAGTAGAATAAAAACTTCAAAAAGGAATAATATTTACTTATTGATGGTACAAGTTTTGGACTTGAATATCTCAGATGTTCACACTAAAAATTGAACTCTGGCAAGGACCTTAGGAGTTATGATTACAGAAGTACTTGTTTGTAGTATATATTTATATATTAATCTTCTCAGTGTGGGGCTAGTTATTTTTTGAAAGTTCATTTGAAGTTTTTAATCCACAAAAATACTTGAATTCTCTAAAAATAGTTTTTTTGTGTCAGATTTTATTTGCACCTGATTTTACTCTTCGGTATATATATATATATATATATATATATATATATATATATATATATATATATATATATATATATATATTTTTTTTTCTTGTAAAGCAAAGACAGACCTTCTTACAGACCTAACTATTTTTAGGTATTTTGACTTCTGTTGCCTAATTAATGCATTAAATATTGAAACCTTTCCATTAACTTTTCTAAAATTCTGTGATCTCCAAGCGACCTTTTTAGAATCTCAAATATTTGTTCAGGCCAGTTCTAAATGCCTGGCCTGTTTCAAAGAAACATTTCTCATTTTATCACTTTTTTTTTTTAAAGAACACTTGTTTTCTGTGTCCCTACTAGTAATATGAATGACCTAAATGGCAATTAATTTTCTTTGTAATGCAATTAAATTGTAGCACTATTTTCCTCAACTCCTCCGAAATTCATTGTCATCATCTGTGGTTTGTACTCTTTTTAAAAACTCATCCCCGGGTACTATGTTAGTTCATGCCTGTGTCATCTTTTCTGTTCCTAACCTAGATCATCTGTCTTCATTCTCCATTTTTTATATTTTTTATATAACTTACTTCAAATTCTTAGTAGTTTTCTCTATAGCCGCTTGAGTGGACTTTCTAAAATGTAAGTCTGTCCATGTCAATATGTGCCTGTGGTTTATGAAGAATTTGCTTTCTATTTGATGACCTGTTCTTTTTTTCTTCCTTGTATCTTTTTAATAGTTTAAATATTTTTAATTATTTTCCTCATCCCCTCTGTATAAGCTTGATGTAATCATAAATTATAATGGAATTATAATTATATAATTATAATTTTATTCATCTTCTCATAATTTAAAGGCCATGGTATATATTCTGGATTTAATAAAAACCTGACATAGATTAATAGGTTTGTTATTTTTTTTTATGGGCTTTAAGTAGCTCCTGAATCAGATAACTGTTGTGGCATTGTATGTTAGTACTTCATACACTGTGAACTCCACAAGACATTCATTCAATTTATACACATATTTAAAGTTTCTGTAGTTCTGCATTCTACACTGTTTGTTTCTTATTTGAAATTATTTTCATTCTATTTGAACATTGTCCTTTAATGATAGATTTGATTAGTGTATCAAATTAGTACAAGGATAAACAGAGAATAGTATTTTATCCACTAAATATTGCTACCTTTATAATCTGTATTAGGTTGACATGAACTTCATGATTAGAGTTAAAACCAGTTTCCATTTTTAAAGGATCTTTCTTTTGGCTACTGAATTTTGACTGTTACTTAGTTTTAGCAATTTAAAAATATCCAATTAATTACCATCTGTTTTAAATTTTTTCTTTAAGGAGTCCATTATCATTGTTGTTTGGTCTTATCCCTCCCCTAGTTCCTGTAGTCATTTCTCTGTTTTTTTAACTGTTGTATTGGGAAGTGCCTAGGTGTAGTTTTCCCCACCCCACCCACTTTTTCCTCTTGCAGTTATGTTGCTTGGGACCATTAAACATTTCTTGAATTTTCAAGTCTTTTTCTAAATGTTGATTTTACCTCATTCTCTCTTCTGATTATAATAATGCATATTAGAATTTGATTTCCCCTGCCTCCTACATTCTGGATTTACTTCTTCTGGATATTTTCTTCTGACCTGTCTTAAAAGCGCTAGGATTTATTTTACTTCCCAAATCTGCTGCTAAAATCATTCATTGAGTTTAGGATTATAAAAAATTCAGGGTTTAAAATATTATTTTAGTTGTAGATGGACACAGTATTTTATTTTAATAGGATTTTTTTTAAGAGAGAGAGAATTTTAAAATTTATTTTTTAGTTTTTGGCGGATGTTGTCATCTTTGTATGTGGTGCCGAGGATTGAACCTGGGCCGCATGCATGCCAGGCGAGCGCGCTACCGCTTGAGCCACATCCCCAGCCCGACACAATATTTTATTTATTTTATGTGGTGTTGAGGACTGATCCCAGTGCCCCACACATGTGGGGCACGTGCTTCACCCCTGAGCCACAACCCCAGTCCTATTTCAGTACTACAGCTCAAACCCAGGACCTTGAGCCATGTGCTCTACTATTGAGCTACCTCCCCAGACTCCTTGCTCTTTCGCATAAGGGACTAGGGTCTTACTGCTTTCCAAGCTATCTTTAATCTCATCATTCTGCCTCTGCCTCCTGAGTATCTTCCACTGTAGGTAGGTCACCACATCCAACTATTTCTTGGTTTTATAGTTTCTAATCCTTTGACAAAATTCATAATCTTTTTTTTCCTCTTTTGTGGTGCTGGGGTTTGAACCCAGAGCCTTGTGCATGCGAGGCAGCACTGTACCAACTAAACTATATTCCCAGCACTGAAATTCATAATCTTGACTTTACTTTTTTGACTATATAAAAAGCACAGTGATTTTAAAACATGTGCGGATAACCCCATTAGGTGGTTTCCTTTTCTGTGGGATTTTTTCTCACAGAATTTTGTCTTATGGAGTGCCTGGTCAGTTTTGATTGGCCAACATTGTTGTGATAATTATAGATGAAATTTGAGGACTAAGATGAAGTTATCTTCTTATAGAAAAGTGTTGAGGTTACTTGAGTAAGATTGTTACTTTAAACTTAGTCAGCAATTAAGATAATTCAAAAATGACTTGTCTTTTCAATGTTTCATTATTGTTCCTTTTGGATTTTTTGCCTGTTCATCACTTAAGTGTGCAGTACTTTCTAATCTAAACTCAAAGGCTAGGGCTTTTATTAAGGGTCCCTTTATTTGTAGCCCCAAACACTTTTTTTTTCCTCTAAGCCCAGGAATTTGATGAAGGCTTAGTTTAGACTCATTATATCTTTGTGTTATCTTCAATATGTGGGTGAACCTAGGAGAAAAGTACCTTAAAGTGCCAGCCTTACTTGTAATTCTGAGATTCATTTTTCTAATGGATCTTGGCCACATACATATATCTTCACTGCCTTTTTAGCTTGGATCCCTTCAAACACAATTTTATATTCTTATAAAGATATTTTGATTGTTCTTAGTGCTCTCAGACTAACTCTTTGATAATTGGAAACAAAATTCTCTCTGTCCTTCAAGATTCAGTTTTCTCCATATTCCTTCTTAAGCCAGTGGGGAAAATTATTATATTCCTTTAGGCATCATTTATACCTGAAACAGTGAGCTCTTTTATTCTTTAGCATCTTACAAGGTAACTAGTATATTATAGCCACTCATAAAATACTTGCTGAAGAATTAAATGAGAAGCTATATAAGAATATATAATCCCCTTTTTCTATTTGGTATCAATAATCCTTTTTTACTATAGTTCTTCTGATTTATGGAAAATTAAGTTTCAAGTTAATTATCTTTTGAATTGGAACTATGGCTAAAGTAGTACAAGGATAGCAGAAAATAGTATTTTTTAAATCATTAAATGTGGCTACCTTTGTCTCAGTAGATGAACATCTTGAGTTTCATGATCAGAGTTAAAACTTGTCAGTAGATAATACTCTGATCATGGGTCAGTTTGGCTTCTTTTTCTGGTTGACAGACATTATCAAAACTCAGATTTGTCTTTTTGCTTAATTACAATTCTTTTGAAATAGATATCTATAGTGTGAAAAATGTTCTGTGGTTAATTGCATAGCTAAAAGACATATTCTAGAAGATTTTTTCTTTGACTGACTATATCTTTATTCTGGTGCCAGTCTTGGATTGAGAAAAGAGTTCCTCCATGACAAAGATATACTTAGTGTCCTACCCATGGCAGAAACGAGAAAAGAATTATCCCCTGCTTTATCCTAATATGTTTAATTATGTTAGGTTGATCAGTCCTGATCTTCCACATTGAAGTAAAGTGAGTTTTTGTTATCTTACACACAGGAGACTTGCCCTTGGGGCACATGTTGTTTTCACATTTATTTTATTTACTGGTAAGTAGAGAATTAAGAGGAGAAGTTAGAAAATGTAAGTGATTTACCAGAGTTTGATTTACGAAATTGTAGGTTTGAATTCCTATTTTATGTGCCTAAGCATTTTATAGAATTGTGGGAAGTGATATTCACAAAGAGAAACTTTTGATTTGATAACTGGCTTTATTTTAGGAAACTGAGTCAAGAAGAATATGAGAGACTAGAAAAAGAGCAGCGGCTGTCAGCTGCAGATGAAAAGGTGGTTTCCCCTGTAGAGGAAGTTAAAAATTACAAATGAGTTCAGTTTCTAAAGGAGGGTGTCAATGTCTAATGAACTAGTGTTAGCTTTCTTTTTAATCTTTTTTTACATTATGTAGATAGAAGAAAATAGCATGGAAGTATAAATAACGAGAGAATATGAATACATTCAATTCACACAGGAGAAAAAATAAATTCCAACTTAACAAATGAAAAATGTTAACAAAAATTTACTTATACCCAATGGGCAAGACCATAGGGAACTTGGTCAATGCAAACAGTTCTGGGGGTTTTGTATGTTGTAGTAATTCTTTAAGAAATCAGTTTGCTGTGTGATGTATCAAGACCCACAAAAGTGTGGCATTTGATAGACCTTGGAAATCTTCTATGGATATAATTTGAAAAAAAGTTTTAAGGAGGAAGATATTTCTAGCTGAATTACTTGAGAACACACTGATGAACAGTTAAGGAAATTATAATTTATCAATTCAGAATCTCTAGCAATTAAATGATAAAGAAGTTATTAGTATTAGGTTTTTATTTCATTCATTTATTTATTTTTGGTGCTTTACTACTAAGCTACATCCTTAGACCTTTTTTTCACTTTGAGAAAGGGTCTCAGTTGCATAGGTTCCCACTTAATTGCTGAGACTGACCTCGAACTTGTGATCCTCCTGCCTCAGCTTCCCAATCATTGGGATTACTGGCATGTGGCATTGCACCTGGCCTGTAGTATTAGTTTTGATCACACTGGATTCATATAACTATAGAAATGTTTTTCTTATGTATGATAAAGTCTTTAAAAGTATAGCAGATGGAATAAAGGGAAAATGGTCAGAATGTTTCAAATTTTATTCAATTGTTGTAATTCTTAGGCGGAGAATTGAAGAGATGGAAGAAAAATTACAGAAAACTGAGCGCTCATTTAAAAACCAG
Organism: Marmota flaviventris; assembly: GCF_047511675.1. Taxonomy (NCBI): domain Eukaryota; kingdom Metazoa; phylum Chordata; class Mammalia; order Rodentia; family Sciuridae; genus Marmota; species Marmota flaviventris. Next base: position 7,345,242 of record NC_092514.1, read on the forward strand.
GTAGTAATTAATACTGTCCTGTAGTTGCAGAATTCTTTGATATCTAATACAGACAATTATAGGCTATTATAACGAGTCCCTAAAAACATTTTTTTTAATGTGTTGTCTTTTTCAGATTGCTATGCAAGAGAAGAAAGCTCATGATAATTGGGTAAGATTTTTTCCCCCTTTTCTTTATTTTGTGCATAGCCTACCACAACTGAATTTGAATATTTTCTCTTTGATAGCTCAAAGCTCATTCTGCAGAAAGAGCTGTAGCTGCAGAGAAAAGGGAAGTTGTTAATTTGAGACAGAAGTATGTGATTTTGGTACCTTACTATATGTTTTATAGTGTTTTAAGATTATGCTAGATATTATCTATGATAGATTGCTGTTTCATAATTTAGCCCATTCTTTCTCAATATTCAAGACTATTGGAAATGGCCCAAAAGATGGCAATGCGGCAAGAAGAACCTGTGATTGTAAAACCAATGCCTGGAAGACCAAATTTACAAAATCCTCCTCGGAGAGGTAGGGAGCACTTTGTAAAAGGAGCTATTTTATTTCTTGGTGCAGAATTATGTAAATTACTTTTTATTTCTGTGTGTAATGGTTATGAAATAATCTGAATGATTTGCTAAAGCGGGAGGTGGGGGTTGGTGTCAGGGAGAAGGCTGCCTTAAAGTAGTAACACGGCATTGTTGTCTTTAGGTCCCCTGAGCCAGAATGGCTCTTTTGGTCCATCCCCCGTGAGTGGTGGAGAATGTTCCCCTCCACTGACAGCAGAGCCAGCTGGGAGACCTCCTTCTGCTATCCTTAATCGAAGAGATATGCCTATAAATGGATTTGGTGAGCATTCACATGTTGCTGTATAGTAAACTGCTTCAAGGTTTTGGTTTTTTTTCCCTTTTGAATATTCTAATGAAAACATAGAATTTGGGCCTGTACAATATATAGAAGATAATTTCTTACTTTATCTTAGTGAATGTTTTCTGTAAAATCTGTTCTAGAATAGAAAACATTTTTTTTTTTTCCCTGGAGGTCCCTGTATTGTTTTTTTTTTTTTTTTTCTTTTAAATTTTACACTGTGAAGTGTAAACCTTTGTCTTTAAATTAAATCTCTATGATGTTCCTTTCCCAAATATTATAAAAGTAGCCTTAAACTTTATGTATCATACATATTTCCAATATGAAATACTGAGTCTTATTTCCAATTCTAAATAGGACTGTAGTCTTGGTAAGATTGGAATTCAGGTTATACAGATTAAAGAAAAGCCAGCCTACACATACTTCAAGTCTATAGCTTAAAGTTTAGGACCAGTACTTATTAATCTGCTGTTCTATCAACCCAAGGCAGTTCTTCATTTTATTTAAGTCTCTTCATAAATTGTGATTTACTATTGGGCAACCCATTTTTAAAAATATTTTTAATTGTAGATGGACATGATATCTTTATTTTTTAAATGTGGTGCTGAGAATCAAACCCAGTGCCTCACACATGCTAGGCAAACACTCTACAACTGAGCTACGACCCCAACCCCTGGGCAACCCATTTTTAATGTTGCTTTCTAGTTATTGTTGAACCCTGACCTGTCCACCAGTGGTTGATTTCTTCTGAAAAATACATACAAGGGCTCTGATCTTTCTTTCCCAAGGGTCAATGGATGGACCTTTACCTCGTACTCAATGGTCTTCTGAGGCATCTGGGAAACCCGTTGCCTCTGGTAAAGGGACCAAGTAATTTCAAAGAATCTGTAATTGTGGATGCAGGATTTTTATTCTTTTCATGTTAGAATAAGTCTGAATCCATTCTTTGATCTCTAACAGACCCAGGATGTGGTCCAGCTCACATGAACAGCAGCTCCAGAAGTTCTTCTCCAGCTAAGGTGACAGATGAGGGCAAGGTAAGTTCTGTAGTTACTGTGAATCATGTGGTCGTGCAGGAACATGTAGCTTTCCTACAGTACTTGCTCTTTGCTTTATCCTTCTTTGTGTTCTATTTGTACTATCCCATTTGTTTTTTAAAAAGCAAACTGTTCCCCAAGAACCTGAGACCCCCTCAGTTTCCACCAGTACTTCTTTGACTGAGCATCCAGTTGGAGTAAGTACTTAGAGGTTGAGAACTGAATTGGGTTTTATTCTGTGCATTTCTGGGAAGGATATTCAGAGCATGACACTGATCTTGTTTGCTTTAAAACTGCATGCAATATTGAGCTTACTTTTCTCCTTAACTTGGGAATGTTGCTTAAGTGTGTACAACTATAATGAACTACAGAATGTGAAAAGTTATCACTCTATATGGTGTTTTGTGTTGAATGTTCTAAGGCGAAGTAAATTCATTATAAAAATTATATAATTCATCATTTTTATTTTTGTTTGGAAGAATGCTATTTAAGAATTCCTCCATTGTGCAAACCCTATTTTGAGTGATTTGAATTAGATTGGTATCAGATTTTCTGAAAGTGACATACTGTTTCAGTGAAACAATGATAATCTGAAATGACCTCTTGAGCCAGTCCCAAGCAATGGTCTCATTTGTTCACATAAGTACATTCTCTTGTAACTGTGTTGCTATTATATCTGGTAGGTCTTCTGCAGCTCTATAATAAAATAAATTTTTAATTGTTCAGTTTCAAACCCACTACTCATAGGACATGATAAATCAATATCTCAAATGGTGTACAGTAAATGAAAGTAAATATTAAAGCCTTGTCTTCCTTGGAAATTTGTGTATATAGCACTGTGTTGGAAAATACTTCTCAAGTGCCAGTGTATATATATTCCAGGAATATACATCTCTGGAGAAATCTAAGGGCAGCTTAGATAAGATCCCAAACCCCTTTGTAGTAGAAGATTTAAAAGAGAGCAAAGACCCGTTGTTAGGAGTAGAGGTGGGAAAAGCATGGCTTGGAGGCAAACCTTGGGATTGAGTTCCTTTAATATGCAGTGTGGCCTTCAACAAATTACGATATTCCATTTGCTTTTGTTCCCTCTTACTTAAAACAAGACAGTCTACTTAAAGATCTCAGAGGTTGAATAATATATGAAAGACTTACTGACGATACTCTGAATAGTAGCTATTATTAGATGGGTAGAGAATGCATGTTTCATTTTATTCTGTTCATTCTTAATATGGAAGTAATGAGCTATTGTGATGAAAGGGAAGTGATGGGGAGGGGGGACTCCCTTTGATATAGATTGTAGTGAATACAGCATGACATACTGGTCAGAAATCACCTCTGTTAATAACCTCTGCCAGTCCTCTTGCCTTTCCATTTCCTGTGCAGATATAATCAGTAACAAACTGCTCCCTCTTGTGGCATCCTTCTAACTTCTGTAAGCTGTCAGTGGGAATACACAGGAGGGGTGGGGAGAGTTTTGTTGCACTGATGGTGTTCTCTGGACAGATGCTTGTTTTGGGTTTTAGCTTTTATCGGTGTTGGTACTTTGTCTTAATACATAGGAATTTTAAAACTTTTAACTGCTTTCAAATCTTAAATTGCAGGTTAATATGGCTATGAAAGGGCCCCCTCCTTTCTCAGGGGTACCCTTCATGGGCCCCCCGATGGGACCCCCTATGGGACGGCCTCCACCACCTCCCATTTGATATGGACCGCCACTTCAGTTCCATGGGCCTTTTGGGCCTCGGCCAATTCCTCCACCATTTGGTATGATGATCTGAACAGTAGTGATTGACTTATAAATCACATTCATCTTTCATTTCTATTGCTTGCTAAAGCAGTTGGTTGCTATCTCAGGTCTTAACAATGAAAGGATGAAGCTGAGTACATTTTAACTTTTCCTCCAGTTTTCTGGGACATATGGGACACTACATAATCTTATACTGAGATAGGCAATAGCTATCTCTCATAGATAAGGATAAGGGGCTATATACAGAAAAGCAAGAAATATTACTTCTGCAGATGTTTGTTGAAAATCTGTTGCTATGCACTGCAATGGATGGAAAGGTGGATGAGACACATGCCATAACTTAAAATTTTGTCACAGATATGAAAATCCTATAACATAAAGTTTGTAATCACCCATAATGGAAGCATAAGCAGTAGGTTATAGAATATAGAAAAGGAAAAGTCAAACCCTCCTTACCTTGAGAAAAGTCAGAGGGAAGTGTTAAAGAGGAGGATTTAACAGTGACCTAATAAATGTTGCTGATTTAATTAGGTGGCTGTGGAAGGCCTTTTCCAGGAGGGCATGCACCTTGATTCTGATGGCATGTGTAAAGTCCATGCTGAAATACTTCATGAATTTTTAATGGATACAGTAATAAATAGTGGGATTTCCTTTTATCAAAATTTCTTTGATGTAGTAAAGTTTTTATTTCATAATCTATCATCTTGTCATGGTAAATTAGTACTTCCAAATATAAATGGAGCTCTTGTGAGATAGAAATAATTCTGCAATTATATAGTAGGGAAAGAAAAAAGACAAGCCTGGAGCTAGGTAGAGCCATGTTTAAATCCTTAATATGTTGCTTCATGGCTGGTTGGCCAAAGGCTATAACCTAAACTTGTTCCATCTCAGTTTGCCTCATCTGGCAAGTCAGGATGTTCACCAGTTGATGTTCTAGGCTTGGGAGAAATTAAAGACTATATTAACATACTTGAAATCACCCTAGTTCAGAAATTTCTGGGTATTTACATAACTTCCTTTTTATTTTCCAGGTCCTGGTATGCGTCCACCAATAGGCTTCAGAGAATATGCACCAGGTGTTCCACCTGGAAAACGGGATTTGCCTTTTGACCCTCGTGGTTTTTTTCCAGGACCCGCACCATTTAGACCTTTAGGCTCATTTGGCCCAAGAGAGTACTTCATTCCTGGTGCCCCATTACCACCTCCAACTCATGGTCCCCAAGACTATGGGCCACCACCTGTTGCAAAAGACTTAATGCCTTCAGGCTTTAAAGATGAACCTCCACCTACACCTGATTCTCAGAGTAGTGAGGGCTGTTCACAGGCCTTAAAACTGGGCCCATAAAATTAACCTCTGACACTTAGTCAGAAAGTGGATTATGAACTATTCATTGTGTTAAAGGATTATTGGCTTCAAAATATAAAAGTTTATTTTAAATGGTTTGTGTTTTTAGAATGAAGCTGCCTTGGCGCAGTACACATTTTGAGCCAAAATATTTTCTCCCTAAATATCCCCCACTTAAGCTAGAGTATCCTTCCAACTTTAAAACGTGCAATAAGGAATACCTTTGTTTTAGTTAATATAGCATATACAATTGCTAAATGATTTAGAATGTCATAATTATGGACATTTCCTGTGGAAATGCTTTAAGAACATGTATTTCCATTATCCTATTTTTAGTGTATTCCAGTTGATAGAGAAATGGTGTTTTATAAGCTTGATTTTTCTCTTCCAATATCTGGTCACAGAGACTGTTATGCTAAAAATGTTTACTCAAAGATCATAAACTTCATTTTCCTTCTTGCTGAAGTTCTTTGTTGTAATAGTTCATGAAAAATTGTTTATTAATATTTCCCAAGTGTCTTTTGATTCATTGGATCGTCATGAGACTTTGTGCCATTGGGGAAGTATGTAAACTCACTCTCAGAACTGAAGATGGTGACTTGGCAGCATATTCCCTGTTGCTCACTGTTAAGGAGGCTGGACCTTGGTCAACTGTGAACTTCTACAGAGGATTTCTTTTACTTGTGAGAAGTCTTGTGGCTCTATTTTTGTAGCACATTCATGTACTTTTTTCTAACCATTGTCCATGTGAGAATGGTTTTCTGAGAATGAGTTTACATTAGTAGCAAGAGTTGTTTGACCTGAAGTTCTACTGCTTTTGCCATTATTGCATTATAACAGTAAAATATAAGGTGGTATGTTGTGTCTATAAAAAATAAGGAAATTTCTTTTTAAAAATGTACACACACACTCTTCTCTTTCCCATACCTTGCCACTGATTTTCAAGGAATATGATAAAAAAAATTAGAAAAGTATAATCCTCTGAGAAAGAATGAATGAAACTCTTAAGGCTTATAATGTCTTTAATTAGCAAATATGGGCTGAATTAAATTCTTTTTTTTTTGATAGATACTCAAATATATTTTATTTAAAAATCAATTAAAGCAAGTCCTGAATCTGTAACTACTGTCTTTAAAACAATGTTTCTAAGAACTAGCTCTCCAGAGCTGTAATTTTAATTACGGCAATTTTAACAGTACATTTTAAGAGGTTTAAGATTTAAATAAAATTATAAAAGCCTGGTACTTTTGTTTACTGCTACACCATATTCTTCCATTCTTTTAAGTTCTAGGAAGTAATAGGATTGTTGAAACCTACAACATAACATATCATTGTTCTTTTTATGTCCCCTAAGTATTCTGAAAATAGGGGCAAAAGCTTCAGTTTGAAACAAAATCTCTGTGAAACAAAATCTCTAAACTACTGAAGAATTCAATCTACATAACCTCCATTTAATATCAGAAGCAGCAGCTGTGTGTAAGAGGAAAACCATATAATAGCTTATGCCATTTTTAACCATGTAAAATAAAATTTAAGTCACAAATACCAATTTTGAACGTATCTTTCAACCTCTACAGGACACAAGGCAATGCTGAAGTTACTATAACTTCTAATTTTAAAATAGCATTTAAATAAAGGTGATGTCAGTTAGGAAGATAGATTTTCAAGGAAAGGCAGATTTATTTTTTTTATTCAAAGCAACAGTAGTTTTCCCTCTAAAGCCTTTTTTGTATTTATTCTATTAGTAAGCTATAATGTGTTCTACGTAGTTTATCTGAGCAGTTCTGAACCCACCCATAGTTGCCTCTCCTTACATCCATCTGATTGTACCACTTCTGTAGCAAAGCCCAAGGTAGCTGCCCATATACAGGTTGTGTAGAGAATACTGTCCCTTGATTCAATTATACTTTTGTATCTCAAAAGTTTTAGAAGTCCTCTCCAGAAAATTGTGTTTGAGTTTAGTTACTAAAATCATTTCATTTGTGAAGCAGTAGTGTTTCAACCTGAAAGTATTACTGCTATAGTTGTAATTATTGTCCAGTGACTCATCCCCTCCCACACTAGAAAGTAAATTTAAACAACTAATTTGTGAGATACAGATTGTTTTGTGTTAATTGCTTCAAGATAAAATCACCTTTTTTTTGGGGGGGGGAGGTTTGGTCATTCAGGTCTGAATTAAAGCTAAGCTGATGACAATGTTCAATTTAAGTTCATTTAATGCTGATGAAAGACATTCATACAAAGCATCCTTTTTTTTTCATATAATCCCATTCTTTGGTGGCAGCTGGGGTTGTGGCTCAGTGGTAGAGTACTTGCCTAGCACAGGCAAGGCCCTGGGTTTAATCCTCAGCACCACATAAATAAATAGAGGTTAAAAAAAGTAAAGCATTCTTATGTGAAGGATGCTAAATGTTTCTTCATATAAATTTTCACTTTGAGGGGCTGGGGTTGTGTGTGAGGCACTGGGTTTGATCCTCAGCACCACATATAAATATAAAGGTACTGTGTCCATCTACAACCAAAAAAAAAAAAAGGTTTTTTTTTTATTATCACTTTGATATACATGTTTTATAGTCTATGAGAAAACAAAGAACAATGTATCAGTTTTGCTACATTTTAATAGTAGATTTTAAGGGAGCAACATCAAACATCAGTAACATCAAACAAAAAGGTACTGAGTACTCCACAGGGTACAGAGTGCTGCCCAAGCACCTTGGAAAGTTTACATGACATGGAGAAGATGAGGCCCTTCTCTTGAGAAGTTTACAGTCTGGAAATTTTGACTACTCAGAGTTTCAGTTGAGTGAACATTTTATTAAGGCAAATTCTTCATTTCCTAGAACTACTGTAGACTGAACTATTTTTGCATTTGTGAAATTAACCCAATCCAGATGAAAGACTAATTTTGGCCGAGAATTCTTTCAGGCTCATATTTATTAATATTCATCTAGTAAACAAAATTGACCTAACAGACAACTGAAAAATTAAAGACTAGATCTCTTGAAGTGCAAGGGCTAAAACAACTGTTATTCATTTTAAAAAGCAAACGGATGGTATCATTAGGGTTTACACTAGTTTAAAAATAGGCCAAGTATTGCATTCCCTTCATGCATTGTTCATTTAAAACAGTGAATATTAAAATACATGGGTTCTACATGTAACCCACAAAAAAGCTCCTCACAAATCTTTATGTTCTGTGTATCAAATATCCACCTCATGTACTATGAAAGTTTTATTTATGTCTCATCATTAAGTTAAAAGTAATGTAAATAGTGAAATTATAATAGGCTAATGACCTGCATATTTTCATATGAATATCAATATATCTAAATAGGAAATAAATGTCAGTTGTATCTACCTATATTATAAAAAATAGAATATCTTTCCAGATTTTGCATACTCATCACTTTATAAAGACAAGGTATGCAGGTTTTAAGGTTTCACAATCAGTTGTCAGAAAAACAGCAGTTGTTCCTGCAGTATCTCATTAGCATCTGACTCAATTATTTTTAGATGACATGATTTAGAAGACGTAAACCCACCCCAAAATTTGTAATTATTCTGAGAGAGATGGTTTTACTGTTAACCCTAGAAACAATAGCAATGTGATGTAGAACAACTAATCAACATGACTAAAAATATGCTCACTTTCAGAAAAACAATCTGGTCATCTGGAAAAAAGTCACAGCTACAACCTAGAGAACACTCCCATATAAGATATTGATCTGGTCAAGGCACACTATTTCTAAGTAGAACTATCAGATGAGGGTGAATTTAGGCCAGCTCTAAGGAACAGCCTATAAGACAGACCATAACTGATCCAATTTCCTTTCAAAGCAATCTGGTACTATCCTACCCACTTCAATTCAAAAGTTTGAAGTTAATTCAAATCAAAAGACCATATTGGAGCAAAAGTGAGCAAATGTGTAAACTCTAGCACATTCTTATTGCTCTATTAAGTTTGAAGATGAGCATACCTACCACAGCAGTATTGTTCCAGGAAGCAGGGTAGGAACAGTGGTAAATTAGGAAACAGACTATTAATTGCACAATTAATTGAAAATAAAAACATGTTTCAAAATCTACAATAAACCTGTATCCAAAGGAGTCATAACAATGAGGTGCTGGACTTTAGTTCTGTGGTACAGCTTTGCAATGGACTCACTGGCCTATAGGTACGGCTTACTTCCTGCCTCCTGAAGGATGAATATGCTACACAGAGCTATGATGATTTCTACTGAGTGGTAAAATTCACAGAAATTCCACATTACTCATGTCAGAATCATTCCTTGTGCAAAGTTTGATGTAGATGAAGATAAAGTGGTTTCTTGGTCAATAACTGCGATTTCTTTTAAAGTCAGTGGGTTTCTTGTATCTGTAACCACAATAGAAAGATCATTGTTTAAAATACTTTGATGATTGATCTACTCCAATGTTACATTCTAGATAAGAGGGACTAAGAAGAAACATGAATTAGTAACCATTAAAACAGTAAGAATCCTATATGTATATCACTTACAGTTCTATTACAATTGGCCCAGGTTTAATCTCATCCATCTCCATGAAAGCAAAACACTTGGTGCTGATAAAACTTTTTTTAGGCTTGTAGTGTTTGAATTCAAAGAAGATAGCTGCACCTAAGGAATTAAAACAAACCACATAAGCCAGAGACCACACATTTCTTACGTGTCACCAGAAGCCTATGATTTTACAAATTAACGTGTCAAACAGTCTGATGACACAACTGTTGATAACTCACTGTGGCTGTCACTCCAAGCTCTTCTACCATGTCTGAGTGACATTTCTCCATATCATTTAATTCTACAAAGTACAACAAAATTGTATAGCAAGAATGTAAGTTATGTACACAGGTAGAATCATAAACTACCAAAGAATATAAAATATTAAATACCACAAGAAAAACAGAAGTTACTTAAGTATCAGCAGTACCTATAGAAATGGTTTCAATAAGCACCTATATTAGATAGAATAGAAATTTAAAAGAGTTCCTTTAAAAAAAAATTCTAGCTTACATCATTTCTCTCCCTCCTGAAACCACCAAGCCCAGATTGTCCTTTCCATATTCTTACAAACTAACTGCCAGTTATAGTATCTTTTTACCCAATGCATCTTATTGAAAGAAAAAAAATAATAATTCTTTAACTGTTAGAAAGTAATCATTAGGTTCCTAAAAGGACTTAAGGTAATTATTAGGGACCCTGCTTCCTTAACTCTGTATTATGAGAAAAACTTCCCTATCAAATAATATTTAACCACATTATTACACAACTAGATAATGCAACTGCTAATTCTCATATTTAAAAAAAAATGTTGATTTGACTTTCTTTAAGTCAATATTCATAACTATGTGACATAAGATCTTGTGTTAAGTATACTATGAACACAAACCCAGATAAGTACTGTGTCCTTAAGAAGTCAGTAACTGATAATTACAAACCTTTGGTTAATTTTTCAATATGCTTCTGGAGCTCAATGTCCACATTAAAATGAACATATGTATCTTCTTTTCTTGAAGCCACAGGAGTATCTTGCACAGGAGTTAAATCTATGCCATTCAGATCTGGAGAAACAAATAAGTTTCTGCTTATGAGCATTCACATATACAGACGGAAAATCTAGAAACTGAAAAGGTTACAGTTCCTAAAGAGGCATGGAAGGAGCTGAGAGGAGATTCTCAGGCTAAGAGATTCCTATTTGGTGTGAGCAAGTATGTGAGAGTTGTTGAAGTTCATGGGGTATGTGGAGAGAAATGAATATAGACTGGATAGGAGACCTCATGAAGGGGACAAGGAAGCCTTTACATGGCCAAGTGGACAAAACTTGATCTTCATAGTGAAGTGGTAAAAAGAACAAACATGTTTTCTTTAGGGAATAGCCCACTATATTTTTTATGCAAAAAAAAAAAAAAAATCTGGAGTATATAATTTGCCACAATGGAGCTCTGCCACCAATTTCTAACTTTGATCAAGTATATGGCTTATTTAGAAAAGCCTTTAAACCTAACCTTATCATAATTTCCCTGTTAAGAACCAAAAATGGATGAGAACAGCCAACAAAAACCCTTTTGTTAATGAATAATTTTTCATATATATTATCTAAATTCTGGTTATACTGTTTACAACATACCCTGAATTTACAACAACCAGATGGTACATTATATATAGTTTTAATTTTCCGGGTATGAAAATTCAGTTTAATCAAATTCAACATGGACTCATTTAATAACTCCTCAGTGTTTACGTGTTATTCATTTATGTGTCTCAAAAAGCTCAAAAACAATTTAGTACATTTAATAATTAAAAAATATTTACATAAAAATATTTCAGTTTAACATATGCAAAGGTAATTTAACATTTACAACATCATTAAATATTTTTGTGTTTTAAGTATACTTTCTGAATGAGTATGCAGTTTTACAAATGGCCTATCAAATAATATAAATATTTCCCAGTACACTATATATTTGATAACTGGTAACATCGGCATTTAAAAGTGTACCAGTATTAGTGCTGTGGATTATGTTCTTTAAATAAATGTTTTTCTTTGTGGTCATATTTTTCTTTTAATTAGCACTAGTGAACCCATGGATCTGACTTTATTTCTGCAATTGATAAAAGTTTCTCCATTTAATTTCAGCACCGATCTGTTCCTTTGGTGCAAAACTACAGATTAAAATAAGCTATTTGTACTAACTATAGTTATTTCTATAAAATGGTATAATTTATTCCTTAATCACATCATCATCCCACGGGATTGCATTCAGGGCATGGATGTTATGGGCGCACCCTACTTCCCTGTCCCCTGATTTTCATCTGCCTCTGTAGGACTCACCTATGTAGATACCTCAGTAGCACAGGAAGAAGAGGGGCTGAAGCAGGAGAGATGGGAAAACAGGATATGGGGCTTTGTGTAGAAAACTACACACCCATGGAAGGTGAGGGGTACTATTGTTAATCTACATCCTGAAGGCTGTAGCTGCTGTTAAGGACAATGTGTATGTTTAGTCCACACGTTAGATGGAATCTGAAGAGCAAAAATCTATACAAACTCAAAAGCAAAAGTGAGTGTGTAAGTAGGAAATATTTTTTGTAAGTCTTTCAGAACTATGTTCTGTTATGATCTTTTCTAGGATTTTGCATCATTATAGAATGCATTAAAGTAAGTTGTCACATATACAAGACCATCCCCTGTCAAAAACTTTGTCCCATATGAGAAAAAACATAATGCAATTTGCCAGTTATTTACCCTTTACACTAACTGTAATATAGGGATCGATGCACTGTCCAGCATCTTTCAGACCAATTTTCTCAATCCTGATAGTGAGTAATGTCATTCCCGTTTCTGATGGCAACCTTGGTAATAAAGTACCTGGCAACAGAGAAACCTCAATAATAAGTTAGCTCCACCAATAATTCAGAGTAAATACTTTGACAAACAGAAGATGTAGCCTACCTCTTAAGAACTAGCTAGGCATTATGTATTTTTATTTCCAAAATTCATGAACATCTGATGTTATACTTTTTTAGAAAAATATTTAATTTTACACATAATATATCTGCATTTCCCAAGCATACAATCACCTTTAAGCAGAAAATAATAATTTCTATAATAATAATAGTGTATAGTATGTATAATAAAAGTTTGTTAAAACATCACTTGAGGAAGCCCAATTATACATAATAGTATAATACACTCACATAATATTTATATTCCATATGTACTTCTATATTATACTCAGCATCTTAATATGAAGTGGTAGAACAAAGACAAGAAAAGCTTTTAAAATACTTGTTATACTGTCCTAAATCTGAGACATTTAATATCAGAGTTGATCAATACATTCTTTCCTTTAGTTACTCCTAATAAAGAAAATAATTTACAATTTGATATTTATGTTTCAATTTAACTATATAGTCTAACATCTATTCTTCATTCTATTTTGTATGATTTATTCTCTCAGAAATTAGTACTATACAGACTGCCATATAAAAGGGCCATTTGCATAACTGAAAATTTTCCCCAAACCAACTAAAAATTTTAAAACTAAAAACCCACCCAGAACAACATGACAACATTCACCCACCAAGAACATATGAAGGAAGAAATCAACTGTTCAGTATGTTCCCTTTTTTGAAACTACCAATAGAGAACAGATGCAAATAAGCTGATTTTAATCAAGTATGTATACAGAACCTCAAAATACACTTAACAAAAGATTTTGGTTGATGTTTTTCAAGTTTCTATTCAACAATGTGTTATGCTACTTTTAATGATGAGCTATTTGATATACATGAAGCAATCAACACACTACATTTGAAAATACACATTTGATTGATGGCAAGTGTGGCTTGAGGAAATTTTGGGAGGTTATGGGAATGTTCTGAACTTGTATAGTGATGACAGATGCAAAACTCTATAGAGGTGTCAAAAATCAATGAATTTTATACTTACAGAAGGGAAATGTTATGATATGCAAATTATACCTCAACAGTGCTGTTAAAAATGTATTACTTTTAATTTAAACAAATATGAAGACAATACAGACAAATGCAAGAATGGGAAGGCCTGGAGGCTGCATTCCACTGTTGCATTAACAAACCTAAATGGGCTCAGGCTGATATCATTAAATATATACATAATACCTTTTATGCATCTTCTTTGATTGACAAATTAGGGTACTTTTAGAAGAGGGGCTTGTACCTGGACATCTGGGATGAACTTCAGAGAGTTAAGAAACACCTCTGAAATTTTATGAAAAATGTGAATATGTATACATTTATATTTATATATATACATATTCACATGTATGTATATCATATATGAATTTTTCTGCAGAAAAGTTCATTCTATTATGTAGTACATGGCTATATAAATATGCTACAGTTTATGTACACATTCTTGTGTTAGATATTTGAATTACTTCAAGTGTTTGGATATAGTTAACAAGGCTATTATAAATACTCTTCTGAACATCTTCTGGTGCCCATAAGCACCCATTTCTGAAACAGAGGAATCACTAAGTCACCTGGCATATTACCTCCATACCTACTATGTAACAACAATCCATTCCCCAAGGTGGTTGTGCCAATTTTTATTCCTAGCCCAAGTGCAGTAGTGTTCCCATTGCTCCACATCCTCACTAGGTACTGTTTTCTCAGATTCTTCATGTTAGCCAATTTTGGTATAAAGAGATCAATCATTTTAATCTGCATTCCTCTGAAGATTAATAAGGTTGAGCACCTTTTCGAATAAATCAAATATATGATTTCCTCTTTTCTGAAGTGTGTTCAATTATTTTGCTCGATTTTTTATTGAGATGTCTATCTTATTGAGCTGTAGGAGGTCTCTATTATTTTGTTGGACAAATATTTTACAAGTAGCTTCTTAGCAGTTTTCCTTTATAAAGACTTTTTGTTGAAGTAGAGCATATACATTTTAAAATGTACAATTTGGAGATCCGGGCTGACTGATCCGTGCGGCCCGCCACGCGGCTACAGACGGCGGGGCACCACCAAGAAGCGACCAGCAAGCAGGGAGAAACGTTGCTTCAGATTCTGTGGAATCCTGCAGGCTGAGCCCCCACTAAGCCCCGGGCTGAGTTCGGGATTTCAGACGGGGAAGGAAGCGGTACAGGTCTATCCCCCACAACGGAAACTCCACCAAGGAAACCAGCAGCCACCATGTTGGAGAGCTGAAGTAACCACTGCCACTCTCTGACAGATTGTAACAATAAAACAGGTGTGTGTTACTCAGCTCAGCTCCCATACAGCGGTGAATTCGCATAAAATCTCTCCTAGGCTTTCTGGGGGTGGGATTATCAGAGCAAGCCTGCATAAAGACTCGGGGAAAACTAGAGACACCTGACCTTCAACTCCCCCTCCCATTAGTGGCGAAAACGAAACCTGTCTAGCCAGCGCTGGGGGAGGGGCAAGTGGAAAAAATCAAAACAATAGAGTGCTGGGGTTCCCAATAGACACCCTCCACACCCAGCAAACGGCAGGCCCAGAGTACAGTTTGACTGCCGAGAGGCATCACTCAGGGGAAATCTGGTCTAGCAGGAGAAACCAGGACTAGCAGGAGAAACCAGGGAACTAGAGGCCAGGCCCTAGCGACTGGGCGGCTGGAGACCGCACGCCCACTGGCGACAGTCCACCCGCTGCCCATGTGACTGGGCGGCTGGAGAACACCTGCCCGCTGGCGACAGCCCACCCGCTGCCCCTGAGACTGGGTGGCTGGAGACCGCACGCCTGCCAGCAACCGGGAGCTGAAACCAACCAGAGACAGTCCAGTCCCACTCCCCCATTCAGACACCCCGGCAAGGAGCCTGGGGCCAGCCATAGCAGAGAGGTGACATCACTGGAGCTCGGCCATTAGAATTCCTTCCCAGTGGATTCCACTTTAGCAGGCATAGTCTACCAACACAAAGGAGAGACAACAGAGATATACAAAACCAAAACAAATCTATATAAGAGAGCAGAAACACACAGCAATCAAATAGAGCTGGAAAGTAACGTGAACATCATGAAAAAACAAGGGAAAAAAGGAGTACAAACAATGCAGGACAACTTAATTCTACAGGAGGACCTAGAAGCATCAGAAACAGGGATAGGGAAAGAAATCAAGGCATACCTAACTCAGATGGAAAGGAATATTAGAGAAGACATGAGGCAGCAAGTCCAAGCAATAAAAGTATATTTTGAAAATGAATTAAACAAACAAATTCAAATGGCAAAGAATGAGCTTTACCAGGAGATAGAGATCTTTAAAAAAATCAAACAGTAATCCTAGAAATGCAGGAAACTATAAACCAAATTAAAAACTCAAATGAGAATATTACAAATAGACTATATCAAGTAGAAGTCAGAACATCAGATAATGAAGACAAAGTTTATCAACTTGAAAAGAATATAGTCAACACAGAAAAGATGCTTAAATCCCACGAGCAATCTATTCAAGAGATATGGGATGTCATAAAAAAACCAAATTTGAGAGTCATCGGGATAGAAGAAGGCATAGAGATTCAAACCAAAGGAATGGACAACATATTAAATGAAATAATTCTAGAAAACTTCCCAGAGATGAAAGATGGAATGGATTGCCAAATCCTGGAAGCCTACAGGACCCCAAACATTCAAAACCGTAATAGACCAACTCCAAGACATATAATTATGAAGATAGCCAACATACAGAACAAAGAGAGAATATTAAAAGCTACGAGAAAAAGGAGGCAGATTACATTCAGGGGTAAAACAATTAGGTTTAGGACTGATTTTTCATCACAGACTTTGAAAGCGAGAAGATCCTGGAACAATGTATTTCAAACGCTGAAAAATAATGGATTCCAACCAAGAATACTGTATCCAGAAAAATTAAGCTTCAGATTTGACAATGAAATTAAAATCTTTCACGATAAACAAAAGCTAAAAAAATTCGCAGCCAGAAAACCAGCACAGCAAAGCATTTTGAGCAAAATACTACAAGAAGAGGAATTGAAAAATAGTGCCCAAAACTAACAGTGGGAGGTATCTCAGTAAAGGGGGAGAAAAATAACCAAAGAGGAAAAACTAGCCAAACTAAAATAAATAAATAAATAAACATGACTGGAAGTACAAACCATATTTCAATTGTAACCTTAAATGTTAATGGCTTAAATTCACCAATCAAGAGACATAGGCTAGTAACCTGGATTAAAAAAAAACAAATCCAACAATATGCTGCCTTCAGGAGACTCATATGATAGGAAAAGACATACACAGGCTGAAGGTGAAAGGTTGGGAAAAATCATACCACTCACATGGCCCTCGGAAGCAAGCAGGAGTGGCCATACTCATATCGAATAAAATCAACTTCAAACCAAGTTAATCAAAAGGGATAAAGAAGGACACTATATACTGTTAAAAGGAACCATCCACCATCAAGACATAACAATTATCAATTTGTATGCACCAAACAATGGTGCTGCAACGTTCATAAAACAAACTCTCCTCAAGTTCAAGAGTCAAATAGACCACAACACAATAATTATGGGGGCCTTCAACACTCCACTCTCGCCATTGGACAGATCCTCTAGACAAAAGCGGAACAAAGAAACTATAAAACTCAATAACGCAATCAATAACCTAGACTTAACCAACATATATAGAATATATCAACCATCATCAAGTGGATACACATTCTTCTCAGCAGCACATGGATCCTACTCAAAGATAAACCATATATTATGCCATAGGGCGACTCTCAGTAAATATAAAGGTGTGGAGATAATATCATGCACCATATCTGATCATAATGGAATGAAACTGGAAATCAATGATAAAAGAAGGAAGGAAAAATCCTACATCACATGGAAAATGAACAATATGCTACTGAATGATCAATGGGTTACAGAAGACATAAAGGAGGAAATAAAAAAATTCTTAGAGACAAATGACAATACAGACACAACATACCGGAATCTATGGGACACAATGAAAGCAGTTTTAAGAGGGAAATTCATTTCTTGGAGTTCTTTCCTCAAAAAAAGAAAAAAACCAACAAATAAATGAACTCACACTACACCTCAAAAACCTAGAAAAGGAAGAGCAAAACAACAGCAAATGTAGTAGAAGACAAAAAATAATTAAAATTAGAGCAGAAATCAACAAAATTGAAACAAAAAAAAAAACCATTGATAAAACTAAAAGTTGGTTCTTTGAAAAAATAAATAAGATCGACAGGCCCTTAGCCATGCTAATGAAGAGAAGAAGAGAGAGAACTCAAATTACTAACATATGGGATGAAAAAGGCAATATCACAACAGACAATACAGAAATACAGAAGATAATTAGAAAGTATTTTGAAACCCTATATTCCAATAAAATACAAGATAGTGAAGATATCGATAAATTTCTTAAGTCATACGATCTGCCCAGATTGAGTCAGGAAGACACACACAATTTAAACAGACCAATAACAAAGGAATAAATAGAAGAAGCCATCAAAAGACTACCAACCAAAAAAAGCCCTGGATCGGATGGGTATACAGCGGAGTTCTACAAAACCTTCAAAGAAGAATTAATACCAATACTTTTCAAGCTATTTCAAGAAATAGAAAAAGAAGGAGCTCTTCCAAATTCATTCTATGAGGCCAACGTCACCCTGATCCCAAAACCAGACAAAGACACTTCAAAGAAAGAAAACTACATACCAATATCTCTAATGAACTTGGATGCAAAAATTCTCAATAAAATCCTGGTGAATCGAATACAAAAGCATATCAAAAAAATTGTGCACCATGATCAAGTAGGATTCATCCCTGGGATGCAAGGCTGGTTCAATATATGGAAATCAATAAATGCTATTCACCACATCAATAGACTTAAAGACAAGAACCATATGATCATCTTGATAGATGCAGAAAAAGCATTCGACAAAGTACAGCATCCCTTTATGTTCAAAACACTAGAAAAATTAGGGATAGCAGGAACTTACCTCAACATTGTAAAAGCTATATATGCTAAACCTCAGGCTAGCATCATCCTATATGGAGAAAAACTGAAGGCATTCCCTCTAAAATCTTGAACAAGACAGGGATGCCCTCTATCACCACTTCTATTCAATTTAGTTCTTGAAATACTAGCCAGAGAAATTAGACAGACAAAAGAAATTAAAGGCATAAAAATAGGAAAAGAAGAACTTAAATTATCGCTATTTGCGGATGACATGATAATATATTTAACAGACCCCAACGGGTCTACAAAGAAACTGCTAGAGTTAATAAATGAATTCAGCAAAGTGGCAGAATATAAAATCAACACACATAAATCAAAGGTATTCCTGTATATCAGCAACAAAACTTCTGAAATGGAAATGAGGAAAACCACTCCATTCACAATATCCTCAAAGAAAATAAGATACTTGGGAATCAACCTAACAAAAGAGGTGAAAGATTTATATAATGAAAACTACAGAACCCTAAAGAGAGAGATAGAAGAAGATCTTAGAAGATGGAAAAATGTACCCTGTTCATGGATAGGCAGAACTAACATCATCAAAATGGCGATATTACCCAAAGTTCTCTATAGGTTTAATGCAATGCCAATCAAAATCCCAATGGCATTTCTTGTAGAAATAGAGAAAGCAATCATGAAATTCATATGGAAAAATAAAAGACCCAGAATAGCAAAAGCAATTCTAAGCAGGAAGTGTGAATCTGGAGGTATAGCGATACCAGAGTTCAAACTGTACTACAAAGCAATAGTAACAAAAACAGCATGGTAATGGTACCAAAACAGGCAGGTGGACCAATGGTACAGAATAGAGGACACAGAAACCAATCCACAAAATTACAACTTTCTTATATTTGATAAAGGGTCCAAAAACATGCAATGGAGGAAGGGTAGCATCTTCAACAAATGGTGCTGGGAAAATTGGAAATCCATATGCAACAAAATGAAACTGAATCCCTTTCTCTCGCCATGCACAAAAGTTAACTCAAAATGGATCAAGGAGATAGATATCAAATCAGAGACACTGCGTCTGATAGAAGAAAAAGTTGGCTACGATCTACATACTGTGGGGTCGGGCTCCAAATTCCTTAAGAGGATGCCCATAGCCCAAGAGTTAATAACAAGAATAAACAAATGGGACTTACTTAAACTAAAAAGTTTTTTTCTCAGCAAGAGAAACAATAAGAGAGGTAAATAGAGAGCCTACATCCTGGGAACAAATTTTTACCCCTCACTTCAGATAGAGCCCTAATATCCAGAATATACAAAGAACTCAAAAAATTAAACAATAAGATAACAAATAACCCAATCAACAAATGGGCCAAGGACCTGAACAGACACTTCACAGAGGAGGACATACAATCAATCAACAAGTACATGAAAAAATGCTCACCATCTCTAGCAGTCAGAGAAATGCAAATCAAAACCACCCTAAGATACCATCTCACTCCAGTAAGATTGGCAGCCATTATGAAGTCAAACAACAACAAGTGCTGGCGAGGATGTGGGGAAAAGGGTACACTTGTACACTGCTGGTGGGACTGCAAATTGGTGCAGCCAATTTGGAAAGCAGTATGGAGATTTCTTGGAAAGCTGGGAATGGAGCCACCATTTGACCCAGCTATTCCCCTTCTCGGTCTATTCCCTAAAGACCTAAAAAGAGCATGCTACAGGGACACTGCTACATCGATGTTCATAGCAGCACAATTCACAATAGCAAGACTGTGGAACCAACCTAGATGCCCTTCAATGGATGAATGGATAAAAAAAATGTGGCATTTATACACAATGGAGTATTACTCTGCATTAAAAAATGACAAAATCATAGAATTTACAGGGAAATGGATGGCATTAGAGCAGATTATGCTAAGTGAAGCTAGCCAATCCCTAAAAAAACAAATGCCAAATGTCTTCTTTGATATAAGGAGAGTAACTAAGAACAGAGTAGGGTCGAAGAGCATGAGAAGAAGATTAACATTAAACAGGGATGAGAGGTGGGAGGGAAAGGGAGAGAGAAGGGAAAATGCATGGAAATGGAAGGAGACCCTGAGAGTTATACAAAAGTACATACAAGAGGAAGTGAGGGGAAGGGGAAAAATAATACAAGGGGGACAAACGAATGTCAGTAGAGGGGGCAGAGAGAGAAGAGGGGAGGGGAGGGGAGGGGAGGGGGGATAGTAGAGGATAGGAAAGGCAGCAGAATACAACAGACACTAGTATGGCAATATGTAAATCAATGGATGTGTAACTGATGTGATTCTGCAATCTGTATATGGGGTAAAAATGGGAGCTCATAACCCACTTGAATCAAATTGTGAAATATGATATATCAAGAACTATGTAATGTTTTGAACAGCCAACAATAAAAAATTAAAAAAAAAAAAAGAAACAAAACTGCAATCTCAGGTAAACTTTCTAGAGACCCAAGATGGGTTGTAAATGCAGGTGATAAAATGGATATTTGAATATTGCTCTATTTTATGCACCTGAGAGTAGCATTCCAAGTTGATTAAAATATAAATGTGGACAAATCTAATGCTTTTCAGCATATATTATCATATATGAAGTAAATTAATAAAAAAAAATAACAACTCATTAATTGCTGACACTCCGTACAGAGTGGGTTTGGGAATAATGCAGGCTTAATAGGCTGGGGCAGAACTGAAGTCCTTCTTGCCCTTGAGGAATTCTGAAGAAGGTTCTTGACTTCCTCCCTATGACATAGGTGGGTAGGTAGACATAGCCTGAGATGCTTAATCCTATTTCTTAATTTTTGTTTTGTTTTTGTTTTTTAGTAGATTCAGAATTACCCCAAATTGGGTACAGTGGGAGAGTCTCTCTCAAAAGGCTAAGAACTCCAAATGGCATTATTGGGAAGACAGATTTTCAGAGCAGAACAAAGCCACAGACACAGAGGACCCCCATATCAGTGCCATCAGAGCCAGTTCCTTCCCACACTCCTGCTGAGGAGAGTTCCCTCTTCTAATAACTGTGTGCTGTGTTGGCAGGGAGCAAAGGCGGGCTGATGCAGTCCTATTAGGAAGTTCACTTCTAAATTAAATAAATATTTATTTAGAAATAACTAAATCATAAAGGGGCATGGGGGCAGATGCCTGTAATTTCAGCAGCTCGGGAGGCTAAGGCAGGAGGATCACAGTTCAAAGCCAGCCTTAGCAACTTAGTGAAGCTATAAGCAAACTGTTGAGACTCTCTCTCAAAATATTAAAAAGGGATATATAAAATATAATATATTTTATATTTATATAATATATAAATATATAATATATTTATAATATATTTTATATTTATATTTTATATTTTATACAAAATATAAAAAGGGATGAGGATGCGGCTCAGTGGTTAAGGACCCTTGGGTTTAATCTAAGTTCCAAAAAATAATAAATAAATACAAATTTAAAAATAGAAAAGAAATAACTAAGTCAGAATAGATGATTATTGTCATCTTTGAAACAAAATAGTAACTCCTTAACTACAAGACAGAATAAAATGAGATGTTATGGGAAGTGTTGTATAGATATATGCATTTATAAAGAAACATTTGTATTCTTGCATAGATGCAGACTTTTAAATATATATTAAAATATTATATATGTATAAATTTTATAGAAGTCATCTGATTTACTAGTGGATACATATGTGCCAAGAAGATGAATGCTTTACAAATGGGCATTTTTCTCTACATCTTTTAATTTTTAAGATATCTATACTAAGCCAGGTGTGGTGGCACATGCCTGTAATCCTAGTGGCTCTGGAGACTAAGACAGGAGGATTGCAAGTTCAAAGACAGCCTCAGCAACCTGGCGAGGCCATAAGCAACTTAGCAAGCAAGACCCTGTCTCAAAATATATAAAAGGGTAGAGATATGGCTCAGTATTTAAGCATCCTTGGATTCAATTCTTGGTACAAAAAAAATTCTATACTTATTTATTATTTTTTGAAAAGTATAAGATAAATCTATTAAAATAACTTTAAGTCTAGTAAAAATAAATTACTGTTTCTTACATGGCTTCATTTTGCACTTAATTGTGACTTAACCATATCTGGTCACAACTATCTCTTAGAACTACTATGGAATGAACAAAGTATATTAAGAGCTGGTAGAAATACTTATGTATTTCTGAGTATACTTATGTTAAGTTTTCAAAACATGATACATTCACTTAATGATTAATAAAAAATGCAGTTTTCTTATGGGGCAAATTCCAGATATTAGCTATGTGTATTTTGTTCAACATTGCCCACAGTACCAGATTATTTTGATTTTTTTCTCTTAATAGTCTGAGCTTCTCTCCAGTGATCATATTAGATTGAAAGCTAAAAAAAGTGGTATTCTGACCCCAGAATTCATTCAGTCAACAATTATTTGTGAGGATCTATAATATGCCAGATACTCTTTGGGGCAATGGGCATATACCATGGAAAAAAACAGGAACTTCTTAGATTTTATTCATGTTTTGCAGTCCAATGTGATCTCCACTACCCATAGATGATTTTATGAGTTGAATGAATTTTTAACTGAAAATTCATTTCCTCAGTAAAACTAGCCACATTTCCATGATTCAAAGGTCACATGTGGCTTGTGGCAACTCCTTAGGACTGCCCAGATCCTTTAGTCCTCAGTGAAAGTGCTATTTTATTGCCCAATGCTGGTCAAATTGCAAAACTTTCCATCTTTCCTACTTATACTACATGAAGTTTTTCTTGACTTAGTTCAATGTATAACCATTTAAGAAATGTATTCGGTTTATCATAACAATATAAATTTAGACAAAAGTATACAGTAAAAAAAAATACCTCAAAAGGGAGATGGCTCCGAGTCTCATGAAATTTTATGTACATTTTAAATTTTCAAAATCACATAGTATCTTAATAGAGAAATTGTTGATGAGGATTGAGTAATATTTGAAAAAGCCCTCTGCACATGAAGAGATCATGGCATTCTGTTTGATACCTGTTCTGCCCATGTACAGCTTGCTTTTCACAATTTAAGATATTATGTCTTGCTCAGATTTTCCATCAGGCATTTATTAAACTGATACTTTTAAAAACCTCAATATATTGAAAGTTATCAGTTCCTCTCATTAACTTTAAAATGTGGATTACTGAGATGCAGGATAAATTTGCCTATTATCTGGAGACCATTGTATGTAACTTTCCCTGAACTTCAGAGGATCTGTCATCTAGATTCTACTTCAACTGAGACTAAAAAATATCAGACTCTGCAGCATATTATACAGTATGTTACCAAGGATACCCAACCAAGGCCATCACAGGAGACCACTCTAGAGAGCTTCATTCAAACCACCCTAATGGTACTTCAAAACTTCTAATACAATTCCATTTTGTCATTCTATAAAAATATGGTGGTAATATTTTCAGTAACCTTTCAAAGGAAAACTTAAAATATCTCTTTAAATACATGAAAAATTCTACCAGTCACATTTATTGAAATAAAATACTTCTTCTCAAGATATATTAAATGATTAAGGAGATGATGCAAAAAATATTTGCAGAAATTTCATATTAGGATGACTATTGTGTTTCCTACTTCTTATTTGATAATTTGTAATTTGGATTTTAATTCATAGCTACGGTAAATTTCCGTGTCCCCAAAAGATATTGAACTCCTGTTTTCTTTCATTAATATTTTGAACTGATTGCTGTTTTCCTTCATTAACACCTTGAAAATCCCATTGGAGCAACTGCTGAAAGTGAATTTTCATGCATTCCTTTCAGAGTGCCCATTTGGACCTGGGATGTCTAGTCCTTACCAGTTTTCCCTGCAGGGAAGAAGATCAGGACCTTGTGGAGCACTGACTCATAAGACATGGGCTCAATGGCATAAACTGTTGATTTCTCAGCTGAAACTGAAATTGAGAGACTGTAACAAGGTGTGGAAACTCATGTGTTAACCACTAAGATTTCTAACTTATTTGAGCTGCAGAGCACAAGGGGCAGTGATCACTATGGAAAAATAATGCTTTTTTTTTAATGTCCTTCATACCTGGGGGTATCCATCTTCACTCTTTTACCTTCCATCACCTCTTCTATCTCCTTTGTTCTTTTAGAAATCATATATTGCACCTGAGAAACATCTCCTTTTTGTACAATCTGAGAAAATGTTGCAATAGAAAAAAAATATATTGGAAAAAAATCAGGAAACAGGTTGAATAAACAAAATAATTATTTTCAAATTATTATGGAAATTCTGTCATCCAAAAAAGTGATATAAATGAGTTACAAATTAAACTTTGATAAATTTTAAAGAAGCAGGTGATAGAATCTGGGAGCAGCATCCCAAGACGGCGAAGATGGAGACTTCAAGGCCATTTAAGTTTAGATTTATAACTCAGACAGCAGCACTTCTGCCTCTGTGTGTTGGTCAAAGATAAGAAATGGATTCTCAATTATGAAGATGTCTCATTGGGAGAATCACTGGGCAAGGGAATTTTGGTGAAGTATATAAGGGCTCATTAAAGGATAAAACTTCTGTTGCTGTTAAATAATGTAAGGAATATCTTTATCAGGAATTGAAAATAATTTTTTATAAGAAGCACAAATTCTTGAGGAATATGATCATCCCAATATTGTCAAACTAAAAGGAGTTTGTACCTAAAGACCACCTGTCTACTTCATTATGGAACTAGTTTCAGCATTATTCATGATTGCAAATATATGAAGATAACCTGATTGTGCCTTGGTGAATGAATGAATGAAAAAAATGTAGTACATATGTATAATTGACTATTCAGCCCTAAAAAAGAACAAGGTCTTGGCATTTGCCACAACACAGTACACCTGAAGGAAATTATGCTAGGTGAAACAAGACTCAGAAAAAAAAAATGTTACATGATCTCACTTATATGTGGACTCTTAAAAAATTAAATACATAGAGCAAAATAGTGATTTCAAATAATGACTTAGGGGAGATGTAGATTGGAGGACACAAAGTAACAGATTATGAAGGATCAACACATCTACAGATTTAAGGAGAACTATAGTTAATAAAATTGTATCATAGGTGGAATTTATGCTAAATGAGTAGATTTTAGCTGCTCTAGCAAAAGCAAAAAAAAAAAAAGTAACCATGGAAGATTATGCATATGCTAATTTCCTTCACTATAGTAACCTTTGTGCTATGTGTGTCCCATGACATCATATTGCCTCCATATATAAATAAAAGAAAA
This sequence comes from Marmota flaviventris, assembly GCF_047511675.1. Taxonomy (NCBI): domain Eukaryota; kingdom Metazoa; phylum Chordata; class Mammalia; order Rodentia; family Sciuridae; genus Marmota; species Marmota flaviventris. The sequence goes on from NC_092514.1 coordinate 7,370,933, forward strand.
AGAAAAAAAAAAGAGAAGCGGGTAGGGTGATGATTTCTAATTGCATTAGAATACTTTGAAAATCAAAGCCAGAGGAATTGGAAATACTTATTATGTTGGAAAAATTTTAAATGACCCTGAGACTAAAGAGGAAATATGGGAAATGCAGAAATGTATCAAAGTATGCACACCGTTAGCACTGTGTTCACTGGTAGGATGTGCCTGGAGGGATACATACAAGATAATCTTTAACTTCAGCATAGCCACCAGTGCCTTGGCTTCTCATTTCTGCTATAAAATTATCATGCCCTCAGTGACTCTAAGGGACATAGATTTGTTTCCTCAAAGTGCTATAGATCAGAAGTCAAACATATCCATCCCTGAGGCAAAATCAACAAGCAGGTTTCAATTTCTTGGTGGAGGCTTGATAGGGGAATCTATTTTCTTGCCTTTTCCAGCTTCTAGGTACTGACTACCAATGTCTGTTGGAAGCTTGGTATTTCCATTTTCTACATCAGCTGTTGGTAACTCAGGTCAACGCCTCATATCATATCTCTCTGATCCACAGTTCTACCTTTTACTTTTGCTTTTAAAGATCCATGTGATTGTATTGTCCACACCTAAGAAATGCAAAATTATATTCCCATCTAAGGTCTTTCTCCTTAGTCACATCTGTGGAAGTTCTTTTGCCAAGTAAATAAATGTTTTACGGATACCAGGAATTAGAACATAGGCATCCTTGGGGGTTATTATTTTACCTACTATAATGGGTGAACAGGAAAGTCAGACTTTGAAAAAATGATCTAATAAGCCAGAAAAAAATAAAAATAAATTTGAAATATAAACATACAAATAATTAAATGAGAATACAATGAAAAAAATTAAAAATCTGAAGTAATATAAAAGATAACTACTGTATGATTAAAAATAGAGAAAGTAGAAATAAACTATAAAGGAGACTAAAGCAGTCAGCCTCACAACTTAAAGAGGTTCTAAGCAACTTAGCAAGACCTTGTCTCAAAATAAAAAGTCCAAAGGGATGGGAATGTGGCTCAGTGGTAAAGCGCCCTTGGGTTCTATTCACAGTACCCTTCCCAAAAAAAGAGGAAAAGGAAAACAACTGATTATATATATATATATAATTGTTAAAAATGGATCAATAGATTTTATATTATTAGACAAAATATTCCAGGTAAAATTTAAATCCAAAATTAGGACAAGATGGACGTAAAAAAAAAAAAAAAAAAAAAAAAAAAAAAACTTGGGCAGAAAGAAATGTAGTATGAACCAAAGCTGTTTCTTTAGATAATAATTCATCATCATTTCTTGTGACCAACAGCCCTAATCACATGCAAGTTAAAAAACAAAAACAAAACCAGAGGTGTGGGTAACAAATGTGCCAATTTTATGAAGTTACTGTAACACAAACAAGAATAAAAATAGTAAAACACAAGAATATTTTATGTCAACTATTGCCTTAGGAATCTTAAACATTATATACCTTTTGGTAATCTTAAACATTATAAAATCCAATATAAATGGAATTTATACTAGGAATGTAGTCAAATATTCAAGAAAGAAAGAAAAGAGAAAGAAAACACATTCCATGTGATTTATCACTTCAATCACCCAAAGAAAAGACAACAACAAAAACCTTATATGGTTAGCTTAATAAAAGAGAGAACAAATTTGGAAAACTTCAATACCTAGGTTTTATAAAAAACACTTAGAAACTGATACTAAAAATTGTTCTGAATTAACTAGATAAAATTGCACAGAAAAAAAAATCTATCCATATCTTCTACTTACTAAGACAACTTTGGACATGCTTTCATCATTTACACACACACACACACACACACACACACACACACACACTCACACACAATAGAATTTTCATAGTTATCACCATCACCAAAATAACTATTATATTTTATGCCAGGATAAGATTTCCTAATCAATGTAACAATATAAAGAGATAAATTAAATGGATAATTGCAAAGAAGTTATGAAAATGGGAGAGAAAATATTTATTCTTTGCAGATATTATATTTTATAAAGTAGGAATACTAACAGATTTCACAAATGAACTATTTTCTCAGTCTTAAAAGAAAGAATCAGGAGCTAGCCTTGAAGATAACAGCAAAAAGGGAAAACAGCAACAGTCTAATTTTCAGGATAAGTCAAAAAAGAATCTATGCAGAAGGATGTAGATTTGTAGCATAGAAGTGCTGTCTTCATGACTTTTAAAAAGGAGACCTTAGCACAGCTTCTAGCTTGAAGAGGAAGTTGTTTGGTCAATTATGCACCACATAGATCAACTGAGAATGTGAGTGGCTGAGCTTAATGACTATTAACAGAATAATACATCTTTATCCTTTCAAAAGCCTGTGATCAGGGAAGTATAGGGACAATGTGACATAATTTCAAATAGGTTCTAAAGAAAAGAAGAATCAAACATATTTTTGATGAGAGCATTGAGGTTTCATTATGTCTTTTTATATGTTTTGTACTTGCTAAGTTTAGGCACTTTTGGACACAAAGTTTTCTCCCTGCAAACAGAGTACTACATTATATATATACATATGTTTTTTCTTATAAATTTAATGAAATTATGGTCATTTAATATTCCTACAGGATACAGTTCCCAAAAGATCTATCTTATAGATGTCATCCTCATAACCTTTTATATGAAAATGTAATGTTGCTAAATATTAGATGTGATATGAGATGCTTGTAGGAGAGCCAGTGAAAACTATCATAATTTTAAGGTAGCAGCACATATTATGAGATTATAGCCTCTATGAAACTCATTTCTATTCCTATTTCTTTCATTAATATATAATTTCTGAAAAATTATAGAATTACCAAAACACTTTCAGCATATTCTTCTAAGAACATCCCTTGTCTGATACAACAACTTGGTATTAAATTTTCCATTAATTAAAAAAATGAATCGAGAGCTTTATTCACAAGGCAAAGGACGTGGAAATTTTCCCTCAAAATTATCGTCACTTTTTTTTTTCATTTCCCATGATCAAATTTAATTTCTGTGGCTTTGTTCCTTTCCCCTTATGCATTATCATATAAAACATCATTATTCATTCTTTGGTAACACATTTTTCTTTTGTACATAAGCAGTATCTTTAATGGTGCATATTCTAGTTATCTGATGGGGAATTTCTTGTATCTTTTGTCAAGTAAAAAAAAATGCATTTTCCTATAACCTTTACATGAAAGTTTTATCAAGGCTTCATAATGTCTATTTCCTTATCCACCACTTAATTTATGCTTACAATTAAGGGATATTTAACTTTTGTTTAACATCAGCATATCTGCTCAAAATTTGGGAGCAACCAAGACACCTTTCAGCAGGTGAATGAATCAGTAAACTGTCATGCATCCAGACAATGAAATGTTATTTAATGCTGAAGAACTATTAAGCCATTAAAAGACATGGAGGAAACCTAAATAGGTATTTCTGAGTGAAATTAAGCGAAGTGTAATTATACACTGTATGATCCCAACCATATGAAATTTTGAAATCATCAAAATTACACAGAAAAAAGTGGTGGGGTTGTCACAGATTAGGGATAGATGACTAGGTAGAGCACAGGAGATTTTTAGAATAATAAAAAAGACTACAACAATGCATTTGTTATTATATATCTCTCCAAACCCACAGAATGCACAACCTAATGCCAACTGTGAACTTTGAGTGATGATGCCATCTCAGTCTAAGTTCATTCTTCTGTAACAAAGGTACCCTTCTGCTGGGGGATCTTGACAGTGGTGGAAGCTACTACACAGGTGTGCGAGGTCATGGATTACATGGAACATGGAAAATTTCTGTTCATTTTCTCATTTTTACTGAACCTAAAAGTGCTCTAATGATAAGATTTTAGAAGAAAAGCTAAATGCACACACACAAACGCAGCATTATGCTCCAGCAATCACAACCAGTGGTACATAAATATGTGCATTTATCCATGAAAACACATGTCTAAGAACAACATAGACAAATCTCTTGAGTATAATGAATTCTAAAAAGGTCAAAGAAAAAGGGTCCATGATGTGTGAATTTATTTCACACGTATGAAATTTAAATATCAAAATACTAATACATAAATTATAGAACATGTAACATTAACCTCAAAACACATCAGCTAAAAGGGATCATGAGTATTGTGGGGTGTCAGAGATACACCATGCCTTCATTTTTGTTGTGAAAATGAAGGTATATAATATAGATAATTTGTCAAATTCAATCATTGTGCATTTTGATATATATTATTTATACCTCAATGACATATATGCATTAATTCTTGTATTTTGATCTTTCTAATTTGACCTTGTGATTCACTTTAGCCAGTGAATGGGTGAGGACTTCACAGAAATTTTTAACGTATTTATTTGAATTACTTCAGTCTCTTGTATTTCCATCCTCTACAATGAGATAAGCCTATATCACACATTTATCCTCAGACCTGAATTTGGAAGACATGTGGAACAAAACCTAGTCAAGTTCATCCTCTAAGCTGAACTGAGCTTGATAAATCCCCAGCCAATCCATAACCCCATGAGCAAGTCATAAATACCTGTTGTCTTGAAGTAAACAAAAAACAAACCAAAAAATTCTTTATCACTGTAACTCTGTTTAAGTCATGACTAAAAATTCAATCTTGAAGTAGCATCTCATTTAAGGATTACTTCTAGGAAAAAAAAAAAGCTAGTTTTATTTTTTCACTGAAGTATCATTACAGAGATTTAAGTGCATAATAAAGGTCTTATTAAAATAGCCCCGATTCCCTGCCTCATCTGCATCTCTATTTCTCAGAACATTCTCTCACTGTCCTACTCTAGAACTGTTTTTCTCTGTGTAATTCAATTTCTTTCACTCTATTGAATGAGCCCTGCTCTTCCACACACACACACCCCTCCTGCATACTATACTATTTTTCACAATGCACCACCATAACTGCACTATTTTATAAAACCCATTACTGTTTTTCTTCTAAGGATCAGTCCATATAAATTGATAGTTCCTACTCTCATATTATTATCACGAATCTCTACCACAAAAATTTATAAGAGCTTCAAGATTGTGTCAACTAAGGAAAATGATTCTTAGAATTTTGCACAAAATAAAAGATAAAAATTCAACTCTCAACTGAAGACCTGGGAGCTGGATCCATATAGAGTTGAGAATATTCACATAGGAATAATTTTCTGTAAAATTCTTCTGTAATTTGTCTAACATTTGGCTAACATTTGAAATGCAATCTACAAAGAAACTATCCCTCCTTCGGCTTAAAAATTAAGTGTCATCTCTGAGATTCCATATCACTCGAGTTAGAATGGCAGTTATCAAGAAGACAAACAACAATAAATGTTGGCGAAGGAGTGGGGGAAAAAAGGGGCACTCATATATTGTTGGTGGGACTGCAAATTCGTACAACCACTATGGAAAGCAGTATGGAGATCTCTCAGAAAACTTGGAATGGAATCACCATTTGACCTAGCTATCTCACTCCAAGATTTATAACCAAAGGACTTGAAATTGGCATACTACACTGATACAGCCACATTAATATTTTAGCAGCTCAATTCACAATAGCTAAACTATGGAACCAAGTTAGGTATCCTTTAACAGATGAATGGATAAAGAAATCATGATATCTATAAATAATGGAATATTATTCAGACTTAAAGAAGAATAAAATCATAGCATTTGCAAGTAAATGGATGGAGCTGGAGAATATTATGCTAAGCATATTAAGCCAATCCAAAAGAACCAAAGGTCATATGTTTTCTGTGATATGCAGATGCTAATTCACAATAAGAGGAGTGGGTGAAGAATAGAGGTACTTTGGATCGAACAGAGGGGTCTGAAGGGAGTGGAGAGGGTACGAGGGTAGGAAGGATAGTAGAATGAATTTGGAAATTATTACCCTACATGCACATATGATTACATGAGCTGTGTAACTCTACATCATGTACAACCAGAAGAATCAGAAGTCATACTCTGTTTATATATGATGTGCCAAAATGCATTCTACTGTCATGTATAACTAATTAGAACAAATTTAAAATTTTAAAAAAGAAAAAAGTAAGTATTATCAGATATTTACCCTCTGTAACTATTGGCAACCAGTTAATCACATCCTGAATAAATCTATCACAGTAGAGTTTTTGTGTTAGTGGTGGAGAAGATAAATTGATTTTTTTTTGTACCAGGGATTGAACTCAAGGGCATCCAACCTCTGAGCCACATCCCCAGCCCTATTTTATATTTTGTTTAGAGACAGGGTCTCACTGAGTTGCTTAGCGCCTTGCCATTGCTGAAGCTGGTTTTGAACTCACCATCCTCCTGTCTCAGCCTCTTTAGCCACTGGGATTAAAGGTGTGTGCCACCATGCCCAGCTCATAAACTGATTTTAAACCAATAAAATAGGGGACTTTTAGAAGAAATAGCATGATTATCATTCATATTTAATTTTACTCTTCCAAACTCAAGCCATAATCACCAACTCCACTGATTTGGGAGTTACACTCACATTGGGTTAGAGTGGCAAGCTTAGAGCACACTGCACTTCATTGGGAAACTGACCTCTGTCTTTCCCTTTGATCATACCTTTCTGGTGCTCACTTCAAAAGTGACACATTCTTATTTTCCAGGTTTGCAGTAATGTCTACATGACATTATTGAGTCATGCTTTCTGTTTGTCAATAGATTTGTTTTGATTTATCCTTAATTACAGTCAGATCCCTCAACTCCAAGAAATTATATGGCTCCTCATTATACCAATGAAGCCTAAGAAGGCTTGTTAATTACTATTCAATAAGCCAGCTTCAGCATACAGAACTTTTGTAGGTGGTAGTTCAATAATATGAGAAATTTTACATTACATCATTTCAGAGTAGGGGCTATGACAATTTACTGGTGTTTTCCCAGTTATGAAATTTAATAAATTAACCTTTAACTCTGCAAACATTCTGCAAGTTCACAGTCATTCTCTCTTGGCCCTTGGCCTGTCAAAACAAAATACACAGCTATGTAGTCAGTGCTCAGAAGCTTACAGGATGAGAAATTGATAGCATTGGAGTGAAATAGGGCAACAGCTAGCACACTATTTTTTAAATCTAATTAGTTAGAAGTTAATTCTGAGATGAACTCTTCCAGAATGATAAATGACAAAATATTTATCAAATTTAACAAAATATTATGTCAGAAGTGCTGGTGCTGCTAGAAATTTTGTATCTTTAATTATTTAAGACATTGTCAAAAACACATTGGAACACTTTTCAGATCTATAAAGATATCAGTTAATATTATTAATTATGTTTTAATTAGCTCCCTTTGACAGAAGCTGTTTACTTTCTTAATTTAAATTTGAATTGATTTTAAGAAAGAATGGTTATTTTAAGGATATAACTTATTTAATCACTACTTAGCAATTTTGACCAAGGCTTTCATTTCTCTGCCTTTAATTATATACCATGATATTACCCTATTGCCTCAGTTAGAATGTAGTCACAATGTGTCCCTAAAAGTTTCATGTGGTGGAGGCTCAAGGCTCTGCATGGCAATGGAAGATGTTCAGGAACCTCTATTAGGCTGGTATGTCATTTGGGTGCTGCCCTTTCAAGTGGTGAAGGCAATTTTGTCACAATGGAGTTGTTATGAAGCAGCAAGACTGATCCCTTTCATTCTTTGGTTTCCTGTCTCACCATGTGAACTCTCCCTGTTCCTTATACAACTGTCATTATGCCATGTGCTTGCTATGTGGTGACACAGCTGAAAGGCCCTCATTAGAGGCTGAATCAATAGAGCTTCTCAATTTTAGATATTCAGTCTCCAAAATTGTGAACTAAATAAACCTCTTTTCTTTAAACATTACCTACCCTCACGTGTTGTATTTATAGCAATGGAAAGGTACTAATAAAAATCCTTATTTTTTAAAATAGCCAGTCATTAAAAAAAGTATACTATATAAATCTCATGTAACATCTGGAATACTCAATATTCTTTGAGTAACTTATATGAGTATTAAATAAGAAAGGTAGACTAGAAATACAAATGATAATTTCTGACAGAAGGAAAAATTTTCCAACCATTCATGCTGCCTATAGGAATAATATTTTTTTAAAAGTTGCTTCAAGGAAGATATATTAAATGAGCAAAGTATTATGTATTGGGAAATAAATTGAGATAGATATTTTGGTCTGGCTGAGTTAGAAAATATATTATGAAGAGAAACAAAAGACATATCATGGAAAATAGGGTTGTGGAAATGTGCATGTGTGTGAAAATGGGTTTAGCAGAAAGAGATTAGAATGTCAAAGAACTTTATCATAAGTAAATATTACTTAGCAGTTTAGCTTTATATATTTAAACAAAAGATTAAAATGAAGATTGATTTAATATAAATGAAGTTGCACATTAAATTTAAGAAAGTACAGGAACACATTTCATAATATTTCTAATGAACAACTTATGTCCATGTTGATGAGTTAAATCTCTAAAACAGAAGATATCAAATGAATGTCAACATTCTTTTTATCTACAGGAGTTATATAACCTACATATACCTAGAATTTAAATTTGTGGAGAATTCCCATTGGAAGTAAAGGTTATCTAAGCTGAGAAAGAAATAAAATTTTATATGCCAATTTCAATATTATTTCAATATTTATAAATTATTCAAATTACCTACTAGGGAAAAGAAATTATGCACAAATTAATAATAGGAAAACATTTTTCTGTGAAGATTTTCAATGTACATACATACACCATGCACATAAATGCTACTGTAAGCTTATGAAATGATGATAACTGTACAGTGTGTGATCAATTATTTTGTGAAAATAAGACAATTTTCTTTGCTATGTTTAACTTGCTAGAATATATTTCACTAAACCACATGTATAGTATAAAACAGGTCTATAAAGAGAGTCTAGGATATGTTTTAAGGTCATGTTAAGCATTACACTGTGGTGCTAACCTTTTACACAGATGGAATGAAGTCTCAGTCTGCCATTTCAGCACCTGCCTTTCAGGGTGTTTATAGCTGATATTTTAAGCATATAGTAAATGCAGAAAGGAAATTTCATACTGCATAACCAACAAATATGTGTAAAAATTTAACTCTGTAACTAAAATCCCATTACATATCTATTTAATCTTATTTTGAAGGAAATGCTATTTTTTTCCTTCTATAGCAATAAAATGCTACATTTAAAATCAATCTGTGCATAACTCATTGACATGGATTAAAACTCTAGCTCATGTGGCATTTTTAGCAGACTGTACAAAATGGAAATGTCACCTTTTCTTTTGGGTGAAAGTATTTTGGCTTTTCCTAGAGAAAATATACAGAGTTTAACATTAGCTTTAAAAAGAAAAATTCTATGTTAACCTAGAAGTTCACCAAAATGTTAAGTCGGCAAAACTATTACTAAATAACAGGATGTCTACAGATATATCCTTAGCCAGAGGTGATAATTCTATATCATTTTTCATTTTTATTTCTTTGAGGTATTTTGGGTAATCCCCCCCCCCCAACACACACACCCCAAATTGAATTACTTTCCAAAACTGTCTATGAAAATGCTAAAACTACATCATGGATCCATTCATCAATTTTTTTGGAGTGCCATTTTGAAAATTAAAGATATGTAATTCCTGAATATATCAAATCTACTGACATGGCCACAATAAATTACCCTTAATGTGACAGAAAGTGTTCTCACACTTTCTCTATGAACTTTCATAAACTGATAAGATAATTTCTTGTGGCCTTGAAACCTTTACCTGGTTTTACTGATTTGTGGATTGAAATAGTATTGAATTTTAGGATATATGACATGTGATCATATCTATTATATGATTTCTTGCTCAATAGAGTGAGGAAGAAAACATGTTGAAAATAAAGAAAACAATTGGGACAATCACAATAGCCATTTTTGTCTTTATATAGAAACCTGCCATGCTCAACCACAATGAATGACTTCAGCATAAAACTGTAGGCTCAATGTTAGAACTAGAGTGCTATCAACATCTGATTGCTGTAACCTCTTTTTATCCTTTGTGAAAACATTGTTTATTTACTTTTTTAGAAACATAAAGCACTCTCTCTTTTTTATTTTTTTTCCAGAAAAATCTCTTCTTTAACAAGATCAAACAGTTTGGACTGTGATTTATTAGAAATTTACTAGATTCAAATTCTATTGTACTTTTAACCTTATACAGTGATAAACTTGATGTTGATGGACACTGAATTATAAATAAAAGAAATCTAAAAGTAGAACAGGAGATCTAATTATTTGTTGGTGAGTTTAAGTATCTGGTCATTTACCTGGCACACTGCTAGTTATTATTCAATCTCCTAGAACTCTTCTCTGCGTAACACTTATAAAAATTCTAGATGTTTATGACATTTTAGTGAAAAATTATAATAAATTTGGAACTCAAAAATTATTGAGAATAAATGGTGTACTGATTATTGGAAATATAGGACTGAAGGAAAAAGAAATAACTCCTTCATAGGAAAAAATTACTGGTCTGTCAAATGTAAAAAATATTTGTAAAAGGGTCACAACCAGGAAATTGTATGCTAAAATTGAAAGAGAATGGAGTGGCCCACTTTATTAGGCAATTCAAGTTTATTCCACTCAAAATTTAGAGGTCAGGAATTAAGCTAATTGTCACAGATAAGTGGGCTTTAGTCTTTAAATTATTTTTATTAATTTTTTGAGAATAAGGGTTATACAAATGATATGTGAATGAATTATTCAATTCAGAATGGTAAGCCCTGATTTCACTCAGTAGTGCCTCCCTGGTGCCTAGCAAACCATCTACTAATAAATGAATAAATAAATGTTTGAGCAATGAGATGAAGGACTGAGTTACTAACTATAAAAACTTGGAAGAGAGGCCATTAATTCTACCTTCAGAAAAATAAGGAAGTTTTCAGTATTATTAAAAAAACCTGTAGTCATGCAAACTGATTTGTAATGCAACACATACTATTAATTCAGTTTTATACCTGGATACCACATGAATATTTTTCTACCTTTAAGTTACCACGACACAACAAATAGAATATTGAATTTAGATTGAAAATATAAAGAAAAGAACATATGAAAGTTTTAAAAACTTAGTTTAGATAAGAGAGTCTAACAAATTTTGAAGTTTGGGTAGACAATATCTTAAGCATTAAACACAACAAATAGCTTAATATGAAGAGTCTGTTGTTTTTGTTTTATCAAAAATGAATATATTTGACATATATGATTTACATATATGCTAGCATCTTTGTAGTATTAATAATAAATTGAATTTATAAAATAATTTAAAATAATTCAGTAGAGTATTGTATTAGGAAATAAACCAATAAAATATATGAATATAGAAGAAGAAGGGGTTAATTATATTTAGATTGCATGATCCAGGTGGGAAGGTCACAGAAACCAGGAGTCACTCAGTTCAAGAAAGTAGAAGCCACAGAACAAGAAGGGCACATGTTTTGTCCCTATTCCAAGGCTGAAGGCCTAGAAGTGCTCTGGAGAGTTGCAAGTGTGTGTTTGCACCAAAGGCTGAAGATCTGGAGTGTGAGTTTGCAGGGCACAGGAGCAACAAAAGAACATGCACACCTTAGAAGAATTAAACTTTTGCAAAAGGCTGAGATTTCCTCTTTTCTGCATTTTGATCCATCTTGGTCTCAGTCTATTGAACAGCGTTGCTCACCCAGTTCACAGACTCATCTGCCAATCTTCTATGGTAACACTCTTATAGACACACCAGAGTGTGTTTTACCAATTTTATAAGTGCTGGTTAATGCAATCAATTTTACAACCTGGATTAACCATCATCATAAATATCAATTCCAGGACTAAAAATAACTAAGTGGTATTCCAGGATTTAAACCAAATACCTGATACCCCCCCAAAAATTATAAAATTAGAATAATTACACATGCTATTATATAATTTATTCTCTTAAATTGAAGGGAAAATGATCTCTTTTTTTTATACCAGGAATTAAAACCAGGACCACTTTACCACTGAGCATATTGCTGGCCTTAAACTTTCAATGCTCCTGCCTCAAACTCCTGAATTGCTGGGATTACAGGCATGCTCCATGGCACCCAGCAGTCCAGTTATAATAGGTTAAAAAGTACCTTATTTTTATAAATAATCAGAAATGAAAATAGTGACTATCTATAGCAACATTAAAAATATTGAGAGTATTATTATATAAAGTTGCTTGTGCACACGTATATACTTCATTCAAATATAAATTATAAGTAAGAGCTGGGGATGTAATTCAGTGGTAGAGCACTTGCCTAGCTTCTGTAAGGCCCTGGGTTTAATCCACAGCACCGTGTAAACACACACGAAAAGGGTATGGATAAAATTAAGAATAGCAGCATGTAACCTTAACTTCAGAATAATGAGGATACTATAGCTTTCAGTCACCATCTAATTTTTCTTAAATAATCATCTTGTACTCTCATGCGTAGTATAAAAATATAATTCTTTTTTCCAGGCCTTGACCTAATTGTAATAATCCTGGTCCTAATGGCTATAAAAGTTTAAAAGGACAGCTCTGTGGGACATGGGTAGAGGATACCTGAGAGATTTCCCTGAAACAGAAAAATAAAGTAATACTCCTATGCTCAATACTAATAATTCAACATGTCATTTTAATAGCACTTAAAAGGAATTCCTCTAATTAGAATATGCAGTATTAAAAAGTAGAAAATGAAAAAGTGTAGTAAATATGATTCAAATTAATAGGAAATGTGTTCATTTTGTAGTAGTGATTAATAAAAACATTTCATTATTTGGTATAATTGAGTAAATATATAACATGTTATCTACTAAATAAAATTTTAGATTATTAAACAAAATATCTTAAATAAAATGAAGCAAAATAAATTTAAAAACCTATCAAAAATCAAAGTACAGAATAATAGAAACACATACATTTATATAAATGTCATAAAATTTTGAAAGGGCTACATGGCAAACAACTTTTAAAATAGTTCCTATTGGCTGGCTTCGTTATGGCGGCCATTCCCCCAGACTCCTGGCAGCCGCCCAACGTTTACTTGGAGACCAGCATGGGAATCATTGTCCTGGAGCTGTACTGGAAGCACGCTCCGAAGACCTGTAAGAACTTTGCTGAGTTGGCTCGTCGGGGTTACTACAATGGCACCAAATTCCACAGAATCATCAAAGATTTCATGATCCAGGGCGGTGACCCAACAGGGACAGGTCGAGGTGGTGCATCTATCTATGGCAAACAGTTTGAAGATGAACTTCATCCAGACTTGAAGTTCACTGGGGCTGGAATTCTTGCAATGGCCAATGCAGGGCCAGACACCAATGGCAGCCAGTTCTTTGTGACTCTTGCCCCCACCCAGTGGCTTGATGGCAAACACACCATTTTTGGCCGAGTGTGCCAGGGCATAGGAATGGTAAATCGAGTGGGAACGGTGGAAACAAACTCCCAGGACCGCCCTGTGGACGACGTGAAGATCATCAAGGCATACCCTTCTGGGTAGACTCGCTGCCTCGCAGGCAAAGCCAAGTCTTCTGCAGTGGCCCCATCAAACCAGCTTCCAAGTGACATGTAACTCAGCTTAATTTTGGCCTTGAATATATTGGCTCTAAGAAGCCAGGGGCCTTGGGTGAGTTAGGATCGAAGTGTACTTTAATAGAATGCTTCCCTTTTCTTCACCTAGTGCCTGGACTGACGGGGCATTCGCAGAAATGCCTCCATATGTTTATTTACAGGTTTCTGCCCCCTGTGGATGACCCATACTTCTCCTTGCTGTGCATGTCTGCTCTGATACACTTGGAACAAAATGAAGCAGGCTGTGTCATCTCACAGAGCCTAAACAAACTTGTTCTTGAAGAGATTTATATTCTGGCCTACACTACAGTCTCTGGTAGCTGACAGCCACAGAATTCAAACCGAGTAGTGTCTATCAGCCCTGTTAACCCTGCACACCCCATCTTCGTCTCCTACATTTGTTCTTCCAGGGAACATGCGTCTCTCTGTTTTCCCTCTCAAAACCAGAACATCAACACTGCTGTTTCTTATGCTTAAACATCCCACACAAAGCCACATTGAATTTTTGCCAAATGAAAAATGCATCCAACAATCAAGTTTCTAAGAAGGTGCCAAGTGAGGAATGATAATGTTTAATAATTGAGAAAGGAATTTATTAGAAGGAAGCTGAGGCATTGACCATTTTTTTCCCCAGAAGGAGAAGAAGTCTGTAGTGAGCACAGGACGGACCGCATTTTCCTCAGAGCAGCACCCTCAAGGAAAAGCACCGCTTATGTTTTTTAACCTAAGACTTCAGAGAAATCGGATGAGAGATTTTTGTATTTTTTTTTTTTTTAATCTTTATGAGGTTTGGGGTAGGAGTAGGGATGAGAGGAAGTAAATACCTATGTAATACATAGAAATTTCCAAATAAAATGCTATTGGTGGTTAAAAAAAAAAAGTTCCTATTGATATTTGCCTCTTAGTGTGTGTGTGTGGGTGTGTATGTGTGTGTGTGTGTGTGTATATATATATATATATACACACACACACACACACACACATACATATATATAATATATAATATAATATATAATATATACTCTTCACATAGATGTAAATCATAAAGTCATATCCTTGTATAAAGATTTCTAAAATCATTAAAAATATGAATAAGCCTATGATAATGATACAAATGTATGAATATATTATTCATAACACAGATGACACAGTCTAATAAGTACTACAAAAGTAGCTACATCTATTAACAAAATCAATTAACAAATATTATGGCTGTTTTTTCCATATATTCATAAAATAAAAATATTATAAATATGATGAAGTTCATTTTATTTGGTGGAGGGTCCTGATAATTGAATCCAGGGGCATTCTACCACTGAGCTACATCCATAACCCTTTTCATTTCTTATTTTGAGAAAGGGTTTTCCTAAATTGACCAGGCTGGCCTTGACTTTGCAATCCTCCTATCTCATTCTCAAGAGGTGCTGGGATCATAGGGGTGCACCACTGCATCAGGTTTGATAAAGTACCTCTCAAAATTGGCTAGTCACTGTCAATTAAGGTTACACAAAGTATAATTATAAATAATTATACATTATTATAAAAACTTCTTTAAATATTTTTAGGAAGTTAATAGTAATCTTTGTATATATAACCTCTTTATTCCTTTGTTTCATTCTATTATAATATATCAATATTGAGAAATGTTAAATAATGATTCAGATAATAAGCATATTATACATATTAGACAACATTAATAAAAAACAAAGAATTATTCAACATACATATTACATGAAAATAATCATTTTAGTATAAATGACTTACATAATTATTTAAAATATTTTTATATGTAAATTAAATAAAATTTCACATATATGTATAACGGGAAAACAGGAATAGAAAGAGGAAGAAAAAACAGAAAATAATATATTTATGGGAAATAAACTGAGATAATACTCAGTGTGGATTTTCATCGCGCAAGGTAATCTTCTTCATAAACACTTCTATGTAAAGCTGAATCATTCTTATATTTTAGCAACTTCAAATTGTGATATATTAGTTTATGGTATCACATGATTATATGGACAGATTTACTTTTTTATCTTTTCTTTTTTTTTGTGGTGCTGGGGATTGAACTCAGGGTCTTGTGCATGTGAAAAAGGCACTCTACCAACTGAGCTATATCCCAGGCCCCAGACTTTACTATTTTCCTGACACAAATAAATGGGTTTATATGTAACTCCAAGCATAGCAGGTTGTATAGATTAAATACCTATAGCTCTTTGTATTTATTTTTGTTGTACCTTAACAAAGCAGTTTAAGAAAAAAATGTTTTCAATTTTATTGAGCATTAAGCTTTAAAGCAAAGAAAGGTGTATTTTAAGTTTAGCAGGAAGATTGGTTCCCCAAGAGAGCTGGCTCAGAAAAGAGTCCTTGGGTATGCTGAGATCTGATATACAGTTTTTGTTCATATTGTTCTCAAACATGTCTTATTATTTTTTTTTTTAATTAAGAGTAAACCATTGCTCTGACAGTAGAAAAGAGAAGCAAGGTAAATAGTAGAAGTGCCAAATTCCACCTATTAGGCCTCGGCACCTAGACTTCTTAGAAGGTGTGTAAGATCATTGAAGGGAAGTAAGATGTGTCCTCACTTGGAGGTTAGCAGGAAAAGAGCCAGATTAAAGAGATTTAAGAAGGAAATGTACCAAAATATATAAGATGACTATATCTGTATGGTGATATTATGGGTCTCATTTCGTTTTTTTTTAATTATTGCACTTTAATTATATGTAACAGAGATTCATTATGCCATATTTCTATGTGCACATAACAATTTGATCCATCTCATCCCCAGTACCTTCCCTTTCTCTCCCCTTCCCTCCCCACACTCCACTTGCTCTACTTTCTATTATTGATTTGATTATTTTAATTACTGCATTATAATTACATATATGAGAGTTAATTTTGTATATTCATATATGGTACATAGGCAGAGCATAAAAGAAAGAACAATGGATGAATTCCTTATTTGCATTTTTTTCTCCACATGAAAAGAAACAGGACATGTTAATCCAATGTATTCAAAGCCCACATGATAATTCATGAACATTACTGAATATAACATTAGGAATTTCTTACTGTTTACATTTTCCAAGCACCATTTTCACAGAAAAATATAAGGTAAATTAAATTGAAAAGCTTACATGATTTTAGTTTGATTAATTCAGATAAGGGCATTTCATTCAAAATAAGCATTGTCAGCCCAGAAGAAAGAGTCATTTTTTTTCCTCTTCTAAATAGAGCATAGAAAGAGTTTTTATTCACTGGGAAAGTCTATGAATACAAGTATTACAACTAAGATTGGCACAAGTGATTGACAATAGTTCAGCAAGTTCAACATTCTTTTGCTTTATATTCAAGATGTACTGCCTGTAGAATAAATTAGTCTCAAACCTTTGAGTTTTTGTCCTTGTCCTTTAAAGAAATAACATTTGTGATATTTATTCCGTGACATGTCTGCCTAAGTGAGAGTCATGATAATTAAGGCACAGTAAGTTATTGCTTTAATATAGGCTTCTGTTTATTCTTTTGGAGATCTTTAAAACAGGATGAAAAAGATGGAATAAATTGATATTTTATATAATTTCATAAACTAAAGAAATCATTGGTAAATATATATTTGATGAAAAACTCAACTTCCTTTTTAAGAATACTATAATAATTAGTCCTGTGCTAGAAATAAATGATTTAAAAAATTCTGAAGAGACAATAATGCATTTATCACTGCACTTAGGAAATTTCATCAACACTTTTTATTACCTGTCTCTCTCATAGTAACATCTACGGGAACCCAGATAGGAGGCCAAATTTATATTTTTATTAGCAATACATCAATAGTACATATAAGTGTTTTAAATTTATGTTTGTTACTTAAATTAATAAGGATAATAAAGCAGACTTGAAGATTATAAAGTTGAAAAATAACTAGGAAAATACAATGGCAATATTATAATTTAAATACAGTAAAAGTTCTTAGGACACTCATAAGTAGTAATTACCTGCTTTAGTCTGGATTTATTAATCCTTTTGGATATGAGTGATGGAAGTTGTTGTGGTTTGGATATGAGGTGTCCCCAGAAAGCTCACATGTGAGATGATGCAAGGAGGTTCAGAGAAGAAATGATTGAGTTGTGAGAGCCTAAGCAATGAATTAATCCCCTGGTAGGGATTAACTGATAACTGAAGACTGGTAGGATGTGGCTGGAGGAGGTTGGACACTGTGGGCATGACTTTGGGGTAAATTATTTTGTATCTGGCAAGTGGAGTCTTTCTCTGCTTCCCTCTGCCACATTCTTCCACCATGATGTTCTGCCTCATCTTGAGCCCAGAGGAATGGAGCCAGCTTTCAATGGACTAAGACCTCTGAAACCGCGAGCCCTCTAATCACATAGCCCTCCTCTGCAGTTGTTCTGGTTGGGTCCTTTTAGTCACTGCAGTGAAAAAGCTGACTAAAACAGAAGTTAACTTTAATTCTCACTTATTGGTGTCTCCATCCATTGTAATGAAAAAGAAATATTATTCAAAGAGGTCAAAGAGAAAATACTTCTACATCCAAAGGGGTTAAGTCACTTAAATTTCTTTTGGACAGTTGCAAGGGTAAGAAATGAAGTAAATGTGTCTACATTCATATATACATTTTGACCGCCTTATAATGAGAAAACTAACTCAGAACTCAAATATTCCTTTGGAAAGTAACTATATGGGTTTATTATCTCTGGGGCAATATCAAAGCAGGTTCCCAAAGTGAACATTTCTTCCCTGTGATAATAGCTGCTTTATATTGAGAATGAATCATTGTTCCAATTAGTACAGAGAATGAACACTGACTCCTGGGTGAGAAGAGGTGCCAATGTGCTCTTTTAGCAGTAGAAGAAATTTTACAGCTTGAGTATTCAAGAAAATGACACTAATCAAAGTATTCCCTTCATTGATCCACATTTTTCTGATGTAATTTAATGTGTTGACAAATGTTCAGACAATATCAATAGCAAAGAAAGATGATTAGCATATGTGTTAATTAAGCCCCAGCTAATTGCTTTGGAATGAAAAATTCAGATATTTGGATATCAATATTTTCAGAGTATAAAATGAAGGAAGACATTCAGATAAAGTTAAAATGTTTAAGAACAACCCTGATTCTTTTCATGACGTCAGGTTTTTGAAGATTAAATTTATAAAAATGGAAGGGAAAATGAGTGGAGAAATTTCAGCTCAGTGAAAAGAAGGTCATAACCAAACAAGTCAGAAAAAGTAAATCTGCCATATAGGGTAAAATTTGGTTAAACTGTCATATATGGTTAATTTTCACATTTTCACCCATCTGCCTGAGCATGTGGATCAAGGTTTGATGTGAATCAACCAAATTCTGAGCACGGGGCCATGTAGAAGAATCTGACCTCCATTTCAACTGGTCAGTGAGAAGTAGATTGCTGCATATCACTTTGGTTGCCTCCTCAAAGATCATTTTCAACTTCTCCCTCCTTTGGAAAAACTTATGGAATCTGAAATATAACTAGATATACCTACATTATTCCTAACTGGCAATCATGAAATCCAATCAGCTAAAGATTAATCAACCCTAAATTTTTTAATCTTGAAATTCTAAAAGCTTTAATATTTTGAAACTCAACTAAACATACCTTATTTAAAAGCCCACAGGTAATGTTACAAGAATGTGTTCTCAAGGCACAGGCTTTCGTGTCCAAGATTTGTTGAAGAAAATGTACATTTATCCACCAAAAGGATACATGAACTGCAAAGCAAATCAAAGAAATGACTGATTAAAATAACAAAAGTAACATAGAATGCTACATAAATTTTTCTGAAAATCTTGAAGAGTAATTCTTGTCAAAGTCACCAACCACCTTTATATTTCCAAAGAAGGAGTCCTCAAGTCAAACTTTAAAACCTTTCTAGACTTGACTTCCTCCTATTTGCCTCAGATTGTTACACATCCTGCACTCAAGGATGTGGACTTTGGTAATCTCTTTTTCTAATACATATTCAGTTAAACTTTGGGCTATAATCTATTGATATCAGTTTAAATGCAAGCTCTTCTCAAACAGAACCTGACTGCTATGTCATTTCATCGAGTGCTCTACTTTTAACCCATAACTTATATCATCAGAAAGAATTAATAATCTTACCTCATTTGTCTTTTTGCCCTATTGTACATTTTCTTCAAAAAGTGCTTTTAGTATTTATTTTACACATAATTTTAAGCTGTATGAAATCAAGATCTTTTATCTTGTTCATTTTATTAGTATATAGGGAAGCCATTGATTTGTGAATTTTGGTTTTATAACCAGTAGTTTAACATTTTTTTTTATTTGGGAAACAATAATGAATGTGTTCCAGTTATGATATAACAAATATAAGTTAGGTTGATGATAAATCTTTTATAAATGAGTCATTTATAAAATAATCATTATAAATGATTTGATAAACAAAATAAACCATATTTTAGAGAACAATAAGGGAATTTCAATTTATATGATTATAAGATTAATTATATGATTTTGTTTTCAATATGGTAGGATAAGAAGTGATAAAATCATTGTGCTAGATTGACATCATAATTTACAGCTATTAGAGAAAAAGAAAAAAAATAGAGTATATTTGATGTAATTTATCATGAAGACACTGATGGGTGCTAGAAATGGTTGGGGAGGATGTACTTCAAAAAAATGATGTAAGAGATTTCCTAATGGATTAGACACATCCACTTGATATCCTCGTATAAATTGTCAAGTTCACTTTATGCTGCCAGTCAAGTCTTAATTATTCATGTTATTAGAGGAATACATAAGCACACAAAGGCAAACTTTAATGTGGTTGTAGATAAAGGGATATCTGATGCACAAGCACAGAGAGTGAAAACAGCTTTCAATGAGTCATGAAGCAGAGATAATAGACCTCTCATATAGGAGAGACAGTTGGAGAAATTCTCTCTTCCCTTTTTATCATTTAGATTGGAATAATCAGAAGTTGATGGACTTAGATATTCTAATAGCTACATTTTAATTCACAAAATATAATTGAACACTACTTTGTGCCAGGCCTAACCATTAGTGAGAAAATGGTCTACAGCCTTCACTTTTGCATTACAGTCCAGTGAGTGAAAGAAACAATTAGGTAATTACTCAAATAATTGCTAGGATCATCAAGAGATATTTCTGACTAATGAGTTGAGAAGAAGATATATTTATTTTAACAAGTATTTTAAAATTTGCTTCATATGTTCATTATTTAAATTTTTTCACACACATAAACAATTAATATTCAATAAGGTCATTCTGGGTGAAGTGATTATATTAATTAAAAAGAAGATGACAGGAAACAAAAGTCAAATTTATTTCAAGAACAGCTGGTAAATTAATTTTATAAGTGAACAAAAACTTCATTGAAATTATATGTACTTTTTTTAACTTATTTATGGAAGTGGTGACAGACACATTATTTTTATTCTCTTTGAATTGTATATCAATGTGGGTGTTTTGTGAAAAGTCTTTTCTGATTGCTTTTTGGTTTAATTTTAAATAGTCAAGTTTCTAAGGAAAGTGCCGAGGTCAGCAACTCCTTACGTATTCTTAAAGATATTCTAGGATATTTACCACTTATTAAATGATTAGAACATATGAATGCAATTAGAATTTTTTACTGTGAAGAATGGAATTGATTATTAAAATAATCACTGAATATATATATACACATACATATGTGTGTGTATACATATATGTGTGTGTGTGTGTGTGTGTGTGTGTGTGTGTATATATATATATATATATATATATATATATATATATATATATATATAAAATCAGCCTGAATGGTATACAGAAATTTTAATTCTCTGTATATTACATTACAAACATAGAATATTAATTACATTTCCCAAATAAGAAGTTGCTTCTGTTTTACTTGAGTGTCCTTATTAGCATTAAAGCATATTCTCGTATATTTCATACTTAAAACAAATAATTATCCTCGATTCTCTGCCTCCTCAGGCAGCAATAGGTATAATCAAGTTCCAATACCTGGAGACAAAGCTTATGAACAATAAGGGAAACATAAACTGTTACTTGATGAAAAATTTGGTACAAAAAAAAGGATTTTTCAATCTTTTTCAAATTGATTACTTCATATTATTGCTTTTAACGTTAATTCATTATAGTCTAAACAATGGTCATCAAAATGTAGTATTAAAAACAGCTGAAATGGTATTAACACTGTGTGATGTGTACACAGATGTGTACACGTTGTTCATCTGTGTGCTTTCTGCAATTTTCAGTATGTGAGCTACACTTCAATGAATGGCTTATTTAATCTAATATTTCACTTTTTATTTTTATTGGTGCATTAAATTCTATAGAATACTGGGATTCCATTGTTCTTTTCTTTTACAAATGAGGAATCAAGGAAGTTTTAAATATATTTAAGAATATAAGGAAAAACTAAGAATGAATGTTTCATCAATTGAAATCAAGTGAATAAGTTGAGAGGAAATATATAAAATGTATGTATGTCCATAATAAAAATAACTAATGGAAAATGTCTAAATTAATGTGGTCTATTTTTCTATGAAATATGGTTGTAAATGAAACTATTAGAAAAAATATAAAAAACTTTCTAGTTATGCTTATAATAAAATCTCAAAAACAAAAAGACTTTTCAGATTGGCTGAACCAATTTGCAGTCCCACCAGCAACGGATGAGTATGCCTTTTCCCCCACATCCTTGCCAACACTTACTGTTGTTTGTATTTTTGATAGCTGCCATTTTGACTGCAGTGAGGTAAATCTTAGAATAGTTTTGATTTGCATGTCTCTAATTGCTAGAGATGTTGAACATTTTTTCATATGTTTGTTGATTGATTGTATATCCTCTTCTGAGAAGGTCTGTCTAGTTCTTTGGCCTATTTATTGATTGGGTTATTTGTGGTGTGTTTTTTTTGTTTGTTTGTTTTTGTTTTGTTTTGTTTTTGGTGTTAAGGTTTATATATCCTAGAGATTATTGCTCTATCTGGTGTGCTTGTGGTAAAGATTTGCTCACATTCTGTAGGCTCTCTATTCACCTCACTGATTGTTTCTCTTGCCGAGAAGAAGCTATCCCACTCCTCAGTTCATACCCAAAGGACTTAAAAACAGCATACTACAGGGACACAGCCATATAAATGTTTATAGCAGCACAATTCACAATAGCTAAATTGTGAAACCAACCCAGATGCCCTTCAGTGTAGATGAATGGTTAGGGAAATTTTGGTATATATACCCAGTGGAACATTGCTCAGCATTAAAAGAGAGTAAAATCATGGCAATTACAGGTAAATGGAAGGAGTTGAAGAATATAATGCTAAGTGAAGTAAATAAATCCCCCCCCCAAAAAAGGACCAAATGTTTTATTTGATATGGATGCTGACTCATATGGTGATGGGGGGAGCATGGAATGAATGTAGGAACTTTAGATAGAGCAAAGGGGCAGGAGGGGAAAGGAGGGGGCAAAGGGATAGGAATGGTGGTGGAATGAGTTAGACATCATTACCTTAAGTACATGTATGAAGACATAAATGGAATGAAAATTTGTGTACAACCAGTGACTTGAAAAATTGTGCTGTTTGAGTATAATATTAAACGAATTGCATTCTGCCATCATGTATAACAAATTAGAATAAATAAATAATTTTTTAAAAAAAGATAAAAAGACTGTAATAGGAAAGTTATTATAGAGGATACAAAGGGGAAAAGCATAACACATAATAAATAACCTATCATATCCAAGAGTGTGGATCTTAGTTAAATTCACATAAATAAAAATTATCTCATTTACTGGGATTCCATTGTTCTTTTCTTTTACAAATTATAGTTTATTAAAACAATAAACTATAAGGTATCAGAGATGCTCAAATGTATTACAAGTAACTACTTTTATCAATCATTGTAAAGACATTTAAAAGCCTTGTAGTAGGCCAAATAATGGCCATACAGGGCTTAATCCCTAGAATCTATAGTATTACATTTTAAAGAAAGATATTTTTGCAGATGTCTTTAAATTATGGATGTTAGAATGAGGAGATTATACTAAATTATCCCTGTGGGTAGGAATCAAATCATGGTAGTAATCATAAATCATAAGATAAATGCAAGGGGTTGATGCACAAAATGGAAGCAGAGGAAACCTGACCATATAGCAGGTTTGGATGTGTACTTGCAGGTGAGGACTGCTAGTAGCTACAGGCACTGGAAAGGTCATTCCACATGTCTGTGATAACATCCAGGTTATGGTGCAGTGAAAATGACTCAGATTTCTAGACTAAAAACAATTATTCTTTTTCATAATTTTTTTGTAGACAACCAAGAAACTCAAAATAATATAAAAGATGCATACATTTAAAAATGATTTATCAAAGAAATTCAAAAGAGTAAAAATTCTCAACATACTCATTGTTAAAAAATATAACATACTGTCAACTTTTTAACTCATTTGAACTGTTTCTGCTTTAGCTATCACTCTTGTGGGAGGAGGTAGAAGACAGTCAACATCATTCCATAGTCAGGTTCCCAAGATGGAAACAGTACAGGTTAGGCAAGATTCAAAACTGCAGCAACAGTAGCCAAGGCTTTCACTTAGCAAGCTGGGGAAGAGCAGAGAAGGAATTTGAGAAGCTCTATGGTCTGCGTTCTATTTCACCCGTATTCACATATACGTATTTTTGATATCTGAATGTTTGTTGAAAGATAAAAGGAGTGGCAGCTTAATAATTTAATAATTTTCTCACTTTTTTGAACTCAATCTTGGTAAGCATATCCAGTTATTTTAATGATGTCTGTGTGATATGGATTCTTATTGCTTACCATTTTGCTTTAGTAACTCCCACCTTCACCCCTGTGCAGAGGTTCCAGTCCTAGGCTTTGTGCATGGTAGGAAAGTGCTCTACCATGAAACTCACCACCACCACTGCATTAGCAGTGTGTTCTTTAGGACTGACATTCACAAACATTTGGGGAGTATTTATATGAGCTCTGGACTATGTTAAGTCTAGTGCTTAAATGATGAATAGCATGCTTCCTATTAATGAACATAATCCTCCTGGGGTTGTCTTATTCAACACTGATTGCTGGTGGATGATTATTTTTTGTGATGGTGTTTACACACATTAAAGCAAACAAGATTATGTCTGCTATTTTAGCATCTGCTTTAAATGATTGACTCATTAAACTTTTCAACAACTGATACTACCAGATCCTTAGATTATTTTCCAGGGTTTGCTGTTTATCATATCATCATCTATTACTCTTGTAATCTCTTGTTTTAAAATGTATACTCAAGATGTTTAATGATATTTAGTATATCTTAAACAGTTTGTTTTATCTAATATTATACTTTGCAGTATTTTCAAGACTTGTTCCAATAACCTAATAATGACATATGAAATGATTTATGGTAATATTTAATAATGATATTATTGAATTTTCTTTGTCCCACTGCCCTCAGATTAAGCATACATTAAAATATTTTGTCAAAGAATTATTTAAAAGTTTCAGAATAGGCATAAATGTGAGATTTTGAATACTATTAAATATCCACATCTAATTTGAGCCATGTGCCAACATATCTTGTATACCTTTGTAACAACAATCTATAAGCAAACAGATTTGTGAAATTATATTTGTTGAATAATTCTGAATTTTTTTGTCCTTTGAATTTTTTTTAATTTCCAAAGGCTAATGATTTTTCATTTGTTTGTAACTTTTTAATGACTGTTCCTGAATTTTCCCAGTAATTGCCAAATTCTTTGTTGTTATTTTTTTAAAAGCCATTTGTTGCATAATCTTGCATTTTAGAACTACTTACTTGCCAAAACTTTTCCAAGAACTTCACAAGTGACATTCCAAGATACCATCATTTCCTCACTGATATTTTCCCCCATGTTTTCTCTGTGTAAAGACTTTTACAGGTTAAGAGATTTAGGTGCTAAATTGTACTTAATAACTTGATTTCATAATAGTCCTAAGGCTTCTGAATGGGAGAAGATGTTCATAATGATGAAAATATAAAGCTTAAAGATGATGGAAGTTTGTTGTTGGGCATACTGGGAAGAAGTGTCAAACAAAACAATTTTATTTATTAAGGAAATTTCAGAAAATAGGATTAGGTGGTTGTGAAATGCATGGCACATGCTGTGTCACTGTCATGTCTGCCATTGCCTTCCACGAGCAAGTTCACATTAGTCAGGTCACGTGCTCAACTCAATTTCCTGATCCTAAAGTGTGGCTTCAAGTCATTTGTACATCTTTATGTTGGGTTGTCTTTGTTTCTGCAATTTGTGAAGTTTATACATTCTGTTTGCAAGTCTTACATAAAACAGTTACTTGCTGGTGTTAAATTTCTTTCATTTCCAATGAATGAAAATGAGTTGATTTCACTTATACTTTAAAGGTTATTTTCACTGCATATAGTATCCTATGTTGTCAGCAATTTTCTTTCAGTTATTTAAATATCAAATTTTACTTTTTGCTGATTTCCTTTTTCTCCTTGTTTGGACAATTTATCAGCCTTTTAATGGAACTCTTTTTCAGATTTTCCATCCTATATTTTTTTCATATTTTTGTGCTACCTTTGTGAAATTTAAGTCTAGATATATTTTCTTATTTATCCTCCAGTAGAAAAATAATCTTTAGTATTTTAATACCATCCCTTATTTTTTATATTGTTACCAGATTTGTTAGCTTTAGAATTTGTCTTTGATTCTTTAGTATAGATTCCAGTTATCAGCTGTAAGTCTCTTGTCTCTCTGGAACATGTTAAATTCTGTTATTTTCAGGTCTGTATGATAACTATATGATGGAAAAGTATCTATTATATGAATTATATGAATTAAAATAATGATAGCTACAAAAAGACAAAGTATGAGTAACTAATTTTGGATTATGTAAATTGTACTGATCATCTTATACTTAATGTAAAACTGAAATATATATTATTATATATAGTGTAGATATATTTAGGCAAAAATGATTAGTGGTTTGTGTTAATGGAAAGGATTATGTGAAATCTTTATGAAACATGAATTGTCAAAACTAGTTGCATAGTGTATGTGCATAAGTTTCAAAAAATGAATATTCAATTTACAATCCCAAATCTTCATATATATATATATATATATATATATATATATATATATATATATATATATAATGTATTTATGTATGTATGTATATATATATATTTTTTTCATAATGTAAGACTGAAGTCTATAGGAGGAACTGGAAGAATAACAATTTCTACATGGATATTTTGTATATGAAATGGCTCAGCATGAAAAAGTAACATGTAAAAAAAATAAAATGGTTCCAAATTGATAAGCTCAACAAGATACTGAGACTCAGAATATGGAATAAGTGCTTAAGAAACAGAACACATAAGGAGCTTTACTTGTAAATTGTTCTTTTGGGAATATACCCACATCAATGTGTGCTCCAGTGAATTTTAAATAATAATTGCTAAGGTATATATATATGTGTGTGTGTGTGTGTGTGTGTGTGTGTGTAGTGTGAATTTATTATTTGTTGAAAATTATTCTAAATACTTTTGCTGTTTTGTCTCCAAGGCAAGCATGGCATTCATTAACATTTTTTATGGATGGGTACACAGAGCAGTTCATAAACTTGTTCAAGGTACCAAGAAAATAAGGTAAACAAATGATAAAATGGGATTTAAATGTCTAGTTACCTGTTAGGAATACACACTTTTAACCAGGGTGCTATATAAAGTCATACATGTAGAAGGGTCCATGCAGATTGGGGGGGGGGGGAGTACCATGCCAAAGGGAAGGATTTACATGGTGATAAAGAACTAGATAAAACACTTTTCTATGAGAACTCAGTGCAGCATATGTTAAATGAAAACAAGAAAATCTTAAAATAGTAGGTGTTAAAATTATAAGGCCACATATTGAACCAATAGATCCCAGCATGTTAATAAACCCATGGGGAGAAAACTGTTATATTTATAGGATTAACAAGGATTGGTTTAACAGTTAAGAAAATGAGATAGCATACCCAAATGTTTGCATAAGTAGATAAAATTAAATGCAAAAATAATCAGTAAAAAATAATCATTGAAAACACATTCAAGGACATGTTTTATGCTTCACCACACAAAAACAAGGCATTTCCATAATGTAACTATGGGGAAAAAACATTTAAACAATATAATAGGGACACTAATAGTTCTTTTTAACTTATTATTTTAAGATTGTTTTTATTATAAGTGAAAAAATAAAATATGATGCTCAAAATATTAATGCAGTAAATTTGCATTGTTAAGCTTTGGGGCTCAAAATACTTTAGAAATCATACAAATTTTATTTGTTTTTAGTTTTGTAAAAATCATAATCCTAATTTATAATATTTAGTGTTTAAGGAGCTAGATAACTTTTAAATATATATTTTAGTTTGTAAGAGATTAAATAGTTAAAAGTAGATTTTTGAAAGAGTTCTGAGAATTTCTCATTGGTATTTTATACAGTCCATCAATTTTCTGAAGTTTATTATGAAACCACACCCTGATTTAAAATTATTGTTTAAAAATGCGAACATCTGATTCATTATGGTGTTGGCATCAGTTGATTGTCTTCTCTGATTAAAGCTGTTATTTTCTTGTTTCTTTTTTATGAGAGATGAGGGTTTTGATTTTTCCCCCCTCATTGTATCCTAGACATCTGGTCTATCATGTTAGGACACCTTGAGTTCTATTTAAATATTTTATTTTAGCAGTTACCCATTTAGGTTTAGCAAGTCTTTAGGCTGTGGTTCTGAGGGCCACTTAATTTCCAGGCCCTTTGCAATGTTAGTAGGTTCACTTACTGATCTTGAGCCATGGGGCTTCCTTCCAGCCCTGCTGATGTCACCTTTGTGTGCAGAAGGTGTTTCCTGGGCTGGGTCACATGCTGCCTCCAGATCCACTTAACTAGGTGGAAGATAGTAGTTGTGGGACCTTCCTGTAGGTTGCTTTCCCTAGCAGTTCTCCTGAGCCTCTGACTGGGAGAAAGCAGATGCATAATGGTGAAGACAGAGACTTTCTAGAGGAGTTTCACTGTAGGTGGTTCTCTTCACCTTTCTCTTCCTAAATGCCTTAGTATCTCAATCTAAAAGCAGAGTCTCAGACAGTGAGGAGAGGGAGGGTACTTACTCCCCCTAGCTGTGCAAGACTTTAAATCAATGCCCTCTGGCATGGTGTCAGGCTAGCTCCCCTGAATTTATCAGGGACCCTCCAATTTTGATCCTGGGGATGAATTAATTGATCAGAGTGAAAACACTGGTCTGGGTGGTCTTCATATGCTGAGGCAATGGGCAAGATTGAAGATGCTCTGCTACTTTGTTGTTCTTGTGATGAATTTTCAACCTAGTCTTTTGCCTTTTAGGGTTTCTGATTGCTCTTTCACTTGTCTTAGATTTTGAAGGTAAATGGTATTGTTTATGTAGTGGGCAGGAGAAACAAATCTTCACCAATCTCATCTAGGCTGGGAATCACTGCTAATTTAAATCATGTATGTTTATAACATCCTACAATAGACAAGGATTTCTTGCAAGATTGAACAAAAACAAACTTACTTGATATATTGATAATTGAACATAATTAAAATGAAGAACTTCTGTTGTTCATAAACACAATGAAGAAAGGAAATAAAAATTATAGACTGAGAAAAATATTCATGATAACTGATACAGAGTATTAATGAAGATTCTCTCATTGATCAAATTCCACTTAAACTCACCCAAACTCTTTTTCAAAGAAGCCTGACTTTTTTCCTTTTTTGAGTGCGTGCATTGTCCAATGTTAGGAAGAATCCTGCTGAATCAATTTAGTCAGAACACCTGCCTTCCACATTTGATCACCTTCAATAAGTGCTCTGATTTCTCTTATCAACCATCCGTGAATGATGTCTGATCTTTCTGAACTAGATCAGGCATGGACCCTGTTGGTCTATTTAGCCAGAATCTCTCTTTCCCTTGATGTATCTTCTTAGTAATTTTCCTTCTACTGTACATTCCTATTTACCCCAGGTATATTCAGAGTTGAATTCAGTCACTCTCCCCCACTGTAAAATCCCATTGCAGTGATCTCTGTACCCATTACGATAATTCTACCCTTGAATAATCTACCTTAAAACTTTGAAAAAATGTAATGGTTATTTTTTTTTTCTCTTGACTGACAAAGAATTTAAATCCAGGCAAAAATGAATAAAAGCTTTTACCAAAGAAGATAATCCTAAATAGATAATAAAAACATTTGTTTTATATCATCAGATATCATGGGTATGCAAATGAAAGAGCAATGAGCTACCAATTAAAGCACAGAAGAATAGGAAAAAAAATTCAATAACTGAAATTATCAGTCACATGGAAAACAGACAAACTATCACATTGTCAATGAGAGTGAAATATAGTAAAACATATTGGAATGTTTGACTAATAAAACCATTTCTTAAAAATAATACACACTTCTACTCTGCAACTCAGCAATTATCATTTTAGGTGTATATACAAGGCAAATTAATATATGTCAAGAAAATGATAAAACAAGCATAAAAGAAAACAGCAAAAGAATGTTTACAGCAACTTTGTTCACAATTATCGAAAGCCAGAAATAGCCCAAATGTTGATGAGCACTAGAAGGATAAAGACCTTGTGGTATATTCAAATAATGGAATAGTGTGCAGCAATTAAAAATATATTGATATATGTAACAATGCAAATGATGTCCAAATTATGAAAAAAGAATGTGACACAATTTATGTGAAATTAACAAAACAAATAAACATAATCTAGGACGCTAGAAATTAGAAGTATAATTAGTTCTGTTTGGAAGGCATTGGCTAAAGGATGGAACAATGAAGCCTCCTTATGTCTTGGAAACTTCAGTGTTCTATGTCTTCATCTGATCACTTTTACCCAGAAATATTATGAATATATGCAAAAATTTAAATCTGAAGTATATGTGAATATATATGATGAGTTTGTACACAGTTATATGTAACTGATACACTTATGATATATGGACTATGATGTATAACTGCAGTTTTGTAAGATTTTTAAGATATTTAACTTTCTCGACTTTGTTTTAAAATGATGTGACTGCTGCTTGCTCCTTTTGCCAATTGCAATTTATATGCTTCAAATAATTTGCTAGGTTAGAGATTCACAACATGATATTTTGTGTGGATAACAGCAATGCTTTGGTAATTTCATAAAGCTATGATTAGGTCAATATAGGTAATTAAAATGTCATTTGTGTTTTGAAAACTGAAAAATACTTTCTACTTATCAGAGACATTAAATGTTTTTTTAGTATTTGTGTGTAGAATAAGTAAGGTAGGAAAATTAACTGCAGACAAGTCATGTCATTAGCTCACCTAATACTTGCCAACCATTCTTAATCTCAAGGTACTTCTGTACCTATTTGACTATACAAATACTACTAATTACTTTTTGTTATTTGCTCATTTTTAGGGGGTAAATGGTACTAGGGACTGAACCCAGGGTCTCTTACCCTTTTTATTAGGAAACACTGTCTCACTAAATTATTTAGGACTTGGAATCCTCCTGCCTTGGCCTCCTCAGCTGCTGGGATTACAGACAGGTGCCACCCACCACACCAGGGTAATACCACTAACTACTTTAATGAAATTTTAAATTATGTACAATTTAATGTAGCATATATTACTAGAGGAAAAAAATCACACATGATAATGAATCCAGTATGATAATAAAAATCTGAGGAGAAGACATAGAAAAGTACATACCTCAAATTATATGTCAGTATGAATATGCATGTATTAAATTTTAATAATTTGATAATAAAATTAGCATTGTTACTACTACATATTTAACTAGAATTTTAAAGCCTTTTGATTTCTTTACCTTCAAACAAGTTGATTTTAAGACAATAGAAAATAATGGGGAGATATTAAGAAATAAGCAGTTTTTCATCCTATTATAACAACATAAATAATGTCAATGTTAATTAATTTTTTTGCTTTCCTCCTTCCTTCCTTTCTTCTTTCTTTCCTTTCTTTTTTCCTCTATTCCATATGTTTTAGTTTCTGCTCATACATAAAGTAGCATATATAAATTCATATCACTTGAGTGCTTCTATGTTTTTTCATCCCCTTTGGTATGTGCTGAATTTTATTCAAATATGAAGTGAAAGAGAAATATTACTGGATGTTTTTTGGTTTATTATTAAGAGTTAACATCATTCTATGAAATACTACAAAAAACAGACTATATCTAAACTTGAATTATCCCACAAATCTGGTAGGTTTTGTTTGAATTGTGTACCAATAATTTTGATGTAAGAATTTTGAGTAGGTATGGGTATACATTACTATGATAATTTTTAAATTCTTTTTCTCTAGGTATATATTTTGATAATTCTAAGGAAAATACTAATTCTGTTCCTTTTATGAAACGTTAATCATTTTATGATTGATATTATATTTGTCACTCTTTTAAAGATGATTGAATAAAGAAAAATACACACAAATGAATTTAATCTATACCATTACTATATATGCTCTAGTTATATGTAGATATAAGTACTATATAAACATTCAGGTGTGTAAATATACACATACATAAGTAAGTATAAAAGCATTTATTATTAAGACTTTATTCCATGATCATGGAGTCTGGGGGATTCAGAAATGTACAGTTTGCAGAATGGATTCTCA
The DNA here is from genome assembly GCF_047511675.1 of Marmota flaviventris. Lineage (NCBI taxonomy): Eukaryota > Metazoa > Chordata > Mammalia > Rodentia > Sciuridae > Marmota > Marmota flaviventris. The sequence continues at coordinate 7,403,287 of NC_092514.1, forward strand.
GGAGGAGAGCCTAGAGTATAATTCTAATTAATAATATGAACAACCATATTTTAATTATTTCTTCTTGTGTTTTTAATTGGCATAATGATTTTATTTATTCATGGAGTACAGTGTGATATTACAACTCATATAAAATATGTAATTATCAAATCAGAATTATTAGCATATAGATCCATCAGAAGTATTATTTCTTTCTATTAGGAGCATTCAAAACTTATACTCTACCAACTGTAAAATATACAGTAAATTACTGTGAACTGCAGTGATCCTACTGTGCTATAGAACACCCAAACACAAATTTTGTACCTGTAGCTAATCATTCTGTTCCTCACCCCACCACCCTTTCCTGCTTCTGGCAATTTAAACTCTACCCTCTATTTGCATGAGATCAACATTTTTGTTTTCATAAGAGTGAGAACATGCAGTATTTGTCTTCTGTGCCTGATTTATTTCACTTAACATGATCTCTTCCAGTTTGATTCATGTTGTTGCAAATAAGAATATTTTATTCTTTTTTTAATGACTGAATATTCCTCTGTGTGTGTGTGTGTGTGTGTATGCGCCGTGATGTTTTTGCATCCATACAGCCATCATCAGTGGACACTTTGGTTTATCCCATACCTTAGCTATGTTGAATGTGCTACAGAAAACACTGGAGTGCAGATGTCTCTTCAGCATACTGATTTCTGTTCCTCTGAAAAATACACAGGAGTTAAATATTTGGATCACATAATAGTTCTATGTTTAGTCTTTTGCCAAACTTGTATTTTGACAAATAAGGATAAATCATCCAGGATGGATGATTAACAGATAATATTGTACAATTATTGAAAAGCAGTAGAAAACATTCTTGAATCCCTCATTAGGTAAGATTATGTAGAACTTAAAAAAAACCATTTCTTCTTAAGTATTAGATTTATCTTTAATTAGTACAATTATTATAATTTAACTTGCCCATTGTTAATATTTTCTGAGCTTTCAAACAAGATGACTTTAATCATTTTAATTTAATTAAATAAATACTACTTAGTGCTCAAGTGTGGTTTAACTGCAAAACGCTTGATTAACTTTTTGTTTTTTTACACTTTGATGCTTTGCCTTTCTATCAGTCATAAAATGTTTCCAAAACCCTCTTGCTCATTAATACATGAAATACTTTATGGTAATTAATTTTCTCTTTGACAGGTTAGCTCAGTGATGCATTTCCAATATATTAATTACCATTATGATGAAGTATGCTGTAAAGGTTGAAAAGAGTTACTCCCCACTAGACAAATTAAATCAAGTGAGAAATAAATGTTCAATCTAGGTTATTATTTATTAGATTTTAAAAAAAACATGATTACAAAATGAAGAAGTCTTGTCATTATCTAAACTCATGCCAGATATCAATAATTTGGTATAAATGTTGAAATTACATCTTAATATTGTTTTCTTAGTTGAAATGTATTTGTCTATATATGATGTCAGAAGCTGTGTATGTTCATATACTAATATTAATAATACTATTAACCTTTAAGTTTGGAGCTTTTTCTATTTATAAAAATGAAAAAATAAATTTATAAAAATATTCATTCTTATTAAAATTCTTTTTGCTTATTTGCATTTAAATTTTTAATTCAGATGGAATGTATGTTCATGTAGGGATGTGGTCAGTTATTGTTTTTCTCTTTCACTTTTTTTTTTTTGGAAGTAGGAATTGGACCCAAGACTTCACCCATGTTAGGCAAGCACTCCACCAGTGGGATACATTCTCCAGCCCTCTTTTTTATTTTATTTTGAAACAGAGTCTTAAGAACTTGTCCAGGCTGGCCTTAAACTTAGCAGTCCTCGAGCCTCAGCCTCCTCAACAACTGGATTAACAGGCATGTCCCACATCATCTGGCTTCTTTTACTTTCATTTGTTGTAGAGACAGTGGGTATCTGTATCCGCCCTTCCCAAGTTGTAATTATATTTTATTATGTAGTAAATTGTCATGCATTCCTGAGGAAAATTGCAACATGTTGACTATTGTGTCAATATATAATAAAGAAATGGTCACTGTCACATTGAGGTATTTGTCCAGATTTTCCAACTATTTTGCTGTCTGGATGAATTGTAGCCATATACTTCTCAACCTTAGAAGATCCAATAATAATTTTAATTAAAGTCTTTTTGAATTTACAGCTTAATCTAGAGAGTTCAAATTTTTGCAGTATTGAGTTTTGAAGTCTCAAACAATATTGCTTTCCTTTCAAGTGTCTTTAAATTGTGAAATAGGGTTTTATAATTGTTCAAACACAGACCCTTAACATTTTGTTATTTTATATTTATTCCTAAATTATTCAATTTTATTACTTCTAAGTCTTATTTGCTCATTATATTAAGTTTTTATATTAAGACCTGCAATTTTGAAGTATTAAAAATATAGTTAAATTTAGTAGGAATATGTGAATAAAATAACCAAATCCTGAAAGCTGCTTTTAACTTTTTTTCTTATATATTTCATCTGAAACTGACGTTAACAATTTTTTCAGACTTCAACAATCTTAAGTCCACCAAAAGTCTTCAAATTGGAATTAAGACTTTGCTCCAATTAAATAATCATTTGAAAAAAAAATTAAATAATCATTTGCATGGATGATGTTTTTGAAGTTACTTTCTTAATGACACTGAGTAACACTGATTACATGATACATTACTAGCCAAACCTTCATCATTTTCTATTTGTTTGTTTTGCTACTTATACTGTTTTTAAAAGCTGTTTTGCAAAAGCAGCAGATGATCTCTAAGCTTGCAGCACTGAGAGCAAATTTTATGAAAGTCAGTTTTTGTCCTTCCAGAATTATTCTTGGATTCACATACCAAAGGAGTTAGTTCCCAAGTTTTAATGACACTTGCAGAAATGTTATTAAAATGATTACTCAATTAAGATCACAGGGCTGAAATTTACTGATCTTCACTAATGGTAATGCTGTACAAAAAACCAATACACTCACAGCAAAGAGTTCCTAGACTTTCCTTTGCAATCTGATGACTGTCTGGTTTGATAGGCTGAATAATGCTTCCTTTCCTTCCCAAAAATGTCCACGTTTTTCTCACTCGTCTTGTGAATATATTTTTTATATATGTGAATAATTTAAACTTTTTAGATGGATCATCTGCAATTATTCTGAATGACTGGGGTGTGCCGAGTTTCATAGGAGGAATACAGAGGAGTCAGGCATAAGAGAAGGGATTATGATGGTGGAAGTAAAGACTGTATTGATGCACTTGGATAATAGAGGAGCAGGACAGAAGCCAAGATAAACAGGAGACTTCTAGAAGAAGGACAAGGCAAAGAAACAAACTCTATAGCACTCCAGAAGGAGTCAGCCTGATATTGGCTTGACTTTAGCCCCCAAAATCTCATTTTCAAGCTCTGGCTTCTGAAATGTAGAGGAATAAGTTTGGGCTGTTTTAAGCTCTGTAGTTTCTAACAGTTTGTTAACAGCCAAAGTGAAAAATTAATTCAGGTAAAAGTGAAACAAATATCATCACACATGTTGGTTCCAGAAATTATAAAACTACAATCTGAACCACCAGTGTGAGGAGTGGCCAACTATTCTAAACTCTCCCCTTTTCAGATATATATAGCCTTATGCTTTTAAAATTCTACACTTTCATTTCCTAGAGGATTCACTTTGGGGCTTGCTGAAATTACCTTGAAATTCTCTGATCTGTCAGATCATTCCAACCAGCTCTGCAGAAGTTTAAAAACTTCCAGAAAGGACTAAATAATAGTGAGCAACTATAAGAAAATCTAGTCAGGCCCATTCAAGCAAGTAAAAGATTTCCTTACTGTTATTTATTTAAACATTCAAAATAACTGAAGGAGAAGATATTAACTAAAATTACATTAAAATGTGCCTACATGAATATCATGAAGACATAATTTTATGTTTTCTTTAGCAACACTATTACATTTTATAATATATATGAACTATCTTACTGGAAATGGTTTTTGTATGTGATTTAAGATATGGGTTAAGAAGCAAATATTTAAAATATGATTACTCATCTGACTCAGTTATATTTATTGGAAACAAAATCAATATTCTACTTTATTGCAATATTGTGATGTTATATTTTTATCATAAAACATACAATGAGCTCTCCAATATATACTGCCCCATGCAAGAGATTTATTATTATCACTAATATGGTATCTCTTTAAGTTTATCTCTCATTGAAACTTTTTTTCTACATTTTATAAAAATTTATTTTGTATTTATCATTTATTTTATTTTTTAGAATTTATCTTATTTGTATGTTTTCCTATGTATTATTACATTTTACACAATATTTAATCTGACAAATGGTGTGAACAGAATCTTATAAAAATTTTTAGATAATTTTCAATGAAAAGTTATAAAAAGTACATACATATTTAAACAATTCCTAATTAAAATAATATTGCAGTGATAATATGTTATTCACCTAGTCTTATAGAATTTTAGCTTTAAAAGTAATATTAAGTTTTCATGATCATTAAATGGCTAATAATGAACATTTTAATAATTTAGAAGTGTTGTGTAAATGTCACATAGAAGAAAATTTCATTTAAATCAAGAGTAAAGAAATTTTCTGTGTGTGTGTGTTTTTTTTTTTTTTTTGCAAACATAGCCATGAATTATTTTCCATGCCTTCTTTCAAGTACTTTCTCAGTGTTCTATTGTTCTGTAAAGTGTTGAAGTCTTGTTTTTTTTTTTTTTTTGTTTTTTTTTTAATTAACCAGGAAACCTATGCTTGACCTTTTGACTTGCTTTGGCTAGTCAACACAATGAAGCAATTACTTAAAAAATTTTGTTTGTTTGGGGCTTGTTTTCTTTCCCTGTTGTTAGATATATTAAAATAATCATTCAGAACTTGCCAGGTGAGCTCAAACACAATTGTGTGTGTGTGTGTCTCAGCTCAAATTACTAATCCATGGAACCCTGAGAGATACAAATGCCTATTTTTAAGTCATTAAACTGAATATAGGTTTTTTATGCAAAATTAGCTGACACATTTTTCCTCACTATTATGGGCTAATTATTCTAAAAAGCTACTTCCTTTAATATACTCAAATATTGGTAAAATACAGCAGTGCATATATTGTAAAAATAGGTAATTGAACTTGAAAGACAGGAACAAAACACAAAAGAAAAACAAAGACTTCAGTGTCTGAACAACAGTGGAGCAGCAGAATCAGTCCAATGAGGAATTCCTATATTTAAGCTATCAGTTATAAAATAAACTTATCATAATTAAAAGTAAAGGAGAAAATTTTAAAAAAATCAAAAATTATCAATCATGCCACACATATTTTGGGTAAAAAAGAAATAAAACAGAATTTTAAATGGAAAATATTGAATATAAAATTATTAATAATGAAAATAACAAAATTTAAAATATTTATATATAGAAATAACACCCTAGACACACCTGAAGATAGATTTCATGACTGAAGACAAACCATAAAAAAATTGACTGAAATACAGTCAAAAGATACAAAAAAATTAAATCATTCAACTGACCCTAATAGGCATGAAGTGAGAAGTAGTAATATATATATGAAAGAAGATCTTTAATGAACAGAGACACTAAAAGTGTTTTAAGTATTTAAGTCAGCAATTTATGTGGTTATACTTGGCATAAATATTCAAACACAAAGCATAAAATTAGACATTAGGAAAATCCAGGTTACTTGCAAATAAAGTAGCTATCAAAAAAAGATGATTTAAGACAGAAAACTGTGTTCAATTATTTTCAAAGCACTAAGAATGAACAACTTCCAATTTAAAATTATGCACATAGATAAATCCACTTTTGATTGTCAGTTAAAAATAAAGATATTTCAAAGAAATACTACAGAAAATTAACTTCTGAATGTCATCTCTAAAGAAATTTTTAATTAATATTTTTGAAAAAAGAAAAACAATCTTAGTAGTCCAAGATGCAAGCAAAAGAAAAGCCAGAATATATTATAAACATTTACTCAACTCTAAAGATTGATATGTACAAATATTAATATAAAGATCTAAATTTTATAGTTGTAACAAAGAACTTAATGAACAAAGAAAACATAGAAGATGAGAGGGAGACTTCTGAATCTCAAGGACTAGAGAGTTACATATACATTAGGATAAGAAGTATAAAATTTTAAGTCAATAGCACAGATAATTCAGAGGATATTAAAAGTAAAAAAATATATATCTTAAAATGAAAATAGGAAATAAAAATCTCAGTAAAATCAGGAAAGCAAATAAGAAATCAATATTATAGAAAATAAAGGAAAAGACTATTTTGAGAAGAATAAATAAAAACAGTCATGAAAAAGAGAAAACATTTAATGTACTATAAATTTTCAGTTAACTAGAAACATAAAATATTATTACAAATATTTATGTAAATAGTAAACTTTTCAAAAATGCATGGAGAAATATCGACAGAAGGAAAATTAAAAGGAGAGGTTAATATATGTTTCTCAGAAAAGTAATAGATAAGCACATAAAAGGTAATAAGATTTAGTTTTAAAAATACAACTTGTATTTTTTAACATCAGCGTGCTCCAAACTTCTACTAATAGGATCTGCTTTGAAAACAAAAATCCAGTGAATATATTCACAACACAAATCTTATCAATATGAGAGATAATATCCGTACAGCCCTATAAGAAAAAATGCAAAGCTAACCACTCAATATACATGAATCCTGTCTCAACAACTTTCCAATTATTTGTTTCTTATAAATTATGCCATGTACCTATACAACAAATGCCCTGGAACAAAAAAACAAACAAACAACAACAACAACAAACCCAACCATAGAACAACAGCATAAAACCAAAGTCATATTAAAGCAGCTAATATTTTAAAATATAACAAAATAATGCTTTAGTGTGATAAGATATCTTACACTAATTACAAGATTTTACAGTTTAATATATTATTATCTAGTCATATTGCTTAATATATCATCCTGATATTTATTTAATATCAACACATACAAAGAAATATATTTCTTTAAATTATTAACAAGTGACAAAGAAAAAATGATATCTCAGAAGGGGAGGAAAATAATACCAGAATAGTTCCTAGGAAGGCAAAGAGGGATATGCTAAGCATGAAAGTAAACATTAATGAACAATTAAAGAAATGTAGATAAGGTTGATTAACTCAAATGTTGTTTCTTAGAAGCAAAACTCATTAAGTAAAAATAAAGTAGGAATAGATGGACAATATTAGGAAAGATCGTTTTAATGATAAGTGTTTTAATTGGCATGAAAATATTTAAACTTTATATAGTTACAAAGTATACACAATATCTAAGCTCTAAAAAAAAAGTGACCAGAATAATTTTTCTTGAAAATTTTCTCAAAATTAAACACCAAAGCCAAATTACATTAAATATAGTTTTACTAACCATTCTACAAAAGGGAAGAGAAGTATAAAGTAAATTAATCTTAGGGTAAAAAAAAAGCATGATTATTTATTTCATGTATACATACTTGTGTTTCTTATATGTACACATATATATTTTATATTATATACGTGAAATATTTATGTAATTACAAGTTTGTAAAATGTACCTGACTACAAATTTATTACTGTTCATAAAGAAATATTATGAGCATAAAATCTACTGCTACGTGAATAGACAAATTTTGGTAAAGCAACAATAATAGAATTATGTAAAATAATGTAGATTTAGTGAATTACATTTTCAACAACATGAACAAATTTTAAAGCATATAAACAATCTTTCAAGAGAAAAAGCAAATACCTGAGGACTACAGATAGCATGGTATTGTTGGGAGTGGCAAATGAAGTATGGTTCTTGAACTGCAGAGACAGGGCAATATGGTATCCCAATATAACTCCTCTTCAATATCATCTCCCTCTATAATCCCACTGAATCTAGGATATTCCAACATCTATGAGATCAAAACCAGACATCTTCCATAAAGAACTAAAAAGTTCTGATTTTAAAAAGTACTTATAGGAATGAATAAGTTAAGCATTAATTAATTAGAAGTTAAGGACTGGAGTGGGAATATTCATTCTCATTTAAATTCTTAAAGATATATATCTGATACTTGGACTTTAAAAAAAATAGTAACACACTGAATGTTACAGCTATGTTTGATTTTGTATTTCATAAAATGCGTATATTTTCCATCGCCATGGTAAAAGAGTATGCTTAGTTGTTTTATGTTTTCTGGTGTATATTTGCTTTTTCCCCTACTACAAGTGTTCCTGAGTGGCATTGTTCATGAGTATTTCACTGCTTTGGAAGCACTTGGAAAGGAGGCTTAACATGATTAGACTACAGAAGGCTATAGTTTTTTCTTCACTAAAGTGCAAGTCAAGAAGTTTGTGTGTGTATGTGTCAGATTTATGTCCTGTACTTTTTGAAAGTGAAAAAGAAGATTTATTTTCTTCTCACTCTTCATTGTAAAAGATTTGATAAATCCTGTTACCAAAATCTCCAGAGAGCAAATTTTCTAAAGTACAAGAAATGCAATGCAAATCTCTTTTACTGCCTTCCAAATTTCACACACTAATTACAGAAACCAATTTCTCACTGCCTAAAGGAGATTTCTAAATTGAACCAAAGTAAACCCCTGTGTAACTGAAAGAAATATATTTTTACATACAGACATATATATGTGTGTTTCTGTAAATACACACATAAATACATGCATGTACATATTTATGTATAACTACAAGAGCAGTATGACTTTTAAATGAATTTTAGGATATTCCTAGTTTTTAAGATAATATTTTAAGTGTATCAGTATCTGCTGAAAGAGGGATATACCTGCATCTCAAAATTACTCATTGTGCTAAGATATTTACTAATAATGAAGTCACTAAGAATTCAAAATGGAGAAAATTATGTTTTTGTGATGTTATATAATATTTAAGCATTATTTTTTTATTCATTGTTTATACTGTATTTAATTTTCTATAAATGCATTAACTATTGAATTTCTGTTTGTTTGTATTGAAATAACTGCTTGGTGAAGATTCTCTCTGTAAGCGAGTATCTGACTGTACCAAGAGCAAGAGTGTACTATATTAATGACTTAACTGTGGAAAGTTTTCCTCATTAACAGGGCATTCCAAGATGTCTACAGAACTCATAAATAATAGGGATTCCCAAATCTCTTAATGATAATTACTAAGAATTGCAGAATTTACACCATGGAAGGAGCACACTGTAGATTCACCATTTTGTTACGACCATCATTGTATATTTTTAAAATATCCTAGAAATCATAGTACGTGAATAATAAAAAAAAAATTCGGATCCATATTCATGAGCGCTCCTCATATATGATATATGGACATACGCACATACAGACATACAACACAAAACAGAAGTGTGCACACATAACATACAACACATAAGACAATAGTAAAGGCCTTGTAGCTTTACACAGGTGAAATCTCCATTGCAATGTTTAAAAACTCCACAGTCAAAAAAAATAAAACTGATCATAAAAACATTAACCTAGGTCTGTATGAGCTCAAAAATAAAATAGAACTTTATGATGTGGGAAAAAGCAATAATAAAATAGATATTGAATAAAGCATCCTGGTTAATCACTGTCGCAGATGTAAGAATAGCCAAGCTGGAGTTCTGGATATCAGCTGTTATGGATTTGAGTCAAATCATCTTTCTTTTGGTCTGTAGAAATTGTTTAGGTTAATCTCTCTGGAAACCAAATCGGCTGCTGTTCTCCCTGTGGAAAAACACAAACAGAGCCCCGACTCCAGACAATCACTGGGTCAGGACCTTTCCATTGTCCTGTTAGAATATCCTTCCAAAGTACCTTAGGCTTATGTACATTTTTTGGATACAAATGTCTTTCCGCAGCACTAAGCCCTGATGAATCCAAATTTAAAAAGTTTAGAGTAAAAAGGGTTATTTTAAGTTTATCTTTGGGGATATATATACCCCTTTCCAATTCCCTCCTTTTGTTTTAACAAGTACATTTTAATAGTTTGATGAGCTCTTTCAACTATGCCTTGTCCTTGTGGATTGTATGGAATTCCTGTTATGTGAGTAATGCCAAATGATGAGCAAAATTGTTTAAAAGATGTAGAAGCATAACCAGGACCATTATCTGTTTTTAACTGTTTTGGAACGCCCACAGTGGCAAAATTTTGTAAGCAATGAGCTATAACATCTTTAGTTTTTTCTCCGGCATGAAGGGAGCCCATCAAAAATCCAGAAGAAGTATCAACTGTAACATGCAAATATTTTAATTTTCCAAATTCTGGCAAGTGTGTGATGTCCATCTGCTAAATATGGTTAGGTATCAGTCCTCTAGGATTGACTCCAAGATTAACTTGTGGTAAAAATGTCACACAATTTTGACATTGTTTTATTATATGTCGGGCTTGTTCTTTAGTTATTTTAAAATGCTTTTGTAAAGTATTAGCATTGACATGGAACCTTTTATGAAAATTTATAGCTTCTTCTATTGTGGAGAAAATATGTATGTCATGTGTAGATTTATCTGCTAATTCATTGCCCAAACTAAGGGCTCCAGGCAATCCTGTATGTGCCCTGATATGTCCTATAAAGAATGGATCTTTTCTGTCCCAGATTAGACTTTGTATAGTGGAAAACAAAGAGAAAACAGTAGAGGAAGGGGAAATCCTACCAGCATCTTCAAGGGATACTATAGCATTAACTACATACTGACTATCAGAAAATAAATTAAATACAGAATCTTTAAACATCATAAAAGCTTGTAATACTGCATTAAGCTCTACCTTTTGAGCTGATTGTTTGGGTACTAAAAATGTAAGAGTTTGATCAGGGGTAACTACTGCTGCTGTACCATTATTTGACCCATCAGTGAATATATTTGGAGCATTCATGATAGGGGTTTTTCTTGTCATCTTTAGAAAAACTACAGGACGCTTAGACCAAAAAGACAACAAAGGATTAGATGGTAAGTGATTATCAAATGAAACATTAGATTTACACATGATTATTGCCCAAGTATGTAACTCATTAGCTAACTCATCAATTTGATCCATAGTATATGGAGTAATAATTTTATTGGGATAAATCCCAAACACTCCCTTTGCTGCTTTTAGTCCTTTGAGTATTAATTGTCCTACAGCCTCAGGATATCTAGTAAGAATAGTGTTAGGAGAATAAGATAAATGTATCCACAATAATGGACCTTCTTGCCAAAATACCCCTGTAGGAATATTTTTTTGGTAGTACAATAAATAATAATGGCAAACTTATATCAATTCTATCCAAATGCATATTTTCCATATATGTTTCAATGATTTTTAATGCCTTTCTTGCTTCAGGCGTCAACATGCGGGGTGAATTTGGATCTGATGGACCTTTTAGAATATCAAATAAAGGTCCCAACTCTCCTGTTGGTATGCCTAGATAAGGCCTTATCCAATTTATGTCTCCCAATACCTTTTGAAAGTCGTTAAGTGATTTGAGTTGATCTACTCATATTTGAATTTTTGGTGGACGGACCATGGTTGAGGATAATAGAACTCCTAAATAATTAATTGGAAAATTTAATTGTATTTTATCTATTGCTATCTCTAAATTATAATTTTTTATCAAATTTGTAAGTGTGGCATAACATTCTAGCAATGTGTTTTTATCTTCATGTGCCAATAACATATCATCCATATAGTGAAATATTTGTAGTTCAGGATTTTGATATCTATGTGGCTGGATTGCTTTTTAACATAAATTTGACACATAGTTGGACTATTAGCCATCCCTTGAGGGAGTACTTTCCATTCATGTCTCTGATCAGGACCTTCATGATTTAGTGCAGGGATAGTAAATGCAAAATGTGGACTATCCTCGGGATGAATTGGAATTGAAAAAATAATCTTTAATATCTATAGCTAAAACATACCAGGTTTTTGGGGAATCCCTGATTGAGCAGGTGCCATAATAACCATCTCATTATTAATGGCTCTTAAATCTTGCAATAATCTCCATTTACCAGATTTCTTTTTAATGACAAAAATGGGAGTATTATGGGGAGATATGGAAGGTTGTATATGTCCCTCCGCTAATTGTTGTTTCACCAGGTCATGGGCTACTTGTATCTTTTCTTTAGTCAGGGGCCACTGAGGAACCCACACTGGTCTTTCTGATTTCCAAGTAATTTTGATTGTCTCAGTGGCCCTTTCTGAAAACACAATCCATGTCTATTTATTTCTTGATCTATTTGAATTGGTGCTGTCATCCCTTGTTCTTGTTCTCTTAATCATTTTTCTTTCCTAAAGCCTTGTCTAGCCCTAGTAGTGGGCACGTTAGGATTGATGTTATTTGTTAATGTCAAACCTAATTGATCTAGGACATCTCGTCCCCATAAATTTATAGGAAGATGATCCAATACATAGGGCTGTATAATTCCTTCACATCCTTCAGGATCCTTCCAATCTAATACCATTGCACTTCTATGGGGATTAGTTGCTACTCCTAGGCCTTGAAGCATTTGAGTGGCTTGTTGTAATGGCCAATGTTTTGGCCATTCTTGAAGAGATATGATGCAAAGGTCAGCACCTGTGTCCAGTAGCCCATTAAAGTCATGTCCTTGAATATTTAGTTTTAGCATGGGGCGAGAATCTAAATTTAAAGACAGCATAGCCCAATCTATACCTGTGGAGCCTAATCCCTTGGAACCTCTTTCTTCAGTACGACTGGAAAATTTATCATGTAGGCTGGGTATTATTAACAACTGTGCTATTCTATCTCCTGGTGAAATTACTGATATACCTCTTGGAGAACTAGCTATAATTTTTATTTCACCCTCATAATCAGGATCAATTACCCCAGGACTTATCATAAGTCTTTTTAGTGTTGAAGAACTGCGTCCCAATAATAAGCCTACTGTTCCTTGGGGAAGAGGTCCTTTTACTCCTGTGGGAATGATTTGAACTCCCATCTCTGGAGTTAGTACTGCTCTGGCAGAGGCGCAGATGTCCAACCCTGCACTCCCTCTAGTTTGTCTGATGAGGGATTTAATGGATAATGCATCCTGGGCACAACCCTGATGGTGCTGCTGGGTTCCTCCACTGCCCTGTGTATTTGTGGTTTTGGGCCCCGGAGCATTGGGCCCTCCAGTCTGTTTTTTGGCAATGGAGCCTGATGCCTTTCTCCATGATATTGTGGGTAAACACTTGGTCCTTGTCTGTTTTTTGATAATGGAATACCCTCTATGGTGGTTTGAGAATGGCATTCATTAGCTCACTGTTTCCCTCTAAGGCATCGTGGGCAAATACCCAGTATTCTATTCCTTTGATACCTAGCTTTGTTAAACCCTCCTCCTATGGGGCAACTCCTTTTAAAATGTCCTGTTTGATCACAATTATAGCATGTTTTTGGCCTGGCATCTAAAGCCTGTTGTACTGCTGCTAAGACTTGCCCTTGTTCATTAATGTCTCTACATAATTTAATATATGTGTTTAAATCTTCATGTCTCCATGGTCTAATGACCTCTCTGCAGCAACGATTTGCTTGGTCATAAGCCAGTTGTTTTATAAATGGCATTGCCTGTTCTGTATCTCCAAATATTCTAGAAGCTGTTTGAATAAGCCTATCTACAAATTCAGCGTAAGGTTCATTAGTTCCTTGTATTACCTTAGATAATTGTCCTTGTAAATCTCCATGCCCCTGTAAAGTTTTCCATGCCCTAACCGCATCTACAGCAATTTGTGCGTATACGCCAGGATCATATTCAATTTGTTGCAGTTGACCCTCATAAGGTCCTTTTCCTAATAACATATCTAGATTTCTTTGAGGGTAACTGGCTGCTGCATTTCGCCTAGCTGTCTCCATGCAAAATTCCTCATTGGCAACCTTCCATAACAAATATTGTCCTCCATTTAGCACACATCGACACATGTTAGCCCAATCTGCTGGCATCATGTCTAAGTTGGTAATTGATTCGACCATGCTCACAGTGAAGGGTGCTTGTGGCCCATAGGTTGTTACAGCCTCCTTTAATTGCTTCACTGTTTTGAAATCTAAAGCATGGTGAATTCGTTGCCCTCCTGCCTGCTCAAGTACAGGGCATGCTAATCTTTGGGGTCCTGCCTCAGGATTCCGTCCATCAACTACGGGAGTTGAGGGCCGCTCAGCTGTAGATGGAGCTGTTGGTTGAATTACGCCCTCTGGTGATAGAATGGAGTTTGTAGCAGCTTCCTGTTGTAATTCCCTGCCTGATGGTTGTTTTTCCTCTAAGCTTTCTTTCTTCAAATTTTCCTCTGTCTGACTAGCTCGAGAGACCTTCTCTTTTGCTTGACCTAACATGTTTTCTACCATAGTCTGGACCTCTAACAATTTACTTAACAGTTTTTCGGTTTGTTTTTTACTAGTTTCTAATCTACTATAAAGGTAATGCAACCCAATAAGATAGCATAAAACAAAACTGAAACAGAATGAAACAAAAATGGAACAAAGAATAGTTGTATTAATTTTCTCTTTCTCAGGGCCGAACAACTTCAAACCTTGAGCCAACCATTTTTCCCAGTTTAACTGAGAAAATTCTAGGGATAGGCAGCTTGAAACAAAAACAAAATAAATCAAAACAAGAACACATTGTTTTTTGAAATGGTCACCCATTTTGTCGCCTTCCCTCAGGGGCGAGCAATTTTACTCACCTCCAAGCTTCAGGTGTTCCCCGTACGGGCCACCAAATGCCACAGTCTGGCTGGGCACAAAATTACAAGCTACTCAAGCAGGAACAAACTTTATTTTTTGAAACTGCCGCCAATGTTCTGTACGCCCCCGGGAAGATCGCCGATCCACCCACGCGGCTTCTCCCGGAACCCCCAGAGCAAGTTCCTCCCCCGGAACTCCCTCCTACTGTACTTCCCCAACCAATGGGAACTCTCCAGGAGTCCCGTAGCAGGCCGAGGTGAACAGCAGGAGTCCAATATCCATATGAATGCAAATCTTAACATAATCATATCATCTCAATGGCTAGCTGGCGTCACCTTTCAACCAAAAATGCCATGCATCATATACTTGGCTGACTCTTAGCATTTCTAAATTAAGACATTTGACTTCAATATTTCAATTCACCCAGGTACTACTCAATCATATATATTTGCTTACTACAGGTCTTGCTTATTTTTCTATAAAGTACTTCTAAAAAGCCATGATTTTAATGACATTTGTAGTGAGTATTAACTAATTAAAATCTACACTAACAAAATTCATTATGGTTTCTTAGATATGGAAAAATTGTCATGCCTCAGTGGAGTTGTGGGGATGGTTAATTCTAACCAACTTGGAATTAGCCTGACCTGTCCAAATGAAATAAAGAATGAATTTTCGTTGCACTGACTGCAGGTCAGGATGTAAACCTACTGAGTGATACTGTTAATTTCCATAATTCTGAAGTCTTGAAGGAGGTTCATCACAACTTTTCTGCACTGTTTATTCATTATAGAGAAACTGATGACTTACCTAGTTTGAGCGAGAAAACCTGTATATTTCCAAAATACCCTAGAAATCATAGTATTTCTAAATTAAGATATTTGTTCCTCCCTCCCCCAAGGCTTTGCTATGAAGGCTGCTTGCAGAGCAGGATGTTGATGGCATATGAAAATGCCCCAGACAGACTCTATTTCATTCCAGATGCCCCATGCATGCATATGTGGCTTCTGATCCTAGAGAGAGGGTACACTGTGCCACGTTTCTTACAGGAGGTCAATAGGCATTGACACAAAATGTCACCAGACTTGCTACTCTGCTCCAGTCTTTGGCTGTAATGCATATCCTTACTTAAAAGTAATTGCCATATTGTAGTTTTCCTATAATAAGCTGTGAGTCTGTAAACATTCAAATCTGTTTAAGTTCCAGTTACTGCAGTAAATTTTTAAAAATAAAAATTTTAATTGGCAGAAAAATCATTTGGTGTCAACGTCAACATAAGTTGAAATAACACATTGAAGTGAAAATAGTTTTAATTGAAGAAAGATCATTTATTTTTTCCTAAATTTATGTTTATAAATTTGAACATTATGATACTGGTTTCAGTAAAAGTCACATGAAAAGAAATTGTAAATAAGGGCTGCGGTTGTAGCTCATTGATAGAGCACTTGCCTAGCATGTGTAAGGCTCTAGGTTCCTCAGCACCACATAAAAATAAATAAATAAAATAAAGGTATAAAAATACAATAACATTATTAAAAAAAGAAGTTGTAAATAAAATAAAACATGAAATATAACATAAACATTGTAATTTTATCTGCTCATGAGAAATGCATGTCAAAAATTATTTCAATAAAGTAAGAATTAATAAAATTGCCTCAATAGAGTTTCTTTGAGACAGCACTTTTTAAACTAAATTATATCAATACTATTATAATTTTATTGTGACTCTTCATATCCATTGCAAGGATTTGACTTCTTTTGTGAAAACAGTGGGATTAACTTCTATGTCATTTCAAAATATTAGTCTCCAAGAGGGTTACAGCTAGGACAGCCTTCTCTGTTGTAGCAGGTAAGTTTTCTTTCCCCCATTTTTAAACTATCTTATACTTTTTTTCTTTTAATGTGTAAACTGTTTTAATCCAAGCCTCTCCTATATTAACAACAAGGTTATCTTTTTTGTTTTTACGCTTTCTGAAAATAATCAATTTTTAATTAAATGCAAAATATTTATAATGGAATTGGAATAAAAGTATATCATCCTATTAATCTCTATAAAATATTTACCATTGGGACTGGGGTATGGCTCAGTGGTAGAGCGGTCGCCTCGCACATGCAAGGTCCTGGGTTCGATCCTCAGCACCACATATAAAAAAATAAAGTTATAAAAGAAAAGTTTACCATTGCTGATTAGTGTAGGATGCTATTTTTTCTGCTTACATGATCTTCTTTTTCTATTCCTCTGCTTTATTACACTGCAACTGTGCTAATGTTCTTTGAGCTCTATTTTCTTTAACATGCCATAGTGTTAGTCTGCAAAGTCCTCACATGAAATAAACCATCCTAATTGTTTTCTAGACTAAAATGATTAGATCAATAAAGAAAAGCCTTTGAAAAATTTTAAACTCTATGGAACAATATTTAATACTCCTAACCTTTTAATTATATTCATTAAAATTGTTTTAGTTCATGACTGCTTTTACCTAGAATATTCCTCCTTGGTACATGTATCATCCAATTGTAGCATTTATTTATCTGTTAAAAATTCAAAATGCAGACAATTTTAATTGAGATGTCCTATAAATATAAAAAGGAAAATTATTATAGATTTGTATAAAAATATAAAATAACTCAATGATAGTTTATAGATTAGATATTGAAGGATACATACTTTAAATATAGAAAACTACATAAAATGCTTTGTTAAAACTAGTTTTATTTTTTTAACTGTGACTCTCTGAAACTTTTATATTATTTATGTTTGTTTTATCAAATTGTTATTTTTGTTTAATTTCCACAGTTTCTACCTATTTATTAGAGTACTTTTCATCTCAAAAGCCGAAACCCAAAATGCTGATATGGTTTCTTGTCTCTAATTTCTTTAAAGAAAGCTTACATTGATCAATGAGTTTAGAAGAGTCAGTATCCTTATCTAGAATTATACAGAGAAAACTACAGTGCAATTAGGGTTCTAAAAGTAAGGTGTGTGTAATATTGAGCTGTATTCCTAAAGGAGAGTATCCTGTTTGCTTAAGTTTGTAGTAAAACAAAACATCAATCAAAAGAATAGTTCAAACTATCTCATGTTGAATAAATAGCAATTGCAAGGGGAATTGTAGAGAGGGTTCTTAAGCATAGGTAAGTATCCAGTCTGATCTTTCAGATCTATAAAGAAAAAAAAAATAGTCTAGGCATTGGCTATAAGACTAAAATCTTTTTGAGACTAAAATACCTATGACAACACCATAGAAGAAAACAATTTAAAGAGAAATTTTTGCAAAGCAAAATCACTCATAAATGCAAGAAAATAAAAAACAGAAGTGCACAAGCTCCAGTACTTTTTTTCTTCTTGTTTTGATATCTATGTAATGAAATACTTCTATCTTCTTAGTTCAACAAATAGTAGTATCCTATTATCACTGTAATCAATTGCTATAAATTAATGACTTAAAATAGCACAGATTTTTTTTTATTTATTTTATAGTCTGGGGATCAGTAGTCTGAAATCAGTTGCACTTTGTTAAAATCAAAGTGTTCACAAGACTATGTTCTTATGTAGGTTTCATAGGAGAATCCATTTCCTAGTTTTTCTGGATTCTAAAAGCTGTCAACATTCATATTACTAACTCTGAACTTCCTGATTCTCTATTATAAGAAGTCTTTTGAGTATATTGGGCCACCACAATATTCATCTCCAGATCATTAACCTAATCATATGTAGAAAATTTCTTTTGAAATGTAAGTAAACAAATTTGCAGGTTTATTCTGTTTACCACACCATCTTATTACTAGAAAATCATAAAATAGTTTAGCAATTTTGAGTCTAAAAATAATTATATGTCACCATCTTCAACTCATATAAAACATTGTATTATAAACATTTGTCAATCAGGATAACAATTTTCAGTTAATATCCAATTTTCCTTGCACCAAGAAATGCTAAATGTCAATAAAAATACCAAGCAAAACACAATGGAGTTTTAGCTCTAAAGAAGAACAAAATTATGGCCTTTGCAGTAAATGGATAGACCTGGAGAACAACATGCTAAGTGAAATAAGACAGACTCAGAAAGTCAAGGGTGAAATATTTTCTCACGTGAAAGCTAGAGCAAAGTAAGGAGAAAAATTGGCGAGGATTTCATGAAAACAGAAAGGAAAACAGGAGAGTAGAGGAACTGGATTAAAGGGAAGGTTGAAGGGGTAGAAACATGGAGGAAGTGCTGAATGAAATTAACCAAATATATATATATATATATATAAATATACATATATATGTATGTATATGAACTCCACCTTTATTTGTATCTATAAAACACCAATTAAATAAAACAATGAATAAACAGAAGGAAGATCAGCAGAGTAGATGCAGTAGAATGGAGAGGGAAAGAAGTACTAGGGACAGAAATGAGCACATTATATTCCATGTTCAACATGTCAAAATGAATACCACATCATGTACAACTATAATTCACTGGCAAAAAGCATTTTAAAATGTACAAAAAAATTGAATTTTTGTAAATTCATTTAATAGTTCTTGTCTCTGCAGTTTTCATTACTGTATAGAGTTTAAGTCTAATGCTTACTCACAAATATACACTTGTTATATAATACGTTGAATACTTTAAATGCTTTAGAGGGGACTTACTTTTTTTGTTTTGTTTTGTTTTTTATTATGCTCAGTGGCTCAGGTTATCAGACTAAAAAAAAAGGACTAACATCCAAAGAATGATAAATAAAATAAATATATATGTTACCTTATTATGGCCTCAGTGAGGGTGGGATCACATCTAAGTCCCAAACTTGAAATACATATCAAGACTAATAATGTCACAAACTCATTAATGCTGCAGGAAAATTCTAGTTTCTCACATAATAAAACTTACTAAGGAAAGCAAATTAGGATCCTATGCTGGCTTAAAAATGAACAAGAGAGCAAGCAGAGGACTGGTAGCTTGTGATTTTACTATAGTAAGGGTTTGCAGTGTGGGGACAAGTGCATGGAGTGCTGCATACAAGGCATATGTTAAGGGGTCTGAGTGGCAAACCACTCCCTCCCGCTAGGCATGTGAGGGGCAAACCACTTACCCCGTAGGCACAGCCCTGGGTGTGAGGCCATGCGTTGCAGTCCCTGTGCTTGCTCCATGACCCACTCCTCCATTGGTCATTGCAAGGACAGTTAACAGAAATTGCATTGGTGGCTGCCTGTAATCTGCTTAGCTACTGCCTGGGTATATATACATGGTAACTACACAATAAAATCAGACCTGCTTCCTGCTTGGTCTCCGGAGGTCTTGAATAGTGGCTCCGCAGCCACACTATCTTCTACCCTGTTCCGTGGACCTCCTCTCTGAACAAGAAAGAGCCCACACACATTGCAGTAGGTTCCAATGGGTGCACCTGAACTTTATGTGGCTTGAATCTTTTACCTGTACCAAGGGAGGTAAAGAAGGAACCTCATGGGTCTTGGAGTAAGAGAGGAATAGTGAAGGGTAGAGCTTAAAATGTTTCTACAATTGTAGTGGATAACATTGTGCCCCCCCAAAAGGTATGTTCAAGGTCTAAACCTTGGTTGTTATAGACATAGCCTTATTTTGAAATAGGTCTTCTCAGATGTCATGAGGATAAGTTAAACTCCTACCAGATGTCTGGTGGCTCACCAGTGAACAATGACTGAATCATTCAAATGAGTTACCAGTGACAGGTATCCTTGCAGGAAGAAGGGAGTAGGATACATGCACACAAAGGTGAATGTCATGTGAGGAAAGAAGTAGAGATTGGAGATAACTACAGGAAATACACACTTCAAAACTGTGTTATCACACAGTATCAGAAATCGTATCAGAAAAGAAAGATCTCTGACAGCAGAGCAGTGTATGAAAATGGGTGTTTGTTTAAAAAAAAAAAAAGACCAAATTGCATATTGATTATTTAGTTAAAAAGCCTAAAAGAAATTTGTAGTATGAACCTCCATGGTTGATTCACCTAAATCAAAATGTAGCATTTGGAGATACCAGGGAGAATAATCAGGACATGAAGAGTGAGCTGTAAGAACAGAGGATGCAGTAGTAAAGAGTTGTGTAGGGAAAGGATAAAGAAGAAGTAGATCAGTTAAAAGAGAAAAAAATGGTGTCATTGAAGCAAAATGGAGCAGTGCTTTCCAAAGTCAGATGTACTCAATAACATAGAACATAATTCAAAAATAAGCAAGGTATGGAAATTTGTATATTGAATTTATTCGTGGAGGTTCTTGTAGATCTGATCATGCCTCATAATGTTCGAACTGAGGGACCTGGGAAGCTTGAACATTGATTTAAGGTTCTGTAAGGTTACTGAGGGTTCTAATGAGTGGCTTAAATCACATGCACTTGTGATCTGCGCTGGCGATGAACTGAACCAGTTATGTAGCATGGAAGAAGGCCATCAGGTGGATCTGTGGAGGCCCAGGCACTCAGGGTGGGGATCTCTCAATTGTTTCACTGTGAAAATTAATCTTTTTTTTATTCTAATAGTTTTGTAATAAAAACAATAGAACAGTAGAGAATGATCATATATGAAACCGTATCAGAAATCAAAGCTCTCTGGCAGCGGAGCAGTGTTTAAGTACAGAGCACAGTGGAATTACGAAAATAACATTCACTGAAAACCATTCTGTACGCTAAGCATTATATTAACAAGGAGAAAAATAATTATAACTTTTTATAAAATGTCTATACTTCGTACAAAATCAATAAATAATTTGGTCAGTGAAGTAAAAAAAAAGGAAAAACAGCAAAGGCTGTATTGTAGCTCAGTGGCAAAGTGCTCGAAGGTTTTGGGTTTGAGCCCCTCCTGCAGAAACACAAAATAAAACAAGCAGCCATGGGTTTATGAACATGATGAATCCACTCCACTTTAAGGGATGAAATTTGTCATCTAATTTTTAGCCCTGAAAGTTACTGAGATCAGTGTGTGTCTAATATTTTGTCCAAGGATGCTAATTGATGCTTATTTTAATTTTTTTCAAATATTAAAAATAGTTGATCTAAAATATTATTTAGTTAGTAACAAATCTACCTTTAAGCAATCATGAAATTCTTTAAAATGTTCCCCAGTTTTATCAAGTACCTACAGATGTAAGCAGCCAAAGGAGGAGAAAAAGCTTTCTATGTTTTCATTTTTACAATTTCGCAGTAAGAGATAGGAGAGTGGCAGAATGTGTACAGTTACAGTTAGTAATATTTTTGAGGTTTTTGTTTCTTCTTGAAAGTGATGCCAAGTTATTATAAACTCCTCAAGAGACCATCTTATAAATAGCAACTCTTGTATTTACCTATAAAAACACACAGTCAGATATGTAATCTCTTGTACTGAACCTCAGATAAACTAGGTAGACTGTCAGACAGCCTTTCTGGTGGTGAGGATTAATGGATAAAAGTCTCTTGGGTCTTTATTTTTTGTCAGTTATTTTCAAGTGTTTCTTAGTGGTATCTGACAATGTTATAGGGCCTTTCATCTTGCTAAACCTTTTGGAGTAACATCGAAACCACTGCTCAAGTTCGATAAGCAAGAGTACTTTTTTAAACAATGCTTTATAAAAGCCTTTTAACTCATAATATGATGCTCTCTGTCAATTTTTAAATAGTAATGACCTGTGGTCTTGGACTTTTATTACTCATCATATTAATTGACAGTTTACTCGTTTTAGAGTATGAATAGATAGATGCCCATAATTTTCTGAGCAGTTGCAATCAATCAAAACTTCTTAAAGGGGAGGAGAAATATGCTTTTGATCAATTATAGCATTAAATAAATTACTTCCTCATGGTGGCTGGTCCTTTTTTGTGCTTCCCATCCCACTCTCCTCCTTTTTCTTGGGTCATATCATAAAACCAGACCAAAGGATCTCTAAAGTGGTCACAGGGCTACAGTCCCTCCAGAGCATATAGAAAATGGACAGCCAGTAGGAGGGTCGAACAATGGGAGGGGAAGGAGCCATCATGAACATGGAGATAATGTCTGCCAGCAACTCCATAGCAGATAAAATGAGCATGTTGTGGAAATGAAACTGAAAGAGGAAATATTTGAAAAAATAAAGTGAAAAGAGGGAATGAAAATATTAAACGCATAGTGAAACAGGCAATATTTATGGTTAAAAAGAATGCACCTGTAAAGTCCTGTCTCTGGATGGCTTCCCCTTGTTTCTGTGGTCACCAATTTGGGGTAAAAATTATTTGTAAATACTTTTTATTTACTTATTTTCTGAAGGCCTGGGCTTTCTGACCACAAGCACTGGCAATCCTGAAAAGGGGATGGTTTCCTCAGAAACCGTGGTACATTGCTCCATGGAGACCTAGAAACTCGTCTGCCTTCCAGCCTTTGCTACCATTCCAGGACAGTAAAACTCTAGGAACCTTTCTCCCAGTGAAGGATGGTGAGCCAACACAATAGCTGCTCTTTATAGTGTCTGAATGACAGGACCTCAGGGTTCCTGTGATATGTGAATAGGTGAATACTTGGTTCTCTGTGTCACTTTATGGTGATCAAGACTCAAGAAATAAGCACTGAACTTCTCTGTGGAAAAAATAATCTGTTTTCTGATCCAGAGATTGCATGTAAACACACACACACACACACACACACACACACACACAGAAGCTTAACAAACAGCTACCTGCACAGAAGTCTATAATATCCTCCCTGCTTCATTATAACTTCTGTCAAGATCCTCTTATTTCAACACGGGTATTTTGGATCTACCTCCTGACCCTCTTCTCTGTGACCTCTGTTCCTCACCATATCCAGTCCAATCCCGGGCTTGCACTTAAACATTTTCAGGCTACTTCCATCACTAGGCATACTCTGATTTTAACCAATGACTTCAGCTAAAGACCCAGTACTTGCAAGATCTCAGTATTAATACCAGACATGTTATCATTGGTGGCATTGTCAACAAAGATTCTCAGGCTCCTGGAATATCCATTGTACTAGCTTCAAAATGGGATGCTAACATCTGCTGCTTTGTCAAAATTATATACATGGGAGGTCAAATAAGATTTTCCACATATAAATGCACTGTAAGTTGTAAACACTAAGCAAAGCTTTTTACTTATGACTAATATCATCAATACAAGCCTATAAAACATTTCTCATCATTAACTTTTAAGTTCATGACTGCATAGCTCTCCTACTCACAGATGAAAGTAAGGACCAATAGTGCAAGTATGGAAAAGACAGGATTTAATATGATGTTGAAGGTATTTCAGAAAAATGATAAAATTTCTTATATTTATTTTACACTAATATCTTTATGTTTGTGTAATATTTTTGTCATGTATATTATATTATTACATTGATAATTGATATAATTTATAAATTATTATAATTGATCAAAACTTTTCTTACTTAATAGATCAAGAACATTCACTGACCATGATGATTTAAAGGACAAAGATCTGATATGTCTGTTTTGATATACTCTGCTACAATAGATGCAAAATAAAACTGCCTATCTATAAGTGTACTTAGTGACCAACGGTGTTAATTTTAGGAATATATTTAAGGGAACAATTAGACATAAGTATGAAGAACTATAGTTCAGAATGTTCATTGTGATACCATTTGTCACATTTGGGAAAAAGTGAAACAAAAATATTCAACAGAAATAAAATGGATAAGTAAATAATGTCATTATTAGTTTCATACAGTACATAATTTATGAAAATAAAATAACTTATTTAAATATTAGTATCAACACTATGAATATGAAAGACTACTGGAAAATATATCAATGGAAAAATAAAAATATGACTAAAAATGATTAGAAACACACATTCACATGTGTGTGTGTTTGTTTGTGTGTGTGTGTACCTAATACTGAAAGAAATCCTATTTAAAAGTTACCAGCAGTAATCTTTAGGAAAGTTACATCACAAACTTGTTATCTGTTAATTGTCTTAAAATTATGAGTTTTCTCAATCTCTCAATGTGATGTTGCCAAATGTTTACATTAAAAGGTTTCACAAAATGTTATCTATTGGAGTTGGTGGACAAATGTGCAGTCTTTGAAGCCCCTCAGGAAGATGGAGCTCTAGTTATGGATGACTTCCTGATAATACAGTTCTCTCTCCTTTGTCTCTCTTCTGCTGCCCTTCTGCTACATACTAGGCTTACTTCCCAAATAAACGGTTTGTTTTCAAATCCTTATCTTAGGCTGTGCTTCTGGAAAAATCAAAATTAAGATAAGTTATCAAACTTGTAGAACATGAAGATGGTTGTTAGATGCAGAGACTATCCCAAATGTTATGTGGGTCCCTCATTCTCTAATAAATATTCTTTGACAGTTTTACTCAAAAATTTATCACATACAAGAATATCAATACTTTCATCCATCACCTACATAAGCATTTCTTTGAAATCAATATATCCAACCCTGTTCTCTTTCTTGAGATTTGAACTCATTTATTATTTATACCTGAACATCTATATTTTAAATATTTTCTACATTCACAAGGAATAAAACATGCCTAAAATAAATTCTTTTTTCTATTTTATCTCTAAGATGTATTATGTTTCTCGAAGCCCCTCACTCTCTTATAAGGTGTTAGTGTTACTCAAATGTATGCCATCTTTATCTCCTGCCCATATTTGGTGAGTTTCTTCCCTGTTTGTGCAGGTCACTAGGAGGATAGTGAAGGATGTTCAACTTCTGGTGTCCTTTCTATGGAGAGCTCCCATTAGCAAATAGGCCACAGCAGAGGGTACTTTAGTAAGGGCATTCAGTTGTCACTGTTCCCTAGATCTCTTTGTCACCAGAGCACATGTCTACTCTTTGATCCACAAAGAGATCTGTGCATTGTTGTGCCCTGTACAAGATGTAGAGTTGTGAATGAGGGAAAAAGAAAAACTTCATCTGAATTTAATTCCCTAATTGGATATGATAAAATATTGATGCCAACTAGTCAACCTTTTGTCCCGTGTGCACATCCACCTCCTTGCTTCTTCTGTACCTGTCCTTGGAAATCTCCTCAGTGATAGTCTCATCCTATAAAACAACTGTCTTGCTTACATGTTTTGTGCTATTCTTGTTCCATTGCCTGAATTTCAGGATTCTCCTCCACTTTCACATAAATACATGCTTTCCACAAATAATTGAGTGCCACTAGATTATTTTAACTAAAATATACTATTATTTATTTATTTATTTATCAACATTTGGTGCTTCAGCTCAAACCCAGGATCTTTATTTTTTTATTTTGTGTCAGAAGAAGTGATTGATACCTATGACTACTCTTACTTATGTAAATGCAAAAGTAATACACCTTGTTGAATTTAGTATCAATTAGCCAATTACAAAATACAGAAAATTAGCAGGCATTCTAAAGCAACATTTTTTTCCTCCACCTTTTAAATTCAAGCCATATTTATTTTTCACAAATATGAATTTCTCAATTTTCCTGTAATCCCTTTATCCTCTCAATTCCAGGTATGCTCCCATAATCAAATTCTTCATGCCTCATCAAAATTTTTACATGATATCATATCTAGTTTTTAATCACACCTTCACATTACAATGAGTGATTTATCTAAATGTCATTCTTCTTATTTAAAATTGTTTTATGACTAATTATCAATTATGTCTTTCAAACTTAGTCCATAATACACATAACTAAGAATCATCTTGCTTATCTCTTAATTATACAAAGTCTTTAACTCCACCTCTGAATTACATTAAGATACATTAAAAAATCTGAGTGTAATAACAGGAAGCTATATTTTTAATAGACATCACAGTTGATACTTACCTATACTAAACTTTAGAGCCACTGAAAAATTCCCACACATTTAGCATGGCATAAAAGAACATAAATTGTTCCCTATCTACAAATCAACCTTAGCTCTTCAGTCTTAGCCTGTACTTTATGTTATAGCACTGTCCAGTAGCTTATACTCACTATGCAAACCAACACAATCCACATTCCTCTTACTGGTGATTTTGGTCATTTTGCCTGCAGTGCACCTCAACCCATCTTTCCCCAACAAACTCCCACTCAGTCTATATAATTCAGCCCACTTATCCCACTCTGGGTCTTTTGAGACCAGATCTAGTGATTTTCTAATTACAAAATATGCATTTATTTGTAAATAAATAAAATGCATCTATTGTATATTAGAATACCTATTAATATGTATACAAATGATTTTACAGCTTTGAAGATGAGAACTTGATCAAAGGACTCAAATTTCTTAGAGGATTTCCTTCTTGAATTTACAGTGCTTAGCATATTTACTAGAAAAATGTAGCATTCAACAACTATTTGTTATCTGATCTGTTGAATTAAGCAGCCTATTCCCAGTATTGTTATAAGTGTATTAACCTACTAAAATTCAAATTCAAATAAAATAATGTTGGCATTTTACATATTTTAAGCTTTTGATTTTGTAGCAATGCAAACAAAGAAAATTAATCACTGTAGAGATCTCTAGCAAATATTGACTTTAGTTCTCAGAACTGCATAGTCATCACCTGAATGTACTTTATTTAGTTCAGAATATTTCTGAAATACATATATTTACAGTTTAATTTGATGTATTTGATCTGAGAAAATGAAAACAATATGTACAATTAATTTGTAAAAATCTTGCGAGCTGCCAAAAACATATTTCACATATATTAGCTATTTATTTTTAGATTTAATTTTTATTATTTTTTGTGGTGCTAGGGATGGAATTGAGGGACTTGAACATTCTTGACAAGTGCTCTTCTATTGAAATATATCCCCAATTCACAGACATTGGCTTTTAACAAAACTGTCATATGTTAAATTTATTATATTTTCTTATTAAATGTATTTATTAACATTTAGTACAAATAGGATTGCAAACACTTTTCTTGTAACTATTAACTTTTATTTTATTATAAACATTAAGACTGTTCCTGAAGAATGTGTATATTTACATATTATTGTAATAAATCACTCAATGTAATGTATAAATCTCAGGAAAAGCCATGCCTCTTAAACAAGATGATTATCCTGTTTCCTGTTCTGAATATGAATTCTAATATATTCCAATTGGTTGTTCATTTTCTATTATGTAAAAGAGAAGATGACACTTGGATTCAAAATAGGGAATACAAAACATAGACAGAAATTTGATTATAAAGGATGCCAGATGTCTTAGTTTATTTTTATTTGTGTTGGAAATTGACATGTTACAACTGTATATATTTATGGAGGAGAAAGTGTTTTTATGATATACACATGCAACTTGGAAGAAATGAATCAGTCTAAGATAGCCATCATCTCAATACTTATAATTCAGTCCTTAAATATCCTTCAACCAAATCTCCCCATTTTCCCTATTAAACAAATTTGCTCCCTGTTTCCATTTGTTTATTTTAGAGTATGCATATAAATAAGAATGTGGGGAATTTGTTTTTCTGTGCTTGACTTATTTAACTTCATGTGATGTTCTCCAGATTCATTCATGTTATTGCAAATGACAAGATTTCCCCTTTCTCAATGGATGAATAATCTGTTGTGTATGTATACACATTTTCTTTATTATTCAATTCATTGATGGATGTGTAGTTTAATTCAAGATCATAGCTATTGTGAGTACAGAAATTGGAGTACAGATATATCATTGATATATTGGTTTCAAATCCTTTGTATATATATATTTAGAAGTAAGATTCCTGGATCATGTGTAACTAACAATATTTTTCATGCTTTGATATTTTTTCCCCTTGGTGAGGGCTATGGTAATTAACATTCCTATCAATCATGAGCAAAGGTTTCTTTTTCTCCACAATATTTCACCATTAACATTTGATCAATTAAACAGAATGTCAAAAATGAACACACATATTACAGACATTTGATTTTTTGAAGAACATGTTAACAATGCACAATGACACAAGAAAACAAACACAAGAAATAAAAGGATATTGGAAAACTACATAACAACATTCAACAAAAACACAATGGAACTTTACCTCACACTATGTACAAAAGTTAACCCAAATTGGATTAAGAACTCAAAGACAAGTTCTGAATCTATAAAACCACCAGAAGAAAACATAAAGAAGAAACTATTAACAATTGGTCTGGACAATGATTTTGCAGATTTAATCCAAAAATCTAAAAGAGCCAAAACAAAAAGAGACAAATGAATTTAGTTCAAACTAAAGAGCTCCACACAGAGAAGGATAATAAAGAGGTGATGTGCTGTGTGGGAGAAAACTTCTGAAAACTATATATCAAATAGGGGGTATTATTCAAATTATGTAAGAAACTGAAGCAAGTTAACATCAAGACAATGAATAATTCAATTTCAAAAAATAAGCAAAGAATCTTATCACGTCTCTGAGCAGATATACAGATGACCAATGGCAATATTAAAAAATGCTTAATATCAGTAATCATTAGGGAAATGCAAATTAATACCACTGTAAGCTATCACTTCACATCTGTCAGAAAAGCTGTTATTAAAAAAAAAAAAAGGAACTGCATGGGAGCCAAAGCCAAGGCACTGGCAGACCCATGCAGGATCCCAGGCCTAACCCACTATCATGGGACACTGCAGTCAATGGCATAGCCCTCCACATACAGTAGCCTCCTCCTTGAGTCAACAGATAGGGCCTGGAGGCAGCTGCATCTCAGAGAAGGCAACTCACCCTTAAAATCCCATCTCTGAAAGTGGTTGCAGTAATGTTGGGACATCCCCACTGCTATCTTGAGTTACCTCCACTATTGCCACCAACACTTTTAGTTGCAATACAATCAATCATGAGACACTGGCTGAGGATTAGAAGCCCAACACCAAGGTGAGGTACAGGTAATCTGAAGGGTGACTATGAGACTGAAGGGTAGAAAGTGTTATATCTCAGATTTGCACTGCAAGAAAGGAAGACACATAGAAAACATCAAAAAAAAAAAAATAAATAAGAAAGGAGAATGTCCCCAAATAAACCAATATACTACAACAACAGAATCCATGGGCAGTGGAGTTGATGAAGTGTCAGAAAAAGAGTTCCGAATGTACATAATTAATATGATCTGTGAATTAAAGAATGACCTCAGTGAGCAAACACAGGAAAAAATTGATCACTCCAACGTAGAGATAAGAGAGCAAACAGGCAACAATTCATCACATCAACAAAGAGATAAGGATCAAATACAAGTAGCAAAAGATTACTTCAAGAAAGAGAAAGAGATGCTGAAAAAAAATCAGAAATCCTTGAATTGAAAGAAATAATAAACCAAAACAAATAAACAAACAAAAAACTCAATAGAAAGCATCAACAACAGAGTATATCACTTGGAAGACAGAACATCAGATAGTGAACATAAAATTTACAATCTTGAAAATAAAGTTGACTACAAAGCAAAGATGGTAAAAAAAACATGCAAAGAACATCCAAAAATTATGGGATAGCATCAAAAGACCAAATCTAAGAGTTATTGGGATACAAAAAGCCACAGAGACTCAAACCAAAGGAATGCACAATCTCTTCAATGAAATAATATCAGAAAATTTCCCAAATATGAAAAATGAATTTGAAAATCAAATACAAGAGGCTTAGAAGTCACTAAATGTAGAAAATTACAACATATCTACATCAAGGCACATTATAATGAAAATGCCTAGCATATAGAATAATGAGACAAATTAAAGGCTGCAAGAGAGAGGAATAGATTACATATACTTGGATAACAACTTTTATCTCAGCAGATTTTCAACCCAGAACTTCAAAACCAGGAGATCCTGAAACAACGTATACCAAGCTCTAAAAGAAAATGGATGCCAACAAATAATCTTATATCCAGCAAAATTGAGCTTTGAATTTGATGACAAAATAAAAACCTTTCATGTTAAATAACAGTTAAAAATAATTTACAGGAAAAAACCTGCACTACAGAGCATCCTCAGCAAAATATTCCAGGAGGATGAAATTTTAAAAATAAAAATAAAAATAAATAAATAATTAAATATCAGCAAAGGAAAGAAAAAAATCATTGAAGAAAAGGAAAATCAAAGAAGAAACCAAGTCAAGTTACAAACCAAAAATAAATCAATATAAGAGGGAATACAAACCATATTTCAATAATACCCTGAATGTGAATAGCCTAAACTCATTAAAAGACACAGATTGACAGAATGGATTTAAAAAAAAAAAAATTCAAAGCCAGTCTCAGCAAAAGTGAGGTGTTAACCAACTCAGTGAGACCCTGTGTCTTAATAAAATACAAAATAGGGCTGAGGAGGTGGCTCAGTAGTTACTCAACTACTGAGTTAAATCTCTAGTACCAAAATGAAAAAAAAAACAAAAAAAAAAAAAACAATATGCTGCCTTAAAGAGATTCATCTCACAGGAAAAGACATCCATAGACAGAAGGTGAAAGGGTGAGGAAAAAACATACCACTCACATGGACCACATAAACAAGCAGGGGTTTCCATCCTCATATCAGATAAAGTGGACCTCAAACCAAAGCTAGTGAAATAGGACAAAGAAGTATAAGAACCAAATAGACCACAACACAATAATACTGAATGACTTTAATGCTCTTTTCTCACCACTGGATAGATCTTCAAAATATAAACTAAACAAAGAAACTACAGAACTTTATAATTAATAACTTAGACTTAACAACATATATAGAACATTTCATACATTAATGAGTGAATACACTTTCTTCTCTGCAGCACATGGATCCTTTTCTAAAATAGACCACATATTATACCGCAAAGCAACTCTTACCAAATAAAAAAAAAATAGAGATACTACCCTGCATTCTATCACATCATAATGGAATAAAATTAGAAATCAATGATAAGATAAAAAATAGAAGATACTCCAACACCTGGAGACTAAATAATATGCTATTGAATGAACAATGGTTTGCAAAAGACATCAAAGAGGAGATTAAAAATTTTTAGAGAAAACGAGAACACTGATACAACTTATCAAAATCTATGGGACACTAGGAAGGTAGTGCTAAGAGGAAAGTTCATTCCATGGAGTTCATGCATTAAAAGAAGAAAAGGTCAAAAAATAAATGACCTGACATAACAGATCAAAGCCATAGAAAAAGAAGAACAAACCAATATCCAAATCAGTAGAAAACAAGAAATAATTAAAACCAGGGTAGAAATCAATAAACTTGAAACTAAAGAAACAATTCAAAAAATTGACAAAACAAAAAGTGAGTTCTTTGAAAAAAATAAATAAAATTGACAAATCCTTAGTCACCCTAATGAAAAGAAGGAAGGGAAAAAACACAAATTACTAGAATTCATGATGGAAAAGGAAATATAACAATAGACACTACTGAAATACAGAAGACAATTAGAAACTCTTTTGGAAATTTATACTCCAGTAGAAAAAGAAAAACTTGAAGACACCAACAAATTCCTAGAGGTGTATGATCAACCCAAACTGAGTCAAGATGAACTACACAATTTAAACAGAACAATTTCAAGCAAGCAAATATAAGATGCATCAACAGCCTACTTACAAAGAAAAGCCCAGGACCAGGTGGATTCACTGCTGAGTTCTCCAAGCCCTATAAAGAAGAATTAATAAATATTCCTCAAATTAATCCATGAAATACAAAAGGTGGGAAGACTTGCAAACTCATTCTGTGAAGCTGGTATTATCCTGAGGTAATACCAAAACCAGACAGAAACACATCAAGGAAAGAAAATTTCACAACAATATCCCTGATGAATATAGATGCAAAAATTCTCAATAAAATTCTGGCAAATCATATACAAAACACATTTTTAAAATAGCATATAATAATCAAATGGGGTTCATTCCAGGGATGCAAGGTTAGTTCAACATATGGAAATCAACAAATATAATTAATCATATCAATAGACTTAAACATAAGAATCATATGGTTATATCAACTGATTCGGAGAAAGCAATTGACAAAATACAGCACCCTTTCATGTTCAAAACATTAGAAAATCTAGGGGCAGTAGACACATACCTCAACATTGTAAAAGATATCTATACTAAACCCAAGGCCAACATCATTCTAAATGGAGAAAACTTGGAAACATTCCCTCTAAAAACTGGAACAAGACAGGGAATGCCCTCTTTCACCACTTCTATTCAACGTAGTTCTTGAAACTCTAGCCAAAGCAATTAGGTGAAAGAAATTAAAGGGATATGAATAGAAAAAGAAGAACTCAAACTATCATTATTTGCTGACAACATGAATCTATACTTAGAGGATCTAAAAAATTCCACCAGAAAACTTCTAGAATTAATTAAAGAATTCAGCAAAGTGGCAGGATACAAAATTAATACCTATAAATCAAATGCATTTCTATAAATTCATGATGAATCCTCTGAAAAAAAAAATTAGGGAAACTACCCCATTCACAATAGCCTCAAAAAAAAAAAAAGGAAAAGAAAAGATTTGGGAATCAACTTAACAAAAGAGGTGAAAGACCTCTACAATGGAAACTACAAAACACCAAAGAAAGAAATTAAAGATGACCTTAGAAGATGGAAAGATCTCTCATGCTCTTGGTTAGGGAAAAGTAAAATTGTCAAAATGTCCGTACTATCCAAATTGCTATACAGATTCAATGTGATTCCATTTAAAATCTCAATGTCATTCCATATAGAAGTAGAAAAAGTAAACATGAAATTTGTTTTGAAAAGTATAAGACCTAGAAAAGCCAAGTCAATCCTCAGCAAGAAGAGTGGAGCAGTTGGCGTCACAATACCAGACCTTAATCTATACTGCAGAGCTATAGTAACAAAAAGGGCATGGTATTCTAACAAAAATAGATATGTATACCAAAAGTACAAAATAGAAAACACAGAGACAAACCAACATAAATATAGTTATCTCATAGTACACAAAGGAGCTGAAAACATACATTGAAGAAAGGATAGCCTCTTTAACAAATAGTGCTGGAAGAACTGGAAATCCATATGAAGTGAAATGAAAATACACCCTTATCTCTCACCATGCACAAAACTCAACTCACTGCTCTCCCTTTCAGCTGAGAGCAGTTTTTGTTCTGGGTAGTCACTGTGCTGAGTAATCACAGCTGGGGAGGGGGGAGGGGGAGGAAGTTGGAAAACAGGTACCTGTTCAAAGGAAGATCTGTGCTGATAGCCACAACGAACAAAAAATGGCAAGAAAGGTTTTCCAAGATGGAGTCGGTCTGCTTCCAGCGCTGGGGTGTCTGGTGAGGTGGGGAGAGCTGGGATGGCCTTGTGCTGTGGCTAGATTGTAGCCGTGTTGCCCGCGTGGGAGCAGAGCAGCTGATTAAGTGATTCTGCTACACCGCTTGAGAGCCTTGTGTGAGCTAGAACTCTGGGCTTTGGTCCAGAGTCTGGAGTCTTACTGGAACACAAAGGCTCTGATTTCTCCACAGGTTTTTGCAGCTCTGGTGGTTTCTGTGAAAACCCGCTGTATAGGGGTCCTGTCACGCTGCTCTGAGATGTTGTATTCCGTCTAGGTGAGGCCTTGTGGAGACGCTGCCTGACTGCTTTCTTGGTTTAATTCCACAGAGCAGCCAGAAACAGGGCCTCCCATATTCCGCCATCTTGGATTCTCCCAGAAGAAGTCATTTATTAAACAGGCTTGTCTGTGGAAGTGAGCCTCAGCTTCTTCAGTTCAGGCACATTGTTTTAGTGAAAGGTATCATAATTTTCAACATCCAAACATGTCACGTTGACCAAAGGAAAATTTCACTTTCGACTCAACAAAATAAGACCCAGATTTGATAGCTTGCAGTAAGTCCCGTTCTCCAACAACTGAACACACTGCAAGCCAAAATGCTTAGTCTAATTTGATTCTTTCCTGCTGGCAGGGCTAGATTTCAAACACATGGGTGGCTGTGGCTAGCTAGAGAGATCCAAGAAGTCAAGGACCTAGGAATTAGACCGGAGACCCTGCGCCTAATAGAGGAAAAAGTAGGCCCAAATCTTCATCACTTTGTATTAAGCCTGGACTTCCTTAACAGTATTCCTAAAGCATATGAAATAAAATCAAGCATCAATAAATGAGATGAATTCAAATGGAAAAGCTTCTTCTCAGCAAAAAAAAAAAAAAAAAAAAAAAAAAAACTATCAATGAGGTAAAGAGAGAGCATACATTATACATTTTGGGAGTAAATTTTTGCTACACACACATCAGATAGAGCACTAACCTCCAGGATACATAAAAAACTCAAAAAGCATAACATAAAAAAAAAAAACAAAACAAGCAATTCAATATATAAATGAGCTAAGGAGCTGAACAGACATTTCTCTGAAAAAGATATACAATTGATCCAGAAATATATTAAAAAATGTTCAACATCTCTAGTAATTAAAGAAATGCAAATCAAAACTATTCTAAGTTTTCATCTCATGCTAGTCAGAATGGCTGTTATCAAATATACATACAACAATAAATGTTGGCAAGGGTGTGGGGGAAAAAGGCATACTGGGGAGACTGAAAATTCATTTACCACTCTGTAAAGCAGTATGGAGACTCCTTAGAAATCTTGCAATGGAAGAAACCACTATTTGACCCAGCTATCCCACTCCTCAGTTTAACCCAAAGGCCTTAAAATCAGCATATTATAGTAATGCAGCCATATCAATGTTTATAGCAGCTCAAGTCACAATAGTTAAACTGTGGAACAAACCTAGATGCCCTTCAATAGATGAATGAATAAAGAAACTGTGGTATATATACAGAATGGAATTATGGATTTTGCAGGTAAATGGATGGAGTTGGAGAATAGCATGGTAAATGAAGTAAGCCAATCTCCAAAACCCAAAGGCCAAATGTTCTCTCTGATAAGTGGATTCTGATCCATAATGGGGGAGGGCATGCGAAAAATAGAGGAACTTTGATTGGGCAAAGGTGAGGAAGGGGAGGAATTGGGACATGAGGGCAAGAAAGGTTGTGGAATTCAATGGACATTATTACCGTAGGTACTTGTATGAATGCAAATATGGTGTGATGCTAGATTGTGTACAATCAGAGAAATGAAAAGTTGTGCTGCAATTGTGTATAATGAATAAAATTGCATTCTACTCTCATATATACCTAATTAAAATAAATAAATTTATTTTAAAAAAGATGAAAGGTAGCAAGTGTTGGTGAGCTTTGGAATTAATGGATGCTTAGTTTAATCAATAATATACAAGCAACTGCTTTTTGAGAAATAATCAGGTGCCAAAAGTGAAGTTTAAAAAGTTTTTTTGGGGTGTAAATGTGAATAAAAAAGAAGACTTAAAATTTCAGGAAAATATAGACCTGAAAATAAATACAATACTGTATGATTTATATTGCCAGTTTGTTTGTGATGAGTGATAACCCATTGTGGAATGGGAGAGCTAAAAATTCTATTTTACCTGATATCCTTCAAAACTTATCAAGTTTCACATGTAACAAGAGAATTAAATCCTTTTGGTTATGCTTGATTTCCTTACATTTCCTATGTTGAATAGGTATTAATTTTTACTCAAAGCTTTTCAAACATTGGTTTCATAAAGAAATAGTTGTTTCATAAAGTAATAGTAATTTCATAACATTTTTTATTTTCATGTCTTATTTGCCAATTATTGACTAGATTACATCAAAATACTACCTGAACACTGTATCCATGTTATTTATCATAGTATTAAGATTTTAATAGCTTTTTTTGAAAGGATTTCAAATTTGTAGGATTCAGAGATCAATACTGATACCAAATCAAAGATTTTATTTTTTTTCCACATTGTAGTCAAAAGAAATTATAGATTGCTGCCAAATACAGATGATGGCACCAACACAACCTTCAGTCAGATTCATTACTTTGTTCTTTACATGAGCATTTTGTTTGCTATTGGAAAATTAATATCCAATACAAAAACAAAATAACAAAAATAAAATTCTTGGAATAGCAAAAATCAATTAATAACATAATTAATAATGATTTCTATTTAGGTTCTTACCAAATCTTTTAGTGATATGATAAAATTATTAATATGCATTTTTAATCTCAAATATCACATAATCATGTTTTAACCATTAGAGGAAATTATATTAGCCTGAAAAAAATTGTTTTTAATATATGTTTTAACAATGTTTTCTATCTAAAAAAAAATCTATACTCATCATATATAATCTTTATGTTTAATGGAAACTATGCCTACTTTCTAGAAAAATAGATATTACTTATTTCACTTTGTCTCTTTTTATATCTATTCAAACTTAATGGCTATGACATTTTGGAATTATCACATTTGTCAATCCATACATTATTGTAGTTTTTGCTGTCAATTATTTCCATAATTATTCTCACTATTATAATCTCATAATTTAAACATAGACTGATTATGTAATTTTAACAAATTTATGCAGCCCACCTATATGTTGGAGTTTTACTTTCAAACTGAATACTTTGTTTCCATTTACCCAATGTTTGCAAAAATAATGCTTGAATCATATATTAAAATTCTTTCACATATACCCATTCTTGTGAAGGGTAATGTATGTGGATGTACAAAAGCACATTAAGGATTCATTGTTGTAGACTGACTAAAAACCAGAAATTTCATATTGTTATATTTATCATTTATTATAAATATTTATTTACAAGGCATCAAAAAATAGACTTGACTATATTTGAAAACACAGTGGAAGATAATAAGCAATTTTTCATGAATTTGGATATTATCAGATAATAATCTATTTTTGAGAAGATGCAAATTAAAGGCAAGATTGTTCTTGAAATACTTGTAATGATGGTTTGTCAGATAGATTCTACTTTTCTGTAGCCAAGAATGTTTATAATTGAATTTTTATGTACGAACAAATGCCAAAACTAGAAAGCAGAGCTCCAGCCAGAGGACTCTTTTTCTATACATAGCACAAAAAACCCTGAGGAAAGAAAATCATTTTGTTGTATTCTAGTTGAAATATAAATCAAATTAAGTATCACAATATTTACACAACCTTCAGCCAGATTCATTACTTTGTTCTTTACATGAGCATTCTGTCTGCTATTTATTTAAAACTGCATGTATTTTTCCACTTGAAAATCCAGTGTATGTATTTTGTATTTCAGTTGTATTTTGCATAATAATTAAAAATAAGACTTAATAATATATAGTATTTCATGATAAAATATTTTATTTAGCAAGTTTCTTATTAGTACCAAAAACATTTGAAAATTCTTGAAAGTACATTTCTTAAATAAAGTTTTAGTCATTTATTAGACAGTTTCATTAAGTCAGCTCATATTATTTCTGCATACTTTAATGTTGAAAATGAGTAGGAAGCTAAGAGTTAAGAGATTTAAAGAAAAATTAAACATTCTAAACTTATTCTTAATGCAATATCTGCTTATTTTAATGTAGGCAGGAAAAAATCAAATTTTCACTCTAGGATAAAGTTGTTCTCTTATGTGTGAATATATCACAGTCAGTGTAATTCCTGGTCAGTGTATCATGGAACTGCTTTAAGACATAAACTTCATTTCCTATGAACTTTCTAAATCTTACTAGGCTTATATTTAATGTCCAATAAACTGACTGAGGTAATTACTTGCTCAAATTGAAGTTTTCTCCTTAACTTTTTTCACATAATAAAAAAAAATCTTTGCACAAATTTCTAATTGTTTAATCTAATAGATGAATTATATAGTTGATAACTTTTCCATTGTATTACAGTCTATTTGCACTTCCTTGGTCAAATTTTTAAAATATCCTATAGTTTCAGTACACTTCATTTTTTATACTCTTGCCTCTTTCTAGTAAGATCTGTTCTGAAACTCCCTCTTACATTTTTCTTCTCATGTTCTTTTTTAGAATATATTTTTAGTTGTAGATGGACACAATACCTTTATTTGTTTATTTATTTATTTGGTGCTAAGGATTAAACCAGTGCCTCACACATGCTAGGCAAGTGCTCTACCACTGAGCTACAACCCCAGCCCCATCTCTCATATTCTTGTGCAATCCCTATTTTGCCAGCGAGATCTTTTTAAAAGAAAAAAGTCATTTTCATATATTTTATATCTTCAAATTGGTTTAGTAAATATGTCCATGCCAAATAAAGCACACAATTTGATATTTAATTTTATTTGACATCAGAAAGATAAGCTTTTATTGATCACTGCCTTCTTTTTCTAGTTCAGTACTTTCTTGGCAATGAAACCAGACACCTCTAGTTTTCTTTCCAACTCTAGAATAGACTTTCTTGGTCCCAAATCCACATTCTCAGTCTACCACTATTTCTGTTTCAGTTGCTACTATGTATCCCAAGTCACTATCATCCCTCTTTTGAACTGCTATACAATTTCCATTACTACTCTTCTCCATAATATTTTCTAGGGATTCCATTATAACATTATAAAAAATCTTTTAATTGTGTATATACCTTTGTTCAGGGCTCTTATATTATTCAAATTGCCAATTAAAATTAATACACTCATTTATGCATAAATTATATATTGAAGGTGAGATGGTTTTGCAACATTGTATTACTTTCTCAATGGGATTTTTTTTCTTGTGATTCTGCTGGTAAAGCACAGGGTTTTGTACAAGTGCGTTACCATTGTGTTATATCCCCAGCCCCATGGCTATTAAATTTTCTTTAAATGCAATATAATTATCAAATTCAGCTTGTCAATTCCTGAAAAAACTGGTGGAACTTAAAGGTGAATATGTTTTGGAAAATTACCTGTTAACAGTTGAATCTTCCTATTTATGAAGATTGCTCCATATTGTCATTTATTTGAATTTTTCCTCTTTTAATAAAATTCATGTTTTTCAAAAATGTTGGTAAATTTAAAGGAAGTATTTTCTGATATTATTGTAAATGATGTTTCTATTAATTTTTATTGTGGAATAGGATTATTGTGGTTTTATAAAAATAAAATTGAAGAACATCAAGTCTTAAATCTTAAGAGCATGACTGCCTCTGCCTACCTATTCAGGAGCCCAGGGTAGTCCTGGGTTCACCCTGCTGACAGGCAGACCAACTCAACATTGTAAAAGCTATCTATGCTACACCCAAGGCCAACATCATTCTAAATGGAGAAAAATTGGAAGCATTCCCTCTAAAAACTGGAACAAGACAGGGAATGCCCTCTTTCACCACTTCTATTTAACATAGTCCTTGAAACTCTAGCCAAAACAATTTGGTGAAAGAAATTAAAGGGATATGAATAGAAAAAGAAGAACTCAAACTATCATTAATTGCCTACAACATGAATCTATACTTAAAGGATCCAAAAAACTCTACCAGAAAACTTCGAGAATTAATTAATTCTAGATCCTGTACAATCAGAGAAATGAAAAGTTGTGGTGCAATTGTGTACAATGACTAAAAATGCATTCTGTTGTCATATATACCTAATTATGAATTAATAAAAATATGGTAAATGTTAGTGTCTTAAAAACAGATATCATAATTTTATTTAGGTTTTAAAATGAAAGAATGTAGTCTAAAATTGAGAATTTTCTGATTTTTATAGATGCTGATCATCTAATTGTGGGATATTCTTTCCTTCCTAATAATAATGAAAATATGTGATGACTTATTGAAAGATTTTTCTTTCATATTCAACGGTGTTATTTCTTACCAATATTATTTTTGTAATGAATTATATATTGATTATTGGAATATGAGAGTAACCTACCATTTCTGTTTAAAAAATTACTTAACTAAGGCTTACTATACATGCTATCTAATTCACTCATTTCATGTCTGAAATTCAAGATTATTGTGAACTACATCACAAGGAACTTGGAGCTACAGATAAATTTTATAAAATTTCCTGTGGTTGTGTGCACAACTGGCTTCCTGGGTCATACGATAGTTCTGATTTTAATTTATTCAGCAACCACCAAACTGTTTTCCATCTGCCTATATCATCTACATTCCACTCTCCATAAGACTGTCATTTTTGCACATCCTTGCCCAAAATGATAATCTTTGTCTTTTTGTTAAAAGTCATTGTAAGAGGTAGAAAGTCATCACTCATAGTTATTTAGACTTGTAATTTTCTAAGGATTAATAACTTTGGCCATCTTTGCATGTATCTACCAGCCATTAATATTTGTTGTGTAGAGAAACATCTATTCAGAACTTTTGACCACTCTGAAATAGGTTATTGTTTTTTTTTTCTATAATTGAATTGTATGTATTTTTTTTAAATATAAATGTTTGATATTAACCTAGTTTCAAGGCCCTGGCTAGTAGGACTTTGACTCCTGATCACTCCCAATCCCTACCTTTACCTGTCTTTCACACACAGTTCATTACATGCCAGCCTTAATTTCTGGGCCAAGTACCAAATAATCAGAGACAGCCTGTATGCCTTAAAGCTGCTGAAATTATTAAAATTAGTCAGTCAAAATACTGCTTGACCTGTTATCTTATTCTTTCACAGGGATACCTCAATGAAGGCTCTGAGGTATAGCTGCCCTCTTTCCCTCTGCTTCCTGATGGACTCAGTGTTCCCTCCCAGGGAAACTTCAGGGTGTGATGAGTTCTCCCTACAGAACTGTGAGTAGCAGAAATACCTCTTTCCAGTGTTTTATGTCTGGTCTTACCATATCTCTCCAAAGTAATGTGGTTAAAGTTAGGTTGTGTGTATAACATATATTAGATAAATTTCTATGAAACAGTTCATTTTCATGATCAAACAACACTGAATTTCAGAACTTGTTAATATTTATAAGTGTTGTGTAGAAAGATAAAAATATTCAAATAATTATGATATGTACCATCTTTTGTATGAACTCAATGAAAATTAATTTTAATATTAATAATAATCTAGCCAGTAATTGTCCCTGTAGTGTTCTTTTGAGAATTCCAACTCTGGCTATGTATCTTTCATCAGTGAAGTAAGCACTTATTTTAACTACTTTAAAAGTTGTTGCTGGAAAAAGTTATATGTGGATATTGATTTTTCCCCATGCAAGTTCTAATTGCTTATTTCCTGCACAAGTTGATATAATTGTTCATTAGGAATGTCTTGTTCATTCTTTGTTTTTCTGGTCTGTGAGAAGTTTTTCAGATAAGCTCAAAATAGCATGCTTAAAATAAAGACCTTGAACTATGCTCAGTGTTTCCCACTTTGTGCTGAGAAAACAAGAAGTCTTAGATGTGATAAATGGAAAAAAATATATTAATAATGGCTCTTTTCATAGAAAATCTCTCTCTCTCTCTCTCTCTCTCTCTCTCTCTCTCTCTCTCTCTCTCTCTCTCTCTCTCTCTCTCTCTCTTTATCCCAACCCCTGTCCTCCTTTCATTTTTTGCTCCTTCTTTTTCCTCATGGTGCCCGCCATGTGGTGGGAGCTACTATATTCATGGAATGGGAATGTTCCCATTATACATACTTATTTCTTTGTCTCCACAAATTATTAAAATATTGTGTCATCTAAGTTTATCAGATATGTAAAGAAAGTCAATTTACTTTGTCTTACCTTTAGCACTCATTGCAAAACATAACTTTTAAGACTTACACAAAATAAAAGATTCAACAATTTTGTAATTGTCTCTTTTCCAACACTGTACATTATACTTCTGTTGGCTGTCCTTTGTTGTAATATTTGATGGACCACTTACTAAAAAATGTAATGGCAGCAGAGGGCTAGCTGAAAAATGTTTCCTTAGCATTTTCTCACTTTAATGTAAAATGCAAATTGGTTACAGAAGTGAAAAGAGGCATTGGGTTTTTAATTCATTCTTAAATTCAATTTTAAAATATTAAAATTTGTTAATCTGGATGAAGCCACATATGGTACAAAACTATTTTACTTGGCTTAAAAATGGAGTCAAAAGAGCACAATTTCTGTGGAATGGTACTTTCAAAAATTCATTATTTGCACATGTAGCTTCTTTTGTGGATATGTATATTAAAGATAAAATATTGAATAGACTTTTAATTTTTTTTCCTTATTCTTGAATATAGAATTTATATTAAATTTTATGTCAAGGTGTAAAATTCCATGAGGCTTTATTTAATAATGTTGTCAGTTGGTTTTAAGCCAATGGTCATTTTCACAAAACAAACTACTACATATTTAAACAGAAATAACTTAATGGAAATTAGAGGTTAAGAATTTAGATATTAGTGGAGAAGAGTCAAAAATTATGATTGCTTATTTTATGAATATTCATTTTAGTTCCATAGAAACAATGTAATGATAGTTAACTATTGTGGAATAGTAGCTTCCTAGAAAAATATTTCTATATGGACTAAAATATATTTTCCAATCTGTGTTAAAAATCAAGAAAGAAATGGTCACATTATGATTTGGTTATAATTTAAAAACCAGTGAGCCATTTACCTTCTTACAAAATAACCATAAAAGCTTGAATTTAGTAAATTTTTGGAATATCATACAATATATTTCCAAGTAACACTAGTAAAGTTATCATTCCAAAAATATGATATTCTGTTTTTATGTATCCCATATGCTTTCCAAAATGTTTAAATTCGTATAACTAAAACATGTTATGTTTGGTATTATTGTTAACATCCTTCTTCATGTAAATCTATAACTCTGAATTTATAAGAAACACATTTATATACTGAATGTTAAAAATTTCAATTACTTAAATGATTAATTTTCAAAATTGAAATTCACAAAAGGAAACTTTGCAAAAATGTAGGAACAAATGATACTACATCTGTATGAGCTCGTGTTTTAAAATTCCAGCCCTTTTAAATCTGTGCTTCATTTGGTTTTTAAATGTCAGCATACTTGTTGAAAGATACTAAAAGCAGCTAGAACAGTTGCTATGCTATTGTTACTTCCCTGTAAACTTATTATTATTATTATTACTTGGTAAAATCAATGGAAATTAAATAATTCACTCATCTGTAAAGATGAAAGAAGATGCTAGGATACCATGTAAAAATTTCTTCAGAGAAAAGAATTTTGAATCATGGATCCTATATTCAGAGAAAATAGTGTTTAAGTCTGAACACAATGTAAAGAAATTATGGAGAATCAAGAAGTCTGAAAGAATATCATATCAAGGAAATACTCAATAAACCAATGTAAACAGGTAAACATATAAACAGAAACAAAGATTTATAAAACTGTGATTTAAAAACCTAATGGGAATCTTCAAATGGTAGATACAACCAAAGGTGAATTTATGGAGTTGCATATTCTTTCATTATTCCCAAATTTTCTGTAGTTTCAGTAATGGAATACAGTGCATTTTATAGATATAATAAATTATTTTAGTATGAAAAATTTGAAATTGGAATGCTTACACAAATTATTTCAAAATGCTAGGTAATTCAAAAATTCTGTACTATATTATATATCTGCTTTGAATAAACTCCCACTCTACCCTTACCATTGAAGAATAAAATATTTTTCTTAATGCATGGTATTTCTCTAGTTTTTCCTATTATACTAAAGAAGAAAGTTGTTGTAGCCAAGTACATATGTAATGTAATTCTTAATAAAATGGCTCCAAATTACATCCCTAACCTTAAGCAATCAGATTGCTGTAGTTTGGGACTGGCATGTCTTTTGAAGACTTGTTCTTCAAGGTGGCACCCTGGGGAGACAGTGGAATATTTGAGGTGAAGCAAAGTGGGAGGTATTCAAGTGACTAGATGCATGAACCTGACAAAGACTATGGGACCCCAGTCCCTTCCTCTTTCTCTTTTGTTTCTGAGTCAGAAGTGGAGTGGTTTTGCTCATCATGTACCCTTACCATAATGTGCCACCACATGTCCAAATGCATGGGGTCAACCTATCACAAACTGAAACTTTAAAACTGTAAGGCAAAATGAAGCTTTTCTAAGTTTATCTC
The DNA here is from genome assembly GCF_047511675.1 of Marmota flaviventris. NCBI lineage: Eukaryota > Metazoa > Chordata > Mammalia > Rodentia > Sciuridae > Marmota > Marmota flaviventris. Next base: position 7,447,748 of record NC_092514.1, read on the forward strand.
TCAAGTGTTATTATAGGTGACAGAAAAAAAGTGGCTAACACACAGATGAAGTACTTTCTATTACTAAGTTCTAGAAGGATGGGTACACAAAACATGTTCAAAAATACACTAAGAATGGAAAAAAAATTTCCTATAATCATGCTGAATATAAAATTATAATAAATATGTGTATTTGAGATGTATTGATTATATATTTATATTTATTAAATGGTATTAAGAATCTATGATACTAGGTAATATTTTATAAATTTTTATTCTTTTTTATTCAGTTTAGCTTATGACATGTAATATCTTCACTTAATGCAATGGAGATCAATAGAGAAAAGGAAAAATAAGTCTATGATCATATACAAAGTATATGAAAGTATTAACCTTACATTAAAAATTGTGTGTCAAAACATTTCTAAAGTAAATTTGCTGATGTGTTATATAATGCAGAAGTATATGAAAAAAAAAATACCCATGACTACTTTTTAGAGCCACCAGATCTCTGCCAGGAATTATTACCTTATAGCAACAAGACAAGAGATAAAGGTGTCAGAAAGGTAATTCAAACCAGCAAAAATAAAACGCTATCAGACCATGGGTTAAAGGAAGATATTTCTCTCTGTTTATGTATCCTACCCGACTGTCTTAAATCAAGTCCTTTCATTTTGCCATCTCCATAACTCCCATTCCCAATATATGCTTCTTTCTTAGGCTAAAATTTAAAAAAAAAATCACAGAATGACTTGTTTATAATACTACCACTGAAAATAAAGCATTAGGTATGAATTCTAAATGTGTGTGAAATTTCAGAGAGATATCTAAAATATGCATGTCTCCTCATTTTATAATTCAAGATAAGCTTTTCCTTAAATGTTATATTATGGCTGATACTGTTTAAAAATATATCTGTATCACTGCATAACTAAACCAGAGCTCTAACTTCACAATTCCAAGCAAACACCTCTATAAACCATAGTGATTGTAGTTTGAAAATGTTACAAAATGAAAGAGTTTCTGTTGAAAGGAAAAAGATGATTATTGATTTGTAGTCTTTGAACTAGCTTATTTAGTGTATCCCCATCATTGACAGTATATCTTATTTAATATTTATAGCATTTTGACCTGTCATTATTAAATTGAGTGTTAGTTCTTGAATCTAACTGGGACACAATCCAAAAAGTAAAAATCAAAGATATAATAAATATAATTATACTAAATTTTATAAAATAGGTTATATTGCATTGTAGACATATATTCTCCAAGTATAACTTAGTGAATTCTAATATGGTATTTTATTTTTAGAGTGATAATAGTTTAATTAATTTCCAAATATAATCTTAATCCAAGCCTTAGACCTTTGTGCTGTGCTGAGGAAAACTGAGGCAATTTATAAATATGTTGTCAATAAACAGACAAACAAAAGACATGCAAAATTAGGGTCTCTGCAAAATCCTGTCTCAGGTGAACCCTATAATCCATTCTTTATGTGATGTTATTTTTAAAATTTCATGTATGATTGTTTCATGCAATGAATGTGTTTAATAGCTGTTTTTTATCTAGTATTTTTTAAAAGAACATACACTGACTTTATTGTAAAACCCTTCTAACAGAAGCCTGCCTCTAAGACTTTTGAATTTGCTTCACTTATTGCTTTATAAAAGTAGTAGTTCCATTAATTTGAGTACAGAAAAGAAAAGAGGAATCTTCTTGATATTTGCCCAATACTCTATTTATACTGAACTTTAGTTCATTTAATACTTATCTCAATGGAGAATGTGTCAACTTCCAGAAATGTTCTTTTAAAGATGAGACATGGCAAAATAAAAACTTTAAAAAAAAAACTGTGTAGATTTAATTTACTTTATGAAATGAAAGAAGTTCCTTGAAACAAAGATTTAAAGGACATTATGTTACATTCATACTAAATATTAATAACTTTAGAGGAATGTAGATTTTGGAGATTAATGTTAATTTAGTAGGTAGATATTTATTAAAGATAAATGTCAGTGTTAATTTTTAAATCTATGATTTTGTCTCAAAATTATCTGTGAAATCTTGAGAACAATTCCTAACACTATTTCCTTTAGTATCATTAAGAAATGTTTCAAACATTTCTATAAGCTAATTCTTTTCATTTCAAATTAGCCTCTAAAAATGTTATAAATAAGTTTATGATTTCTTATTCTTAATAATCATATATGTCTTAGTAAATTTGTAAATAGTTCACATGATTTTGTGGCACTTACTGTTGCAGTTTAGCTACACCACTACTTTCAGCTATAAAAATTCTGTAGAACACAAATAATTCTTTTTACTATTAAAAGGTTGATACTATCAAACCATATTTAATCTAGATACAATTTAATTATTATGATACAAAATAATGTCTACTCTATTCCAATACATTAAGAAAAATGAGAATATATCTCTCTGGGTCCACTTTCTTAGTACATTAACTCAAATTCATACTTTATATTCTTTCTTGCTACTTATCTCTATTCCTACCTCCTTAATTCCCAAATGTAATTTTTTTTTCCTCCATTGAAATTCAAAAGTTAATTAATTAAATTTGCCTTTTAAAGAGTTAATCAATTTATGACATTTTTCAAATTTTGTTAAAGGATCCTATGAGACACATAGAATATCTAACAATGTCACTGAAATCTAGTATGTTTTAAATTGTTCACTTATAACAGACTCAGCATAGAACTTACATAACTGTTGAATTTTCAAAACTGTTATTAATACTGTTAATGAGACCATATAGAAAGAGAAATATTCTGGGATTATTATTTTTCTGCTTCAGGTCATATTTATGATATTACTAGTAGTCTGGAAAGAACATATTTTTTAATGGAGGGTAAAATTGGAAATATAAACTATTCATGTGCTAAAAGATTATTTTACTTGTTGATTTTCCAAATAAATCTATGGCAACAAACCCCAGGAGCAGGATGAGTATAATATAGTGCTATTTCTTTTGTTAAAGCAGTAGTCTTGGCTTGTTAATAATGGAGAGAATGGTATCTTGCAAGCTGACCAGTCAAGCATTGAAGAAAAATGACTCAATATATTTTAAAAATCTGTGCAGTTTCTCTCCAATTATTTTTTAATGTGCCTTTTGACAAATTGTCAGGAGTGAAAGTTAGAAGTTATGACCATTACATTTTGCATCCTGTCAAGTTATGAGTAGCGTGGCTCTGAACAGGATGTGTGCCATGAAGAAAAAGGCTTGCAGAGTGGAATTTATGATGACAGGGCATGTATTTTTCTGACAGAAACCAAATGTGAAAGGTGGTACGAAACAGAATTAAAATGAATTAACAATATGTGTGCAGAATATGATCTACCATGAGAAATAGTAATTGAATAAAATAAAAATTCAATTATTATTGTAATATATAGAAGAATGAGTATAAATAAAACAAAGACTGATAATCAAAAACATCCATTGACCTTGCCTGCCTTCTGATACTAATACGAAGTACCTGACATATTGATTTATAAAGAGGAAATGCTTATTTTGGCTCACAGTTTTAAATAATCTAGTTGAAGGTTGAATTGACCCACTATTTTTAGGCATCTGGTGGGAGGTGCCTGATGGACAAGGCAGAAAACATGAGGCAGAGACAATACATCATTTATTACCAGCCAGGAAAAAATGAAGAGGAAGGAGCCAGGTCCTCACAATCTTCTGTAAGGGCATGTATCCATTGGTTTTAGGATTGCCTGCTATACCCCATTTCCAAAAGTTTCCACTACCTCTCAAAAGTACCTTCCTGGGGACTAATGCTTTAACACATGGGCATTTAGGAGATATGTTAGATCTCTGTATCTACTCATATAATGTGTATAAATGTATTAAACATTTACATACAAGTTTTAGGATATAATGCATTATAATAATAATTACAGCATCTTTGTTAGTGAAAGTAAGACATTTTAGAAAACATTCACAAAAGATTACATGACTTTTGCTCAAATATTCCATTGGGGAAGAAGAATAATTATTTAAAAGTGACAGGAGTATGATAATAAACATAAGGAATACCCAAGTTATTGATTTTTTTTTTCATATCTAATTTATTTATTAATGGAAAAAAAGCATTTTGTGTTTTTCTTTCTTTTTCTGCTTTTACATATATTTTTCTGAGTTGTAGATGAACACATTTATCTATCTATCTATTTATTTATTTATTCATTCATTCATTCATTCTTATGTGGTGCTAAGGACGAAATCCAGTGCTTTGCACATGCTAGGCAAGTGCACTACCACTGAGCCACCACCCCAACCCCTGCTTTTCTTTTTCCTTCATATCCAAAGTCTTCCAATTTTCCTCTTCTACTTTTTTATTCATAAATGACTCCAGGCTTAAATGAAGCAATAACTTCCTATTTATTATTTTATAAAACTGCTCTATCTTACAAAAAAATATTTTATTTTCTCATCTAAGTATTTCTTTTCTGAGAATGACATAGTGGTTATTACTTGCCAATAATATTTTCAAAATTTTTTCAGCATTTCTAATTATCTACAAAATATCTAGCCATAGTGTACACATACCATTTAAGTCCTTTCATCATAATTAGGATAAACATAATATGCTTATATTTGATGTATACACAAAATACTGAAAAAATTAGCTTCTCCCACTCAGATGCTAATTCTAACATGTTTTCCTCAAATATAATTCTTAATATATGGAGAAAACATCTGAATGTTTCAGTTTTTTTACAAACCTAAGAAATATGGGAAGGGAGATGGAATAGGTTTTTACTTTGATGTATATTTCTTGAAAGACTATAACAAGTGCAAGTTTATTTAATAAAAAATAAAGATATTCTTGAAGAATGATAAATAAACATCTGGCAGGCAAATGTAATAATATAAGGTATATAAGGTATACAAACAATGCACTAATAAATTATGCCATTATAATTTAAGATAGTCCACTATGTAGAATGAATTAAAGCTGAAATCTGATACAAGCTGATAAGAGTTGAATTTCTGAAGAACCATTTAAGGGCTATAGATTTCTATATAAAATGACAAAATGTTTTCTATCAAGTCTAAGTATCTGATAGTACATTATTTTTCCTTACACTCTGAAGAATTCCTGTAACTGGGAAAGATCAAACTTGGATACCCAAAGAGAGCTATTCATAATGGATAAAATTTTTAATGATTAATACACATAAACACAGGAAATAATTTTAAATGCTTTTTCTCATGTAGTCTTAACAGAAATTCTGAGATAAACTTATTGTTATGCCTCGTTTGCAAATAAAGTTTTTTAAAATTAAAGCAACTAACTTTATTTTGATAATATATACATAGATATTTTCATATATATATGAAAAGTAATGTGATTCATGTTGAAATCCAGTTAAATCTCAATCAAATGACATAAAGGATCCCCTATTTTGTACAAATGAAAGAAAGAAACTGTTTTTCAAGGCTTTTCAGCATGGTTCACTATAGAGATGTAATACCTTGACTCCCTGTGCAAAAAATCCATGTTATAATTTCACTTACCCTTCTCTATTAAGTTCTTCTACAAAGTCCTTCACTGTCCTTGAAAGGAAAAAATCAAACTTTATATATATGTAGATATATCTTCTAAAATTATTATCGTAGAATTCTGTTATTTTTCAGATATTTGGTGTCCCCCAAAAGCTCATGGGTGAGACAATGCAAGAAAGATTAGAGTTGAAATGATTGGGTAATGAGAACCTTGTTCTAATCAATGCATTAATCCCCTAATAATGATTAACTGTGAGATAGCTGTAGGCATTAGGATGTGATGGGAAGAGGTGGATCATTGGGAGCTTGCCTTTGGGGTATATATTTTGTCTGTGGTGAGAGGAATCTCTCTCTGATGCTTGGTAGGCATGTCTACACCTGTTTTCCATTGCCACACCCTTCCATCATGATGGTCTATCTCATTAGAGCCTAAGGAATGGAGCCTGCTCTCCATGGACTGAGATTTCTGAAACCATGAACACCAAATAATTTTTTTCTTCCCTAAAATTGTTCTTTTCTCACATTTTGGTCACTGAAGAAAAAAAAGCTGACTAAAAAATCATTTTTTTAAAAATAGTAGCATATGAGAGAAAAGGATTATGGCTAAGCAGCCTGGCTTATGTCTGACTTTGAGCTCATAATCCTTTGCACATGTACATTGTTTGGATCATGTACTAGTGCAGTTAAGCTTGTTAACTTGTTAAACCCTAAATATTTGAACTTCATTTAGTGAAATGAATCTATTTGCTAAAGAGAGAAGAAAAGTATTGATTCAAATCAGTTTTATTTTTATGCCATTAATTTTAAAATTGATGTTTCCTCTCTTTCACCAAACAATTGTAAGCCACATTTCCCAGTACTAGTTTTTTATATCTAATCATAAGTTCTGAGAAAGCAAAGTTTAAGAACAAAGTCATCATACACCTATGACATTAAAAAAGAAGAAGTGAAATAGATCATAACTTAACATGTATACTGGATAATTAAAGAAATTTGAAACTGGACAGTTACAAGTTTGCGTCCTGACAGTAACTCATATAAACATTGTGATAGGAAAAATAACTTTACTTTTTCTTATATTCATTATCAAAATGAACATGAACACCTCAACATGTCTTAATGCATATGAAATATTATGGTATTTATAAAGCACAGTGGATAGCAAATAAAAATGGAAATAATATTAATAATATTTTATCATTATATTTACTTTCATGTAAAGAGGATAGATTAGTACTGTTAGAATAAATTCTGAGTGATTTTTCTCAAAGGTAGCCCTCTCAGATAGTCTGCAAATTTATGGTCTACCCATTATTTAAATAAAGTAGAATTCTATAATATTTTAATCTAATACTTTTCTAATTATTTGAGTCAGTGTATGTCTTATGGATTGTTATTCATATTAATCTGGTATCATATTAAAACGTTAATATTAAATTTAATTGGTATTTTTAGGCATCAGATTTTATCTATAAATAAATTTAAGGAAAAAAAAAGAATACCACATATTTAAAAGTCTGGGCCTAGGGATATAGCTCAGTTGGTAAAGTGCTTTCCTAGCATATAAAATAGGCCTTTGGTTCAATCCCCAGCACCACTACAAAAAAAAAAAAAAAAGATAAAGAAAAAAAAATCTCAGGAGCTTCCTTGGGTAGAATAATTTTTCCTGAGGAAGAAAAATTATACAGACAATTTTTGAAGACATCATGTTTTGTATACCATATAGATACACATATATGTGTTGTGCCAGGTTTTGAAATGATGCATCTAAATTCTCAAAACATCAGGAAAATACTTTTGAGAATTTTCTTAAAAAACACATAACTTTGTAACATTACACATAAATACTCCAAACTTCATGCAGCTTGAAAAATAATAAATTGGATTTATTGTTTATTTTTTATTGACATTCAGTCATATTTAATCTAAAAGGACATAGTTTCAAAAATCTGGAGGCTTTCAAGATGGTAAAAACATTAAATATATGAACATGGCACACAATTAACAATTAATGCACACTAGATTCAAGGCTACAAGATAATTACCAAAAAAAAAAAAAAAAAAAAAAAAAAAACTAAATGTAATAAATATAAGGGAAATATAAGCATATAAAGGAACTGGTATTTTTCAGTTTTTTTTTTTTTTTTAAATAGACACCTGAGAATGCATTATTTTGCTGAATGATTTCTAGTTTGTATAAGAAAAGTAATTAGTTAACTTTTTGTCCTGTCATTATATTTATGCTGTTAAGAACCAGTTACCTGTGTTAACATATGCCATAGCAGAGGACATCAGGATGGAAACTGCTGACATTCCCATCAGGGAGAAAAATATTATTTTCCAAAACTCATTATCTACCAAATCCAGGACAAGATTCATGCATGTGGCCCACACTGTTGCATTGGACCTTTTACTCTGAGGGGATCCATGCTAAGCTCAGTTTAATGCTTTTTGTCATTGTCTCAAATTCTTAAGTTTTGAACAAGTATTCTCACAATTTATATTGCTGGCCCTGGTGGAAAGTAACGATTATGCAATATGTAGGTATGCTTCAAAAACCAAATGTCATGCATTTTGTCAGTTTTGTAAAAACAGAGTAAATCAATTTAAAAACAATTATTAAACACACCTTTAGAAATCAGCCATTGCTTTATACACATATACACAAATACAAAAACACAAATATATTCATATACAAGCACACACACATAGACCTTTATCTGTATGTGTGTGTATGTTTACACACAAATATATTTAGTGATATTCCTTAATCTGTGTACTTATCAGAGCCATATAATTATTAATGTCATCTTTATAATCTGTTATTTTAAAACATTCATCTAATTTTGCTGGTTTAGCAAAGGAAATAGATGTATAGCAGAAGAAAAAATTAGATACTTTAAAATTTAGAAAAAATTGTTTATTTCAGTATAACCTTACTCTCATAAGACTTAGGATATGTAAAATTCTTTGTTAGTAAGAAAAAATATATATAGCTTGGTTTATTTGTTTAACACCTACTTGGGGGAGAGAAACACTAGTGGTCATTTAAGACAGCAGAATACAACAGACACTAGTATGGCATTATGTAAAAACATTGAAATGTAACCGATGTGATTCTGCAATCTGTATACAGGGTAAAAATGGGAGTTCAAAACCCACTTGAATCAAATGTATGAAATATGATATGTCAAGAGCTTTGTAATGTTTTGAACAACTAATAATAAAAATAAATAAATATATGAATAAATAAATAAAGATATAGGCACAGATATTTTCAGCAGACACAAACATACTTTTACATACTTTTAAACTATTGTACTACTCTATTTCCTGTTTAAGCCATTTATAAATAGATGATGCCAAATTGTTTTATACCGATCACAAGCTACTCATTCTTACTTTGAACCATCTTTATTTTCTATATTTAAACACATTTTTTATCTGCCTTCTTACCTATCTTTTTTATTTTTTCCACACTATAGAAATGGCTATTTTGACATAGCTAGTCATGTATAACCTAGCCTTTGGAAGTATCTACATAAATATAACAAGAATAGTTAAACTGAGGATAGTGTCATCTTGAAGGGATTATTGAAAAATGTGAAACCCACATTATAGTTTAAGAACTACACACAATTTACCATATACATATACAGAATATACAATAAAATTATTTTAAATATTAACTAGATATCAGATAATCTTTTCAGTGCTTTATATAGGTTTGCTCATTAAATCCCTTGACCTGGACTTTTTATAAAATAAAATCTTGAGAGGTTATATTGATGTTCTACCTCTGTAACCAATTTTCAATGGCTTTCTAGAAGAACTTTGTACAAAAATGTAGAAATTATATTAAGAAATATTCACTAATTTTTTTCTTCAATTTTGATTTGATTTTCTTAAAAATGTCTTTAATAGCAAAAGTTCCCAGAAAGTTATGCTTTGTGTGTGTGGTGGGGGGTGTTCTAGGATCATTGTGATTCTTGGTAATGTTATTTTATCCTTTAATTCAACTAATGAACTCACAAAGATAGCATTAATTCTTTGCAGGGCATAATAGGCAGTCCAAAATTTTTGTAGAATAAACGTGTGGTTATTTTTTATGTTTTCTTTTGTCTTTATACATGAGAAAACTAGAGCCAGCATATTCATGCTGCAGGTTTACAAAGTAAGGGTTTTCATAAAGCAAGAGATGTCTCAAAACTTTGCAAATGAAATGTAATTTTTTTGTAATAAAAAACTGGATTTATTTGCTATTTACTAGGAGAAATATGATTCTAAGTAAGAGGAAAAATGTATTAAACCATAATCTTCTAATAAAGCCTCAAATATTATTTCAAAATAAAGAATTAATTTTGTATAAAAAAATGCATTGCTTTTTACTGTAGTATACACAAGTTTCATCCATTGGGAAGGAAAATAATTCCCAGTCTGCCGTTTACTAATGGGGTGATATTAAGCAAGTCATATTTCTCTGAAAAGAAAATATTAGGGGTTTAAGCAGAAACTAATATTTCTTATCTCTCAAGGGCCTTATTATAATAAAGACTCAAGACAAAGTACATAACATGAACTTTGTGAAGTATGAACATTGGTATTCATAATTATAATATGTCCTTACATAATTTAGCAAGTTCATTTATTAATTAAAATAATGACATGTAACCTTTTGAGCATTTAAATGCTATAAATTTATTGTCTCAGTTCAATATTCAAATTTTACATATAAGAAAATTGAGGCTTAAAATATTTAAACATGTGGTCAACCTAGACTTTTTATGAGAATTCTGTTTTAATGGCCTTTATTCTTTACTTCTGTCCATACAATATTGCATAATTTAAAGAAGCAGATGCTAGAATCACACATCACTATGCCAGATCAGAAAATATAATTGCTTTTGCAAATAATAAGAATTAAGTATAGGATTTCCCAATATCAAGGCAGCAGAACTATTGTCATTTTTATATGCAAAAGAATATATAAAATTAGATTATTTAACTTTTTTCAAATAATCCACCCCACTATTCCTAGTGATTAATTTTTGAAAGATATATGTCCAAGCACTCAAGAAACAAAATTAATTTTGTTGTACAGGGTTGGATACAGTCTTGATGACCTCCCTTTGTCTTTTATATGTAAGTGGGAATAGATGCAGTGTCTCCTTTGGATCCTGTTCTAGCCTTCATATGGTTTTACTCAGACAGAGATGCTACGCAGCTAGATGAAGACTTCAGACTCAGCTTATTTCATTAAACATACTGAAGGGGAAAAAAGAAGCTAAAAAGGGAAAAAAAATAGAAGAATATGCTGGTTTTTAGTTACTGCTGTAAAAATGAAACAAAACAAAAATAAAAAAGAAAGAGGAAAGGTTTTCTGGTACAGGGAAACAGATCTTTGTTAATGAGACCAGATTTTTTCTTGTCTCAATTTGGGATTTCTTCTAAGTAAAGCAAGAGAGTATTTAAATTTCCTTGGAAGCTAAAAATTATTGATGACTCTCCCCTTCCAAGCTGGGAAGAGCATGTGCATACACACTCATAAAACACTTATTTTTTTCTAGAATAACACAGACATATCTTTTGCTTGGAAGAAAATTATATTTTGTTTAACATCTTCAAATTTCAAATTAAGGAAATTGAGATTTTTATTCTTAACTTTGAATAATGAGATGAAATATGAGAAAATTTAATAAAAAATAAACAATATATTCTATTTATTATCATTGAACATACATATTTAATAAACACTTAGAAAATGAATTTATAGCTATATAAAATGTATACCTATAGTTCTTTAAAATTTATGAATTAATATTTACTTCAAATTACTCATTTTAAAAAAAATATATTGGGGGTTCTACAGTGAAATATTACCCACAGTGGACTACATTTGAAAATTTACATTTCCTCCAAACTGTCTAGACATTTACATTTATTTATAGGATTGACAGTAAATACATCTAAAAGCAATATATTTTTCCTTTTAGGTTGTGTGTTATACTTTGGCTTACCTGTGTGAAAGGGAAAGGCAGAGTTTAAATGTTACCTACTCTATTTTACCTTAAATCCCATTAGAGTGGGAATTAAACAATTTTAGGAACCACAAAATGAGGACACAGGTGGGTATACTGTCATCAACATGAATGAAAATTTTTTTTTCTTTGAAGAAAAAAATGAGCTAGTCCCCAAAACACTGAAATTTGTCTGGGACCAATATGGGCATCTTCCCTAAAGATCAACTGTTAGAGTCTGTAAACAAGTCTGGATGGCGCCTGGCATTTTGCCAGAGGGAGTGGTTTGTGAAGTAATGCCAGCGAGCCATTAAGTGTGGAGATTTCTTATTGGTTGACTGATGTATCTAGTTTATGCTAATTAAGATAAGCTGTGTGGAATGTATATATACCACTCCTGTCCTACAATAAATGGCTTCCACTCCTGCTGTATCAATCTACACAAGTTGCTCGTCACCCCCCCGGTTATTTTGCTGCAGCTGGGCTGCGGCAATCAACTGTATGATTTTTTCCAGGTTTGCATTAGGACAGATAGTATAAATTATTTATTCAGCAAACTTCAGAGGTAGAGCTTTGTACAGGGTATATGAATGATGCACATGCTAGTTATGAAAAAGAGACTGTTATTTGACATTTGTAATTCAAGTTTTATTGTAAGAGATATCAATTTTGCAAGTTTTTGCTTCAAATTTTTATAAGTATGCAGTATTTTCTACATAAATATTTTGTAAAGGTAAGGTGTATTTTTGCCTGAAGTTAGATAAATATGTATTCTGATTTTTATAGAATTGCTTTTTCTTCCATGAGCAGAAACAAGGACAAGTAACTCTGTGCCAAAAATGCTACAGCAAAACGAAAAATGGAGCTGGATGTGGTTCTGCTTCCAGGACTATAACAGAAGCAGAGAGAATAATTTCCTGTGCCATTATGCAGCCTCGGTTCCACAGGGCACAGCAGTCACAAATTCAAAACAGGAAATAACAGAAGATTACAAAAAGGGATGGAAACTGTGAGATGTCAGATATTCAGGTGAAATTTAATTAACCAAATTAGAATTTAACCAGGAGAACATGGTAAGGCTCTGCAGGTTGGGGAAAACACTGCTGTGAGAATGAGCTCCCAGGACATCATCAAGAAATTCTTCAACCACTAGTGAGTCATAAGACTGAAACACACTAACAGAAGCTGAGATTTTACACCTGCCCCATGATGAGCAACTCATTAAAACATCCCTTGAACAGCACAATGTTTTTCATGAATGAATGCTTTTGACAAAAGATGCAGAAATTACATGCACATATATTCTTCTTAGAGATATTTTAATGTGAATTGTGCATTTTTGATATATTTTGCTCTTTAATAATGTGTACAAGATTTTGACTCCTTCATAGGCAAGGAAGGAAAAACTAAATTGCCTGCACTACTATGCAGTCTTCTCATTGCTTATCCTCTAATGTCATGCTATATGTTGGGTACAAGACAACAAGGTGCTATATAGATTTCTGTACTCCTTAGCATTAAGATTTTGAAAGATGCCATGTTCAATAGGAATTGCTTTGAATGCAAATCTATATTACTGCTGGAAAAACATTAAGAAAATAGTATGGATGGCTGGAGCACAGAAATGTAGTCTAAATTAAGTTAAGGGGATAAAGGACCAGCAAGTGTACAGAAGAATATAGAAGTCTATAAAAGACATAATAACAGTTTTCTACCTCCCCAATAATCTAAATATTAAATGAAATTCACCATATTGAAATTTACTGAACATTTCCTATATTTTCCTTCACACACTCTATCTATGGGTAACAACACAACACACAGGGGTATAGACACAGCTTTACACAGTTTTACAGTATCACACATAAAGTATAAGCTCCAAGATGAAATTCATCCAGTTGTAAATGACTATTAGGTTTACAATTTCTATAGAAGAAAAAGTAGTTGAGTGATATTTTTTGCCTGGATATTTGATTGAGGTCCCCCTTTTCAGGGTCACTTGGTGGTGATCCATTTAGGTGCTACATTCATTCCATCCAGCCAGTTCTCTTTCAGCACTCCTGCCCCCAGCACACACAAATAAATGACAGGTCAACGTACACACATTGCACAAAAATAAATCTGCAATACATGTATGAGTCATAGAATTACCACCTATGACTATTAGCCAATTATTCTAAAGTTTCTAGGAAAAAATATTGTGAATAATCATTACTACACACTCAGAAAATATAAAAGAAGTGAAATTTAAAATAAATTATATTATATTAAATTATATTTACATGATTGATTTAAAGCAACATCAGCAGCTATAAACTAGACAGGAAGTCCTTCCTGACGTTTTAGAAATGGCAATGATGTGCATACATCCAAAGTTGGAAAAGCTTGATTTACTAGGCAGTACATGGTAAAACATTCTTTCAGGGTCTAAGTTAGAACTCCAATAAACTCTAATAGCAGAATAATATACTTTATTAGTGCATTAATACAAAATGTTAGAAATATTGTGATAATTTTATTATGAGATTACTAGAATTTAAGTGGAAGTACTTTATTGTTAGAGTCTGTAAACAAGTCAGGATGGTGCCTGGCAAATGTTAGAGTCTGTAAACAAGTCTGGATGGCACCTGGCATTTTGCCAGAGAGAGTGTTTGTGAAGTAACGCCAGTGAGCCATTAACTGTGGAGATTCCTTATTGGTTGACTGCTGTATCTAGTTTATGTTAATTAAGATAAGCTGTGTGGAATGTATAAATACCTCTGTTGTCCTACAATAAATGGCTCCCACTCCTGCTGTATCAATCTACACAAGTTCCTCGTCACCCCCCCCCCCCCCCCCCCGGTTATTTTGCCCAGCCAGCCAGGCTGCGGCACTTTATTGCTGATAATGTTGTTAAAAATTGTGGTTCAACATGATGGCAAGTTGGGCTTGTTAATTTTTTCTTCCTTCCTCATTTCTATTCCCCTCCACCACCACTTACATTTACCCCTGGATATTGGATCAGATGTCCTATGGGATGTTTGTGTCAGAAGAAACATGTATGGCAGAATAGTTGCAAACAGGAACCTCAGAGTTTCAACAGAACAAAAATTTGTATGCCTTATTTTCAAGTCCTTCAATACTCCTATGTAACTTATTTAAAAAATAAAAGAGATTTTTAAAAGCCAAATATCATAACTCCAATTATCTCTGTGGTGACTCTGAAATGTTACCAAATCTGAGACCTAGAGTAAAATTCTTTGTATTTTCTAATATTACTAGTGCATGTTTTATTGTTTTGACTGAAAGGCATTAGTCATTTCAGAACTGCATTTCAATCTTCTTTGTAATTCCAACCTATTCCCAATGGTTGCCTCTCTTTCTACTTATGTCTTTTCCTTCCTTCCTTCCCAATTTCTCACATAAAACTATCAATAAATAATTACTTTTAACTGCTTAAAGGGCAAAAATAATTTCATACAAAAGAGGACTTCTCACCATTTCAGTACTCCTATCATTATGAAGTATCTGGCTCTTTACCCCTTATAATTTCTGCTGAATTACTATTAAAAACAGAAAAACTTCTGAGGGCCATTGCTAAGTAAGAATGACACATGGCATGACCCAGGTCATTTGCAGTGACATTGCATGTAAGGTGACCTTGCTCAAGGACCAGGGCGGATCCGGGTTTAGGGCAGATCTGGGTTTAGCGTGTTCCCGGTTTAGGACAATCTGGGTTTAGGGCGGTTCCAGGTTTAAGGTGTACCCTGCTGGGAATTGGGCATATCCTGCTGCCTCAGGCATGCCTGCTCCTTGAGTTCCCTTTGATTTCTCGTGGGATTGAGAGAGTATTTGGGATTTTGCCCAGAACGTGAACTGGGCCCAGAATGTGGATTCCCCCAGAACGTGTGTAGAGTGTCGGTGTGAGTTCAGGAATAAAGAATTGCTGTTTGAATCAACAAGGCTGTGAGTGGCTCATGATTTTGTGCCCAGCCAGACTGCGGCATTTGGTGGCCTGTACGCAGAACGTCTGAAACTTAGAGGTAAGTGAAATTGCTCACCCCTGAGGGAAGGCCAGAGAATGGGTGAGCATTTCAAAAAACAATGTGTTCTTGTTTTGATTTAATTTGTTTTTGTTTCAAGCTGCCTATCCCTAGAAATTTCTCAGGCAAACTGGGAAAAATGGTTGGCTAAAGGTTTGAAGTTTGTCGGCCCTGAGGAAGAGAAAATTGATTCAACGATTTTTTATTCCGTTTTTGTTTCATTCGTTTCGGTTTTGTTTTGTGATATCTTATTGGGTTCCGTTATCTTTATAGTAGGTTAGAAATTAGTAAAAAACAAATGGAAAGGTGTTAAGTAAATTGTTAGAGGTTCAGACCATGGAGAAAGACATTTTAGATCAAGCAAAAAAGAAGGTCTCTCGAGCTAGTCAGACGGGGGAAGAAAATTTAAAGGAAAAGGGGTTATTAGGAAAAAGGCCACAACAGGAGGCTGTTACTAACTCTGTTTTATCACCAGAGGGCGTAATTCAACCAACAGCCCCACCTATGGAGACAGCTGAGTGGCCCTCAAACCCCGTAGTTGATAAATGGGATCCTGAGACAGGACCTCAAAGATTAGCATGCCCTGTATTTGAACAGGTAGGAGGGCAGCGAATTCACCGTGCTTTAGATTTTAAAACAGTGAAGCAGTTAAAGGAGGCTGTAGCAACCTATGGTCCCCAAGCACCCTTCACGGTAAGCATGGTCGAGTCCATTACTAACTTGGACATAACACCAGGAGATTGGGCTAGCATGTGTAAATCTGTGCTAAATGGAGGACAATATTTGTTATGGAAGGTTGCCAATGAGGAATTTTGCATGGAGACAGCTAGGCGAAATGCAGCAGCCGGTTACCCTCAAAGAAATCTAGATATGTTGTTAGGAAAAGGACCTTATGAGGGTCAATGGCAACAAATTGAATATGCTGCTGCTATATATGCACAAATTGCTGCAGATGCAGTTAGGGCATGGAAGACTTTACAAGGACATGGAGATTTACAAGGTCAGCTATCTAAAGTAATACAGAGAACTAATGAAACTTACGCTGAATTTGTAGATAGGCTTCTTCAAACAGCTTCCAGAATTTTTGGGGATACAGAACAGGCAATGCCATTAATAAAACAACTGGCTTATGACCAAGCAAATCGTTGCTGCAGAGAGGTCATTAGACCATGGAGACATGAAGATTTAAACACATATATTAAATTATGTAGAGACATTAATGAACAAGGGCAAGTCTTGGCAGCTGCAGTACAACAGGCTTTAGATGCCAGGCCAAAAACATGCTACAATTGTGAACAAACAGGGCATTTTAAAAGGAATTGCCCTATAGGAGGAGGGTTTAACAAAAGTAGATATCAAAGGAATAGAATACTTGGTATTTGCCCACGATGCCGTAGAGGGAGACATTGGGCTAATGAATGCTGTTCTCAAACCACCATAGAGGGTACTCCCTTATCAAAAAATGGACAAGGACCAGGTATTTACCCACGATATCATGGAGAAAGGCATCAGGCTCCATTGCCAAAAAAACAGACTGGGGGGCCCAATGCTCCGGGGCCCACAACCACAAATATATGGGGCAGTGGAGGAACTCAGCAACACCATCAGGGTAGTGCCCAGGACACATTGTCCATTAAATCCCTCATCAGACAAACCCAAGGGAGCGCAGGGTTGGACATCTGCGCCTGTGCCAGAGCAGTACTAACTCCAGAGATGGGAGTTCAAATCATTCCCACAGGAGTAAAAGGACCTCTTCCCCAAGGAACAGTAGGCTTATTATTGGGATACAGTTCTTCAACACTAAAAGGACTTACGATAAGTCCTGGGGTAATTGATCCCAATTATGTAGGTGAAATAAAAATTATAGCTAGTTCTCCAAGAGGTATATCAGTAATTTCACCAGGAGATAGAATAGCACAGTTGTTAATAATACCCAGCCTACATGATAAATTTTCCAGCCATAGTGTAGAAAGAGGTTCCAAGGGATTAGGCTCCACAGGTGTAGATTGGGCTATGCTGTCTTTAAATTTAGATTCTCGCCCAATGCTAAAACTAAATATTCAAGGACATGACTTTAATGGGCTACTGGACACAGGTGCTGACCTTAGCATCATATCTCGTCAAGATTGGCCAAAACATTGGCCATTACAACAAGCCACTCAAATGCTTTGAGGCCTAGGAGTGGCAACTAATCCCCATAGAAGTGCAATGGTATTAGATTGGAAGGATCCTGAAGGATGTGAAGGAACTATACAGCCATATATATTGGATCATCTTCGTATAAATTTGTGGGGACGAGATGTCCTAGATCAATTAGATTTGACGTTAACAAATAACATCAATCCTAATGTGCCCACTACTAGGGATAGACAAGGTTTTAGGAAAGAAAAAAGATTAGGAGAACAAGAACAAGGTATAGCAGCACCAATACAAATAGATCAAGGAACAGACAGACATGGGTTGGATTTTCATTAAGGGCCACTGAGACAATCAAAATTACTTGGAAATCAGAAAGACCAGTGTGGTTTCTTCAGTGGCCCTTGACTAAAGAAATGATTCAAGTAGCCCATGATCTGGTCAAACAACAATTAGTGGAGGGACATATACAACCTTCCGTATCTCCCCATAATACTCCCATTTTTGTCATCAAAAAGAAATCTGGTAAATGGAGATTATTGCAAGATTTAAGAGCCATTAATAATGAGATGGTTATTATGGGACCTGATCAGTCAGAGATTCCTCAATTGTCTGCTTTGCCAAAAACCTGGTATGTTTTAGCTATAGATATTAAAGATTGTTTTTTTTTTTTTTCCTATTCCAATTCATCCCGAGGATAGTCCATGTTTTGCATTTACTATCCCTGCATTAAATCATGAAGGTCCTGATCAGAGATATGAATGGAAAGTACTCCCTCAAGGGATGGCTAACAGTCCAACTATGTGTCAAATCTATATTAACAAAGCAATCCAGCCACTTAGAAATCAAAATCCTGAACTATTTCACTATATGGATGATGTGTTATTAGCACATAAAGATAAAAACACATTGCTGGAATTTTATGCCACACTTACAAACTTATTAAAAATTATAATCTAGAGATAGCAATAGATAAAGTACAATTAAATTTTCCAATTAATTATTTAGGAGTTCTATTATCCTCAACCATGGTCCGTCCACCAAAAATTCAAATATGAGTAGATCAACTCAAATCACTTAATGACTTTCAAAAGTTATTGGGAGACATAAATTGGATAAGGCCTTATCTAGGTATACCAACAGGAGAGTTGGGACATTTATTTGATATTCTAAAAGGTCCATCAGATCCAGATTCACCCTGCATGTTAACTCCTAAAGCAAGAAAGGCATTAAAAATTATTGAAACATATATGGAAAATATGCATTTGGATAGAACTGATATAAGTCTTCCTTTATTGTTTATTGTACTACCAACAAAAAATATTCCTACAGGAGTATTTTGGCAAGAAGGTCCATTATTGTGGATACATTTATCTTATTCTCCTAACACTATTCTTACTAGGTATCCTGAGGCTGTAGGACAATTAATACTCAAAGGAATAAAAGCATCAAAGGGAGTGCTTGGAATTTCTCCCAATAAAATTATTATTCCATATACTATGGATCAAATTGATGAGTTAGCTAATGAGTTAAATAGTTGGGCAATAATAATGTGTAAATCTAATGTTACATTTGGTAATCACTTACCATCTAATCCTTTGTTGTCTTTTTGGTCTAAGCATCCTGTAGTTTTTCCAAAAAATGACAAGAAAAACCCCCATCATGAATGCTCCAAATATATTCACTGATGGGTCAAATAATGGTACAGCAGCAGTAGTTACCCCTGATCAAACTTTTACATTTTTAGTACCCAAACAATCAGCTCAAAAGGTAGAGCTTAATGCAGTTTTACAAGCTTTTGTGATGTTTAAAGATTCTGTATTTAATTTATTTTCTGATAGTCAGTATATAGTTAATGCTATAGCATCCCTTGAAGATGCTGGTAGGATTTCTCCTTCCTCTACTATTTTCTCTTTGTTTTCCACTATACAAAGTCTAATCTGGGACAGAAAAGATCCATTCTTTATAGGACATATCAGGGCACATACAGGATTGCCTGGAGCCCTTAGTTTGGGCAATGATTTAGCAGATAAAACTACACATGACATACATATTTTCTCTACACTAGAAGAAGCTACAAATTTTCATAAAAGATTCCATGTTAATGCTAATACTTTACAAAAGTGTTTTAAAATAACTAAGGAACAAGCCAGACATATAATAAAACAATGTCAAAATTGTGTGACATTTTTATCACAAGTTAATCTTGGAGTCAATCCTAGAGGACTGATACCTAACCATATTTGGCAGATGGATGTCACACACTTGCCAG
Organism: Marmota flaviventris; assembly: GCF_047511675.1. Lineage (NCBI taxonomy): Eukaryota > Metazoa > Chordata > Mammalia > Rodentia > Sciuridae > Marmota > Marmota flaviventris. The sequence goes on from NC_092514.1 coordinate 7,467,707, forward strand.
TATTTGGAAAATTAAAATATTTACATGTTACAATTGATACTTCTTCCAGATTTTTGATGGGCTCCCTTCATGCCGGAGAAAAAACTAAAGATGTTATAGCTCATTGCTTAAAAATTTTGCCACTGTGGGCGTTCCTAAACAGTTAAAAACAGATAATGGTCCTGGCTATACCTCTACCTCTTTTAAACAATTTTCCTCGTCATTTGGTATTACTCATATAACAGGAATCCCATACAATCCACAGGGACAAGGCATAGTTGAAAGAGCTCATCAAGCTATTAAAACATACTTATTAAAGTAAAAAGAGGGAATTGGAAAGGGGTATATATCCCCCAAAGATAAACTTAAAATAGACAATTCGGGTTTAGGGCGGTTCCAGGTTTAAGGTGTACCCTGCTGGGAATAGGGCGTATCCTGCTGCCTCAGGCGCGCCTGCTCCTTGAGTTCCCATTGAGTTCTCACGGGATTGAGAGAGTATTTGGGATTTTGCCCAGAATGTGAATTGGGCCCAGAATGTGGATTCCCCCAGAACGTGTGTAGAGTGCTGTGTGTAGAGTGCCGGTGTGAGTTCGGGAATAAAGAATTGCTGTTTGAATCTACAAGGCTGTGAGTGGCTCTGATTTTGTGCCCAGCCAGACTGCGGCAAAAAACTAGATGGAAAACCACAGATTAAGAGAAAGCATTTACAAAAGACATATTGGATAAAGGATCTGATAAATCATAATACATGATAACTCCTAAAACTCTTAACTCTTAAAATCAAAACTATGAAACTACAAGATGAACGCCCTCCCCCCCGGCCAAATGCCATAATAATGAACAAGGCAATGATTTTTTTTTTAAATGTGATCACAAAAGCACAAGAAACAAATGTAAAAAATTCAAAAGGAATCATATCAAACTTTCAACTATGAGCCTCTTTTTAGAAGCCATGAGTGGATGACACTGCCATGTCATTGGATTTCCTGAACTGTGAGCCAAAATTAACCCATTTCTTTTATAAATCACACAGCCTTTGTTGTGTGATTTTTATTATAGGAGCAGAAAATGGATTAATAAATTTACATATGAATATTTATAACAAATTTATTTATAATTTCCAAACATGGTAGCAATCAAGATGCCCTTGAGTAGGTGAATGGATAAATATGCAGTGATAAATCTAGGTAAGGGAACATTATTTAGTGTTGAAAGAAAGAGATGTCAGGCCATGAAAAGACACAGAGAAAATGTAATTATCTATTATTAAGTGAAAGAAGCCAATCTGAAAGGATTCATACTCTGTAATCTAACTATATGGTATTCTTTAAAAAGCAAAACTAGGGAGAAAATAAAATGATCAGTGATTTCCAGGGATCAGAATACAGGGAATGATTAATAGTCAGAACATGATTTTTTTTTTAACCATAGTGAAACTATTCTATACAATAATATAATGAAAAATTCATGTTATTATATTTTGTCAAAACCCATAGAATGTATCATACCATAGGTAAAGTCTAAAATAAACTATGCAGTCTATTAACTATTAACAGTTCTGAAAGTAGACCTACACACATGCTAAGGTAATAAAAGCTCAATATATAAATCTCTAACATAGTTCTGTACACTAAAATGACCAACTGGGCAGTGAATATGAAGCATTGCCATTTACCACATAACTAAACTTATGACACTTTTAATAATGAAATATATGTTGCCACAGTAAATAAAGACATCAAAATGATAGAAGTCAGATTTGTCAATTTGATAGTACAATCACAAATATGGATAGGGAAATCTATCAGATTAAACAATGAAGTATTAGATTGCCAATAAATATATTGTTTTTTATGTTTCTGTCTGTATATGTGAGTTGTAAGTACACATACATTTTCCCGATTTCTGTCTCTGAAATAATCAAATATATCTAATGAGTAAGATGTGGATGGGAGTTACATAGAAGATAATATAAAAAGGAAAAGGTAATATGTGAGATAATGGGAACTAGATTTAGAAAAGAGATTACATTTTTTTTCTGACTTCAGTTAGTTCTCTCAGCAGATATGTGAGTTGGCATATCCATGACAGTGCTTGATTTACTGTATTCCTATCCCATAGGTTTGATGATGCCAAACCTCTGTACTTAAGGTTGGCCAGATCCAAGGATATATTATTAGGCCATGGACCTAGGGGTTAGTATTTTGTCTGTACAAAGAAATAGTGCTGAATGTTAAAGTTCACATTTCAAAATTATTGTTGCTTTTGATCCTAAGTTCCTATTGCATGGCTTTATTTTATTCCCATCCTCTTTTCTGCCATGGGTATTTAAATGATAGGGGGTCCACAAATCTCCTGTATGAAATATTTTATCCTATTTCAAGGACTGGTCCAGTGACTGAAGCTCTGTGCTATGCTGACAAGGTAGCCATTTAGTTTTTTATCTCTTAATTTTGCTACTATTAGATTTTTTTTTATTTGCTTCCCTATAAGGAAAACTTTTTTGGTCCCCTTTTTCAAATGGCTTCATTACCCTTCACTGTAGGCAGCCTAATGAAAGGATTATAGCATTTCTTATAAGAAAAAATAGTTTAAGTTCCACTTCCATAGTTTTTCTATTAAAGGGAGAGAAGACAAAGCAAGTACATTAAGTTGCTGTAATTTTTTACATGCTACAATAGAACTGATATTTATGAATGCACATTGTGAAATTCAAAATATTAAGATGATATTATTTAAATCAGTATATTAAAATCCATAAATGTATGTACTAGTAAAATGCATCATAGCATGGTTTGATAAATTTTAGAATGAACTGTTCAATCAGTTCAGGTATCCTAGAAGGGTTACATTAATCAGCCTTTTAATATGTAAAGTATTTACTGTGTGGATGTAAGACTGCTGTATGAATAATAATCCTACTTAGGTTAGGTTAGGGAAAGATTCATTAGTTCCTTGATTCCTTTACACAGTATTCTGGGTAAAAATGCATGGACATCTAATAGGTTGAATTGAAACAGTCCTTGAATGAAAACTTAAGTATTTTGTACTAGCTCACATTCAAGAATTTTTAAAAGACAAAATTATTTAACAATTATAATATGCCAATAGGAAGGAGAAAATGTTAGAGACTAAATTAACACCCTAAGTATCCACATCTGCATAGTTCTTGGCTATATCTTGCAAGAGATGGAAGGAAAGCTGATACATTCTCTCAAATTCCCTGAGGTCTGTTGTTTTGTCTGCCTTTTTAAAATGGAATTTATTAAATTCCAATTAAAATTTCAATTTCCAAATGAATGCATTGTGAAAAGTTCAGATAACTATATGAATAATAGGTAATAAAGTATCAAATAACCAAAATATGTCAGCAGATGTTGGAGGCAGCCATCATGGAGCAAAATATAAAGTACATGTTGAGACTAGCAGAGAGAAAATAGAAAAATCTGTATCCACTGAAAATGGAGCATGGCCAATCCATTATGGTTTGCCTTTTCAGACTTTCTTTTTTACTTTTTTTTTTTTGGCAGTATTGAACAGTATTATTAAGCCTATGTTCCCAGCATTTTTTTTTAAATTATTTTTTTCATTTTGAGAAGAGGTCTCCCTAAGTTGCCTAGAATGACCTCAAAATTTCAATATTCTTGCCTCAGCCTCCCAAGAAACAGGAACCATAGGTGTGTACCACCATGGCTGGCTCTAGATATGTTAATGATAGAACAATAAGTTCCTTATGGTTAAATTTATAACACTTAGTTGGATTAATCATAATAACTTTCTTATTAGCAACAACTTATGCCTATGAAAGTTTGAAATTCTATTGGCTAGACTTTTTAACATAGAATCAGACAGAAGCTTCCCCATGCATCCAAATGTGGAACATTCACATATTTTTAAATATTATAAAAATAGCACTAGGAAATGATTCACTCATTCTATATAGTGCTCTCATTTGAGGTCAAGGGCTATGATACAAACTAAGACAAGTTAATTTTTCAGTAGAAAAGAAATACTAAAACAATCTTCTATTGAATGCTTAAATTTAATTGCTTACTTAAACATACTTGCTATGTATTTAGGACATGTTAGATCCTCTTCAAGAGGGCATGGATGCTCAGGGAAATAACACAAATTCTGTACCATCATGTCATTTTTTTTTTAAATTTTTTATTGTTGGCTGTTCAAAACATTACATAGTTCTTGATATATCATATTTCACAATTTGATTCAAGTGGGTTATGAGCTCCCATTTTTACCCCATATACAGATTGCAGAATCACATCAGTTACACATCCATTGATTTACATATTGCCATACTCGTGTCTGTTGTGTTCTGCTGCCTTTCCTATCCTCTACTATCCCCCCTCCCCTCCCCTCCCCTTCCCTCTTCTCTCTCTGCCCCCTCTACTGACATTCATTTGTCCCCCTTGTATTATTTTTCCCCTTCCCCTCACTTCCTCTTGTATGTACTTTTGTATAACTCTGAGGGTCTCCTTCCATTTCCATGCAATTTCCCTTCTCTCTCCCTTTCCCTCCCACCTCTCATCCCTGTTTAATGTTAATCTTTTTCTCATGCTCTTCGACCCTACTCTGTTCTTAGTTACTCTCCTTATATCAAAGAAGACATTTGGCATTTGTTTTTTAGGGATTGGCTAGCTTCACTTAGTCATTTAAATGCTATAAAAAGAAAAGAGTGAAAATTTGGCAAAAATATTATTTTTAAACTTACCAGCCTAATCATATAATGTTATAGATAAAGAAACCCCTTTTACCTCTTCATTTGGCATAAGTATTGTTTGACAACCAGTAATTTGTTCCAGTAGAATCAAATAATCCAAGCAGAAGAACAAGAGCGACACAAAATACTGCAAAGTTTCTCAAAATTAATCTGATTTTGAAATTAAAATTCACAAAATTAAACCAATAACCAGTGGAAATCCAAATAGTGTCACTTCCTGTTAAAAGAATGTACTAAGACTCTGAGGTTCTCAATATTTTGGATGATATATCCAAAATAAAATTGAAATAACCTGTGCAATAAATACACAACTTGAGTGAAAAAAGACAATCAACTGATGCTATCTTAAACAATGAGATATTATAATAATTTAAAAATAATTTTACAGCACCCATCATCAAATTACAAATTTAATTACAAATTCAATGAGAACGAAAGAAAAGTAGAAAAATCTTGGCAAAAAAAATAAAAGCTGTAATAGTGAACGCTATCTTATGGTGAGAATTTTCTCATTCAAGTATACGAGAGATATTGATATTTTTTTTGTTTATAGTAGATCAATATGCAATGTATAAATATAACAAGACTTCACACTATACCCCATAATGATGTACGATAATGATCTGCAACTGAAAGAAATTCTTAACACAATTTTAACAAATTATATATAAGACTGTGTAAAAAACAATTATGCACCGTGGACTTTAATTTACAGGATGAAATAAGAGCTCAATATAAGCAAACCAATTAATGTAATCTAGCATTTTAACAGACTAAGAAGGAAAAAGTGTATGATGATATTAACTGACACTGAAAAAATATTTCAGTGAAAAGGTCAAAGCTTGAGATATTCTCTTTATAGCTCAGAATAGCATCGGCTATTCACCAAATATTTCCAACGCTTAAATCAGCATGTCTCAAAAATAGATATTTGTAATATCTTTTATTAGACACATAAAACTTTGTAGGGTACTAATTATGACATAAATGATTTTTACTGTTTATTATACAGAAAGTATGCATGATTTTATGACCATATATAATTTTATGACCCAAAAACATGCTCAAATTGAAAAAGATTGCAAATGCATTAAATTAATATTTATAGCACAATTCATCATCAATGAATTTATCATAATGAAGCTGAATTGTTGCTCACAATGCATATGTAGGATGAATAAAAGCATTTGATCTTTTAAGGTAATCATTAATATTACCCTTCATGTTCTGCAATGATTTTAAACTTTCAAGACTCACAAGTTTGAACTTATGGAGAATTTTACACTATATATATTCCACACTATGATATAATTTTCCCCTTGCATGTTATGAATTTAATAATCTTATTATTGGCTCAAAAAAAGTAGTATATTATTATGCATATAATGTTAATTCTTATTCCTAAAAGTCTTTTTTTTTATTTGAGACTCTATCCTTAAAATTGAAAAATACTTTATAAATTATGAAAGAGTAAAAGAAAAATTTTAACTGTCACATTATTCAATGTAGAATGTGACACATTGACATTAGCCAGACATTAAAGAATGAAAGTAAGTTCTATTTTAGTTAACATGTTAACAATAAAGGTATGGAGAAAGGTACAGCATACACTGCATTAAAAACTATTAGAGCAGCTAAATTATTTTCAAACAAAAGAGAATTCAGAACAGGGCAATTAACCAAGAATGAAGAGAAGCATTTATTGATGCTAAAGGTCTCTCTTGTTCAAGGAGATTTATTCCTTAACATATATGCATCCACATAACAAGAGAGTCAAAATACCTCTGGCAATAATTGATAGAACTGAAAAGAATAATGAACAAATACACTAGTATTGTTGGAGACTTCAATATTCCTCTTTTACTTTCAGTAATTGATAGAACAAGAAACCCACAAATCAGTAATGTTATAGTTGATTCAAAGAGCACTAATAAACAACTTGCATTGATTAACATTCATCAAATACTCCATTAAACTTCAGAAGAGTACCATATTCTTCTCAAGATAACAAAACAGTAACAGACAACCTTCTGAACCATAAGCAACTTAAAACATTCAAAAGTATGTAAACCTTATAAAATATGTTGTCAGACTGCAATGGAATTAAGCTAATAAGATAATCTATAAATCCTCAACATTCTGGAGATCAGACAACATATTTATAAATAACACATGGGTCAAAGAAGTCTGGAGAGAAATATAGTCATTCTGTTGATCTCATCCCAATCAGGTTGTTGCCAAACAGGGAACCTCATCAAGCCTCAGGGTCAATCTTTATTGTTGATCCATGACATGTACATGACTGATTGTTCATGTGAGTGAACTCAGTTTACAGTCTGTCAGACCTTTGGACTCTTGATAACTCAAGGCCTCACCCCATGTCACATTACTGGTATTGCTCAAAACCTATCATGCTGAGTCCCACCGTTATTGTATGCCTTGGGCAAAGCCCTAGCTTAAATAACATTGTTGATGTGGCTCAAAGACCCCAGGCATACAAAAACACTGTACAGGAGAACACTGTACAGGAGGATAGTCCAAGGATTTGGGGAGTCTCATCCTCCCAAAAGCAGCTGGATCTCCTTTAGAATGAGTTAAGCTTGTTATTGTGCTCTCTCTCTCTCTCTCTCTCTCTCTCTCTCTCTCTCTCTCTCTCTCTCTCTCTCAGATTAGGTTGAATTACTTTTCATCTTTCTTTTAACAATTAGCACAATTCTCTAGTAAAGCCATGTGGCCCAGATTTCTTTTTTTGGGACTATTCAAATTATCTATTTCATATTTAGTAAATTCTAGTAGTTTGAGCTTTTGAATTAATTGTTCTATCTCACCTGAGTTGTCAAATTTAGGTATGCAGAGTTGTCAGTAGTATTTTCCCTTATTATCTGTTTGATAATGGTCTGTACTAATATTTGATGTTTTAATTCTGATAGTAGTAATTTGGGGCTTTTCTATTTTCCTCTTTATTGGCTTTGTTATAAATGTGCCAATTTTATTATTTTTCAATAATCTCGTCTAATTTTTTAATTTTTTTTCCTTTCTGTATACATTTTATCCACTTCTACTCCATTATTTTTATTTGATTTTTCTGCTTGTTTTGGGTTTATCTGCACTTCCAGTTTACTGAAATTAGGATCTTAATTCATTGATTCAAAACATTTCATCTTTTGAAATATATGCATTCCATGCCACAAATATTATTTCCAGATACTTTAAATTTTTCCTACATATTTTCACATGTTATAGTTTTCTACATTTCAATGGAATTTTCCTATTTCCCTTGAGTTTTTCTCTTTGAACAATGGATTATTTTTGTGTGTGTGCTGTTTAGTTCCAAAGGTTTGGAGAATTTTAAGTCATCTTTTTGTGATTGATTTCCACCTTGATTCCTCTGTGGTTAAAAAACACTCTTTATAATTTGTTCAACTATACTTTATGTCCCAGGATATGGTCTAGTCTAGCAGGTGTTTTCATGGGTCTTTGAAAAACTTGTGCATTCTATTGTAGTTTGATGGCATGTTCCCTAGATTTCTATTAGAAGGCTGATCTAACTCAGTTCTTCTATTTCCTTACTTATTTTTGCCTATTTACTCTGTCGGTTGTTGAGATAGCATTGTTGAAGTCTCCAAACCTAATTGTGGATTTGTCTATTATTTTGGTTCTATCAGTTTAGTTTCTTTTCCACAGCTTTAAAAAATAATATATCTTGAAAGTTTATTTCAGTAAATATTTATTGATATGCCTCTTTTGTAATCATTGTTTAATTTGCTAATGTAAATAACTATAAAACTATATATTATATTACATATTTTAGCAGTGAATATTTATTTGTTTGAAATATTATGCTCTTTCAAAATTTCTGTTATAAAATGACTAAACATACATTACTGCACTTCAGGAAGTTGTGTAAAGATATCTAAAAATATAATCACCTTTTCCACATGTATGAACATCTTAAATACAATACAGACCTTGAAACTTAATTTTGCAGATCATGTATCCTATTTTTTCCCAAGACCACAATGAATTAATTTCAAAGTGATAAAATTAGGAAAAAAACCCAAAGCAATAAAGAGACAATAGCTATCTATCTGTTCTTGGATTTAAATGTACATAAGTAATATGAGAAAAATATTGCCTAAAATAAAACAAACAAAAGTAGGGGGAACTTTGAATAATGGAATGTGTAAATTTCACCTAAAAGAATAACCCAATTGTTCCATAGGGCAGTTGTGCCCTTTTAGCAAAAATCACCTTTCACCCCACTTTGGTACTGGGGATTGAACTGATAGGCACTTAACCACTGAGCCACATCCCCAGACTTATTTATTTATTTATATTTTATTTATTTATTTATAAAACATTAAGTTTTGAGGGCCTTGCTAAGTTGCTGAGGTTCACTTTGACTCTGTGACCCTCTAGCCTCAACCTCCAGAACCACTGGGATTACTGGTATATACCATCACACCTGGCAAAACATCCTTGTTGTTTGGGAAGGAAGCAGAGAACATCAGAACAGTGACTGGGATGAGTTAAGGAGTGAGAAAATGAATAAATTCCTAGTATGGTGGAAAGTTTGAAAATCATTTATGAAGAAGGCAAGAAGATAAAAGTATTTGAAAACTAAAATATTTAGAGTTTTGATATAAAATATATGAGAATGGAAATCAAAATATGTCCATGTCATAATAGTTGCAGTCTATAGTAACTGGTAAAAAAAGTATATGAATATACTAAAAATACAAAATATGACTTATAAAGCCCAATAATTGTAATGTCTTTTGGTCAGCTTTTTGACTGCTATGACTAAAGGACCTGACCAGAACAATTGTAAAGGAGGAGAGGTTAATTTGAGGGCTCACAGTTTCAGAGTTCTTAGTCCATAGAAGGCCAGCTGCATTCTCAGGGCTCAAGGTGAGGCTGAACATCATGGCAAAAGAGTGTGTTGGAGGGAAGCAGCTTACATAATTGTGACGAAAAGCAGGAAGAGAGAGTCCACTCTCCAGATACAAAATATATACCCCATAGCCACGCCCCCAATTAATCACTTCCTCCAGACACACTCCACCTGCCTCCAGTTACCACTCAGTTAATCCCATCAGGGATCAATTCACTGGTTAGGTTAAGACTCTTACAACCAATCATATCTCCTCTGAATCTTATTCCATTACCTCACGTGTGAGCTTTGGGGGAACACCTCACATCCAAACCATAACATAATGTGTTTCTATTGCAAGAAATGCCATGGGATTTGACATAGATATGGACATTATCACCAAATATTCAAGCATTAAAAACATTGTGTTCAAAGATGATAGTGAGTGGGAAAGGCAGCACACTGTATGCATCCATTTAATAAAATATTTATTTAAATGAGGGATGAGTGTTTACTTACTGAAAAGAATGTGACACTGTACATTCACTGAAAGTTGGTAACTTTGTTTTATTTTGGCTGCTATATAGAAATAATACAGGTTTCTCATTTTTAAAACTTAATTAATGTTATTTATATATACATTGCATCATGTATATGACATGCATATATACTATTAGTGGGTCATAACAAGTAAAATCATTTACATACCTACTACCACATTCATGAGACAGAGTAGTTTCACGACCTCATCATGTACTTGCATACCCTTCCATAATCAATCTATCTTCAGGCAGTAATTTTCTGCTTTCTGTTGCTATAAATTTAATATGTCTTCCAGAATTCCATACAAATAAAACCAGACAATCAGCATCTTTTCTGTTTACACTTTTCCCCCTCAATATGTTGTTGTTGATATTTGTTTTAGTAAGTATGTCACTGCTCTGACCAAAAAAACAGATGAGAACAATTTGAAAGGAGGAAAAGTTTATTGTGGGGCTCACCATGTCAGAGGGCTCAGTCCATAGACAGCTGACTCCATTTCTTGGCGTTCAGGGTATGGCAAAATATTATGGCAGAAGTGTGTGGAGGAGGAAAGCATGAGAACATAGTACCAGGAAGCAGAGAGAGAGATAAAACTCTTTTCAACAAAGAAAAAAATATTTAACCCAAAGGCATAATGCCTCCAGGGACCCACCTCCTCCAGCCACATCCTCCCTGTCTACAGATACCACCTAGTTAATCCCTCCTGTCTACAGATACCACCTAGTTAATCCCTATCAGGGGATGAGCTTTTGGGGGACACTTAATATCTAAACTATAGTAATAATCTCATAAATATTATTAACATATTTCCCTTCAAGGCAAGCTCACCTGTCTTGCCCTGCTGAATAATATCAGGGCAGGACTTTACAAATAACATTCTGCTTTTGCTCAACTTCAACCTGTAGCAACAGAGGGTTCTGGGACAACCTGAAAGTATGAAGGAGAAACAAGTGATTATTTTCTGCAAATGGTCTCCTTTTTGCATGGCAATGACTGAAACCAGTTTACGATGCTTCAGGGCAATCTTCATTACACTGGCTGTCATGATGTTGAAGATGCCAGTAGTCTCACCTTTAATCCCCCTTTTCCCTATCACTGAGGCAATGTCTGTGGTTCTGGCTTTGTTGGTTCTTTTCTCAAGTCTTTTAGTGAAAACACGTTACACAGTGTCTCTTCTTAGCAGCTGTGTGTGTCAGCCTTCAGCAGCCACACTAAGGTCATTATCACAACTCTCCTGGACCCTAAGTTTCCTCATTAATTATTTCCTCCTTTGCCTCATGAGTCAATAGTGGATGGAATTGCTATTCCTGTGCCAGAATTCTCTTTCATAAATTTTAGTCACCAAATCTCTTTAATTATTTGATAATTTAAGAACTTTTAATATGAACATTGATCTATCCTCATATAATTTCTGTATCCAAGAATGGATCCCAGGATCACAGTAGATAAAGTACATGGTGTTTTTTACATCAGTAATTTGTTTCTCTTATTCATAAATAGTATTCACTGTAAAAATATTGGCTGTCCTGATAATGATCATTTGAGATGTGTCCAATGTATAGACATTAAGAATGAAGCTGCTATATAGTAGGTATGTGATAATGCATTTAATATATCTATGTAAGTCTAACAGGAAGCTTTATAACATTTCAAACAGAGAAAACAAATGAATGTACCAATGTTTAAGCAATAATAATACCAATTCTGTACAAACTGTGCAAAAAAAATTGAGTGGAGGAAACATTTCTCAGCTCACTTTATAAAGAAGAGGAAGGCAAAGAAGACTCCATGAACCAAATTGAAATAACTGAGAATTTACAGAAGAGCACAAGAATATTTATAGGTTTCTAAAAATATCCATCCCTAAATAAGATCAGTTTCACAATCTCTAGTGTCTACTACATGAAAAGAAGTAGGTAAAATAATGACAATGAAGTGGATCAGTTGAAGCAGAACCCAAATGAAATAGATAATTGATACTGTAGACAAAGACATTAGCATAGATTGAAAGCTGCTGTTCCACATATTCAAGAAGTAAAAATAAACATAATAAATGTGTTAATTTAAAATTTAACAATCTCCCAAATCAAATTTCCAGAAATAAAAACTAAAATGTGTGAAATTAAAATTTACTATTTAGTATTAAGTTTGTATTAGACATTTTAGAAGACAAAATCAGAAAGTTTGAATATATATATCAATAGAAATTATTCAGAATAAGCTAGAAATAACATAAAGGCTACCAAAAAAACAACAGACCATCTATGTACCATGAAATAATACCAGAAGATATATATCTTCTGGTATTAATATATATATATATATATATATATATATATATATATATATATATATATATATATATATATATAAAATATATATGCAATGATATCCCCAAAGAAGAGGAGATACAGAGGACCAAGAAAAGCATTTGAACCTATGGTGCCCAAAGTGTTCCATATTTCAGTAAAAGTATGAATTCATTAATCTTAGTATGTGAAATAATTTTCAAAACTTCTAAAAAATAAGAAATATCCATAAGATATTTTTGATGAGCACATAACCCATCATAATCAAATTGCTTAAAACCAGTAGTAAATAGAAAAAGCACAAAAGCCCCCAGAGAGAAAAAGACCCATATACAGAGTAATAAAAATAAGTGCATGGCATTTTGAAAAAAAAATGAAAAAGAAATTATAAGTATATAAATATCTGTAGAATATTAATTTGTAAAATTAATATATGTGTGTGTGTTTGTTTAAAGATAGTAGTGTAAAATTTTCTATCTAGAAAAAGTTGAATAAAAAAATGAAGACAATTTTCTTGGTTTCTGCTTAAGAATGTAGAAAAATGGAAAAACAGCATCATTCTTGACCTTAAAACACACATATACAAACCATAAAATAAAATATAAATTCACAAATGATCTTGAATCCTTCAGTGAGACGTGATCATAGGGCAGCCAATTGGTCTAAACTGATAGGATAGGCATGTACCTGGTTGGCAGGCAGAATCAAAGAAAGACCGCTTCAGATAATATTTGAAACTAATACTTAAAAATTAAGATGCTTCCAAATAGCCTACAAGTCTTGAAGGAAATCTCAAGAAAACTTTGAAAAAAAAGAAACACTGTGAATCAAATAAAAATGAAATTATAATATATCAAGGTTTCTGGAAAGCAAATAATGCAACACATATTAGAAACATTCAGTAGTGAAAAGAAAAGCAGAAAGTCTTAAAGCAAAAATCTAAAACTGCACCTTAAGAAACTAGAAGAGAATAAATTAAACTTCAAGCTAGCAGAAGGGACTTAAATGTATTCCCATAGGCTCGCTCAAGAAGCTAATACAGGAGGATCACAATTTCAAAGCCAGGCTCAGCAACTTAGCAAGGCTCTAAGCAACTTAATGAGACCCCCATTTCAAAATAAAATGTAAAAGGGAAAAAGGGATGGGAATGTGGCTCAGTTCACATTGGGTACATGGTTCAATCCCTGGTACCCCCCATCCCCCCAAAAAAGGAAACATAGCTCTTTGGAAAGATGGTTGACTCTAAAAGTAAATCAGGAATATAGTACACCAAACCTAAAACATTTTGTGGTCTAAGAATATAAGAAAGTGCTACAATAAAAAAAAAAAAATGAAATGCAATAAAATAAAATGGCAACATATCAGACAGAACCATAAGCCAACTTGATAAAGTCCCAATAGTCAAACTGAAGTAATAAGAGAAAAAATGAGTTGGATTATACCTCAAAGAATGAAAAATGAATATAAGTTCATATTGAAATAAATAAATAAATAAGAAAAATAACATTTTTATCCATGGAAATATTCTAATTAATAAATATAGATTTTCTTAACCACCTTCTTGTAATAGCACTAAATTAAAGGAAAAAAATAAATCAGCAGGTTAATGGGTAATAAAATGCTATTAAATAATAAAAATAAAAATACCAATAGAGACTATATCATGGTTTGATATCAGTTGTGCTAAATAAAGAAAAAAACAGACAAAAATAATATGCAATGTTTTATTTCATTTATATGAAATTTTAACAATGCAAACAACGTAGAATGATGAAAATAAGCTCAGTTCCATTGTTGCCTGGGAAAGAGGAAAGAGACAGAAAAGGAGAAGAAAGGGTCTCAAGGCAATGATGGCCCTAACTGCATCCTTCATTGTATTAACAGGTACACAAACTTACATGTAGGCTTAGAGGCATCAATTTTTACATGTGAATGTGTGAAATTTATTATAGGTTCACTATGCCTCAATACAACTGCACATGATCTGTTTTTAAATACTAAAACACAAAATGTGGGAAAATGTAGGATAATGGTTAAGTATATATTAAGGGTACTACATTTCAACATAATATATAATATTGTATTCAGTTAAAATTATCACTAAATTGGACAAACAAAAAACTTTTGTAATTACTTTTAATTATAGTTAAATATGAAAGGGAATATTTGGCATTTGATTACAGTAACAAATAGAAAAACAGCATTGAAATAAAAGTTTCAGTTCTAAGGAAATGTGAAATTTGCAACATTTTCATATATTCATAATTTTACTATTAGGACATTTTTCTTTTTTTTTTCCTTTCTTAAAATTTGTTTTAATTAGTTACATATGACAGTACAATGACCTTGACATATCATCCATTTGAATCAGACTTTATATAATTTCTCATTTTTCTGAGTGTACAGACTGCAGAATCACATTGGTCATGCATTCACATATATACACACAGTAATAATAATGTCTGTTTCATTCTAATATCCTTCCTATCTCCCCAATCCCTCCCCTCCCCTCCCCTCCCATCACTTGTCTCTACCTAATCTAAGGTAACGCTATTCTTTTTTTTTTCCTCACATCTTCATACATGTATTTTGTATAGGGATGAGGGTCTCCTTCCACCATCCATGCAGTTCCCCTTCTCCCTCCCTTTCCCTGCCACCTCTCTTCCCTATCTAGAGGTAATCTTCTTCCCATGCTCTTCCTCCCTACCCCATTTTGAGTCACCCCCCTTATATCAGAGAAGACATTTGGCATTTTTTTGGGGGGGATTGGCTGACTTCACTTAGCATAATCTGCTCTAATGCCATCCATTTCCCTGCAAATGCCATGATCTCATTATTTTTTAGTGCTGAGTAATATTCCATTGTGTATAAACACCACATTTTTTTTATCCATTCATCCATTGAGGGGCATCTAGGTTGGCTCCACAGTCTAGCTATTGTGAATTGTGCTGCTATAAACATTGATGTGGCTGTGTTCCTATAGTATGCTATTTTTAGGTCCTCTGGGTATAGTCCAAGAAATAGCTGGGTCAAATGGTGGTTCCATTCCTAGTTTTCCAAGGAATCTTCATACTGCTTTCCAAATTGGCTGCACCAATTTGAAGTCCCACCAGCAGTGTTATGGGTGTACCTTTTTTCCCACATCCTCACCAGCACTTGTTGTTGTTTGTCTTCATAATGGCTGCCATTCTTACTGGAGTGAAATGGTATCTTAGAGTAGTTTTAATTTGTATTTCTCTGATTGCTAGAGATGATGAGCATTTTTTTGTATATCCGTTGATCAAAATCCCAAGGCATTCCTCAGAGAAATAGAAAAAGCAATTATGAAATTCTTCTGGAAAAAATAAGAAACCCAGAATAGCTAAAGCAATTCTAAGCAGGAAGTGTGAAACAGGTGGTATCGCTATACCAGATCTTAAACTATACTACAGAGAAATAGTAACAAAAACAGCATGGTACTGGTACCAAAACAGGCTGGTTGACCAATGATACAGAATAGAGGACACAGAGACTAACCCACAAAGGTACAACTACCTTATATTAAACAAAGGTGTTAAAAGCATGCACTGGAGAAAGGATAGCATCTTCAACAAATGGTGCTGGGAAAACTGGAAATCCACATGCAACAAAATGAAATTGAATCCCTATCTCTCACCATGCACAAAAGTTAACTCAAAATGGATCAAGGGTCTAGGAATTAAACCAGAAACTCTGTGTCTAATAGAAGAAAAAGTAGGCCCTAATCTCCATCACATGGGGCTAGGCCCCAATTTCCTTAATAAGACCCCTATAGCACAAGAATTGAAACCAAGAATCAACAAATGGGATGAATTCAAAATAAAAAGTTTTTTTCTCAGCAAGAGAAATAATATGTGAGGTGAATAGGGAGCCTACATTCTGGGAACAAATTTTTACCGCTCACACATCAGATAGAGCGCTAATCTCTAGGGAATACAAAGAACTCAAAAAACTAAACACCAAAAAAACAAACAAACAAAAAAAAAACCAAATAACCCAATCAACTAATGGGCCAAGGACCTGAACAGTGATTTCTCAGAAGACCTTTTCTTAAATACTTGTGAAATTGATTTAGTCTCCGTTCCTTAAAGTGCAGAGTTCCTAACCCTATGTTTAAGTGAAAAGAGTCAAATATATTTGAGCAAAAGTGATACATGTTATGTCATCAAATAGTTTAATTGACCATTTAAAAAAATTCTGTACTTCCTTTCAGGATAAAGAAACAAGAACCAGTTCAATTTGTCGGTCTACTTATCAATGTAATTATTAAATTGAACAAGCAATATATAATAAAGAGAAAATGTATATTTTTCAAATTACTATAGAATTCTTGTAATAAAAAACAAAATATATTCTCAGTTTTCTGATGACATAATTTTGGTTTTGTTTACTTTTTTATTTTAAAACATAGATTATTATATTTTATTGTTAGATAATTTATTACTGACTTATACTAATGACAAGTGCATTGAAAATCTCGAATTATGTTACATTAATTAGTCAGGTAAATTGAAACAATTCCAGTAGTCATAAGTGGGGGTTCACTCAAGCTAATATAATAAGGTGAAGCCACTAGTATCCACTTTCTAAGAAGACACTATAATAAAGATGATTAAGAAATATGATTTATTATCTCATTATTTAGTGATTGGGATAATGCTTATGATTTCCATGAAGAAAATTAAATGCAAGGCTGATAAATATTTTCTCCTATGTATTATGTGAAAAGACAGTTATAGTGTTTACCAAAGAATAGAGAGCAACATAGATAATTTTAACTTATGCTTCATTTAATGGCTCTCCCAGGGTTAGAGTGCTTAAGTAATAATATTCTGCCTCTATCAGGAGACTCTTTTCTTTCCTCATGTGTAACATAAAAATGAACTTCTTAATATACCTAATACTTCTTAATATGCTCAGTTAAAAAAAGCACCCATGGGAAAATGTGTAAGACTATCAGAACTACATTTTATCTAACCAAGATTATACTGCTTAAGAGGGTGTAACAATCATAAAAGAGAATAAAATCTTAGCAAAACAATCATTTGATGAGTGAAATGTTCAATCATTACCCTTTTAGTAATCATTGAGGAATGTTTACTTGTACTAAAATTACTTTTAAATAAATGTTTAAATAAAACAACTTATAATAAATGACTATTTTGAAGTACCTACAAGTTTTATGACTTACATCTTAATTAAAATACATACAACATTTACAGGTATGAGATTTATATAGAGTTGAGATTTATATCTACTAAATTTATGTGTACATAATGAGGTTGAAATTCTTTATCCTCATTAGTCATCAATGTAAATTAAAACCACAGTGAAATCATACCATATACCTACCATAACATGAGGGAGGAAAAGATAGACAAAAATAAATTTTAGTGATGAGGTGGAGCAACTGGAATTTTCATACATTTCAGATAGGATGTTAAATTGGTCCAGCCACTTGATACAAACTTTTGACACACTCTAACAAACCTAACTATACATACTATAAATGTGTCCTTCATGTCCATATGTTCCCATATTAAAATTATGCACTAAACTGGGCATGGTGGTCCATGCCTGTAATACCAACAACTCATCAGTCTGATGCGGGAAGATCCCAACCACTCAGGAGGCTGAAGCAGGAGGATTAGAAGTTCAAGGCCAGCCTGTTAACTTAGGCCTGTCTGAAAACAAAATGCAAAGGGCTCAATAGTAGAGGGTCCTGTGTTCAATCCCCAATACCACTAAAAAAAAAAAAAAAAAAAAAAAAAACTTCCCTCAAATGTTCATAGCAATTTTATTCATAAAAGCAAAAAAAATTGATAGCAATGTGAATGCCAGCAAAGCCAGCAACAATTTAATAGATGAATAAATCAATATATTCATACAATGAAATTGCATATGGCATAGAAAAATCACACACTAGTGACAGAAGTAAGAACTTGAGTGAATCTCACAAACATGGTGTTAAGAAAAGGAAAGAAGATGTTAAGAGCTCATGCTGTCTAATGCTAGTTATACAAAGGGGTAAACTCCTTAATAGGGTTAGTTGGAGTGATAGCTTACTGTCAGGTAGTTGTAACATGTAGGGACTATGACTTCTGAGATGCTGATTATAAGTCATTCCTTGATCTGCGTAGTGGCTTCATGAGTGTGTTCATTTTACAAATATTTGCTGAGCAGTATATCCATTTGGTCAATACCTCTGGCCACCACAGCCTTTGACAACCACTTACTTCTGTTTCGTTTTAGTTTTTCCTGGCTCAAAACCTTGTATAAATAGTATCATAGAGTACTCAAGTTTTCCAGTCTGGATTTTTACCTAGGTTATCATAAGGCATTTAAGATTTGTTCCTGTTATTTCATATGTCATCAATTTGCTCACTTTTATTAATGATTAATATCCCCATTATATCACTACACCTCAGTTTGTCTCCCCATCAGCTGAAGTGCATTTGATTTAGGAATAATTATTTTTTAAAAAAAGGTGCTATAAATAATTTCATAAAAAAGTTTTTTTTGTGTGAAGTTAGATATTAATTTATTTTGGTTAATTATATGCCATTTGAATTTTAAGGCACTATATAAGTATAGTTTTAAACATTAAAAAGAAAAACAAAAAACCCTCAAATGTTTCCACAGATCTGTGCCATTTGCATTCCCAGCAAGGACATAAGCACATTTCAGTTGCTCTGCATTCTTTTCAACAGTGTTTGAAATTTGTTGTTTTTACTGAAGTTCTTTCAATATGTCTGTGGTGGTATCTTTTAGGGGTAATTTTCATTTTCCTAGTGATACTGAGAATCTTTAAATATGCTGCTACTCTAGATTGAAATATTTATACTTTTGTTTTGAGATCATATCTTAGGGCAAATCTAATTTTTTTAAATATCCTCAAGCAGCATCTTTTCTAACTTCTTATTATTTTCTTTAAACAATGGTGCTTTTGGTGTCATATCCAAGTACAGCTTGTCTCATTCTTACATTAATATTTCATCCTGAGGAGGAAGCAGCAATGTATTTACAAAATCGGTTTTTAATTCCTACATATTCAGGAATTAGAATAGTTCAGAAGTAAGAATAAACAAGACACTTAGTGATTCTACATTAACTGAAAATACAAAGGGCAAGAATTCTATCACAGAGTCAGGGAGGAGTGGCTACCATAGTTGCTACCAACTAATGGCAAATTTTTTAATAGAACCTTACTTAATCACAAAACAGGATCTAAATAACAATTATATCCAACAAATATCCACAAAGAAACAGTAAAAAGGAAGGGGAATGACTTTGAATCAATAATTTTATATTGAATCAAATTTTTATTCAAATGTGAAGAGATGAAAAACAAATATGCTAAAACATTCATTGTCTCAAAGGATTATTATTTTTTTCTTTTTTCTTTTTCTTTCTTATTTAGATATAACAGCGAAATGCCTTACAATTCTTATTACATATATAGAGCACAAATTTTTATATCTCTGGTTATATACATAGTATATTCACACCAATTCGTGTTTTCATACCTGTACTTTTGATAATAATAATCAACACATTCCACCATCATTAATAACCCCATGCCCCCTCCCTTCTCCTCCAACCCTCTGCCCTATATAGAGTTCATCTATTTCAAAGGAATATTTTTTGAGAAAAATTATTTGAATAAAATAACCCAACCCACATAATGCTGGGTGAAATTCTTTTGTAAAATTGAATGTCTTTCATTAAAAAATGTAGGGAAAATTTCAAAAACTATAATGGTACTATATTTTTTATAGTAGTCAAAATGAAAATTTGGATAGTATCATGTTGGTTTAGGGAAAGAGAAAATGGCATAATATTTCAAAGTTATTTTTTGTTATGTAAAATATATGGGAAATATTTATAAATTATTAAAGCACTGAAAAAAGAAAAAAATGGAATAAATTATGACAAACATGTTTACAAATATATCAAAAATAATTGTAAAACAGGGCATAATGTATCAACAATTTTAATGGATTATACTTCTCTATTTGAAAATAAAGATTACTCCATTAAAGTTTTACAAATGAAAATGCATATTCTTTTCAAGAAAGCTAAGGGCACACAATGTATAAGTGTACAAATATGACAAATTTAAGAAACTTAATAACCAAAACAAATTTACATGAAAAATGCTATCATGTAATTATGCTGGTATCAGATAAAAGAGAATTAAAGAAAAAAAATCATTAGTGCCCATCAATGCATAATGATAAGTTCAATTACCTTAGGATGCAAAACATATTTTAATCATGTGAACACAAACACATTATACAGTAAACAGAATAGTACAAAAAGAATTAATAATATTTACTAGTGTGGTGAAGATTCAATATATTTGTCATGAATATAGATAGATCAAACACATTTTACAACATGCATACAAGATATGAAAGATTATATTTAATAGGTTTTGTATAACAATTACAGAGACATATTCATCAAAAGCATATTTCCTTTACAAAAATCCTCAAATTCTAGGACATAGCCTTAACAAAGTTTTAAAAAATATAAATCTTACCAACATGTTATCTGACCAATCTACACTTGTTTGAATTTAATAATAAAATTATAATAACACTACATGCATGTTTTTTGAAAATGATTATGAATGTACAAAGTAAAGAAGATGAAAATAATAGAACCTTTAAAAATACCTAGAATGCATTGATATCATCATATAAATAACTATGAAATAAATAAAATTGAGGGTCTTAAAAATATTCTAATTTGTAATAAAAAAATAAAGATACTTCATTAGTAAATAATGAATTCGAAGTTTAGAATGATGAGTGAAATATCACGTGTGAAAAGGTACAAACAGAAGAACAGTAGACAATGTGAGATCTTAAAAGACAAACTTAAAAGCTGGGCATGTGGTGCATATCTGTAATCACTCTGACTCAGGAGAGTGAGGCAAGAGAAACACTAGTTATAGGTCATCCTGGGTAACTCAGAATTACAAATAAAAAGGACTTACTGGTAAAGCAACCCTGGGTTTAATCCTCAGTATGGGGAGAAGAGGACATGCAAGCAATAAGGCAAGAAAAAATAATTTGTACTACTGAATACCTAAAAGAGAAGATGCATGATATTGTGAAGGAAAATAGGGATATAGTATCAGAATTAACAGCCAATATGAAAATAACTAGTATTTTACAAATTAAAAAAAATTGAAAGTACCAAGAATAATTATATCAAAATTGATTCAAGAAATAGAATCTGCACAATCTGCATCATAGTCTAATGAGGTTTAAGAATTTATCATAAATTGTACTTCCCATGTAAATATTCCTGTGAATGTAGTTTTGCACAAAAACTTCCAAAGTTTCAAGGAATAGATATTCCTTTCTCTTCTTTTTCTTACCTCTAAGGTGGAGAGACATAGTAGTGATTTTTCCCCTTTACTTTTTCTAGTATTAGAAGCTTAAGGTATAAATTGTCCTCTAAATACTGTCTGTCTTTAATGTTTCTCCAATTTTTGATGTGGCTTTTTTTTACCTTTTATTTCATTTTATTAATTTTTAAAATTTATTTGTTCTAGTTAGTTTTACATGACAGTAGAATGCATTTAGACACATCATACTTAAATGAAGTATAACCTCTCATTCTTCTGGTTGTACATGATGTAGAATCATACTGGTCATATGGTCATATATGCACATAGGGTAATAATGTCCAATTCATTCTACTGTACTTCCTATCCCCACATTTCTCCTCTCCCTTCACTCTGATGTGGTGTATTTTTATTTTTATTATGTTCAAGAGTTTTTGAAAATTTTCCTTTTGTTTTTATGTAACCCATGATTAATTTAGAATATTTTGCTAATTTCTAAGTGTTTTACACTTATTATTACTAGTATTTAATCTAATGGGGTCAGAGAGAATGCTCTGTTTAAAGACAATTTATGTCAGGGTAGCACAAGGTAATCCTAAGTGAAGCAGATGTATTTGCAAGAACATTGTGCTGTTTTGTTCAGTACATGTAAATTGTGTGTAGTCATTGATAGCATTATTACACATCATTTTACCACTGATTGTTGTTTCATAACTTCTTGAGAGTGATTAAGATCTATGACTGTAGAAGATTTTGTTTAATGTGTTTAGAAGCATTGTTCATATGCATTCAGGATTGCTTTTGTTCCTAATGAATAAACTGTTTATCAAGTTAGACTATAATTTGTTAGATAGCCACTTATTTGATATTTATATAGCTAATCCAGCTTTCTTGTTCTGTTTTCTTGCTATATCTTTTTCTTTCTTTCTTTTTATTTTATTTTTTGCACCGGGGATTGAATCCAGGGGTGCTTTACCACAAGCCTCATCCCCAACCCTTTTTGTATTTTATTTAGAGACAGGATCTCACTGAGTTGCTAAAGTCTCACTAAGTTGCTGAGGCTGGTTTTGATCTTGCCATTCTCCTGCTTCAGCCTCCCTATCTGCTGGGATTACAGGTGTGCCCAAGTGTGTCATTATTTTTTTTTCTATTCATTACGTTAAAATTGATTTTATATTTAAGTAAGTTAATACAATCATTAAATAGGGTTTATTTAAAATTATAATTTATTAATTATTATTTGCCTATTTTTTCTTCCTCTGTTCCTTTTTTACTATTTTTTTTTTAAGAATTTGTTTTTGTTGTTGTTTTGTTTTTGCATTGCTGGGGATTGAACTCAGGGCCTTGTGTGTGCTAGGCAAGCACCCTAACACTAAGCTACACCCACACTTCTGTTTTTTTTTAAGATATACACACACATTTAGAGTTTCATTTTCATGTATCTATTATTTTATTTTTTAACAATTTAAATTATAAATTAGATATTTTAACACTATGTGATGTTTTATCAAATATAATGGAAATATAATGAAAGAGCTTTGCCAAACATAATTCTATGAATCTGCTGCTCCCTGTACACTCACCCTAGTTGTCATAAACAATACATCCACTTGTGTCTAAAGACCACATTTCAAAGTTACAGGTTTTCTTCAAAGGGACACATGTTTCTTACGAAAATTAAAATAAAGATTTGTATTTAGTCACATATTTTCCAATTCTCTCTTTTCATTTATTCCTAAGCACTTGGTTTCCATCTAAAATCATTTGGTTGCATTCTTAGGAACATTTGAAAATTGTGGGAAAATCACTGATTATTTCTTACACAAGTTCATACACCCTGGTGAAGATTTCAATTGTTTCTAACTGCCTCAGCCACAAATTTCCAGATTAAACTATACCTCATTTATGCTTAGTCTACAACCAACTTGAGTTTGTGGGGTTAAATGCCCTTATGATATAAATGTTATATTTAAATTTATTTTGTATTAAGTATATGAACACAAAGATATGCATGTGTGAGGATAACCATATCAGAATATTTCTTGAAATATCTGTGCTTACAAGTTGTTAACCATTTTTCCCCATAATGATTTAATTCCGGTGATGGCAATAAGATAGCATAAAATCTGATTTTTTTCAATGGCTTTCTTCATGATTTAAACATCATTCAATTCCTTTTCTATTCCATGAGAATGGGTAGGAAAAGTTCATGCCTTCTTTATCCTCTCTCAACTCATTTTTTCTAATCTTTGCTTCTATGTATTACATTACACTTTAAATCAATTTGTGTAAAAAGAGTTATAGCTAGAAACCAGAGATAAGATGTGTCTTATTTAACATTTCAAAAGCAGTTCCATAAATTACTATCTCTGAGAACTGTAAAAATGAACCTTAACTTAAGAGGATAATAAAAAGTCCACTCAGAGCAGTCACATAAATAGCCATCTTACAAAGATATTAAGGTAAAACCAACCTCAAAATGGATGCAATGCAATTCAGAGGCTAAAATCATTATTGTTAGATCTGCCTTAGAGGAAAAAAATTCCATCAGAAATATGTATTATCTAAAAGCATAGACAGATATTTTAATAATTTCATGTACCTTTTAAACTTCTAAATACTAATGCTTTTTTATGGTCACAAAGTGGCCTAATGCTGGAAGTAATATAAAAATGTCTTTTACTTATTTTGAAAAATATCTATTGAATGAATATTGTGAGGCTATATTCATGTACTAACTGAAGTTTTAAAATATCACACATGACTAAAATAAATTTAATACAAAAAAAGAAAGAGAATTGTTTATGACAAATATATACATATATTTATAAATAGTATTTTTCTATGAACAAATATAAAATTCAGTGATATAAAAAGTTTACTATTGTAATAAATAAGTGAAATTCAGTTCTCTAACAACCCAGGAGAGGAGAGAAACAATGCCTGTGCTACTAAATTTAAACTGCTCTGCTGAGGTCTCACGTCAAGCTCCACGTTGTCATCTTTAATCTTGCACAATATCCAGAAATAAACCATTTCTTCTAACATGATACATGTTTTTATTTTGTGACTGTGTGCATCTACTTCAGCTTTATGTGTTGTCAAAATTGTACTCACTGCACCAAGAAATTTTAAAATATATTTTTATATTGTTGAAAACACTAATTTAGCATTATATAAAATAGTGCTTCAAATTAAAACTTACTCCCTCAGTATCTCCTGTGTTCAGCTCTGTCACATTTTTTGCATTATATAAAAATTGTGAAGTATGATTATTTCTCTTTTTAAATTTTTTGTTTGTTCTTTATAGGTATACATGATATAGAGTATATTTTGACATATTATATATGTGTATATATATATATATATATATATATATATATATATACACACAAGGATTATAACTTATTCAAATTGGATCCCTTTCTTAAATCAGTTTTAACAAATTAAGCCAAATGTTACATTTTTTTCTTATCATATAGCAGTTTTAAGCATACAACCCAAGTTCCATCACTTTTGCTTAAAGTCTAGCTATGACTTCTCATTAACCCTTTGATATACATTTCATGAATATATTTTATGAAGTCTTGGGCCATTTGAATTCTGTCTTCTTCCATTCCCTCCATGCTTCCTCTCTGGCTGCCAAAATGTCAACTTCTAGGCAAAGATGTTTTCCTAATATTCCAAAATCCAACCATGCACACACTCTAATTTTTCCTGATGGTATCATTCACTCCAGGAACAGAGTGAATAGCTCTTCACTGTATGGGAACCAATTTCCTTAGACTGGAGAAAATCACTACTAGTAAGACTCTTTAAGGAAGTGGAACTATTATTGATTTATGGTTGAAATTCAGATGACTTGAGAATAGTAAGAACTTTGCTTAGTTGAAAGATAAGAATAAGCAAGGTACAGGTATGAGGGATATATTCACATGACTTAGAGAAAACCCCCAAGAAACCAAAGATCATTGTTTAATAAAAAAAAAAAAAAAATTCAGCTAGAGAGTCAGATAAATGATAGACTGTTCATATTGTGTTTGCTTAGGCAACAAATATTTATGCGTTCCTGATCAATGCTGCGACAGGGAGACTTTGGTCTCTCAGCAAGAATTCATTGGTCATTAGTAGCAAAGGCATTTAAAGTGTTGAGACTCGAGTAAATGTAAGCAGAAATAAAATTGCTTCAATAACTCAATAATCAGTTGATGGACTAACTATACAAGGACAGCAACAATAATGTAAAATCCATGACCCAACTTCAAAAAAAAATTATACAATTTGATAGAGAAAATACAAGAGTTAATGAAGCAATATACCTGCAAGTTTCTACAAAAGCAATGGAATAACATCTGATATTAGTGAAAATGAAGTTAAAACTCTTAGAATAATAATAACTGTAAGGACTTGCCTGAAATAAAAGTAGTTGAATCAGAACAGACATTTTAATGTTTGACAGAATGTTTTAGTGGGTTGGGCGAGCACAAACTGGTTCAAGATATCTGTTTTAGAGTAAAAAAATGAGGTTTTTGCAACCATAACTCTGCATAAAACACAAAATTCATCATAAGCTAAAACAATAGGTTATTTTAGAATTATTTCAGCTTGTATCTACCATTTTAATGCAGAACAAACAGTGTAACATAATAAATTTATTTGTGAGCTTTGCACTTTAGTTTGAAGCAGCTCTTATTACAAATATTATGGTTGAATATTCACTGAAAAGATAATTCAGTTGGAAATGAAGTAAAATCAAGGGGAAGTTAAAATTACAGTTGTGTGTGTGTGTGTGTGTGTGTGTGTGTGTGTATGTGAATGTTTGTGTATGCGTATGTGTGTGAGTATGTGTGTGAGTATGTGTGTGTTTGAAAAGAGAGAGAAAGAGAGAACCCCTACCACTGTTATAAATAACCAGTTGATATTTAAAAGTCTGAAAACAGACATAAATGAAACAATTCTTTTGTTAGTAAATGAAAGCAAGAGTTTTGGTGGCCAATGCATATCTCTTTTACACAGGAAATATATTGGTGCTAAAAAGCAGTTGGCTTGTAATAATTTAAAAGGATTGTAAACTATATGTGTTAAAATGTTAAAGATATTATTTGTTGTAGTAATTTCAAACCTTGTAATTATCTGATAATAAAGTAAGAAAATTAAAGGGTGTCCATTATAGATTGAAATTCAAAGAACATTGAAAAGACTGTACCTTTCACTGCTTTTTCTCCTCCTAATGTCCTTGTAGAATATAAAAGAAATAATTTAACATAACATTAGGTTTTATGGTATTATAAAGATTATATGAGAGGCTTGTTCCAGTTTTATAAAAATTAGCTCATATCGTGCATTTCTACAAGGGGCCTTGATTATGCACACCTAAGACTCCAGAAGACAAAATGTGGGTCCTTTCAGCCCACTTGCTGATTTCAGCATTTAAACCTGGCTGGGTTTCTAATTAGAAAAATAAATAAAACATGAAGCATAAATAAGAAGGGTTAATGAAAACCACATACTGGGACTAATCTAAAAGACTATTTCCAGGAATCGTTTTCACAGGTTAAAAAGCACAACATGAAAAATCAGGAGGATCTCTATTTTGAGAATGAGTAAAATTCCTCTTGTGTTAAAAGGACTAACTAAATTATAATACAGAAAAGAATTCTAGAATAAGTTATATTTTATTTTGCATTGCATGTAAGACTAGTTTTAAACATTTGTCAAGAATAATGGAAGAAATGCTTTTGTCCCTCCATTTAGCACTTAATCAGTGTGTCTTGAGATATAATGCTTCAGAATAGTTTTAAGTACTCACCTATGAATCTTGAGTCCTTTTAGATGAACATAACACTAGATTGAAATCCAGGATTTAAAAACACAAGAACATATGGATAAGAATAAAAAAACACTCTAATATTGCCTTCTATAATTCAGAAATCTATAAGTTAGTGATAAATTATATTTTGGGAATAGGTTATCTTTGATAAAATAATAGTGAATTCTGAGAGAATTCTAGTTTTTCAAAGAAATATATTTTAGCAGAGTGCATTCGTTTCTTGTTGGCAACTTCATACAGAAAGAATTTCAAATTTCAGTTGTTTGTACTTGCTCATGAACTTTTCACTTCTAAATTCTGTGACAAATTTATTAAGTTGTACCATATTTTTAGAAGTAGGACCAACACCTTTTTTAATGCCTCAGCATATTAAAGAAATAATCAATAGCTATGGAAACAGTAAATAGTAAAATAAATGAACACTTGTCACTAACATTGCTAGAGATATTCTAGTACACATGAGCATTCTGATGTTTAAAGATATTCTGAAAAATAATGGCAGCTATTTCTCTGCCAGTGGAATTTCTATCATCATGTGACAATTGTGTAAACCCTATTTGCATTTCATTTGACTTTCAAACTTTGAAAGTGTTCAATAATTTATAATTCTCAAGACATTCATGTTATGTGAATTTGCAAATAAAGTGAGTTTATTAGTTCTCACTATTATAAAATTTAAATTTCACATAATTCCAATTTGCATAAAATGCAATTCACTTACATCTATTTCATACCACTAGTGTGCAAGCCTTCATATAGCCTTCATGTGAAATATCAAACACACACATACAAGGCAAGGACTTTAAAAAACATAGCTGTACTGTAACTAGAGAGAGTGAATAGAAATAAAAAGAACCTCAAACAGTAATACTGAACCACAGTGTTCTTTTGCATACATAAAAATCTCTCTTCCCTTATCTAATATAGTCCTTAGTGGAAATATTTACTATGAATATTTACTATAAAAACAGAAATAGAAAAAATGCTACACACAGGAAATTACAAAAGTTTCAGTAGTTTCTCAAGTTCTCATACATTTTATCCCTGGAATATAATTTCTAATTTTATTTTGGATTTGAATCGGGAAACCATATGCTCCTTTTACCCTTTTCATTTATTGCTCACAGTGGGGTTTACCAAAATGTCCATGTCTAATGCCTCTCAGGATAGAAATCTTGCTCTTGGAGAATGTCTCATTCTATAATACAGACTTAAAAACACAATCTTCTTAATTTGTATACTTTTCAAAAGTTAATAATTTTCTAAGTTTTGAAACAGTTGGTGACATCCATTTCATTCCAGTTCTCAGCTCTAATCATAATTGCATCCTGTGTGTGCATGATGATTCATGATTCATTTTAGGTGTCAACTTGACTGAGTTAAGGAATACCTAGAGAACTGATAAATTAGTATTTCTTGGCTGTAAGAGTATTTCCAGAGCATCTTGGTGTGATGAACTAAGTGGGAAAAATTTCCCCTCAATGTGGGAAGGCACCATCCAGTTGAGAAAAAGATAGGGGAAAATATAAAGGAAGGGTAAATTCTTGATCTCTCTTCTGTATCCAAAATTACCTTCTTCTTCTACCCTTGGATGTCAGAATTCCAGGCTTTCCAGCTTTTGAGCTCCAGAACTCTTACAAGGGCCCCATCTCCCATAAACCTTTAAGACCCTATGGCCTTTGACCTCTAATTGACAGTTCTATCATAAGGGTCCCTGGTTCTGAGCCTTTTGCCCTTGGACTGAGTCACATGACTTATTTCCCTGTTTTTACAGCTTGCAGATGGCCTGTGGAGAGACTTCTCAGCCTTCATCATTGTGAGACAATTCCTTCAATAGCATTATTTCTATCTATCTATCTAACTATCATCTATCTATCATCTGTCTACTTATCCCTCCATCCATCCATCTATTCATTCATCCTGTTATAGGAGTCTTTTTGCAGAACCCTAATTAATAGAGTGTGGAGGCTGAAAACATTTTCATGTTAGTCCTCTGGAACACTACACTTGAGTTCATATCTGACTGAAGCAATGTTTCATCCCTACTGCGTGCCTGAGGTTAGATACAAGTGACAAATTTGGAAGCTTTATGGTGAAGTTCTGGACCATGAAGTGCAGTGATTGGGTTTGTTTGTTTTGTTTTGTTTTTTACCAAATATGATTTAAAATACCATTTTTAGTTACCAATATTTGATAAACCTCTAGTTAGAAAAATATTCAACAGATAGAAGCATCATAGTATTTTACTGATATCTACTTAAATTATAAGTTTGAAATTCTTGTGCAGAATAAAACTTGTAAGAATTTTGCAAACTATCTTTGAATTGTGTAAGTTTACCCTCTTTCTTCTCAAACCCATTGAGAAATGCTAACAAAATCCTTAAAAAAGTATTTAAGAACTTAAGAATAGTTAAATACAAAGATATAGATAAAATATTAGGGTATTTGCATATCTCCCTTGCCCATATTTCTTTATTTTTTTTCCTCATCTAAAAATATTATCATAAACAGTATGTATCATTGCTTTATTTATAACACTTATTCAAACTTTTCTTTCATTGACATTTTTTCATTTAAAACAAATTTAAATATTTGTTTTTATTTATTAAAAGTACAGATCATCTTTTTATAAGAATAACTGTTTACATCCCTTACCAAATTATATTTTAGCATATTGATCTGTAGAAGGCTAAATATTTGTTAGAGGCTTAGAAAAATAAAAATACCATATTAGACCAGAGCTTAACTTTCATCTATTTAGGAACCTTTTGACCTATAAAAGAAGTCAAATTTATTGATCATTTTGTTTGTTGATTGTATTTTGTGTCTTACCTCTCATATCCCTTAATCTTATACCATAATAATGGTTTCTATTATTTTATAAACATTCTAAAGCTTCTTTCATCATGAAAATATTCCTAGTCCTTCTAGAGTTTTCTTGCGTAGTATAAATATTTTTTTCCATTTTTTTTAAATATGAAGAGCCATTTGCCTGATAACTATTTTGCAGTCAAATGCTTTCTTCCCTAATTTGTACAACTTTCTCTTATTGTTCATTTGCCAACTTTTCAGACTTACTTAAATTTAAACTGTATTCTCTTGCTGTTTTATTGTTCTATGTGTGCATAGATGTAGCAACACTATACAGATTTAATTGACTTCATATCTGACAGATAAATTACTCTTTTTGTGTTTAAAATTCATTCAGCTACTTATTGCCTAATATTTATACATTTTAATATAATATTGTAGTTCTGTAAGATACCAAGTTTAGGATGAAAATATTCATTTTCATGTATTGATATTAAATAATAACATATTATATTTTAATATTCAAATTCAAGAAACATTATATATTTCCATTTATTTAGTATTGTTTTTATATCTTCCAAACTTTAAATTATTTCATTGGCCATGCACACTCTTGTTAATAATGGATTTTTAAAATATAAATGTGACATTTTCACTTTATTTTTGACACTCTCTAGTTATTTTTTTTAAATTATTTTTCTCCTAAGCACTAAAGGATATAACAGATTATACATTTTGCATTTGTATTTGTTCCAATCTTTTTGGATTGCTTGCTTACATAACAATGCAATTTCCATGATGTTACAACATTTTAGCTATTTTATTCACTATTATATTGTTAATATTTTGAAAGTACCTATTCAGAACTGGACCTCAAAAATATTTCTTAAATGAATGCATGAGTGAATGAAAATAATTGAAACTATATATTCTCAGAGAAATGTGAATGAATCTTTCTTATTGACATAGTTCTACCATTAATTGCCAAATATGTTCATAAAATAACTGTAGATCCCCTGATTTAGCAGCCTAGACATGGACATCAGATTTTATAACTACTTATATACCAAAGTATAAGTAGGTAGTATAATTTTTATCATCTTTGACTAGGTTTATTTTGTTAGCTTATTATAAAAGTAATTCATCCTACTAAGAAATATGTAGAATACTCTAAAATACCAGAAAATTCCAGAGTGAGCAAAAACTCTGAATTAAAACTTCTAAACTGAAAATATAATTTGAAGAATGACATTGGAGTTTTACAGTACCCCCCAAAAAAAGAAAAAAAGAAAAAGAAGATCTTCAGAGAGCTTTTCTTTTGCCTATCTTGTTAGCTAGTGTCTATGTGAACATTAGAAAGTAAATAAACTGAATTCTTTTGCTATCACAAAATTTCATCTATCTTTACATTTTTGGAATCAAAATTATTCATAGAGTGATTTGTCAAACATGTAAGTAGACAGCCCCATTCTAAATTTTCATACCTGAACCTCAAAAGGAACAGTTCTGTTTTTTATATGAATTGCTGAAATTCTGGATTTGGAAACAGCATAGGTACTCCACTTGAATTGTACCTATTTTTCACAAATATATTGATAAAGAATTTGACTTCTTTCTGAATCACGATTTTAACATTGTAGATGAATCGCATATTTTCAACTTTACTAGTATAAAGCAAGACTTTTCAAAGAGGATTTTCTTCTTGATGCTTTAGTATATAAAAAAATATTTTATGATGCCTGTCTCCAAACACTAATTCTCTCCCTCTCTATCTATGTGTGTGTGTGTGTGGGTGAGTATGTGATTCTGCCTCTCTGTCCCTTTTTCTCTCTCGGACACACACATAAACACACACACACACACACACACACACTACACACCCGCTCACCATACACACTCACCAGTTGACCAAAGCAGTAACCGCTTGATGATCATATTCTTCAAGTTAGAGATTTCCCCAGTAACAGCAGCTGACTTTTCTTTTGTGTGTGAAAACCACTGTTACATGGAAACATTGAATTAATTCTTTATATTTTCTGTGTCTTAAACAAAATATCAGGCTTTCATTATTCACACACTATGATTCAGATTTTACAGCAGAAAAGTGTTAAAGAGATATATATTTCCTACCTACAATTTAATAACAAATATAGAAGAACTGAAGTAATAGTAAGTGTAAAGTAAAAGGGCTTAATATGTGTTAGAATAAAACGGAATGAATATTATGGTAGAAAAAAGAACACAGTGCTCAAATATGATTATTGATCAAAGAAATACACATAGACTAGGTAGCTGTTGTAATTGTGTTAGGAAATAATTTCAAACAAAAGAAAAGAAAGTTGAGAAAACACACACCTGAAGCTGTCAAACAATCTAGTCAGCTCAGGAAAATGCAAGTAATGCAGGGGTCTGGATCATAGGGGAGTTATTTTTTTAACGGGTGCTGTAACAAGTTGCCACAAATGTAGTACCTTAAAACAGCACACATTTATTATGTTCAGTTCTGCAGGTCATAAATCTGACATGGTTCTCAGCTGAAACTGAGATGTCTGCAGAGCATGGTTTTTTCAAAGTCCTTATGATACCATATATAGTCTAACCATTTCTACCTCCTAAGCAATCCCATATCTTTGGGTTCATTTTTTTCTAGTCACATCTCAGTATTAACCTTCTACCTCATTTACTTTTCAGGACTCCTGTGGTTTCCTTGGGCTTAGTGGATAATCTAAAATAGTCTTTCCTCCTTACAACCATCTCTCCAGATCACATTGGCAGAGTCCTATTTGCCATTTCAAGCCACAGAATCCCAAATTCTGAGAATTAGGATAAAATTCACAGAGGGCCATCTTTGAGACCATTATTCTAGTCTCCAAAATAGGTTATGAGGAAAAACATGGATAGATGCAACTAATAACTAGAATCCTGTCTCATGCTGGGTGGCAGCATTAAGACACTAGTAGGATTTAACCTACAATTGACATGATTATCTTGCACCGGAAAAACACAACATAGAAGATGTGTGCAGAGATGAGACAGGACAAGAGTGGAAAAAAGACCTAGAGAAAATTATTTAAACAAATCAAATAAGAAATGATAAAAGCTTAACAATGTAGGAGCAGCAACACAGGAAGGGAGTGGGTAGCAGAGGATGGGTCAATAAATACTAAACATGTAAAATTTGCAGGACTTTTTTACTGGTTGGAAATGTTTAATGATAAGACATGAGCTAGTGATGTCTACCAGATATTTTATTTGGAATATAATGTGGAGGTGTGGTTTTAGTATGGAAGGAACAAAACTGAACGTTTTAGTCAGTTGGACCATTGTAACAAAGTATCATATAAGACTGGGTGACTTACAAGCAATATAAAATTATTTCTCATAGTCTGGAGTATGGAAATCTGAGAGCTTTCTTTCTTTCTTTTTCTTTTTTTAATTGGTACTGAAGATTGAACTCAGGGCACTCAATCACCGAGCCATATCCCCAACCACATTTTGTATTTTTATTAGAGACAGGGTCTCACTGAATTGCTTAGCACCTTACTTTTGCTGAGGCTGGCTCTGATTTCACAGTCCTGTCTCAGCCTCCGAAGTCACTGGTATAGGCTTTGCCCACCCGGCTGGGCTTGGACTGACTTCTTATAAGAACACAATTCTCATTTTTTAGGCCTCTGCCCTATGGTCTAATTACTTCCTAAAGGCCCCACCTCCAATGTGGATTAGATTTCAATGTATAATTTTTTGGTGGTGGGTGGGGAGAGACACAAACAGTCCATAATACTTGGTTGTCAATGATAGATCCAATTTGATTTTAGTAAGGATACTTCACTGAGCGTATTTCTTTCTTTCTTTCTTTTTTTTTAATTTGATTTGAGGGCTGGACCTTAGAATCTAAGTCTGAACTGAAGACTCAATGTGTCCAGTAGCATACTAGCCTAAATAAGACCACTCAGGTTGCTTATAAAAAAAAGAAGAAGAAGAAGAAGGAGGAGGAGAAGGAGAAGGAGAAGGAGAAGGAGGAGGAGAAGAAGAAGAAGAAGAAGAAGAAGAAGAAGAAGAAGAAGAAGAAGAAGAAGAAGAAGAAGAAGAAGAAGAAGAAGAAGAAGAAGAGGAGGAGGAAGAGGAGGAGGAGGAGGAGGAGGAGGAGGAGGAGGAGGAGGAGGAGGAGGAGGAGGAAGCAAATGACACTACAACACAGAAGTTAGCAGAATAGATTGATGGGTAGCATGGACATGCAGTAAACAAAAATGTAAAACAGGAGTCTAGAAACTCTTCCACTCATTGCCTAAGAAATGCAGCATTCCAAGGCACCATGACCTAATCATATCTTATTTTTCACCATTATATGAGTAAATGACTTTATGTCAAGAAAACATATTATGGCTAAAATTCTTTCTCTGAAAATTTCAAATGCCATGCATTTATAATATTCCTTTATATGTGTGTTGTCCCCAGATTATTGATGTTAAAGGCAAACATCCTGGGGCTAAGATTGCAAAATATACAATTTACTAGCTCTGCAAATGTTGAGAAAAATCTCTTAATCTTTCTAAACCTCTGTTATTCTGCTATGAACTGGGAGTGATAATCGCTACACTAACATATTATCACACAGATTAAAGGTAATGCTTGTAAAAGAGCACTTGGCACACTGACTGACCCATAGGAGGCATCCAGTTATTAAAAACTATTTTATTGTCACTATTGTTATTTTGATTTACAAAACAGCATGTCACAGAAAGTCTCTATCTTTTCTGCAAAAATGGCATATTTAAATTGACAGCTGAATGCTCCAGAGTGTGGGGTACCTGATTTTTTTCTTATTCTGGAGAACAATTGATCTTCAGTGACTGCCTTGGTGTGAAGCCAGACATTTCAGAAACATAAAATGATACATTTTAAAAGATATAATTTTCAGGATGTATGATTTATATAAACAGAAAAAAATGACCATTGAGAGTCTTAAAAATGACCAACAAGAGCAAAATATGGAGACTCATCTAAATTACAACTGAGTTCAAGGACAGTTCTCCAAAGTAAATAGTGAGACTTTAATTTTGTCCACAGTACTATCTGAAAAGGCAATTTTGGTTGCATGCCTGATGATAAGCACATATTTCAGCAAGCACAACAATTCATTAAATTTCTCACTGCCAGGTATATGAAGGAAGTAAAAAGTGCCACAGCATCAAAAACAAGAGCTGACCTGAGATTGCTGCTAAATTCAATAGATCCAAGCCTCTCAGCATAGTTACTAGGGAAGAGGATTGCTGACATCAAATACCTTGCCTGCTCCAACAAGGTGAAGAGTCACTTCAATAAACAGATTAAGAAGTATTTATGGAATCCATAAAAAACTGATTTTGAATATCATACATTTTCTTATAATGAATATTACC
This sequence comes from Marmota flaviventris, assembly GCF_047511675.1. Taxonomy (NCBI): domain Eukaryota; kingdom Metazoa; phylum Chordata; class Mammalia; order Rodentia; family Sciuridae; genus Marmota; species Marmota flaviventris. The sequence continues at coordinate 7,503,568 of NC_092514.1, forward strand.
CCAAAATTGCCATCTTAATTTCCTCATATGTGAAATAGAAACAATGCCCTATATATGTAGAAGTTAGGTAAGTTTTTCCTATTTTAAAAATGTGTCTTGGAAAGAACAAACTGACACCCCTTTGTGGATTACTTATAAACAATTTTTCCAGAAAACAATGAATGAATTGGGGGGAGGGGGGGTTGGAGGACTGAAAAGGAAAATAATATCAATATGAAAAAATAAAAGGAGAAATCTCTGATACTACTGCTGTATGAAAGACTTACTATGCTAATAATTGCTATAATTACCAAATATTTAAGAGAAAATTATTAGGTGTGCTCTTGGTAATAATAAATATTCCTAAACATATGGTTCATTGAAATATGTTACATGTTGCTTAATGATATTTCATTAAGTACATTCCAATTTTTCTTTACTCATTTATCTGTCAAATAAACTTTTGGCTGTTGTCGATATTGTTACAAAGAGCATGAAAGTGTAGATATCTCTTTGAGACCATGATTTCAATTTTTTTGGATATATGTACCAAAGTATCATTGTTAGATCATAAAGTAGTTTTATCTTTAACGTCTTTGAGAAACATCTCTACTTTTCTCCATAGTTGCTGCACCATTTTTCATTCTTGTTAACAGTGTACAAAAGTAAATAAACAAATGTAATAATTAATAAATAACATGGTTATTTAAAATCCATTATGTTCAACCTCTTAGTAAGACTTTTATATAGTAATCTTTTTAAGATTAATTATATTAAAAGAAATTATATGAAAAGAGTTATAAGTGTGGTACTAATCTTTCAAAAGTGCTAAAGCTGAATATTTAGACTTATTATGGTGAGAATTTGTTATTTGCAAAAACGGGATGAACACAGAGAACATTATGCAAAGTGAAATCAGCTAGTCTCCAAAGCAAAAAACACTGCATGACTCCACTTATATGAGGTATCCTTAGTAGTCCAATTCATAGACACAGAGAATAAAATAGTGATTGCTATAATTTGAGTAAGTGTCCCACAAGAGACAGATCAATAAAAGATAGTGCCCACACATATCAGGATTGGGAGGTCGTTGGACATGTGAGGCTTAGTGGAAAGTCTTTTGGTCATTGGAGGAATGGCTTTGAAGGGGATAATAGGACCCCATGCCTACTTCTACTTTTTTTGCCTTCCTCTTTCTTCCTTTATTTCCTTCTTTCTTCCTTTCTTTCCTTCTCTTTTTCCTTCTCCTTCTTTTACAGCCCAGATGCAAACAATTTTACTCACATCTGCTCATGCTATAATGTACTGATTAGTCACATGGCCAAAGGCAATAGGACCAACATACCATGGGATGTAACCTCCAAAGTTAAACTTTTCCTCTTTTTAAGTTGATTATCTCAGGTATTTCATTATAGTAATAGAATGGTGACTAACAAACTGGATAAAATGGAAAGTGGTTGTTCAGTGAGTAAAAATTTAAAGTTCTAGAGATCTGCTATATAATATTGTGTCCGTAATTAGCAATTTCAATATGATAGAATTCAAAATATATTGAGAGTAAATCTTATGGCAAGTAACATAACAGCACACACGAAAGGACACAAGTAAATTTTTGGAACTGTTGAACATGAGAGTTAAATTAATTGTGGTGATAGTATCACAATTTTATATGTATATAATACATATTATACATGGTTATAATATATATTACATATATAAATTTAATAAATTGTACATAAAAATACATACAAATATTTGTATATCACTTATATTTCAAGAAAGTTGCAGTACACAAGTGTAATAATTAATAAATAACATTGTGATTTAAAATCTATTATGTTCAATATCTTAGTAAGACTTTCATTTACTAATCTTTTTATGATTAATTACATGAAAAGAGACATAAGTGTAGTACTAATCTTTCAAAAGAGTTAAAGCAGAATATTTAGACTTATTAAGGTGGAAATGAAAAACATAATAGGATATTTTTCATTTTTAATACAGGAAAATATATGTTTTATAAATTTGATATTCAGCATTCTCTCACATGATCAAAATATTATATTAAATTTGTATTTATTTTCAAATGGCAGGAATACTATTAATTCAACATTGATATGTACAAGAAGAAAGGAAGAAAAATATTAAACTACTTTAATTATACTTTTGAACAGATAATTATAGAACTAAGGTATTCCATGCTCATTAAATGGTTTTTCTGATACCCTGATGAGGTCTGTAATTATTTTTATGCAGGAGTTTATAGTAATGAGAATAGCTCAATGAAGAGGAAGTATGGAAATTACAAGTCTCTATTTGAAAATTCCTGTGGACATTTTCTACAGCTTTTACAAAAATTGCACTTTTCAGACTAGGTTAACAATCACTTTCATACACCTAAATTAATTGTCATATGCAATTAAAAGAAAGTATATGCATTCTGCATAATCACATCTGCAACCCAGGTCTGATCTGTTCAATAGTGCAAGAATTGGAAAAGAAAATCTCAAAAGCAAGAAATGAAATCTTACATCTAAGAGAATGTTTACTAAAAGAATTATCATATCTTCCAGTAAATATTTAGTATTTAGTTGTATAAATTTTGCAAACCAAATATATCCAAATAAATATTGAAAAATTATTTTAATTACTCCATTGTTTGGGACAATTATTATATTTCTGCTACCACTTCCATCTCAAATCTTTATTGTATAAGTAATAGTGTTTTTTATCCCATTATTTAACAGGAAACATTGCTAGATCTAGCCTTGACAATTAATTTCTACTAATATTTTATTAAGATATGACATGCAATTTAAAATGACACCATTTAGAATAACAGATTCCATTGCATGAAAATATACTCAACCCATAAGTGAAGAAGAATCATCACTGAAATCCCAAATATTTTCAAATATAATCATTTTAAACATATTTTCCATAAAATAGGTTGGAAGTGGTGAAATATAAAGTAATCAGCCCTTGACATATAGAAGATACTGTCTAAGAAGATCCCCATAAGAAGCTTGCTTTATGTGTTCATGTTGATAGATACTAATGGACCTGAACTAAATTTCCTCATATTTTCTGTTATATTTTTGAAAGTTAGTTATATTTCTTAATAAGCATGTGTACATTAATTCTGATATATTTTGGAAGTTGAAAATAAAGCATATATTAATAAAGTTGAAATATATATATATCCTCTGAAATAAGAGAAGTGACATCAAGGGGTGAGTTTGTAGATGCTGCCATTTGATGTGTATAACAATCCAGCCCCAGACTTCCATATAAGATTACTTTCAAACTTCATCTGATTGCATTACAAATCTGCTTCTTCCACTCAAAGAGGTTTTATTTAACTTTGCATAGTGTTTATTTTGAAAGCTCTACTTCTTACATAGTTTTCGATTTCCGTGTCTGATTTCTGGGCAACAGAATTTATAGAAAATTCCCTTTAATAAAATCTCCTTGGTTTTCCTTATTAGCTAAAATATTAAAAAGTAATTAAAATAATCTGACATGGGGGTTTCAGGAAATAATCTTAATTTTGAATTATAATTGAAAATAAATACTTAATTTTGTTTTTATTGCTGCAGGTTATTTGCTAGGACATATTCTATATCAGACACTTTCCCTTACATATTCTTCTTCTATAAAATCTTGATAATTTTAATAAAAAGTTATGTCAATCGGCAGATGAATTCAGTGCATAAGAATGATTTACATCAGGTAATTTAGTTTATAACACATATTTATCCATTTGATCTGACTTCAACTGAGAATAAATTGGTTAAAAGTAATAATATTAATTTTTAAATGTCTACATTTGAATCTCTATAGTTTTTGCTCTATTTAACTACTTTTCTTTATTTCTATTTTCTTCATTCGTGTATATTTGGTTACGTATATTTTTCTTTGGGCTTGTAGCAATTTCTTCTTCACTGCTAAGTTTATTTTATATTGTTGATTCAGATTGTTTCTTGAATTTGACCCTCTTTTTTACATATATTCCTAGTTGATATTATTTTTATGTGTGATGCTTAAATTTCTGATCTGCACTATTTTTTTTCATATTTGCAACTTTAAAGGAATATTACACTAATGTTAGAGAGCTGTGTTAAGGATTTCCTATGCTTCATGCCTGTTTGTGAGGGAGTGAAGAGTTTAATGAATTTTTATAGTTTCTTCAAATAACTTACAATTTTTACTCTACAAATATTTTATACTTTATTTTTCTTGAAAGCAATGGCAGATAAGCCCAGAAAGTAGGCAATAAAGGAGTATGGAGCTTAGTATGTTTGTTCATTGAAAAAATCCCTGGTTTTGCTTTGAATTTTAAGGCAGTTTATTTGCCAGCATTTACTTGTTCTGTCTAAAAGTATAATTGTTATTTTTTTAAAAAAAAGAAAATGTAAGGAATATAAATTTATGAAGTAAAATCAGAAGCCAACTTTTCTTCATGTGTCAGAAACCACTGACCACACCATTTTTATATTAGTAGTTTATGATAGAATTTCTTAAGTCTAATATGCAATTTTGATTTCTAAACATGATAGTGTTCAAAGAAGTGTATATCTTGACCAACTGTAATATATCCTAGGTTTGAGAAGTAGGCTCAGCGTTTAAAATACAATTAGGGTAACCTATCACATTAATGGGTTTCAAAAAATAAATCATATTGGATGCAGAAAAACATTTAACGTGAACAATATTCATTTATGAAAAACCTAAGTAAATGAAGAATAAAGAGGAACTTTATCAACTTCATAATGAGTAGTATTTATAAAAACCTATATCTATAAAAATAGCTAACATTATAGTTATGTGAGAAACTCAAATTTTTCTAAGATCAGAAAAACAGGAAAAATGTTCTTTCTTATTCATGTATTTTAACATCTTTCTGAAATTCCTTGCTAACTGAATAAAAACAAAAAAAATACAAAGAAAGACAAAAAGAAAGAAAAAGAAAAAGCAAGAAAAGTCATACAAATTGGGAAGGAAGGTAAAATTTTCCTTATTTACAAATAACATGATTATGTATGTATGAAATGCAAAAAAAAATTGACAAACTCCTGAATACTAAGAGACTACAGCAAATTTACAAGTTATGTGAAAGATCTATGTAGTAAAACTTACAGAATTCTAATAATGGAAGTCAAAAAAAAAAAAAAAAAAAAAGACTAAATAAATGAATAGTTGCTCCAAATCATGGATAGAAGGTTTCCATATTACTTTGTTAGTTTTGTGTCTCTGTGACCAAAATATCTGACTAGAACAACTTGAAGGAGGGAAATATTATTTTGGGCTCACAGTTTCAGAGGTCTTAGTCCATGGTTAATTGCTTCCATTGCTCTGGACATGAGATGAGACAGAACATCATGGCAGAAGGGAATGACAGAATAAACCTGTTCATCTCATGGCAGTCATAAGGCAGAGAGAACAAGGATCCAGAGACAGAGCATAGTTCCCAAAGTCATATATCCACTGATGTACTTCCTTTACTTACTTTCTACATCTTCCTTTCAAATCATTAATCTATCAGAAGCATTAATCCACTGATTAGTTTATTACTCTCATAATCTATTCTTTTTACCTTTGAACATTTCTGCATTGTTTCTTACATGAGCATATTGTAAGCCTCATATCCAAATCATAAAAATTTTCAAATGTCAGTTGTTTTAATTTTGAGCTAATCATGCAATGAAACACCAATACAAATCCTGGAGAAATTTTTGTGGCTATTGACAAAATATTTGAAAGTTTATATGGAGAGTTAAAATAACCAGAATAGCCAATAAGATATAGAAAGACAAGAAAATTTGAATGACTGACATCTCTTCACCCTAAGACTTACTATAAAGGTACAGTAATCAAAACTGTATAATACTGATGAAATAATATGCAAATACATTAGTGGATCAGAACAGAGAGGCCAGAAGTAGATCCACACAGACATAACCAACTGATTTTTGACCAAAGAGCAAAATCAATAAGATAGGGAAATGATAGTCTTTATGACAATTAGAGAAGCAATAACTGGACATCCACAGCAAAATAAAGACTTTACATACTTCCCCCAAAAATAGAAGAAAATGTACCACAAACTTAAATATAAAATGCAAAGCTATAAAACTCCTGACAGTAACATAGGGGAAAATTGAAATTATCTTTGCTTTGTAATGACTTTTTAAATAAAAAAATGCAACACCATGGGAAAATAAATGATAAATTGGAACTTTATTAAACAAAAATATCTACTGTCTAAGATGTTGAGAAAATAAAAAATTAAGTCAAAACCTTAGATAAAATATTTGCAAAATAAATAGCTGTCAGAGGACTCATTGAAAATATAAAAGGAATTCTTCAAAATCAACAATAAGTAGAAACAACTTGATTAAAAATGGGACAAAGGCCTTAACATACCCCACATAAATGAATAACAAATAAAAATATGAAAATATGCTCTAAGTGATAAGGTCATCAGGTAAATGTAAATCAAAACAATAATGAGCCATTACTATACACCTCCTGTAATGGCCCAAATCCCAAACACTGATAAATGAAATTACTGGCAAAGTCATGGAGTAATAAGAACTCTTCTTCAAGGATTGTGGGAATGCAAATTGATACATCAACATTGAAAGACTGGTTGGTTAATTCTTACAAAATAAATCATGTTCTCACCTTACTAATAGGAATTACAATAATTACACTTTTGTTATTTACCCAAAGGGATGAAAATACAAGACCACATAAAAACCTGGAAATGGAAGCTTATAACAGCTTTTTTTATTATTAGAAAACTTGGAAATAATTAAGATTTCTTTCAGTAAGTAAAGGAATAAATCAATACTGACACATTCCGATAATGGAATATTATTTAGCATCAAAAGAAACGAACTCTCAAGCCATGAAAATGCATGTGGGAAACAAATGCATATTGCTAAGTAAAAGAAGCAAATCCGAAAAGGTTCCATACTGTATGATTACAAGTAAATGACATTCTGGAAAAGGAAAAATTATGGAAAGAGTGAACACTTAAATAGATCCATGGTTGCCCAGGACTAGAGGGAAGGAGGGAGGGAGACATGAATAAGCAGACTACAGAATTTTTGGACTAATGAAAATATCCGGATATGATGTTATAATCGTACTTACCTGTCATTCGACATTTCTCCACACCCAGAAAAGGTTGAACACCAAGAGCGAATCATACTGCAAATTATGGACTCTGGATCTTAATGATTTGTCAACATTGGTTTATTAATTGTGAGGAACACAGTATACAGGTAGGGAACATTAAGAATGAGAAATGCAATGTGTGGGTTGAAGAAGAAAATATGTAACAAATATAGGTCCCGGCCTAATCTTTCTGTGATCCTAAAACTGTTCTAAAAATAAAGTGTACTAAGAAAGAAAAGAGAGATAAACCAGAAGAAAAAAAAAACAGTTGGGAACATCAAAATTTGTGGAAAGAGAATGACTTTGAAAAATGAAAAAGGCTTATATGCTGTTTCCAAATCTTAGGAGATTTGTTTCATCTCTGAGAGAATAACAACAATGATAGCAATAATATAATAAAAGCAACTATTCCTGGGCTCTCTGTTCTATTCTACTACTGAATTTTGATACAGATACAAAAATCACACATTGGTGAAAACACACTTTTCAATAAATGGTTCTGAGAATGTTTGCTATACGAGTGCAGGAAAATAAAACTAAATTCTTTACTCTCAACAGGTAAAAATATCAACTGAAACTGGATTAAAGTCTTCAATGTAATACCTGATACTATAAAACTTCTAGAAGAAGACAAGATAGGAAAGGTTTCAGGATGTTGAAGTTGGCAAACTTATTTTTGAACAAGACCTCAAAAGCAGAGGCAACAAAAGCAAAATTGACCAATGTGAATACATAAAACTAATTTTTTTCATAGCAAAGGAAGCAATCTTCAAAGTAAAGAGGTAACCTTCAGAATGGGGAAAAATATTTGCAAACTACTTATTTTACAAGGGGTTAATATCCTGAATATAAAATGAACCAAAAAGAAAACCTCAATAAAAAAGCCAGATTAAAAAGTAGGAAGTAAATAGGTAAATAGATATTTCTCAGGAAGTGCCAATCAAAAATGCAATAAGATATTACCTTATTGATAGGAATTAAAAAACAAACTAACTAAAGATACTAGGTGCTGGAAAAATGTGAAATAAAGAAAATCTTTGCATTGTGTGTCATGATGTATATCAGAACAGCCATTATGCAAAACAGTATGAGATTTTCTCAAAAAGATAAAAAACAGAATTAGCATATGATCCAGCAATCACACCCCTAGGTATATATCTAAAGGAAATGAAATGGATATATCAAAGAGAAATCTGCACTCCTATGCTCATTGAAATACTATTCACAAAGCCAAGACATGGAAACAACTGAAGCATACATTAATTGATAAATGGATAAGGAAAAATGTGGTACATATGTTCAGCAGAATACTATTCATCAATAAAAAAATGAAATCCTATCATTCGTGTCAACATGCATGGAATTAGAAAATATTTTGTTAAGTGAAATAATCCAGGTACATCAAGAGAAGTATTGCATGATCTCACAGATAAGTGGAATCTATGAAAAGTTGATCTCATAAAAGTTAAGAGAAGAACTCTGGTTACCAGTGGCTTGAGAGAGTAGATGAGATCTAGGCATGAGGAAAGGCTGGTCAATGGGTAGTAAGTTACTTGAAAATAAGAAATTGTAGTGTTGTTCTGTTACACAGTAGAGTGACTATAGTTAATAATAATTGCTGGGAACTGTACAGCTACTATTTTACAAGAGTGGTGAGGGGCAGTGGGGAATGGAGGAAAGACAGATACAAAGAAAAAGCTAAGGCCACATGGTTCTTGGTCCCCTGATAAAGGATGAATAACCAAGAACTAGTTTAGCGTGTTTATTGTGTAGGTTTTAAGATCAGAAGGGTTTTCTGTGAGAAAGTTTCTTTAGCAAGCAGGACGACCAGGTCTAAGACTTGTGGTCCAATTATCATTATCAACTTGCACTCATAATTCTCTGTCCCCAGCAGCTGGTGTCTGAACTCAGGGTCAAGACAGACCGTTCCAACGCCACAAACAGAACCTCCTTTGAACAGAGCGTCACCATAGCAACTGGGCAGTCTCAACTCATGCCTGATGCAAGGAGTTCCCAGAGCAGGCACACTCCTGCCCCTAATCAGTCAGATACTGTAATTCAAATCACGGCTTCTGACAAATAATACACTGTTTTAGAAAGCTGGAAGGAAGTGTTTTAAGTGTTCTCTCTATTTAAAAAAAAAGTGAGAAAATAGATGTGTACCCTAATTTAAACTTTTCACAATTTATGCACTTATTTAAACATCAGATTGCCACATAAATTTTTATATTTTTATGTATCAAATAAAAGAAATTTAACTTAAAATTTAAGAAAGAAAAAATCAAGTATAGACAATGTATTTATGTATTATCATTTAATGTGGTTAACCTACTTGTGAAGTACCACTATATACACATTTTTTCCTTAACTTCCTAGGAAACTGTTTCCTGCTCCAGGTTTCTGAATGGAGATTCACATGTACACTTAATATGTCTAGTCCAGGATAAACTACTGGATTGTAATCCTTAACAGCTGTTGTATTACAAATTAACTGTGGTTCTGATTAGAAAGGTTCCAGAGAATAGGCTCTATCCTATTTGTCAACTCCATGAATTTTAGAAGAGAAATTATGATGTATCTATTGTGGCTACACAGTTATTTATTTATTTGTTTTCTGTATTCCTGGATCTTGAAATGTGGTTACACTTGTAAATATTGTTAATTAAATGGAATTAGAGAAATGAATAAAATCATGTTCAATGTTCTGTAAAACAATGATGAATGCTAACTAAAATTGCTTTTCAGAATGAATTTCCTCTTTACTCAAGTGGATTAATTGCAAGTTCTTATCATAAGGAGATGTTTGCATATACAAAAAAGAAAATAGAAAATTATAGTAGTATCTGAGATGGTGAAGATTTCTTGTCTGATTCCAGACATTTTAAAATGTTGCATAGAGATTTTTAATTTTCTGTAGTGATGTGCAGTTGCTGCTGTACCTTGATAGATTATTTTGTTAGGTGTTATAATTGGATGCTTCATATCCATAAAAAAATTAATTCACAAAAGAATAGATCTTATAGAAATTGCTATGACATTTATGCATATTTTTTTTTTTACTTTTGGTATATTTTTATTCAAAAAAAATGTTGCTTTCCTTTATGGTTTGAATCTGGAATGTTTCCTAAAGTCTCATGTGCTCAGAAGGGAAATTTTTGGAAGTGATTGGATAGTGAGGGATTTGTCCTCATCAGTGGATTAATCCACTGAAGCCTAAATAGACTGCTGGAAAGTGGGACCCAGTTGGAGAAATCAGCTCCCTGGGAGTGTGCCCTGTAAGGGGTTTTCAACTTTCTGTCCCTTCCTCACTCTGTGCTTCCCAGCTGCCATGAGCAGAGCAGCTCTCTTCATGTTCTGCTTCACCTCAGGCCAGAGTAATGGAGCTGACTGACCATGAACTGAATATTCTGAAAACTGTGAGCCCCAAAGGAAATCTTTGCTCCTGTAAGTTGTTCTTGTAAGATACTTTGATTACAGTAACAAAAATCTAACACAGTTTTCAATAAAATAACTTTTGAAAATTCTCATAAAGACAAAGATTTTCTACTGTCTGATTTCAGGACAATCTAAACCTCAATTTTATTCTTTAAAAGGACAGTATAATTTAAAGTGGTAATCAAACTCTTTAAAATAAGTCATATGAAAGTTATAAAGCACGATCCAATTTTGAGGCATAATACCAAGGAATGAATATTTTTAATTACTTTGAAAGAACATTATCAGTTATGTAAATGAAGTATTTCAAAAGTTTTGAGCTACAGAGAATATAGTTTCCACAGTTGTAGAACATTATAATGCTAAAATCAAGTCACCTGTCAATCAGCAATAAATCTACTCCCAGTTTTACATTTATTAAATCTTTTATTTTACAGAGCTGTTCTTTTCTCTAATGCCTTCAAATTAATTGACAACAAATATAGAAAAAAACCTACGTGTGGAATACCAGTTAAATTTATTAATAAAACCAAAAACTTAATTCGATCCTTTTCCTAATTTTCCATTACATAGTCTCCTCATAACAAAATACATTCATAGCTCATTGTCAAGAAAAGGTTTCTGTCTTTTGATGAACAACTGGGCTTTTTTTTTCATTACATGTAAAATGCTAGGTAAGATCCTAACATTGTACATACATAAAGTTCAGAGGAAAGTTCTGTTGTTTATTGCCTTGAATTTGTTTAACATTTCCCCTAGGCATCACTACACATTTGGTGATAGCTTTTTTTCTCAGACTGTCTTTTCAAAAATATCTGTAGAGAAAACAGCCTTGGAGAAGACAGGTAGTATCACCCTCTTGGGCAAGGAACAATGTTTTCCTGCTGAAAGATAATGTTTTTGCTGCAGGCCATACAGGTTTTCCAGTGTCTCTTGTATGGATGTGGGAATTTCCTAAACTAAGATTCATCACCTGCAGCACAGATCTACCATTTGGAAAAATTCTTCTGGGCCAATAGTGATCATCTCTATGGAACTTTGGAGACAAGGGGAAATGGAAATTAATTCCTGATAAGAGCTTCAAAAGCATGAAGCTCTTATTATAGGAGTAATAAGACCTAGGGGTCCTGTGTATTCCAGAAGCACTTAGGAAACTAACTAATAAATTTTCCAGAAAAAAAAAAACTCACAATTTTCAGTTTTTGACAATTTCCCCTCTACATTTTCTTATGAATATATTTTAATATTGAAAGCATTTTATAAAATTCTACATCTACCTAAGTCTCTTTTGGAAGTAGGTTACTTGTAAATAAATTCAGTGTCAATAGCAACTATTTTATAGTATCTGGAAATTCTTCTGAGTTTATGTGAATCATTCTCATAACTTATTGTCTCATGAACTTTTAATTTCTGCTCCTTGGAAGGGCAAATTTGCAGGGGTGGTTGCAATATCTGTTCTCTTCCTTCTAATCTGCATATATGATATCATATTCTAAGCTAGATAACAAGGTGATGTAATCCTTGAAGCAAAAAGATTCAGAACTAGAAACATTGGGTTTAAATTTCAATTTTGTAACCTATGTTTTTTTCAGGAAATTAACTCACTTTCACTATATGTCACTTTCTTCATCAGGAATTAAGTTCCAATAAATCTTTTTATTACCCTTGTATTGATGTCTACGTCACTGTTTTTCATTAGGATTTTTATAAGCTGGGTCCTGAAATTCATATGTCAACCAGTGTTTGTCATATGAAAATGATTTAAGATAGCAATTATTAGTGTGAAGTAACATTATCACAATATTTGTGTAGAAAAAATAATAATCAAAAATTAAAACTAGTGTTTTAGAAAAGCATTTTTCAGTAGATATTTCTGTGCTGATTCTAATGTTCATATTCTAAGGTATCATATGAAGTTAACAAACAATAACAATCAGGAACTTATTTTCACTTATATATGTGGTTAATTAATTCAAATTTAAATAACAACATTTACCAAGTGACTACTGAATGGAACAGAATAATTTAGACTTTAAATATTTGTCCACATTCCATCATGTTGTTTTATTTTAAAACAGATTTTAAAATATGCATAAAAAACTGATAAATCAGCATTAGGTTACTTATTTGTTGCATTGTTTTCTATATTTTTCTGCAATTTTGTAAGTTTGTGAAAGAAAAATATACTGCATATTCTTCAGTGTGTTAAGGTTTGTTATATAATTCGTATACTGGTAAGAATAAAAATTTAAATTTGTGTCTTTCCCTGACACAGAAGAAGCTTGTCTCTTATTTGGAAAAATGCACTTATGAATCATTGAGTATAAAAATTATGAAATAATTATTATTAAAGCATAATAATTAAGCATTAACTTATTAAAATTACATTAGTATTATTCATAAAAAACATGATCATAAATTTGTTATATAAAAAATAAACAAATATATTATTATGGCTGAGACTTAGAATGTCCATCAAAGTTCATGTGTTTAAATACTTGGTCCCTATTATGGTTTGGATTTGAGGTATCCTCCAAAAGCTCATGGGTGAGCCAATGCCAGATGACTCAGAGGAAAACTGATTGGGTTGTGAGATTTACTCCCTTGATAGGGATTAACTGAGTGTTAACTGAAGTGGTAGGGTGTGGCTGGAGGAGATGAGAATTTTGGCATGGCTTTGGTGTATATATTTGTATCTGGAGAGTGGAGTCTCTGTCGTCCTGGTCACCATGTTGTGAGCTGCTTCCCTCTGCCACACACTCTGCCATGATGTTCAGCCTCATCTCTAGGAATGGAGCCAGCCTTCTATGGACTAAAAAACTGTTCCTCTTCTGTTATTGTGCTGGTTGGATCCTTTTAGTCCCAGCAGCGAAAATGTTAACTAAAACAGTCCCCAACATGTCAATGTCCAGAGATTTTGCTCAACTTTTTTGAGCAAACTCAGGTAAGAAGTTAAAAAAAAAACCAAAACTGATAAATCAGTATTACTTTACTTATTTGTTGCATTGTTTTCTATACTTTTCTGTAATTTTGTAAGTTTGTAAAAGAAAAATATACTATGTTGGTGATTTCAGGAAGTGGTTAGATCATGAGGGCTGTAACCTGATTAGTGGATTATTCCATTTGATGGATTAATAATCTGAATGGGCTACTAAGAGGGGGTGAAAACCATAGGCAGGTGGGGCATCGTTAAAGCAAATATCGCTAGAGGCTGGCCCTTTTCTTACCCTGCTCCCCTTTCTGACTGACGTGGACTGAACCCTCTTAAATGATGAGCCAAAATAAATGTTTCCTACACTAAGTTGTTCTTTTCAGATATTTTGATCACAGTGACAAAAAGCTGACTAATAGATATATTTAAATACACTGGATAATAAAAACTTAAATAGATAAGAAGGTAAAATCTTTGTTTCATATGACTAACAGTCTCAACATAGGTACTCTGGAACTGGAGCCCTGGGTCAACAATGTGTTTGGAAATTTTGATCCTTCTATTTTCTTCTCTGCTTTCATTATCAAGGGACTTTTCTTTTCATTATTGCAAGATGACTATTATACACTCAGATAGGATGTCTACAATTCATGAGGAAAATGGTGGTAGATGAAGAAGCAACACAGAAAGCTTTAAAAAGTCCCTTCTATTTCAGTGTGTCCATTTCAAAATCTTCTTGGAAGCTTCACCCAGTGATTTGTCCCACCTCCCACAGTTGGTCTCTTCAGATTTTCCTGCAGGAATATGGTATTTTTATTAATAGAGCCAAATAAAAAGTGGCTATGAAAAGGCTATGAATTAAATCCAGTGTCTACAGATTTGTTAGATAAGATCAAAACTTATAAAAAAATCCGAAATTAAATTATAAAACACTCCCATTTATAAATCTTGATTATGAATGAAGAGGAAAACAGCAAAATGACTGTTAAAGTGAATTCACCAAAATGTTAAATAAATATATAAGAAATGTGGGAAGAGACATACTGCACTCATTAGAACCTTATTATAAAACAAAATGTAAAATGGTATATTATAAAGAAAGAATTTTAAAAAAATAAATTAATCCAGTTACTTTGTTTTTTGGTCAATTTTTAAGAGTAATAATATAGGCAAAATTCATCCTCAGTAAATTGTTTCATAGCTTTCAATCATTTGTCAGTTTAAAAATAAAAATGGACAGATTTCCAATGACTGAGTTACTATTAAAAGCAAGCATCTGGAACACAAGAAGTTTACCTAACAAAAACATGATGTCTTTATTCCTAATGTATCTCCCTTTTCTTTTCAATATGAAGATATTGTTATGTATATAAGTAGATTCAGATATTTATGTAATTGCATTCTGTGGTGAGTTAGCTAACGAAAATCAGGAATAATGCATAAGGTCCAGAGAGTTATAGAAAATATTTTATTGTAAACTAGTAGAACATTCAACAGAAGTTGTTATTTCAGATTTTCTGTGTTCCTGTTTATAAAGCACCCTAAAATTTGGCATCATACAGTCTATGAATACATGTTGTTAAACAATGAATGGCATAAAATAAATGCAGTGTTCTATATAATGAAATGTAGGAGGAATGAATGCCTAAGTAACTTTTGAATGACTTGGTATCAGAGTCAGCTTTTGAGTCCAAAGGTAAAGCACAAGTAGAGTTTGGGGACAGAGAATTCACAGAAAGAATCTGAGACTGGAGAAAAATAAGGTGATGACTAAGAATTTTAAATAATAGCCTAGTATGTAGTAAATTTATCCACATACAAGTAGAACTAGTTCCACATTCTTCTTTCCATTAGTGATGTAAGTTTATAAACAGGGACAGAAAATAAAAAATATGTTAACATAAGTGCAAAGAAAATAAAGCCCACTTTTAATTGAGTGATCATATCTGAGAATGTTTCAATTTGATATTTGAATAAAAGACCATGTATGGTAAAGCCATTTCCTCTATGAGGCTGCACAGCACAAAGGACTATTTAGTTACAATTTTCTTGAAAAATGTTGGACTTGGCAATAATCCATTTCCCCGTAATTTGCTGAATTATGCTAAATAAGACTTAATTATTAATGCTATGGAGCAATGTTTATGAACACTTCAAAATTCAATGGTGTTGTTACATATGTGACTCTGTGTGATTATTTGGGAAACAAATGATACAAGGACAGGATAATTTTCATGAAAAATGCTTTTCAAATGGCCATACCTCTTGGAAAAACTCACACACATTTTCCCATGAGAATATAATAAAATTTGCAAAAATATGGAAAATTCTAAGTACTGATATATGGTGAGTTTGCTTAAAATACTAAAATTCCATACATGTAATTTATGAATAGTATTCAAAAGAATTATTCCAAGCAAGAAAAAAAAACTTAGTAAAACTCTTAGGTAGTAATAAGAATATTTATGTGGAGAGTGATGTTCAAATAAATAAACAATAAGTCAGTTTGGAAGGGTGTCCTTATATTTATTTATGTATATTATAGTATAATAACAGCACTTCTGATAAACATGTAAAACTGAAGCAGTGATTTCCCCTGCTTTTTATTCAAATACAAGTAAAATAACCATACAAGACTTTAAAAAAAATTTCACAGGGTCTCAGAGAAAGCAAAAGAACATGACAAAAATAAAACTGTTAAAGCGGGAAATTATTTTATTTTTTGTATATATTATAACTTCAGTTCTATACATCCCAAATATGAAAGGTAGGCTGCTTTGGAAGAGTTAGAAATATCCAAGGTAAAGAATTAATCATAGCAAATGTTTCTGAAAGCCATGTTGAGAAGATGTTAGAAACAGGAAAATGGCTGAAAACTTGTTGAAATAGTAATCAGATCACCAAGTGTCATGATCTGTCTTTCACCATAGTAGACATTTGAAAGTGCACCATCTGAAAAAAAAAGGAGAAGAAAAGGAAGAAAATAAAGACAATCATTAAGTCTCTATACAGTAAAGGAAGGTGCATGGTCCACCCTTCATTATGTGCCTGTACAGTGGCAGTGAGTCTTGCCTGTTCATGGAATATTCTTCTCTGAGTAATCTATCAGGCTGGCAATGGGGTGGGGAGGAACAAGGATACTTGGAGTTGAGACTCAACAGAAGAAAGAGAGATGTTCCTGAGTGATGCGTTAAGATGTTCAAAGGAAAGGCATTCAGGGGTTAGAGGTTTTAAATTTTCTCAGTGGAATAAATCTCTTAAGTTCTTAAATATTTCAAAGGGGAAAAACTTTGATGTTTTAGAAATTAACAGTATTTAACGTTCGAGTAAACATTTTAAATTCCTTTTACACTTTGTAACTATACTAAACTAGTTCTTCCCATACTTAATTATCATGAGAGTAATTATATTCTTAGACATTATCTAAGAGCCACTTGTCAGCATCTCAGAAGGTGTTATGTTGTTTCTACAATATCACAGTCCCTCTGTGTGAATTGCCGGGATGGCAGACAGATTTCTAATGACCACTTTAAGAGAAAGGAACATGAAAAGTATCTGCTTTTATAATCAAAAGACAAAAATATATCAAAACAGGATAGTTGAGCTTTACCTTTTGTTTCACAGTACCAGTCATGTAGAGTTCTCATTGGAGAACTGTGAATATGACAAAGTTTTCCAGTTTCATACAGCAAATGTGTTTTGGCAAAGCCCCTGCAGTAGCTGTTTTCAGTCTGCTCTTGTGTTTCAGTACCATTATTTTTCTTTAAACATCCCCCTGAACATCTGAAAATGAATTTGCGACATATTCTATGTGTGGATATTCATTTTCTCATCCTCTTATTAAAACAGTTTGCAAAATATCGACTGTCTTTTCCTATTTTCTAATGTAAGTCTCTTCAGCGATGACTGATGGTTTTCTCCTTCTGTTCTTCCACTCCTCTGACTTCCCACTCATTCCAGCCCCTCCTGTTTATTCTGTCCCTCCTGCTGTGCCCACCCCATCTCTGATGGTTAACTCCTGACACCCACTTTGTAGTATAAATGTCCAGGGAAGCTGTGCTAGAATGTGAGGGCACAGCTTTGTCATGTTTCTTTCCCCATGACTGCTGTTTTAGTCAGGTTTTTTTTTTTCTTTTTATTTTTTTTTCGCTGCTATGACTAAAAGATCAGAACAAAACAATTTTAGGAGGAAATGTTTATTTGAGGGCTCACCATTTCAGGGGTCTTGGTGCATATAAGGCTGGCTCCATTCCTAGGGGTTTGAGGTAAGGCAGAACATTATGACAGGAGAGTGTGGTGGAGGGAAGCACCTCACAGGACTATCAGAAAGCAAAGACAGAGGTCTCCCCTTGCCAGATGCAAATATGCACCCCAAAGCCACGCACCAATTCCCATCTCCTCTAGCCACACCCTACCACTTCAATTACCACTCAGTTAATGCCAATCATGGAATTAATTTACTGATTGGTTTAAGACACTAATAACCCAATCATTTCTCCTCTGAACCTTCTTGTATTGTCTCACACGTGAGCTTTTGGGGGACACCACATATCCAAACCATATCAACTACTGTGTGCTTTAGTTTTACATTCTGTCTGCCTTTGCCTTGCACATAATTTTCAGTGCTCAATTCTTTTCTGAAGTGTGTGTGTGTGTGTGTGTGTGTGTGTGTGTTTTCACATTTTAAGGGGAGATTTATTCAAACTCCTTATTAAGTTCAGTTATAGCTTCTTCATTCTTCCTTTCGAAATTTTAGCCAAAGACAGCTCTTGTCATCCTGAACATAGCCACTTTGAAGGGGCAGTGTATGTTTTTGATAGGGAGAAAAAGAGGGGGTGGAGAAGGCCTCCTCTGGAAACTTTTCTTTAATGAATTTACCTTGTATACGCACACACAGAAAGCCAAGTGTAGGGTTTTCTATGAAAATTTGAAAGTAAATCGTCCTTGGAAAAAAAGGTATCACCTGTTTCCATCAATAAGCTCATTATTCTGTTTACTACAGCTTTGAAAAAATAAGGATTATGGTGAAGCAAAATGCCAATATTTATCAATCACTTACTATTTAGCATTGTTGTAAGTACTGTAAATCTACCAATGGATTTAATTTGACACTCACAAAAATATATTGAATGAAGAGCTATTCTTATGCACTTTTGATAAATGAGGAAACAGATTAAAGAATGTTTAACAACCAAGTTTACACAACCCAGCAGTGGTGACAGAAATTCAAATCTAGCCCGAAGAAAAAAAACTCATGTTTACCAAACTCAAGAATTTTTTCATCTTTGACTTTCTTTTCTTTGTTCTTTGGCTCTGTGGCCTTTGATGCATTTTCCTTAGAAATATGCAATGCTTATTAATACATGAACTTAAGCCAGTTTTAAGTGTGCTGCTGAGCATTGGGTTCTGCATTAGTTTAGTTAAAAAAAACTAAATAAGAATCATGGTGTGTTGGCACATGCCAGCAATCCCAGTTACTCAGGGGGCTGAAAGGCAGAAAGATTATAACTTCAAGACCAGCCTGGATAACATGGTGAGAACTCTTTTTCAAAACAACAAAGACAAATAAATTAGCATTAGCTAATATATGATGTATAACTAATATAAAGCATATTTTAAGACAACTTCTAAAATCATAATAGCTTGATCTTTTCTAAATAAAATTTTTATTTCCCTTTTACTGACACAAAGTTCTCTCATTTCTCAATTTCTAGATCTCAATTTCATTATTATTTAATACTTTTTTGTTATTTGATTTTTTGAGCATTATACAATTAACATTCTTCAAACTCATAATTATTTCTTGCGCAAAATACATTATTTTGTGAACTCCCATCGAACAGAACACATTTTGCATATTTAAAATTCAAATCTCTTGTATTCCAGCATTGAATATGTGCTTTTTATGAAATAGTATGGAATCATTCATCTTACTCATATCCATCTTGTCTCAAACATTAAAATATTTTAAGTCAATCTCAGTCAGGTGTGTATTCCTATCACTAGTACTTTAATATCTACATATCTTAAGTAAAGATATCAATTTCAAATTCAAATTTCCATATGTTCATAAAATATCTCTACATTTTATTACCTTTTGTTATATTAATTTGTCTTTTTTGAAAAATTCTACACAATATTCCATCATATGAACATATTATAATTCATGGAATACTTTATATGCAAATGTAATGTCTCATATATAAATCAGCATAGTAATAGTGTTAAATAAATTACTCATTAATTTAAATAAGCACATTTAAGAAAAATATTAATATGCAGTTTGAATGTATACACTACCTTATAATTTTTCTGAAGAGGGTATGCAAAATATAAAATAAGACTATTACAATATATTTATTCAATCAGAAGTTTTCTTATATACTTCACAAATTAAGAAATGTTTTTTTAAAAAATTTTTCAGCTTTGCTTTATACAACTAAGTTACTCCATAATGGGAAATTCACCTAACACTAATGTTGATTAATTTTTAAAGGGGAGGGTATGCAATAGCTTTCATTATCTATAATAATTATATGCATGCATTAAAGCACCTAGAGAAGACAAAAACTAAAAGTACTTATGAATGTCTTCTTATTTAAAAAAAATGAAATTAGAAGAAGTCAGTGAAAGTCTACTGTGTGATTCCACCACTCTTAAAGTTCCTTTAATCAAATGCATGAGCCAATTATAAAAATGACAAAAGTCGCAATGCTTTGTTGGGAAACCTGCTGACATGTTTCCTTTATGGAGGTCATAGTAGAAGAGTGGTTTTGGCTGTCTTCCAGCATCATGTGGATACTTAATTTCATTTTTATTTAGGTCTTGGTGACCTACTCTTCACGGCTACATCAATGATAAATGGACATCTCATTTTAGCAACATATACTATAGTAACCGGTATCAGCAGTTTGACACATTACTAATTAAATATTGATTTGTTGAATGAACTCTAGGTCTTCAGTACTTCTCTAATTATAATAATGACTTTTCCACATGCTGACAGTTGTGTTCCTCTTTAAAAAATAAAAGACACATAGAGGTTTACAAAAGTATAAATTTTTTAAGCACATGATATCCCAAGATATGGTTAATAAATTAGACATATTATAATAGGTTCAGGCAAATTGCTTTTACTGTTCAAAATAAAGAAAGATGTCATGCTTTTAATCCCATTTGATAATGAAAAACTATAACATTTAACAGTAGTGGCATGGCCTTTTAATAATACATTTACTCAAAAGAATTAACTCCATTCTTGGTGAGCAGCTATTCAATTGGATTATTGTCTCTTCTATTAACATTTAAGAGCATTATATGTCTCAAAACAGAATTATTTGTCACTTCAAATGATCATAAATAAATCTCCATCAGTTGAACTATCTCTAATAAAAGTAATATTGCATTGATAACAGCATTCTCTATATTATAGAATTTATTTATGAAGAAACTGACATGTAGAAGATCAATCAAGGAACAGAAACTGTAAACAGGCAGATTTGAGAGAGAGAGAGAGAGAGAGAGAGAGAGAGAGAGAGAGAGAGAGAGAGAGAGAGAGAGAGAGAGAAGCAGGTATAAAGGCTAGCCCAGAGAGAGAGAGAGAAACATAAAGGCTAGCCCAGGAAATCAAGACCCATGGACAATGTTCACACCAGCCCTGACCATGTTTTATCTATTGAAGATTAAGATAAAGCTTTGGAAACAAAGAATGAAGTTGAAAAAAGACACAAAACAATGACTGCTCTTTTGAGAGAAGAATCCAAGAAGCACATGAAATAATCTGCTCTTTCTACTCTGTTTTATTCTTTCTATAATTTCTCTACAATTGTTTTTTCTGACTAATTTTATATGATATTTTGTTTCAAGTGTTGCTTAACTATTGAATATCTATAAACTATGTAGGATGTAGAAAACAAAAATACAAAATGCACTAACTTTAAGTACATTTCTTTGAAATGTCATCTGCTTCTTACTACCTGACCTACTTTCAGGTGTTTACTTTCTTCCCATTCAGTTTCATCAATTTGGGGTAGCATACAAGATTTTCAGTATAGTCACCTTTGCTTTTGACATTTTGATTGAAAAATTCAGATTCTTTAGTGGATACGAATGTTTTTCAAAATTGGAGAAAGAGATTTTCTGTCATCCAAATAATTGTTATCTTTGGTCATGAAATACTGTGTATATTCCCCTTTTAAATGTTTTTCTCTCCCACCAAACAATTGCCAGAGGTTACCCTCTTCTTGGGCATTTTCACTTTGAAAATGCCCAAGAAGCCACACTTTTTAAGGACTAACATTCTTAATTGCATGGATTTTAATTTCCTCCCACTTATACCCATGGTTATCAGTGAAGGGGGGTTAAAGTTTTCCCATAAGAGACACTGGGCAACGTTTGGAGATATTCTTGGTTGTCATAACCCGGACTAGAGAAGGAGGGGTAGAGTTTGCTGCTAGCATGGGGGTCGGGGGAGGCCAGGGATGTTGTTAAACACCCTGCATGCTCAAGACAGTCCTCCAAGAGAAGGAATCATCTAACTCCAAATAGAATGGGGCTGAGGTTAATTAACTTGCCTCCCTTTACACCCTTCAGTACTTCCCCACTCAGGTTACAGGTTTCCTCTTTCTGGCACTAGTTAGGATGTAATGTAGGCTGTCGCTAGCAATCCTATTTTCTCCTTCCATTAATTTTTTTCCGTGATCTTGCTCATCATCAAAATGAGCAGCTGGACACAGGCATGATTGATTACTTATTGGGATTTGTTTGTTTGCTCATAGTTATTTGGGGCAATAATTATTTAAAGTTTGGCTTAAGGCATCATTTTGTGTATTTCTGTTTGATTTTTATGAATATTTTGAATATTTTGGAAGAAATCCTGGGAGAGGTAGATATAGGCAAATATTATTGTGTTCAGAGATTCAAAAGCCTTTCTACAGGACCTTATTAAACCACATTTTTGTTGTTGTTATTAGCTGAGAAAGACTACATAATAATTGTATTTTGGGCCACAAACTCAAGTAAAGGAGATTGTGTCTTTAAATTTTTTGAGGATTTTTTTTTTTGGTCTCTGTCCTTCGACAAATTCCAAAGTGGGCAAATGAGCAGGTCCATTTGAAGCTCTTACATTCACTGAGGGTCCCAAAATGACTTGGTTGAATCATCTACCTGGCACATATTTGCTATCCCTTCCTTCCTTCCTCCTCCCCTCCCCTCCCCTCCCCTCTCTCTCCTCTCTCTCCTCTCCTGTTCTTCTCCTCTCCCTTCCTTCCTCCCTCCCTTCCTTCCTGAATACCAAGAGAATGCAAGGACTTTAAAGGAAATTCAACTTCTCTGTGCCCTCTCAAATGTAAAAAGCCAGCTTCATGACTCTGTTGCTACTGCTGTTTCAAATTTATTTAATCAGAGTTCTAAGCAAAGCACTTCAAAGATATTCAATTCTTGCATTGATATTTGTAGGGCAAAAGGGTATTAGATGAAATTCTGGAAACAAATATTAAAGTCTTAATGTTTAGTTAAAAGGAGTTTTACCTGACTTTGCTGATAGTCAACCAAAATGATGAATCACTAGGTTTCCACAAGTAATTTTTTCCTCATCTATACGTTATCAATACATTCCCTTTAATAAGTCATGTTGATAATATTTACCCTGTATATGATATGATGACAGTTGTACTGTATCTCTGTGGTCTTCCTAAATCTCATAACTCCAGTCTAACCTTGACAAAACAACTGTCATTTGAAAAATGTTCTGTAAAATTTATAAGAATGATAAGTATCCTGGGTTGTTTCTTGGAATAGAAAAAAAATATTGGTAAAACAAAACAAAATTCTTCAGTACTCTTAGTAAAATATGGATTTTAGTTAACAATATTGGTCCATTAATTGTAAGAAATATATTACACTAATGTATGATCTTAGTTATAGAGGAAACTGGATGCAGTATATGAGACTTCTGAGTATGACATTTTTTTCTTTTAATTTATTTTTTAGTTGTAGATGGACACAATATCTTTATTTTTATGTGATGCTGATGATTGGATTGCCTCCCATGTGTGAGGCAAGCACTCTACCACTGAGCTAATAATTTGTAAATCTAAAATTGTGATGAAAATGAATTTTATTCAAAATAAATGCAAAAATCTTAACTAAAATTTACTCATCATTTAATGAGAATACCTGTATCTTCTCCAAAAAATGACATAAATGTCATGATACAAATATTTTACCCAATTAAGTTTTGTATTTTATCCCATGCTATATTGTACAGTGTCATCTAGGGTCACCCAGATATATAGAATTCACTTATATATAGAATTCACTTGATTTAATGTAAAAGTAAATTGCAATGACATCATAATTGCTACTTTGAAAAGTACATTGTTAAAACTTTTAACTGAAAATAAAATCATGCATGTTGCATAAGTTGAATATAACAGCAAGGGACTTTTTTTTCTTCTTATAAATGTTTAGTAAAAGGAACACTGCCAAGTAGTGTTCAAAATTTTACAAGGGGAAATCACTTGGAATCTATGGTAATTATGGATAAAGGGAAAGATTCAAAAGATGAAGGAAGTTCTATGTCAATTCTTTTCCTTTCCCCCATGTTTGCCTTCCTTAGAATCTATATCAGTGTCTATTAATTATCTACTCTTGCCAGGAAAACTTGCAATAATATCTAAACTATTCCACAACTCAACTGCACTGGTTGTTTTCATACATTTAAATAAGGTGCTAAATATAAAAATCTAGCAGCTTAATCATGCTATAGTTAACTCAATTACATATTTACATATGAATCTTACTAGTTTCATAAGCCAAGTATGCATTCTATTGTTTATATTTGCCCATTACACAACATGACGCTACCTTCAACTACAGTTTGCATATTAGCCCCCAGCTTATTACAATGGACTTAAATTGACATTGTATTATTTCACTATTAATAACTGTCAGCCCACCTCTCTCCAGAGAGTCACAGTGATCAGCACTCCTTGCTGCCCTCCACCTCCATTGGATTCTTCTTTATGCATTAATTAACTTTATTTATTGACATTTTTCCTTTATGAACAGCTGGTGATTTTAACCACCCCTATAGCTTTTGATATTAAAGTTGTGGATAAGTTATGAGCTACCACTGCCTGATTACTAACACATGATTTTCACCTTGACTGTAGCATTGGTACTATATAAGAATGAATCCTTTCATAAGGGATTTAACTAATTTTGATAAAATTGTGTGCAGTGTACACCAGGCTTGGCAGAAAATGTTTCCTAAGTGATTCATTCTATGCATGTCAGACACCTTATGAATGCTTTAGAAAATCTAAATGTAATGTCCAAAATGTATACTTCATTCAGGAACTACAATTATATGATTACTTGAATGGAATTTTCAGCCAATCTATGAATTCCAGGTATTCTAACTGTGTAAGCCTGGGAAGTTAAAATTGTTATTAGGCGAACACACACCCCTGTTTGGAGTGAGAGATTAAAAGTGATTCAAGGGTTCCTTCTAGATCTGGTATTTGCAGGTGGCAGGGCAAAGTCATGGAGTATAAAGCAGGCATCCACCCTAGCTCCAAGAATGGGGATGAGTTTAAGAGCAATAGGTTGCCTTTCAAGAAGATATTCTAAAACATATATCATTGTTCCAAAGTTCTAATGATATATAGACTAGAATACATTTCCCATACTCTATGATATAGCTTTAAATATTTAATATCTTTCCCCCAAAATGTGTCATTGACATCAAATATCAGCTAGGTCCACTTTCTCCAACTTTTCTGTTCACTTTTGTTTAAGAATCCCTGGGAACATCTTTAGTTTTTATAACAATGATATTGTTCTGTTTTTTCTACTCTATGTTAAAGTATATCTATGAATAAGTATTATAAAAAGTAAAATAATTGTGGGTTCATGTAAGTGAAGGAAAAGATAGATGATAAATTATCATTGTGTGTTTCAAGCTAGAAATGACTATAATTTCTGTATGTTAACATACTGAAATTTGTGAGATCATTCTGAGATCACACAAGAACAATACGACATAATGTTTTTGTTATCTCTCTCATCAGAATATAAATATATATGTAGTTAAACTAGAGAATAAAATGCAATATTTTCTATAATAGTTAATGCAAATTTAATTATTTTATATTAGTCTATTAGTTTTAACAATACTCTATATATTTAAAAATACTTTTAAATTATTTCTTTTCTTTTTCTTTATTTCTTTTCTTTTCTTTATTTTAGGCAATTAATTGTTGAACTTTAAAGTCTATTGAGAATGAACTTTATAGAATACAGCAGTGGCATTATTCTGAGAGATTGGCAAGTCACTCAGCAGTGATCTGAGTCTCAGGTACCACAGCCATAAAAGAAAAAAAAAAAAGCAGTACTATTAATGTCTTTCTTTGCAGGTTTATTTTTAATGAATATGAAAAGTAATTTATTGAATTCCATCAAAAGTTTCTGGCACAATGTGATAAAAATGTGAGAAATCTACTGTTAATTTCCTCCACAAATTAACTCTATATTCTACTACCAATATTTTAAATGTAGAATTAAGGGTATAATATGAATATAATATTCTACAAATGTGCAGAGGAAGTTTTACTATAAGAAATTTCCCAGTTTCCAATTCTAACTTACTACTGTCACTGCAGGTAAGAAATAAGTTGAGTATTTCCCATCAGAAGATTTGCCTTACTGATTTTCTCCTTACTGTAGCATTTCAACACCTTGCACAAATGAGAAACTTGACACTGTCTTTCCGAAGGAAAAAAGAAAACTTATGCTTCACAAACAAAGTATAGATTTGAAGGACAAAGCAATATTTTTTGTTTCAAAACAATGCAATTTGCTTGATATTATAATTATTTAAAACAAAGCAGAATAGCAGGATATACTTGGAAAATTACAAAATCATACTCTATAGGGCAATATAACACATGACTGTGTTTATTGTTTCTAATACAGGAGCGTACTTTGGCAAGTAAAGAATTGAAAAGTGAAATAGATACAATTCAATTGATGAACAATTTGATAACAAAAAAGGATCATGTGTATATAATAATGTAAGATTATATTTAAGGAATTTTATTTTCATAAACTAAAGTATATCAGCAGAACACATACATATTTGAATATGTCAAATTTGTTTTTGCTAAAGAAAGGCTCTTAGGTATTTGCTTTATTCACTAAGGAATTCCCTCATGTTGCTCTTTTTAGAGGAATCCTTGAAATGAGAATATTTCAATTCAATGCTTCCATTTATCAAATTAAGAAAGAATTTTGATTTATCAAATTAATTTACAATGAATCACTGTCTCACAGGCCATCTTTAATGCTAACTTCATCAGTATTTACCATCAGCTATAGTAAAATAAAAATTTGGAAATTTAATGATCAGAAATTTCAGGTTCAAAATGAGAGCTGTCTTGTAGACACTAAAGGCTCTCTCACAACTGTTCACATAATCCTGATGGAGATTCAGTGAAATATTTAGAAACCATTAACAATCTTCTATAGTAATTCTGACAGATAATCTAACATTGGAATCTTATAGGAATTGACTTTAATATGAAGTAGCCTAGCTAGGCATAGCGGCACATACCTGTAATCTCAGGGACTATTGTGGCTGAGGCAGGAGGATCCCAAGTTCAAAAACAGCCTCAGCAAAGGGGAAAAAAATTAGTAAGATACAAAGGAGGTAGTGAGACCCTGTCTAAAAAAAAAAAAAAAAAAAAGTGAGAATGTGACTCGGTGTTTAAACACCCCTGGGTTCAATCCCTGGTAATCCATCTGGGTGGGGAGAAAAAATAACTATATGTATATATAATTAATGTAATATATATAATTAATGTAATATATAATTTACCACTTTTCCTCCATCTAAGTCTAATGTATATAAATATATTTACATATAGACTTAGATGGAGGAAAAGTGGAAAAATTTAAAGCCATTCTTTAACTTCTAGAAAAAAAATTCTTCATTTTCTCAGCAGCCACCTTGGACTTCTTAGATAAAATACTTCATAATTCTACCACTATTGACCAATTAACTCCAAGATGCAGAACCTCTCAGAAGCAGAGACCTCCTATAAAACCCTGTGCTGGAGCTGTTTTCTGAGACAGACATCTCAAATCACTGCTAATTACTGGAAGAACACAGGAAAAACAGGTGACGGCAAAGTTTGTTGTGAAGAGAGCAAGACCTCCCATGGGTAAATAGCTGTAAGTAAGGGCAAAGAAAACATAGCCCCGTAGCAATGCTGGCTGACAAGTGTGATCGTCAGTGTACAACTTTGGCTCCGTTTTTTGGCTCAATACCAGAAAACCTGGAAACAATGTTCAGAAAACACTTAATCAAAGTAGAGCAGGGCCAGAAGAGGAAGAACTGCCAGGAATGGGGAATTGGACTGGGAACTGTGCACATCAACCTTCCCTTCTGTTACAGATTTGAAAATAGAATCTGAAAAACTGTGCCAGTTGACTGGAAGTGAAATTCAAGGTCAATTCCCCCATCCTTCCTATTAAGACACGAGCTAGTTGTATCTTCCCAGTTTGAAAGTAAGTTCAGAGAAAAACAATATGGGCAATATGGAAACAATTCTGGAAAGCAAAGGAAATTAAATAGTGTGGGGACAACTCAGGAATGGCATACTTTAATTCAATTTACTAGATATCAATATACATAGAGGTAAATAGAATGCAAACAGTAAATGCATGCCTGCTAATGGGGTAACTATTGTATATGAAAAGTATATTCAATATAGCATATAACAAAGAGGAAATTTAAGACATTGGGTGAACTGGAAATGTAAATTTAACAAATATGAATTAAATTATCACTAATAATTATCACCAAGAATTAAATATATTAAATCATAGTAAAAGAACATTTCTTTCTATGATTTTAGGAAAAATATCTAACAATTAAATGTTGTTGAAAATATGGAAAATACAACACTATTTATGCATTGTTAGTATAATTATTAAATTTAGTAATTACTTTGATTTGCATGCATGCAAAACTAAAATATATAAACAGAATAATGACAGAGTTCTAGCTATCAAAATCTCTCCAATAATAATACTTGCTGAAATGTATAAACAATACTGGATAATAAATCTTTCAGCATTAATGAAAAATTTCTATATATTTTCTGTCCAAAATTTTAGCCTCCAGCTACGTGAAGTTACTGATCATTTGAAATGTAGCTACAGTGACTGAGAAACTGAATTCTTGGTTGTATTTTTAATAAACCACATTTGAGTTTTAAAAGCACTCATATTGGCTATCATATTTGATAGAGCAGTTATGAAATATTAAGTTTGAAAGTAGTTATTGAAACATTTTTGTGGTGGAGAAATAATTTAAACAATGTAAATAATCACAAATATGACAAATTAGCGTGTATGAAAGCAAATTAATGAGGGTGGTCTTATGAACCCAAATTAAATGAGAGTCCAAATTATAAAACACCTTTTAAAAGTAGTAACTTAAAAAAATACAAAAATACTATAAAATATTAGCTATTATCATATCATTTATTATAGAAATTTATGTATCTATACATTGTATATGCATACAATTTAGTTATGAAGAAATACATATGTGTGTGTGTGTATATATATATATATATATATATATATATATATATATATTATATGAAAAATACAAATAAAAACACTATATATGATTTCTATAAACATGATTTTAGGAAAAGTGATTTTTTTCTAGTTTTGTAATTGTACTTTATTTTTCTGTTTTTAATTATATCTATTTATAATGAAATTTAAGATAGTCTCTCATGCACATCAATTCTGTTATTATAGAAAAACTCTTGGACTTATATGGCTGACAATTTAGGTAATTTAAAATTTAAGCAAGGTACAAAATTAAGTGAAGAGTACAATAAAAGAAAGCAGCTGAAATTGATGTGTATGAAAGTTGAAATTAATGTAAAAAATTAAAGTTATCAAAAAAGAAAAGTAAATAAGTGATTATTATTAAACCAAATACAAAATAGATAAGCATCAAAAAGGAGAAAACTGTGAAGTTTAATATATTGAAAATATTAATGATGATGCAAAGGTGAGTAGAACGTGAGCAGTCAAAGTTCTCAATCTACAAAGGAATAAACATGTGATGATAAAAGATACTGGAGTTAGGAATGAAATCTCTAAATATATTTAAAAAAAGAAAATTCTGGAGTCTATACCTGCTCATTTGAAGTAGGACCATACTAGTTGCAGACCTTTCATTGATAAGTAAGACGTATACATAGAAAACTCATCGGATATTCTCCTTGCACCTGCTTGAATGATTTATCTATGATCTTGGCTGACTTGACTAGATAGAAATCAGTTGTCAGATGTAAAAGTCCTCTTGGCTACTTCTAAGGATATAGAAGCATAAAGAATCATAGTGAGATATGTATATATATATATATATATATATATATATATATATATATATATGGAAAGGAAGATAGAAATTTATTGAATTAGACAAAGAGGAATAAAGGGAAGAGGGGAATATGAATAGGAAAGACAGTAGAAAAAATTGGATGTAACTTTCCTATGCTCATATATAAATATATGACTAGTGAAACTCCACATCATGTACAACCACAAGAATGGGATCCTAATTAGAATAATTTATACTCCATGTATGTATAATATATCAAAATGCACTGTATGTCTAAAAAATATACTTTAAGAAATAAAAATAAAAAAACAAAAACCAGCCAACAGTATACTGCTCTATATTCATTTTTGAAAACAGAATAGAAGTTTTAAAATAAATGAATAAAGGCAAGCACAGTGCTATAGCCTTATAATCCCAGTTAATTGGTAGGGCATGCAAGAGGATTTCAAGTTTGAGTCAAGTCACATCAACTTAATGACAATGTCTCTAGCGATTCATGAGAACCAAGTTCTTTGAAAAGCATGAGGCAGTTAATGAAACAATTAGCCTTAAAAGTATTCCCTTTTATGGAAAATCAGAAAAAAACAGTGGTCTATTTTGCAAGAATTCTTATGGTATTCTAATTCAAATAATAGTGGTATTATTAATATTAGTTTTTTTCTGACTGGGAAAATTATAAATTAGATAGAGGGAGACCAATTGTAGGTTAAACCTGGGTATTTCTTTCCTGTGATAATCAAGAGCAATAAAACTGGCTCACATACCAAGTTCCGGTTTAGAAGAGTCATCTTCAGTTCTCTTCCTGTACTTCTGCTGTTGTACAGCTGTTAATAGATTCACAAGTCCAAAGAGTCTACCCTCCCTCTTCCTACTGTGTGTAGAGAATCTTTTTCTGAACTCTAGTTAGAGTCCAGAAAACCTCCAAAAGACAACTTCAACTTCTTATTGTGATTAATAGTTTGATAAATTCTGGATTTCTTCACTTTTCCTTTCCTGTTGCTCAGGTTAAAGTGCCCAGATACTGTGGTCAGAAAAGGCCTCTATTTGAGTACAAGTAAGTTATTTGGCAGCTTAGAGGTGATAAAGTATTGAAATAGCTATCATTGCATGAGGAGGTGTCAGATCTCTACCTAGCAAACTCAGGAAGGAACACAAATTGTCAGGAGTGACAGCAGGGGAAGGCAAAATCATGTTGCCAGATCACTGGAAGTGACATTAGTCACATCCTGGTGGGTGCCAGCTGGCTTAGCAGCCAGACCCTGCCAGGCCACATGAGGATCAGTGCCTTCAGAGTGCCAGCAGATGAAGTTCTCAGGTCACTGGGAAGAAATGTTGTCATTTCTAGTGATGGGCCAGTAAAGGACTCTCAACCCTGAAATCTATTTTAGAATGTCTACTCCTAACTTTATAAATGTCTATTCTCAGGTTTAAAGGACCGAAAAACAACAACAACAAAAAAGACATTATAAATAAAAATACATAAAATCTAATTGCAGATATGTGATTCCCTATGTAAAACACATAAAATCTACAAAACTCAGCAGTCTTCTAGAAAAATAAAGTATACCAAAATGTATTAAAAGCATGTAAAAATTTGAAGTCAGGAAAAATTAACCCTTAAGCACTTTCAATGTTGTCTAGCATAATATGCATATTCTTTAACTTGACACTAAAAACATAAATCTAGTCACAGTATCAATATAATCTATCAAATGTATAACCATAAACTAATATCAAAAGGTTGAAATTGTTAAAAATGGCTAAACAATATAAATAAGACAAGCAAATGGAGAAACATGTATCTCCATTGTTATTTAAAATGACCACTTTCTCCAAAATAAATCTAAAAATTCATTGAAATCCTCAAAAAGTTCAAAGCAGGTTAATTTTAGAAATTTTTAAATTTGTGTATTTATCTTATGTCAAATATAAGAAAAAAAGTGTTTGGAAAATAGGAGTAGAAAGAGAAGTCTCATAAAACATTTATCAAAGTAGCAAAGTATTTCTAACTTTATTCTAATTCACCTAAATTAAGTCTGGTTATCTGCAGCACATCCCGGAAACATAAAGCTACATTCAATATCTTCTTCTTTTGGAATTCATGGCAAACATTAAAAAGAAAAAATTTTTATAAAAATATATACACAGAAGGGAGGGGGCATTGGGGCAGAAAAGATGGTGGAATGAGATGGACATCATTACCCTAGGTACATATTAACTGCACATATGGTGCAAAGCTACATCGTGTACAACCAGAGAAATGAAAAGTTGTGCTGCAATTGTGTATAATGAATGAAAATGCATTATACTGTCATATATATGTAATTACAATAAGTAAATAAATAAATTTTCAAAAATAAAAAATAAAGATACATACACATGTGTATGCATATGTATATGACACATCATATGCTACAAACAAAAAAAAACATCATTCAGATGCAACATTGCATTTTGCTCTTGTTTTTTAGATTTTTGTACTAATATAAGAAAAATCATATCCAATGGGAGTTCATAAAAATACAGTTATGAAACAGCAGATTGAACAAATATCTGAGCCTCTAACTTGTCACTACTGAGCTGGAGAAAGCACAAATTTATTATGCAATTGATGCACAAATTAACTTGAATGCAATTAAAATATAAATTTCTAAGTATAAATTATAGTTATATTAGTTTTGTTGGCATTAGTAATTCTATTTATTCATTCTTATATGCATTGATTAATTGCTATTGTATTTTTTTAGTAAGGTGAGCTTCTAAAGGTATAATTTCATGGATGTGTTTAATGAGGATTTATTTTACAAAATTATAATTTGATGAACTCAGATTACAAATAATAAGGTCCAGCCTTCTGTTTTCTTAGGTAACTTTGCAATTTATTTCTTTTCTGTCACTCTGGGAGAAAAGTGGAAATGATATTTACTAAGTTAGCCAGCATCATTGTGAGGAAATTGAATGTATGTATCAAGTTTAAGAAAGTCTTAGTTTCACTAAGGATTTTGTATTTTTTTTTATGTAACTGACATGTATTTTCCCAACTTAAAGGATAAAGGGCTATTATGCACATCTGAAGTTTTAAGGGACCTAGGAGAGTACAAACTTGAAAAGTTTGAAGTAGTTTTTAAAAGACTTTTGATGGAATCCATGTGATGTGAGAAAAAGTGTAGAAAAATAGTAAAGAGACAGAAATATATACAATTCACAGCAAATTCTAAACTCTTCTTCTTTTTATCCCTGTATTCTTTCCTCCATACATCCTTCATTAATCTCTTCTATAGAAATTTCTTGTGATTTTTCTCCTAAGATCTATCTTCTTTCCTTCCTTCCTTTCTTTTTATTTTATTATGGTTCTGATCAAAAGTTTTCTCTTAGTAGTTGGTTATGGTTCCCCATTTATCTATTGTTCACCATTTATTCAAGATAAGTGTCTCTGTGCCTCTTTTGTCTAAACATATACCTACTTTAAGGTGTTTGATATATATGTATCTGAAAAGACACATTTTTAAAAAATTAAAATGATTAGTTTGTAGGTGTTTTTAACTCACTCAATTATTTTACTAAAGACCTCGTATTTTGTGTTACTTTTAAACTTTCAATGAAAACAACATTTCTATGTTGTTCTATGTATACACTTAATCTATTTCTTTTGTTGTATAATATTATAAATTGGTATCCACTTTATTTTATTTATTCATTACCCTCTTGATGCACAGGTACCATCTACCCAAAAGCTGTAAATCTTTTCAGCTATTAATGCTTTGGCATGTGATTAATGACTGGGTCCATACGTACAGGCTTACTAAATATCATTAAGTGAAGTGATGATTTTAGTTTACATACCTCCTTGCCATGTATATAAGGTCCTGTTCCTCATGTGCAATGCCACTTGCTCTATTTCAGCATTCAAAATTTGATTAATCTGAGGAACATAAAATGGTGTCTCATAATTGTTTCAGTTTATATTTGTCTGATTTCAGGTGGATTGAAATATCTCATCAGCCCTGTACTTTTTAATTCTTGATTTATTTTTTTCATGCTATTTCCTATCTTTTGGACATTAGTTTGCGGCTCTTTCTCTTATATAATGATTGTATTAAACATTAACTGTATATGATTAATTAAAATAATGATTAATAGCAATATTTTGAATATGCTAGATATATGCCTTGTCAATTAAGATATAGCAAAAAGAAACTCAAATCTATCATTGGTCAATTTTGAAAATTTTGTCCTTTTTTGTGAAAATAATTAATTTTAGTATAATTAAATATATTGTTTTTCATCATTTGATTTGAAAATTTTAAACAATACAAGAAAATTTTGTAATCATGAAGTAAATAATAATACATATTCCTTCTGTTAGCTTTAACATTTCCTTTCCCTCTTAAATCTTCACGTCAGCTATTCTGTGCTTATATTTTTTTTGGTATCATGTGAGCAGTTTACCTTTATTAAGTCTATATTTCATGTCAACGTTCACAACATAAAAATTGACAAGTTAGGCATAGGTCTGTCTCATCTCATATACATGAGAGAATAGTCTGTCAACAATTCTAAAATTTTCAATTTTGGTTTAGGCCTTTATATATGACAAATCACTAGCAGGAAAGCAATATATTGTTATATATTGACTCATTAAATCTAAGAACATTATTTATATCATTCTTTAATCAGTATTAAGGTATGTTTAATCACTTAAAAGTAGTTTTTTTTTTTTAATCCAGCGATTCAGATTATAACAGGTAATAGAGTATTAGAACGTTTGCATAATTTATTCAGTAATTTGTGCTTTATCTTGTCTCCCTGTACTTCTTATATTTGAAAATATGTTATTTGTGATAAAATATGTTTTAATTGAAATTTAATTTTAATGTCATAAATTAATCCTTTTAAAATATGACACTAAGTGGATTTAGTATACACAACTGTCACCACTAATGGCAGAATATTCTTATCACCACACAAAAGTAAACTCCATGCCTTTGCACAGTCACTTCCCTCCATTTTCCCTTCTCCACAGGACCTGGAAATGACTAATGTACTTATGACTTCTGTAAATCTGTTTAATATGGACATTTCATATAAATTACCCCATAATCACACAATACATGGTTGTTGTGGGAAGCTTCTCTTACTAAGAATAGTATTTTCCTGGTTTATTGTGCTGAAGTCTAAATTAATGCTTCATTTCTTTTTGTGGATGAATAGTCACATTTTATTAGTATACCAAATTTTATTGTTTTATCACTTGATGAAAAGTTGTGTTATTCTTACAGTCTCCAAGTAGAAATAACCTAAGTTTTCTTTCTACAGGATTTACACAGCTCAGGATATGACTACCAAGAAGGAGAGAGTGGGGGAAGGGGCACAAGGAAGCTTCATTATTCCAAGGCATGCCTCCAGTGACCCACCTACTCTAGCCATGCCCTAAGCTGCATGCAGTTGCCACCCAGTCAGTCCATTTAAAGTAGGATGAACCAACTAGTATACAGTATACACTGTCATTATTGAGATTCTAAAATAATCTAAACATTTTACCTCTGAATATCCCTGCAGCATCTCTGAATATTAACAGGAGGTTTTGGAGGACACCTTGTCACCATAACAGGTAATAAGGTGTGGCAAAGGGCACATGTTCTGTAGTCCTATGACTTTGTCTCAGTCAGTCTGAGCCTGTGGGCTGTGGGCTGTAGGTGTTACAGCTGCATCTCTTTTTTTCAAAAATATATATATATATATATATATATATATATATATATATATATTTTTTTTTTTTTTTTTTCTCTTTGATGAGACAGAGGCTAAAGGGAGGCGGGTTGAAAAACAGTCATCCCTTGGTAGCTTTGGAAGATAAGGTCTAGGATCCCTTGTGTGAGAAAAATCTGAAGATGCTCAAATCTCCCTTTTTTAAAAATATTTATTTTTTAGTTGGACACAATATCTTTATTTTTATATGGTGCTGAGGATCGAACCCAGGGCCTTGAACATGCTAGGTGAGCACTCTACCACTGAGCAATCACCCCAGCCCTCAAATCTCTTTTAAGAAATGGTGTAGTATTTAAATTAAAATTTAACACTTTTCCTCCTTACACTTTAAATTATCTCTAGATTACTCATAATAAATAACACAATGGAAGTGTTATGTAAATACTTCTCCTACTTTATTGTTTATGGAACAATAACTAGAAATAGAGAAAATTAAAATGCTGGCAAATTAAAATTCACTGTGACTGTGTGATTCCAAAATTTTTCTTGAAAAGATGTTCTTGGGACTACTGCAAAACCAGGGGAAAAAGTCTGCACAAATTCAGTACAGATGCAATTTCTTTTAAAATACTTTCAAATAGTAGTTAAATCCATTAATGCAGAACCTGAAGGTATGAAGAACTAGCTATGTTTCCCTTTGCCAAATCAGTGAGGATGTAGTCAATCCTTAGTTGATCTTGATTTAAAATTGTTTCCCTGAGGATCCACTGTGCTTTGCTGGTGGTTTAACATTGCCCAGGAAGAGTTCATATATCGGAAGCTGCAGCTTCACTCGGATTTGGAACCTAGATTGAATTGGTTAGATCACTTTGGGCTTTGTTTGCAGAAGAGATTAATGTAGTTCTTAGGAGACTCCTCAGTTCCCACAAGAGTGAGTTGTAAAAGAGCAAGCCTGACCCTTCTCTATACTCTAGCATATTCTCCCTTCAATTTTCCTTTTCAGCTTTTTGATTAATCTGTATTTTTCCCCAACTGTGATCCATCACTTTAGTCAGCAAGGCAGCCACAGTGTGCCACAGTCCTCAGTGACTGTTTATGACAAAGAACCCTAGAAAAAAGTCTTTGTACATTTGGCAAGCCCCGCATCTGTTGAAATAAAGGAAGCTTTGCAAGTGCAATCTTCCAGGAAAAGACTAGAGAGGTAAAATAATAAAAATTCTCTGGGAAAAGATCTCTGAAAGAATTTCCAAACCTAACATGTGTCCCTCCCCCCACACTGTTGTGGGTGGGCTGCAGTTTAACAATCAGGAATTCATATTTTTGTTTCTTAAGGAAACCACTGGGTTGAAGAGGGGTTGGGAATAGGGCAAATTAAAATGCTACATTATTCACTGTCATTATTGAGATTCTAAAATTTCTCTTGAATAAATGTTCTGGGGACTACTGCAAATATCTGGTTAATTCTCCAAATTCTGAAAAACTTGATTCAGATTTTTTTTTGGCTAATTTTCTTTTTTTTTAATAAAAAGAGAATTTTTAGAACTCCTTACTCTGACCTTTTTGCTCATAACTACCAGTTACATGATTTGAAAATGTCAGCCAAATATCCTCTTATGATTCTGTTAACTTCTTTTTATAGGTAATTATTTCTGGCATTATCATTACTATTGTACATTGTATTGGAATATATACATTATTTACAAACAATTATCTCTTGTAATTATTACTTTTCTGTTTTTCTATATCCTAATTTACTCATTTATAATTTGTTTATAATTTACCATGTT
Organism: Marmota flaviventris; assembly: GCF_047511675.1. Classification (NCBI taxonomy): domain Eukaryota; kingdom Metazoa; phylum Chordata; class Mammalia; order Rodentia; family Sciuridae; genus Marmota; species Marmota flaviventris. Next base: position 7,541,030 of record NC_092514.1, read on the forward strand.
TACTCTCATTTTAAAAAATTGTTTCTTGTATTTTTATTATTCCCAGGAAGTATAATTTATTTAGTTCATAACACACACAGTTTACATTTTTTTGGAACCACATAAACTGAACTTCATCCTTTCAAATGTTTTATTGTTGTTTCTATGTATTTATCATATAGTTAATATTTTTTGTTTCATCTTTGACAAAGTTGTTTTAAGATATTTTGGCTAATTTTAGGAGGATGGGTATTTATCATTAATATATTGGGAAAATCATGTACTTACCTGAAAGACACAGATCAAGGCTCAGAAATTAGATAAGAAGACATGATATGGAGAGCTACAGAAGAGGAAAAAATTTTGTTTAGATCAAAACTATGAGCCCTGCTGCCACTGGATATGATCTCAGTCACTGTGTATCAGGTTCTTCGTTTTATTTATTTTTTTCTGTTTTTATGTTGGTATATGAAATTTTATTTATACATTAAAATATAGAATGTCTCATATTGTACTATATCACTTGAGGCTAATGAATATTTGCTGTTAATAAACCTGCCTTAATGCAGCTAGTAAGTTTTGATTGATTGATTCTATATGCTCATCCAGGATTGGTGTGTAGTTAGCTGATTTCTACTTTTTTTCCCTCAGAGATGTTTTCAGAAGCCATGAGAAACTTAATATAAATTATACTCATTATCTCAATAGTTATAGGAACAGAGTATAAGGAAAGAGAATAAAGGAATAATGCATAAAGAACACATCCCCTCCCTGAGATAACTTAATAATTTCAGAGACTCTAATTCTTGCCTAAATTTTTTCAAGCTGTGACTATTTTTGTTCTCTGCCATTTCCCCCCTTGCTCTTCATCTTTGCCTTCATCTTATCAATTGCTTTTTTCATTTGGATTGCATGAAGATTGTTCCTCTCTCTTGATTTGAATTACCTGCATGGTCATCCAATTTGCTTAGAGCCTTGTTAATTTGCTTAGAGCCTCAGTAAGTTGCTGAGGCTGGCTTTGAACTTGGGATCCTCCTGCCTCAGCCTCCCAATCCACTAGGATTACAGGCCACACTTAGCCTCCTTTCTTTAAGTATGTTAATTCATTTCATTTGGATTTCTTGAGGTATTCTTCAGTGTTTAATTGCTCACTTGTATTCATTTTATGTTGCTGCATCTTTGCTTAGTTTTAATGGTAATTTTTACTCTTCAGTGTATGTGTCGGTACTGAATGCTATATGTTTCATATGAAAATATATAGAAATAAACTGAAATAAAAAATAATGTCACTTTTCCTCAGAGATGTGTTCCTTTCTTCCATGTTACCTATTTAGCACTCTGGTGATTTTAAGTACTTTTATATTTCCCATCTTTTCTGGTTCTCAGTGGGATAATTAGTACAATTGCCCAATTTACAATTAATAGAAGTGAATTACTAATTCATTATTTATGTAATTATCTTTTTACCTTCTTGTTTTCTAGGACAAATTGTGGGTTCCCTAAGGAGACTGGTCTTTTCTCATTTTATTTTAAATGCCCAACATAGTGCAAAGTAACTTCTCTGTACACACAAGTTGTCAGTGGAAGATCAGTATCTGAGAAATTAGATAAACATTCTAGACAGAAAAGAGCATCTGTAAATCATGAGAGGCCACATGGTTCTTGCAGCGTGAAAGATTTGGAATCAAGTGCTGCTCTTGCAAAATCATTACCTCTGAATTTATGAAAGTCTTACAATTCTTCAAATTCAATTTTATAAGTACCTGAATTAAAGTTGTTCCAATAAAAATAGGTTAATGGATTTAAAATATTTAGCCAAATAATTTACGCTTGGTTGCTTAAACATTCTATTTTTATTATTGTAATTTTCACTTGAAATATTTATTACCCTAGACCTTACTCTAAATGTATCAAGCAGCACAACTGTAAAAAGTGTGGAATGGAGAATTAGGTTCATTAGGGTCAACAGTTAATATTTCAATGATTTAAAAATACTAAATAAAACATATTAATCTTATAAGGATTAATTTCCCTCTAATTCTTTCCCATAAGCATTTTTCTAATTTTTGAGTATTTTTCCTGTCTCTTGGAAACTTTTCAAGAGTTTATTATCATGTTTTTTTGGTATAATCCAAGCGGAAAGGAGAAATCCATGAAATGAATACTGCTTAATAATTTCTGAATGAACTTTTTCTAATTTTACACCTTCAAAAGTTATTTAGCAGCTAGTTTTACCTGTTCACTCACAACAAGTAAGAACATGCCAGTCCAAGTATTCCAAAGAGAAGTAAGCCATGCACAGCCATGGGCTGCTCCCTTCCAACCTTCCTACCACATCCGCAGTTAACTGTAGTCATGTGCTGCTCAGAAACTATTTAACTATTGACCTTATTGATCATGATAATTAAAATAACTCCTCCTGACCAAAAGTTATCCCGTCTTCCTTAGATTATTTTTTATAGCATACAGCACCATTTGACACAATGCATGACTAAATTGTCCATTTCTTCACTGTCCCCTCATCCTCACATCCCCACTAACAGGTAAGAGGTCAAGGATTACATCCTTGTTCACTGATGCCTTCCTGAAGCTAAGAGCAAAGTCCAGTACAAGTAGGATTCAATAAATATTTGTTGAAATAATAACTTCCATTAAGACATAGAATTAAAGATCATGTTAACGTTTCTGAAGTAGAGAAATGTACACAATAAAAGTCTTGATCTTTAAATAAAGAACACTATTATTATAAGGAGCTTGATGTCCACACCAGTCATTCTTAAACCATTGCTTTTCCTTACTAAAAGAGAAAAGGCATTTTGCCTGCCATTTAAAAGAAAATCATATATATTTATAGATCAAAGGAACAGAAAATGTGTGCCATTTAGAGTCATTCTATTTGCAACTTAAAAAAAGACTTCAATTTAGGAAATTTCAAGTATAATAAATGATTGGCTCATATAAATAGAAACCCTAAAAATAACTCAGGTAAGAACTTACCTGATTCAAAGTATATAAAACATAAAATTCTTTTCAGTTTTCCTCTCTGCTGTCCAAAAGGCTCCCTCCTTCTGCAGGTTTTCTTCACAAACACCAGTTGGTTGCCAGAGCTGCTCTTGGCTAAAACTTTAGGTCCACAGGGAGGAGATCATGTCACTCCCCAAACATACGAAAGTGAAGAATTTACTTTCCTGGACTCCCACAAAACATCTTTAAAATTAGCCAGGGTTGAATTGAGTCATATGACAGTCTCTGAGGTCAGGTATTTAATTGAAACTTGACATTAAATCTGAGAGTGAAATAAATGCTACTGAAATAGGTTTGCTCCAAAGGAGAGAGGAAAGATTTGAATTTCTTACACTACGACAACATTTAGCTTATTAAACAAATAAGCTTTATTCTTACCTTCTACCATCTACATATATGTACATGGATCTTAGACTAATTTTCTTTTTACCCTGAATTTTCAAATAATTTTTAAGTACTGTTTTCTTGTACAAAAAAATGTTCATGTGATTCCTACACTAACACAATAAAAACAATATATTTAGATGAAAGAAATTATGGAATTCTTTCTCATTGATTATGCTATGTCATTGATATGATCCCCATAATTTTATTAATTAATCATCAGTCTTATTAAAATCACTACACACACACACACACACACACATTTATAACAAAAGATTCAGGCCATGTCCTATCTTCTGGCAGAGCTGTTTCGCAGTAAATCATACTTGGTAATAGTCAACTCAATTGTTCATAGTTGTTTAGTGCATCTTGAAATGCAGTGTGCCTATTCTCTCAGAACTGAGTGCACTTTCATCTCAGTCATGCAGTGTTCCATAGGTGTTAATTATCTGTTGCTACTACTGGGCTCATAGCAACTTTTGACAAGAATGAGAATACCATCCAAGAATGAGCAGCTAATTATCACACTCAATATCCTGTGGGTACATCAGAGGAAAAACAGATGTCAATGATGCCACACTAAAACTGCCACCCTTTTTGTTATACCAGAAAGGTCTGGTATTGCAGATATTTATTAATAAAAGATGTTTATGTAAATCTTTCTGTAAATCTTAGAAGTAAAAGACACATAAATTTTCTATTAAATCACTAGCAGAATATAAAGAGAAGGGAATAGTCCTTAAAAGATATTGTGTCTATACAAACTAAATTTTTCAAGTGACATTCATGGATTTTATTTTCATTTAACCCCTTCAGCCATTTTCTTCTTTTTTAAATAGACACTTTTTATTTTTATTTTTTTTTCTTTTTTGTGGGACTGGGGATTGAACTCAGAGCCTTGTGCATGCTAGGCAAGCATTCTACCAGCTGAGCAATATCCCCAGCCCTTCCTCTATCTGTTTTCCTGGGCACTCAAGAGTCTTTTAAAATAAAAGACAAAATTACATGAAGAAATTTACCTCATTATTTATATGATAATTTTGTTTCTCCATTGTATTTATTCATTTTTTCTAGATTCTGTTAATTGCAAAGTAGGCCTTTACGATTTTACTTTATGTTTATTATCAATATCTTTCCTTTTATATTAATATTCTTGACTATTTCTTCAATCTTAGTTCCCAGTTGTACTTTAGATAGATTTTAAATTAAAGCCTGCATTTAAAGTCATATTGCTAAGTTCAAATACCAGAGTGAAGTCTGACCCAGATCAGAAAAGATTTGTCTAAGATTCCGTCTCTGCCAGTGATTCATATACCTTTTATTATTGGTTGTGGTTTCTTCTAATTGTTCCTACTGTCCTCCATCTGCTACTTGTTCTTTAAATCTAAATCCATTAATAAAATCTTCATTTACTTTTGCTGTCATGTTGTAAACTTCACTAATTATTTGCAGTTTATGGCTAATTTAGGTGGAGAAATTAAACGTGATCACAGCTTTCTATATTAGTTTCTATTTGTGTAAAAATTTTTCCAGGCAAGTTCTATTTTCATCCTTTTATTTTTTTAACAGCTTTATTGAGGAATAATTAACACAATATAAATCAGAGTTTATATTGTGTATTTATGTATCAAATTTGAAGAGTTTAGGTATATACAAACATACAAGATACTGATATCATAACAAATTAATGAATTGATATGTATACATCTTTATGCTTTGGTATATTTATTTCTTCAGGTTAAATTTACAAGTAGGATTCTGACTCCAATTTGAATTTTTATTTTTATGTTTTATGAAAATTTTCTCAAAACTAAATGACAATCCATGCTCTCACCAGAACCATAATATGCATTCAGCAATGTTAATTTAGTTAGTAGTTTGAGAATAAAATGGTAGTTTTATTTTAATTTTCACATACTCTATTATTAGTGATGTTTTAAACAATTCATATATTTAGATAATATTTATGGACATTTGGCATTTCCTTTGCATTGAAATCTCCAGTGTTGTAAGAATCTGATTTTATGAGTCATAATGATATTGGTTTAAATCTTAAATAATTGCTTTCTTTCTCTGTGTAATATTACAATAATCTTTATACTTTCTTCAAATGCTTAAATAACAATTGTCTCTTTCTGATCATTTCTTGACATTTTATATTGATGATTTTTTCCTCTGTCTTATCCATTTTCCTTACTGCTGACCAACTCGTGAAAGGAAATTCTTTCCATGTCAGATCCTGCCAATGAACTCCATTCTGAGAGAGCCTGATCTCTTCTGTGATCATATTAGGTTTGAATTAATTACTGGTGTAATTTGAACTGAGTCTGTTATACTGGTGGTTTTACATAAATTTTGTGTCTCCTTGAATGTGGTCTTATCCTTACTAGTTCCTTAATATTATTTTCTTAACAGAACTAACTTCAAATCCATAGCAACAAAATAAATAAATAAATAAGTTCTTTGGAATCAGCCTTCATGGTTGCAGATTACTACTTTTTATATCTTGAAAGATATGCTAATGAGGATATTATATACAACATCCTTACTTTCTGTGTTTACTGTCAAGTTACAAAATGCACTTGGCATTGACAAAAATAAATTATGTATGTGTTACGCCAAATAACATTGATAATTTATGAATTTCTATTAAACCTCTTTATACTCCATTTTATTAAACTTGAGAGCTGTGACCTATCTAGAGATTCCAGTTAAATCAAGCTAATTAAAGCATGGAAGTAGCAAGGGTGAAAATGGCATATATGTAAGTAGCTTCATACAAATTTAAATTAATGAATAAAGTAAATTTAGAAGTGCCATGTTTTTATGCAATTAATACAGAGTTGTCTTTTTGCCAATACAGTCAAGTAACAATTATCATGTCTATATAATTCAATGATTTATGCAATCTAATATTTTTACATTTTTGTATCTATAGTTTCAGGATAATATAATATTAATAGAAATATTTGTTTTGAAATTTTATGATGTACTGGTAGTTTAATGTAATATCATGTTACAGCATGTTACAGTTAGTCTTCCATAACTGTAAGTTCTTCTTCCAAGGTGTCAAACAGACTAGGATCAAAAAATATTATTAAAATGCTATATTGTTGCTGACCTGTACTAACTATGTAGTTAGACACAGGATGCTGGCACTATGCCATTATGCCTAGGCATGTTTAGTCTGTTTTTTCTTGACATTACTCCCTAAGCAATACAGTATAACAAGTAGATACACAGTATTTATGTTGTGCTGATATTATCAGTAATCAAAATACCAATACAGTACGCAGGGGTTGTGCAAATATCATGCATTTTATATAAGGCACTCAAACATACTTAGATTGTGGTGCCTACAGAAGGTCCGGGAAGCAATCCTCTTAAATACAGAGGAAATGCTTTTCTTTTTTGAATAGTTTTGATTTCATATCCATTAAAATCATTCTCTTGCTGTTTTGCACTGTTTTCTTTATTGTTAGCATATAATAAACATAGATTTATATATGCTGGAGACATTAATTTTATTATATAAACACATAATTAGTAATGTAAGGACATGCAAAAAAGATTGTCATAATAAATTAATTGAATTTATTTTAAAAGATATTAAAAATTATTTAAAAAGATAACCAAAATGAAGAGAAGAAAAAATAGCAAGAATTAAATATATATTCAGATTTTGCTTGAATAGATAATAAAAATGTGTTCATACACACATATGGTTTGAACATATTTTAATAACCTAGATTTCTATTAGTAGAGTTTCTGAATTAAGGGAAATAACCTAGGCTGACCTCATTTGAATTTCTGAGATTAGAGGCTTTAATTCCATTCAATTCTAAATCTGTATTGTTAATACACATTTTAATTTTCATTACAAGCAAAAAAAAAATTCATCAAGCCCATGTCTCCCTCTATTATGAACCCTTTGAAAAAAATAACAATTTTTAATCCATTTCTCAAAGCCAAATACTTTTGAAAGCTTTCCTTCCAAAACTATCAACTAAATTATAATTTTAAGGTTGTACATTTCACTTGCCAAAGAGCTCTTAACTGATCACACATTTGGTTAAATCACACACAGCAATCACCCCCCCCTTCTCAATTTTGCCTTACACTGTTTTCATTATCTGTAATTTACCTACAGCCATTCTAGAAATAAGTGATTTATAAGTTTAAATTGATTGTGTGCCATTATGCATAATCTGTTACAATCTCATACCATGAATCTCCATTGTGTCAAGGGCATGACTCACCCCTTTGCCCAGGATATTCATATCCTTGCTATATATGCTAATTGCCCTTTAGCAATTAGTGACCATATTATGTTCAAGTAACCCTCAACTCTACTTATTAATGGATTCAAAGAACAAGAGTAAAGAAACTGGTAGTTCAAATATAACAAAGAGAAGCTGTAAAATAATTCCATGAAGTAAAAACAATTTAAGTTTTCTTAATAATAAGTAAAAACAATCAGTTCATCCTGAGGTTGCTAAGATCTACAATCCGATAACATATGTTGAAGCCTGACATAGTGGCTCATACCTGTAATCATAGTTACTATGGGGGCTGAGACAGGAGACTCATAAGTTCAAAGCCATCCTGGGTAACTTAGTGAAACCCTGTTTCAAAATAAATAGGAAATGAAAGCTGAATAATACAAAAGAATAAATTTTGAGAAACAGAAAGCATATTTACATAATTTGAAATGAAATTTTATATTAAAAAGAAATTTTATATTAATTTGTGTTAATTTTTATATTAATTTGAATTAATTTTATGTTAATGTTAATGAAATATATTTAATTGTCATGATTACTCTTTTATTACTATTGTTGTTAATATGTTACTTTGCCTAATTTATAAACTAAAATTTATTATAGGTCTGTACATATACGAAAAAACATATTTCATATAAATTTCAGTGCTATCCTCAATTTCAGATATCCACTGGAGTCTTATAATGTAACCCTCAGGGATAAGAAGGAGAACCAATGTATTAGGTTATGAGTTCTGTAAATTCTTTCACCATTTATTTTAAAGAAAATAGGAATAATAGTTTTAAGTCAAATAATTGTATTTGGTTTTAATTGATTGTATGCACACCTGTTTGTCAGCTAATTATGAGCAACACATTATGTTAAATTTTATGAAGGTGTTAATGAGAAACCTTTGTAATATTTTTCCATTCTATAAATTTTCTGATTCCTCTTATGTCAACCATCTTTTTTACTTAATATGTAACTATGTAAGATGTGAATTTCTTATTACACATGTCTGTGGATTGCTTAATAAACTCATTATTACAAATTAAGAACCAGGTTGATTATTCTAGATAGTCCTAGTAGACATATCCATTACAGTGGTATTTTCTCGGTATCCTATGAAAGACTGACCATGTATATTTTTATTACATTATTTTTATTAATAAACTAAAGAGTCCTTTTTTCTGAAAAGTGAATTTAAGTTTGAAATTTTATGTTAATACCTTTATTTTTATTTTTAAAATATCTGCCTATATTACCCTAATATGGTATTATATTTATTGACCTCTCAAGGAATGATACGCGATTTTTAACATCAAAGCCATACATATTTATTTATTTATTTTTCTCCCATCATGAGCAAAATATCTTAAAGCAATCAGTGATATAAATATATTAAAATACTTCTGGGTCAAAACATTAATAAATATCAAACTTTGGATTTTTATTTATTTTCATTTTTTTAATTTTTATTTATTTTCATATTTTTTAAAATTGTCTTCTCATCTGGGGATGTTGTCCATTGTTAGATCACTTGCCTCGCATGTACAAGGCCCTAGGTTCAATCCCCAGCAGTGAAAAATGTTATTTATTATGTAGAAGTAATAAATACCTCATCTTGTAGCTGTGTATGCAGAATCTAGTTAAATATGCTCACGTTTTAGTTTATTTTCCAGTTTTGCTACTATAAACTTTGTATTGAACAGCAGCTTCTACTTTTTTAAATCACAAAGATGAAGTCGATATGTAAATCCCAAATTTTCTTAGTGATTACAGAAATATTACAACAAAAATATTTAATCAAAAACTGAAAAAAATATATTTTATTGGTAAAGAAGATGCCTAAAAAGCATGGTGAATAATTAACCATAAATCTTAAATAATTATAAGGTGAGAGGTAGATTTCAATACTTAGCCAGGAGATTAAAATTTCACTTGGCAAGTTTTAAGAGCACCTGGTAAAGGAAGTTAAAAATGGAAACCAATCACACTTCACAATTTCTATCTCAATTTGGTAAAGTGCATTTGAGTGAAATGTAGAAATGAAGTAGAAATCTTACATACTGCTTGCTATGCAGAGGATAAGTAAAAATATAAAGGGCAGAACTTCAGGAGATGCAATGCATTTAAAATTAAATGCAGGTTTTTCATGTGTGGAAAATGAACAGGCCTGACCCACTATTCCTTACAGTTCACCTTACATCTTGTAAAAATTCAGAAAATCTATCGCATAGAAAAATAACTATTTTCCATCTAGAAATCCATCATCTTAACTCCCTCACTTAAAAAAATGTATAAAACTTACCCACCAAATGAAAGATATTAATATTTATAAGTAAATATTTTTATTTATATAAAATAAGTCTCTAGTCTTTTAATCTTCAGAGAGAACTACATTTTTTTTTCTTACATGTGGTCAATGATTGCATTTGATAGGGGTTAGGAACTATAGTTTGCTCAAATGTATTATTCTGTGATTTTTGTTTTATTTGTACCTGGCATTCCTTATCAACGATGGATGTGTAAAAGAAACCTAGTTTAATTAATTTTGTGTTCATTTTAGTATAGTTATTTCACATTTTAGGTATGGAGTTGTATAGTTTTCAGGAAAAGGCCACTATATTTTATTTTACATGATTTTTTCACAAAACTATATGAAATAAACAGTGATTATTATCTCTTTAAACAAGTTAAAATATTTTTAACAACATCAACAAATGTTATGTGATTAAATCAAAGTTACACAACTGGTAAGCAGTGAAACCAGGGAATGATTGAGGTATTCTGGCTGCTAATTTTTGCAAACATTTGAAAAAATAAAGCAAAAATGTTTTCTCAAAAAAAAATCAAATCAAGACAAAAACAGAGTATGAAATCTAATGTGACAATAAAGGCAAAGAAGGTATAAACTCCTTAACTATCATTTCTACTTAACATCTCATTAAAATGCCAATCAAATGAAGCAATGAAGAACATAGCACTAGTTAGCTATTTCAGAAATATATGTATACACTAAAAGAGCAGAGCATTACAGGAATCTAGTGAGATAATTACCTCTATGATCAGGTACCTACAGCTGTGACATCTTGATTTGTACCAATAAATAGCATGTCAAAATTCATTTATCCATTTTCATTCAAATATTCTGGATATAATCCAAGACTCTCAAGAGATTCCATGTGATTTAAGAAGTGCATAACCGATTAACAAAACAGCATATGTAATATGTATAAATGTATGCACACACAAAAAATTGCCTAAAACAGACAAAGGTGCATTATTGACACATCCATCAGGTAAGACTTCTTTATAAAAGAAACACATAAACTCCCTGGGAGAAGGGGAAATGCATGTGCATCAGCAGGAAAATCAGCTTGCGAAAGGAATTGCTATAAAAGGCTTGATGTTTCAGCAATTCTCCTCTCTGTGGAAAGAGACCTATCTTGAATTAAAGCTGGCTAAACAGATAAAGGTTGAACTTTTCAACTGCAAAGAAGGTATAGGAATTGCTACTTTTTCTTCTTTCTTTCTTTCTTTCTTTTTTTTTTTTTTAGTGAGATAAGCAGTAAAATTTTACTACACATCACCAGTTGGAGTTTTCAGCATTAAATACCAGAAAGTCTATTGTGTGATAGTGTGTAATATAAATGAGGACTGGAGAGATAAATAGTCATCTAAAAGGCTTCACATGAAGATCTACAATGAAAAAGTGGTGAAGTCCCTGTTTTTCTTTGATGAGGTTTCTGACTCTTTGATATTTCAACTTTCATGGGACAAAACTATTCTAAGTTAAAGGAGTGGAAAAGAAAGAAGGCTTGCATGAAAATTACAAAAGTAAAAACGGAGTTTGTGTGGATAGGCCAGATGTATAAAATCATTAGTTTTATCCCAGTGACAGAATTTTATGGAAAACAATAAAAGCTACATAAAAGAATGCTGATAGCATCACTTTACCATTAGCATTAGTTCAGATGTGTGTGAGAGGGAATATGCACTGGGGAGAAGAAAGTATGGAGAATTTTTTTTCTGACCATTAAATTAATGGAGCTGATAAATGGAATTATAAAATTGACACTAAGTGACAGTCTTGTTCCTTTAAAATCTGCTGTTTCATTTTAGTTACTTCAACCTTGAATTTCTAATGTGTACAGCTATTACATTTAATAGTTGTGTTTGGTGGTTTTATGTGATTCCAAAGAATAATAAAAGAAATGCTACTTCTGCTTGAATAAAGAAAGTTAAAACACATTAGAGCAATTTTAGATTCATATCTATACATGACTTTTACAATTTAGTCATAAAAATTCATTTCATTTATTTTTTTTCAGACTGAAAGTCAGAAAAAAATGATGGCATGCAACCAAGAAGGGGGACTTTTTATTGTTTTGAAATAACTAGATTATTATCTTACTGTTCTCAGACAATTGTTCTCTTTCTAGAAGTGCAAAATATGAATACATTTCTAAACAAAAGAGAGTGGCAACTTTCTATATAGTTTCCTAGGAAAATCTAATATTTATACAATGAATGATTAAAATGTGGTCTGTTTATTTTATAGTGAAGAAAATTAACAATAAAATCTGGACAGAGTACAAATTGCGTTTTCTTTGCCATTTTTCTTAAAATACCATATTGTTAAAAGAAAAGAACAAGGACTAAGATTTATTTTGTTAAATATCCTATGAAAACCAATCAATATATTGAATTGGGCATATATATATTTTTGAGAAATGTAAATCTTTGATCATAGTGTTATATCTCCACAAAATTTTTGAAAATGGTGTTGCTAATTTTAAAAGAATTAATAATAATTTAGTATCAGATTTTTTGATACTTTGGACCCAGGAGTACTTACCCACTGAGCCACATTTCCAGCCCTTTTTTATATTTTATTTAGAGACAGAGTCTCACTGAGTTGCTTAAGTCCTACATTGAATATCAGACTTTTATACAGGGAAAATTATCATGGGCTGGGAAAAAAACAGTTCATGATATTTTTTTAACCTAGAAAATAGTAATTGTGCTTTAAAGAATGAGACACCTTTTAAATTAATCACTATACAAATGACCAGATTAAATACAACTCTGAAGTGGTTCATCAAGGCAGATTTTTTTTTAAACATAGAATTTCAGAAAATTCAAATTTATAAAAGAACTGAGAAGAAGACTAAAGGATTACTTTCAAGTTTTTATGTACACGAACACTTGATGGGGGAGAGAGAAAAGAAGAGTTATTTCTAATTTATGTTCTTATCCAAAGGGAAATTGAAACTGTTGATCTAAGTGTTGTTACTGCAAGTAAATAGTCTCCATTGTCATAAACATTTTATAAAGCAACATTAAATAAACCCCAGCTAAAACTGGCAGTGTTGATCAACAAATAAAAGTTCAAATTGACTAATGAAGTAATTGTTTTTTCAAAGGACATTTTAAATTAACTGTAATTCTTGATTGTAAAATTACCTAGCATAAACAGATGACTTTACAACTTGACTGTATCGATCGACCATGAGGAATAGTGACTGGCTGTGTAGCTCACCGCTGACTTTGAATTGTGCTTCTCTGTGATGCTTTTTGTTTGCTAGACAGTCAACAGATTAAAGTCTGACGACATTGAGTATTCATTTTGTTCACTCAGTCATTCACTTTCTATGTGGTAATACATTGGCATAGTCTTAGTATGAGTCCTCAGGAAGCTGAAAATTTCAACCAGTCTATATTGCTGTGCAGCAAATAACACAATAACATACCAAAGTAATGGCAACAATCATTTTATTTTCTTCCACCATTCTTTCATAAGGGCTGAGGTCAGCTGGACTATCAGTATGGTGTGGCTGCATTCAGCTAGAGTCAAGACTGAAATCACTGGTGTACTTCACTGAAATATGTCACTGCAAAAGCATGTTCACCTAGAATTTCCAAATGTGAGCTTCTTTAGAAATAAAGCCCTTGAAGACTTAATTAGTTAATATGAGTTAATACTGGATTATTAAACTCAACAACCAGAATCTTTACAGATTAATGGAAAGGGAGAGCTCACAGAGAGGCACAGAGGAAATGTGAAAGTGGAGGAACCTCCTCTTCAACTGTTCCTCTTCATGTAGTCTCAATCATCCCTTCTTCTCCTGTGACTTTACCATTGCATTCCTCTACGCAGTCTCTTCAGATGAACAGTTGGAATTCTTTGGTCCGTGTTCAGGTTTCCAAGAACCCTGCAGCACAAGCTTCTAGGGTCTGAAGACTTAGAATTGGAAGGAAGCATCTTAGTGTTGTTTCTGCAAAATTGTATTGGATGAAGCAAATCCCAGGTCATGCTCAGGTTTACTGAGAAAGGAATGTAGCAGAGAAAGTGTACCAAAAGGTATGTCTAATTTTGGCTGCCACCAGTGTCACCAATGTAATAGCCTCCTTCATATGGTGAAAAGTAAAAATTTCAATGAAGTAGTATTAATTAGAATATTTTGCAAAGATTTGATTTTGTTTTAGAATAACCAAAAAGACAATGTGACAGTTTTCCTTCTTACTCATTTCATATCTCATTAATATCTATTAGAATTAAAGAGTTTTGTTTGTTACACACATGTGAAATTTCCAAAATTCTCTCGATTACTAGGGACGAGGCAAGTTGAATCTCATTGAACTTCATCATTCACACCTAGATTTAGGGCCTCTAAGTGACAGGGGAAAAAATAATGTAAACATAAATTGAAGTCTAAGGACTGAGCACAGTGTTGAATGTCAGTAATCTCAGCAGCTTAGGAGGTTGAGATAGGAGGACTGTGAGTTCAAAGCCAGCCTCAGCAATGGGGAGGCACAAAGCAACTCAGTGAGACCCTGTCTTTAAATAAAATACAAACTAGGGCTCAGGATGTGGTTCAGGGGCGGAGTTCCTCTGAGTTCAATCCCTGGTAACTGCCGCTCCCCACCCCTGCAAAAAAGTCTAAGAGCTTTCTCAACACCTCTATTGCAGAAAATAGTATTGTTAGTTAAATACAGAATGTGAAGCTTTTCAGGAGATTGTAAATATGATATTCAAAGACAATTTCCTTACCTTTTTGAAGCTTTCAATCCTTTGAATGATATAGAAATACACAAGAGAAAAATATTTACTTCAGTAGTGATAATGATGATGAAAAATTAAGCAGAGCATGTCACGCAATTTCAATTAGAGTTCACTATTTCTCTGAGATGCTAATTTGAATAGAGACATGAAATAGGGAAGGAATTCCACCACATGACAATTGTGTGGGAGGAGTAGGCAGAAAAAAGAGTGAGAACTAAAGTCTATTGGCAAGAAAAAGCCAGCAGCAATTTCAATCATTTGGGCAGAGACATTTCAATATTTTTAGTTTGGTCTGGAGATAACTTTCTTTCATGCCCTTCTTTCCTGATGGGCCAAAAAATACACTGACGCTGACAAAGATGCTATAAAAACCTTGTGAGTCAGCTTGCCATTTAGCAGAATCTTCCAAGACACTAGATTGTAGTGATGGCTGTTGAATCTTTGCTGCCAAAGATTTACTTCTGTAAGGAATTTTGGTAAAAATGGAAGCATTTCTACCCTGAAGCTGGCCTCACAACTCCGAATCAAATGAAAGAAAGCATATGCCTTCCTCAAAAGCCTATCATTCATCTCAATACTACTGTGATGGCAAAACCAAACGTGGTTGTAAAATGAAATTATTAAAACATGGTAAGAAACCATTGCCTGGGGAAAGTATAAAGTTCCTCTCCCCTTCTGTCAGGCTTTCTTTAGGAAACCTAATTAACCATGAGTCTCAACCTTTTGGATTGTAAATCACTCTCTCTAGTAATTTGTCTACTTCTTCTGGAAAAGTAAATACCCCTGTGCCTGTCTCCCAGGGTTAGAGATTTAATAGATAACCTGTGAAAAGCACAGTTTCTTCTTATCTGTTTCTGTAAGCATGGTTTATGTTAGAGACCCTGCGCAAGGCCTTTATTCACTTAGATTAGGAGTTTTTTTTTTTTTTTTTTTTTTTTTTTTTTTAAAAGAGGAAAAAAGCCCCAATGATAGGATAGGTCTAAATGACACCAAATAACCTATAAATGTTGTTTAACTTCTGAGTTAAACTTCAGAAGTCCCTTCTCTGAGTGCTGCTTGCTGCTTCTCTACCAGTCTGTTTTCTACAACACAATGTGTAACATTCTAAGTAAAGACTTGGTAGAATTTTTTTGGAATCTCACATATTGTTGAAGTGTAAAACCTATCATAAAAGCTGAAATGAAAATCTTGTTTAAACATGAGTAGAGGACTCAGGCATGTTCTCTGACTATTAAAACAGAACGATATTTCAAATAGGTATGTGGATTGGGACAACAAGGGTACTTACGAACAAAAGACTTTATTGAGCTTATTTTGCCAACCTTGAAATGGCTATGAGAAAAATACCAAACAATTACAAATGCAGTTTTTTCTGCCACCTTTGTTAGCATGAACTTGAAAAGAAATTCATCTTATTCAACAATTATTTTACTTTATAGTATACATTGGCCATCATTCTGAGTGGCTTTGTGTTTGCTCATCTTATTAGGTTGCCCACATGGTCTTATTTGTGCCTTGGCTCTAGGCACTATTTTTTTGAAATTCATTTTTTTTTCCTACTTGCAGTTCAGATCAGTTCATGGAACTATCAAATCATCTTTTTAATTGAAATGTTGGACTTATAATTTACATAATTTTAATATGCTTGGATTTAAATCTGTGATTTTTATTTGAGTTCTAATTACTTCATTTCTTCTTTATTATTTTTTTTTTGTTTTTCTACTTTCTTTTAAAAATTTGGCTATTTATAATTATATCTTTATCCCATTTTTCACCTATCATCTATAATCCTTATCTGTTTATTTTAGTGGTCCATAAGGATTATATTATACTACATTAATTTATCAGAAACTATCTCGAAGTGATATCATATTATATAATATAAATGGGAATTTTGAAGCAGTATATGATAGTCTATACTCTCCTTGCTTTTGTTTTTATGTTGTAAGGCATTCTATCATCTATGCATGTTGTAGATTCCACAATGTATTATTTTTGTATTTATTTTAATTAGTCCATTATGTTGTATTATATTTTATATTACATAAACTATGTAATGTTGAATAGAAGTTTCTAAAAGAAAAAAATATTTTATACTTCCTCACAGTTACTGCCTGCAATGTTTTTCATTCCAGCTACTATCATTTTCCTTCTGCTTGAGGATATTCAATTAATATTTTCTCTGGTACAGGTCAGTTAGTGCTTATTTCTTTCAGCTTTTGTTATTTCTGAGAAAAAGCTTTTATTTTTTCTTTAGTTTTGAAAGATATTTTTACTGAATAGGGAACATTAAATTGGAAGGAATATTTGTTTCCCTTCAATATTTCGAAGATGTCCCTCCTCTGTCTTCTGATTTACATTTTTGGTTACTCTATATGGTGTGTGTGTGTGTGTGCATGTGTGTGTGTGTATTTTGGATCATTTTAAGTTTCTTTTTCCATTGATGTCAAACTACTTGATTATATTATGTCTTGATGCAGTTTCTTCATATTTCCTATGAATCCTATGCATTTTTTCTGTTTACAGATTCTTCACAAGTTTTTTCTTTTCTTTTTGGTGTTGCTGGGGATTGAACCAACAGCCTTGCAAATGCCAGGCCAGTACTCTACAACTGAGCTATATTACCAGCCCAAGTTTATTGCTTTCATCAAATTTTTTAAAATATCATCCTCATTTATTGAAAAATGCTTTTTTTTTAAACTACCATCTTCCTTTTCTTGAAGAAACTCCAGTTTGGTGTGTACAAGGTTATTTGAATTTGTCACTTTGTCCACTGAGGCTATGTTCAAGTTTGGGTAGAAGGATGTTTTTAGAAAGTTTCTATGTCTTTGTTTTTCAAGATCAATAGTATTTTTTTCGAAAATGAATAATTTGTTGTCAATTCTATGCAGTGCATCTTTCATCTTACATATTGTAGTTTATATTACTAGAAGTTTAATTCAGATTTAAAAAAATCATTCCATGTTTCTGCTAACATGCTCAATATTACCTGTATTTTCTTGATACGTGAAATACAATATTAATAATCATTGCTTTAGCACAGGCATACCTCATTTTTATTATGTTTCATTCTTTTAAACTTTGCAAGTATTGCATCTTTTCTCAGATTAAACAGTTAGGGTGATCCTGCTAACATAAAGTCTATTGGTGCTATAGTGAATAGCATGAGTTCACTTGGCACCTCTGTGTGACATTTTGTTAATTCTAACAATATTTAAAACACTGCCACATGCTACAGCTCTTATACTGAATTTTGGTGATATTTGCTGTTTCTATTGTAATTGCTTTGAGGCACTAAAATCATGCTCAGGTAAAACAACAAATTTAATCTGTAAATGTTATGTGTGTTCTAAGGGCTATCCCAATCATTTGTTCCCCTCTTTCCTTCCTTCTGCTCAGGCCTCCTTATTCCCTCAGAAAAGACAATACTAATTCTGGACCAATTAATAATCCTATAATGGCCTCTAGGTATTTAATAAAAGGATGAGTCACGCATCTGTTTAAATCAAAAGCTAGAAATTATCAAGGTTAGATGGGAAAACGTGTCTGAAGCTGAGATAGGCTGCTTGCACTTAACATCCATGTTTAAATGCAAGGGAAAGTAATTGAAGAAAATTAAGTGCTACTCTAGTGAGTAAACGAGTGAAAAGCAAGTGAAACAGCCTATTGCTGATGTGGAAAAGGTTTTTGTGATATGGACAGATCAAGCCAGCCACAACTCTCCATTAAGCCTAAGCTCAATCCACAGCAAGGCCCTACTCTCTTCAGTTCTGTGAAGACTGAGGGAGATGAGGAAGCTAAAGAAGAAAAATTTGAAGCTACAGAGGGTGATCCATGATGTTTAGGAAAAGAAGCCATCTCCACAACAGAAAAATGCAAGGTGCAGCAGCCTTGCTGACTTAGAATTGACAGCAAGGTGTTCAGAAGATACAATTAAGATAATTGATGAAGTGGGCCACACTACACAACACATTTTCCCTGTTGGTGAAGCAGCCTCCTAGTGAAGAATATGCCATCTAGGGATTTTATAAATAAGAAAAATCCATGCCTTACTCAAATCTTCAAAGGACCAGCTTACTGTCTTGTTACAGAAAAATGCAGTGGCCACTTTAAATTGAAGCCAATGCTCAATTACCATTCCCAAAGCCCTCAGGCTCTTAAACATTATATTAAATCTACTCTGCCTGTGGTCTATAAATGAAAAAACAAAGCCTGCATGACAGCACATCTGTTTGCAACAGGGCTTCCTGAATTTTTTAAGCCCGCAGTAGAGACCTACTTTTCAGAGGGAAGAAAAAAAAGTTATTTTTTTTTTCAAATACTACTACTCATGGACAATGCACTGGGTCACCCAAGAGCTCCAGTGGACACCTATGACCAGATTATTTTCATGACTGCTAACATAACATCTATTCTCTGGCCCACGGATCAAGAAGTAATTTCACCATTCAGTTCTTATTATTTAAGAAATACATTTCACAAGGCTCTATCTGCCACAGACACTGATGCCTTTGATGGATCTGGGCAAAGTAAATTGAAAACCTTCTGCAGAGGATTCACCATTTCGAATGTCAAAAAGAACATTTTTGATTTATGGAAGAAGGTCAAAATATCCACATAGATGGCAGTTTGGGAGTTGATTGCAGCTCTCAGGGATGACTTGGGTGGGGGACAGTTAGACTTCCATGGAAGAATTAACTGCATATGTAGAAACAACAAGATGAACAGAATTAGAGCACAGCCTGAAGTTGCTTTAGTTGTATGATAAAAACTTGAACGGATGAAGAGTTGCTTAAGGATGATCAAAGAAAATGCTTTTTTGAGGTGGAATATGTTCCTGGTAAAGAGGTTGGTGAACACTGTTGAAATGATGACAAATGGCTGAGAAAATTACACGTAGTTTATAGAGTATCAGTAGACTTTCAAAGGATTTACTCCAATTCTGAAAGAAGTTCTGTTGTAGGCCAAATACTATAAAACAACATTCTATGCCATAGAGAAACTTCTCATAAAAGGAACAAACTCTGTCGTTATCTCATTTTAAGAAATTGCCCTCCCAACATTCAGCAACTACCCCCATGATCAGTTAGAAACTCAACATCAAGTCAAAATCCTCTACTAGCAAGACATTTAGGATTTGATTAAGGAAAAGAAGATGATTGACAGCATTTTTTGACAATGAAATATTTTAATTGAGATTTGCACATTTTCAGGTATAAAAGACCTTTGTCACTTTTTATTTGTATTGGGAAAAGAAAAAGAGTATATGACTCACTTTACTGCAATATTCACTTTATTACAGTGGTCCCTGGAATTGAACTTGCAAGATTTTTCTTGTCCCCTAATTTTATCTCATGCATTCCTGGGTGAGATAATATGGATCTTCAAGGTCCCCAAAGGTCTATGTCAAAAAGGTGTTCCACAGGGTGGCCATGGTGGGTAATGGTGGAAATTTTCAGAGGAGTGGTCGTTGGGGGGGTCAAGAGACCACTGAGAGTGAACCCTCATAGGAAACTGTATGACCCAGGATGTTTCCTGTTCCTCATTTTGCTTCCTGGCAATAAGGTGAGCAATTTTGCTCTGCCGCATGTCGTCCATGATGTGCTGCCTCGTTGCAGGCCCCAAAGAGTGAGACCAACTATATCAGGGATTAGAACTTCTAAAACCGTGAGCAATTATTACCTTTTATTAATTTCATTGATTATTCGGGGATAACTTGTTATAATCATGGAAAGGTAACTAGTATACTAAGTAAGATTGCTTTTCTCCACATTCTGGGTCATAATTTTTTACCTCTTTTATGTAGTTGAAAATTACCCCCAAATTCCTTTCCATTAAATTACCCCACAGAATCACACTTAAAATATTCCAAATTCTCTATATGTAGCCAGCAGTTACATTTAAGTTTTATGAATAGGAAACCTATAGCTTAAATTCACTTTTGGATAGTAGACAAAACCCCAAATATATATTAACAAATAGAATGCAACCTCTTTGAAAAATTATGCAGTTTTTCCAAAAATACTAAAATGATTTCCAGAAATACTAAAATGATTCAGTATTAGGGAGTTAGTAACAACGTTAGTAAGTCTCAGAAAACCCCAGATACTTATTCTCTTTAATGTGAAAGAGGATTCAATATTCAACATTTAATTTTGTTTAAAATCACCCAGTAAACAAGAAATTAAAGATTACCTTATGAATATTAAAATATTCATAGTTAAGGACAAAAACCATATTATTCTTTAAAATAAAATATTAAATATAGTCTTACTATGTAAAAAATGCTACTTACATCTTCTATTATTAAATTATATATATATATATATATATATATATATATATATATATATATATATATATATATAATTTAATATAACTAGTGGATATACAGAAATTAGCTAATATACATTAGTAAAAGAGAAGCAAATTTTTCTGTATTTTTTTTGTAGATTGTATCTAGATTTCCTAGAAACATTATGTTATCTTTGGGAGATTGGGAGTGAAAAATAGGAAATTCTAGGTAAGGGGAAGGAAAAAAAATCAAAGAAAAAGATGAAATAGGAAATGGATGGAGAATAGTTACAGGCACCACCTGCAAATTTGAATGTTCTAGAATTTGAACTAAGCTCTTTGTTGTTGTTGTTTGTTTGTTTGTTTCTTGGAGAAATTTCATTTGAACCTGTTTAGCAATGGCTTTTCCATCTAATTTTAGTAGATTTTCTTAACAATGTATTTAAGACAAATCAGTTAGTAGTGTTGCATTAAGCCAGACTTTAATAAAATTAATTGGAAAATAAAAAATTGATTGTCACATATATGCATC
Organism: Marmota flaviventris; assembly: GCF_047511675.1. NCBI lineage: Eukaryota > Metazoa > Chordata > Mammalia > Rodentia > Sciuridae > Marmota > Marmota flaviventris. The sequence continues at coordinate 7,562,574 of NC_092514.1, forward strand.
CTCTTTCTAATATGAGGGTTCACTTATTAATATCAAATGAAAATGTATCTAGAATTAGAATACGCATATACATTTCTTATTACAAATTGTACAATAATATTATTGGAAAAAATTTTTGATTCATGGGGACTATGAAGTTCATTATGTTAACAGTGTTTTAATGTATTATTTTAGACCAGATTGGATATTTGACTTTGGTAATAAATGGTTTCTTCAGTCTTGCCAAAGAAACTTTAAAACTTTCTTTTGATTGAAAGTATTTGAAAACATTTTCTTTCTTTCAGGGAAATAAATAATAAATAAATGAATTATTTAATGAAATTCTATGGGTTTTGAAACCTATCTTTGGCTGCTTCTAACTCTTCCTTTTATGTGGCATACATTTAAATATCCCATATATATTCAGTTAAAATAAGCCCAAAGGAACCATGGAAACTTTTTTTGTTGGTACTGTGAATTGAACTCAGGGGTACTTGACCACTGAGCCACATCCCCAGCCCTTTCTTGTATTTTATTTAGAGACAGGATTTCACTGAGTTGCTTAGTGCCTCACCATTGCTGAGGCTGGCTTTGAACCTGCAATCCTCCTCTCTCAGCCTTCTGAGCCATTGGGATTACAGGCATGAGCCACTGTGCCTGGCTAGGAACCATGAAAACTTTTAGGTAAAAAATCTTTTTACATTTTAAATGTTATAGAATAGATATATAAAGCACACACAAATTAAAAAAAAAAAGATAAAATTTACTAACTTTTGTGAAGTAAATGCAGTGATTATTTTAGAGCACAAATTGAAAAAAAAATTACCCACAAATTTTACCACATTAAACATATCTGGAGATTGAAACCATGACTTAAATAATGAAGATTCATCTATCACTTATTTTATTGCTCTAAGTCTAAGTTTTAGAGACTTATTAGTTAATAACAAATGAACAAAATGCTCTGCCTTATTAAGGTAAGTAGGATTAATTATTTGAAAAGAAAGAATACTGTTTAATCTTTGAAATTTTTACATTCAAAACATACTTATGAAACACAATATGCTTTTCTGAAATTTGTTCCTAATTTTTGAAATTGAAAAAACTATTATCTTTTTAAGAAATAAATATATTATGTTTTGCTTTTTGTTCAAATCTGGAGATTAAATTATTTTAAACAAACTTGTAGTTGTTGGAACATTTTATTTTATAATTCATTTATTATTTTTTAATTTTTTTTTGGTACCAGGAATTGAACCTAGGGTGTTTAACCACTGAGCAACATACTCAGTCATATTTTTTTATTTTTTATTTTGAGAGGGTCTCGCTGTGTTGCTCAGAGCCTCACTAAATTGCTGATGCTGACTTTGAACTTGTAATCCTCCTTCATCAGCCTCCTGGGCTGCTGGGATTACAGTCATACACGACCATGCCCTGGTGATTTTTTTTTTTTACTTTTAATAAACCATAAATGAAATGAAAATATAAAGAAAAAATATGTATCAATTCCTCATTGATATGAAATCATGACAATTATTTTAGACCTTTACAATTAAGAAACAAACATCATAGAATGACTGAAGTTCAACATTCAATTTATCAACCAACCTATTCCCAAAATCATTTCTCAGAGAAAATCACTTTCTTAAATTTATGCTTTATGATTCCTGTGCACTTTTAATAATCTGACTACATTTTGAGTCCTATTATATCACAGTTAATATTAATAAAAAATTAATATTTCTTTTAGACTTTAAAACATATATTAACTTAGAAGAAATATTTTGTGGGTAATATATACCAGTAGCTTCTTATTTAAATGTCGGAGCAAAATTTTTTTCCTCCAATATCATCTTCTAAGTTTTTATTTGTTAACTTGAATATACCTTTGCAAAACAACTTTTCCATTTTGTATAATATAGTATAAAATGTGTCATTATGTTTCCTTAATACTTGATATAATGTAATTATATTATCTTCCTTCATTCAAAATTGGAACCACAGTAATGTTGCAAAATTTAGAAGTGGTTTTCCTATTGAAGTGCTTTTTTTTTCCTATTAGAAGTAGTTTTCCTTCTTATTTCCTACCAAGAACCTATTTTCAGAAATTAAAAGAAAATTCCAAATTTCATCCAGTGGAATACTATAGAATGAATTCATAACACCATTGACTGGGAAGATAGATTTTATATAATTAATAGCCATGGACAATGAAAATGATAATGCATATAAGGAAGTGTCATTTATGCTTTTTTTAAAAATTGAATTCATCTTGTGTTTTGTGAACTGTCTTTTTATTTGGTTTGTTTTAGTGCTAAATCTTAGTGATTTTAAGATTTAAAGTGCATAATTATGATAATAATTATAAATTAACAATAATCTCATCATATTTGAAAGAATACCTAGCACTTCAATTTCACTTATTTCTCTCTGAGCAACATTTTATCCTATATTATACAGAAAAAAGCAATATACACTTGAGTTCTACTGTCTTGGGATAATTATAGTTAATTAGTTTTGATCAGTGAGTCAATATGGAAACATAAAAGGTTGATATTTTCTCACCCATCTATCCTTTCTAAATGTATTACATCACATCTTGAGAGAAAGAATCAATTCCCTCATGCCAGACACCTAGCAATGTCCCCAAGAGTAGCTGTTTGAATAAGTGGCAGTTTGTAATGGAGCTAATAAATAAATAAACAGATAAATAAATAAATAACAAATAAACAGGACTTTACACAAAACTAAATGACTTCAATTTAAAGGAAGAAAATGATTTTGAACATACAATCTTTCTATTTTTGTATTTATATATAACAGCAGAATTGTCTTGTTTAAATTTATAGGTGTCAATATGATAGTAGATGTAATTTTTTTTTTATATTTTGTATTTTAATGTGATATCCAACCAATATATTTATGAAAAAGGAAAGGATATAAAAATAACTCAGGGGAAGTATATTTCCACACCAATTGTCCTTATGTAAGAGATTGAAAAAATGTTAAATGTAAAAATGTAGGCATATGTGGCTAACAGCTACAAATGATAAATATTAAAGAACAAAATGAAAGATAAAGTTTCTTTCCTAGGCAACATTTAGTAGTTTCTGCTCTACCAATTTATTTCTTTTTTATCCCTTTTGGATCATTAGTATATACTACACCTCTCTGTGCATACTCTCCCTTTTCCTGTTGGTTTCCCCAGTGCTGCTGATTGTCACACAATCTCAATTGTGTTTTCAATGTGATAGGAATATCTCTCACACTCTTGATTCTCTCCATCAATATTTTCACTATTTCAAGAATACAAAAAAAAAAAAATAATATAGCTTGACATCAGTCAGCCAATATTATGCACGGTTTTGAACATCTAATTGTTACTTTGACAATATACATGTTCAGGAGATGACTTGTATTTACTCTGTATTATTATTAAAACAAACAAACAAAAAATACCATCTCTGATCATCAACTTATTAAAAGAAAAGGCTTATTTTGGTTCATGATTTTTGATAGTTCTGAGGCCAGGGCAAAAGGACAGTCAGTATAGATAATGAAATATTGGGTCAGAAGGATAGGTGCTGAATCAAAGGAAACAAAATGCTAACACTTTAAGAGCACTTCCCCCTACTCCAAGATTCCCAAGATTGCCAAGATTAACTTCTTCCAGAGAATTGTTCTTTCCTGCAAGGTGCTGTGAATGAGTAGACCTGGGTGCTCCCTTCCTGTCTATACTCATGGGTCTCTTCTTTCCTGTCCTTGGATAACTCCACATTTTGGTCACATGGATAGGATGTGAGGAGGGGATATAGGAACAAAGGAAATCTGAAATCCATAAAAGGGAAACCCCACTCCCTTGGGCACTAGCATGTCACCACCACTCAACCTCCATCATTATTCCAAAGCCACCCCTTCCCAGCAGGAAGCAGTTATAGAAGGTTGACCTACATCCCTGCTCCCAAAGGGGCCCAATAAAAAACAAAAAAGGTGGGGATATAAGGTCTTTGCTTGGCATCTGGATGGCCATATTAAGTGATAGTCGCCATTTTAAGGAAAAAGTTTCACTTTCCTGCCCAAGGGAGTTTCTAAGAAAGGCTCACCACTCCTTTATACCAATCCAACCCTTAAGCACCTGAATTAGGACCCACTCAGCTCTGGTTCCTGAGCCTCCTCTATAAAAGTCCCAGGACCCAAGCCTGTTTTGACTCTCTTTGTCTATGGACAGTTGGCCTTTATTTGTCAAATAAATACTGACAAATAAATACTCATGTGTGTCTCTGTCTAGTCTCTATCTTTCGTTCCTCACTTTCCCTTCAATAATGCCAAATTTATTATTGTTTGATGTTTAACAAGAGAATAGGGACCACCTTCTGTATTCTTTGCCAGTGGAGTGTTCAACTCCTTCATGTTGGAGTTTTAATCGTACTTGTTCCTTTCTGGAACTGCCATGGTAGTCATCCTATTTTGAGGGGCTTCATCTACAAGTCAATCCCATGTTAATGTGCATGCTGGGGTCAATAGCTGGTCAGAAGTCACCTTAGTGTGCCTGTGCTACTAAAGTAATCTTCCTTCCCAGACAATTGGAGACACTTATAGCCATAATTCCTAACTTTATATCAACCTCAGCGGACTTGTCAACAGTTAGTCCCATGAATCCTTTTCTTCTCTTAACGTGTTTTACAAAGAATTCTCTTGCTTTTGTTTGTTTTCTACAGATTAAATGCCACGATGTGATTTCTTAAGATAGTTTCAAGAAGGACCCTAAAGTAATTTAAAGAACACTATATGACTTTACCATGTATTTCACTGCTCATTGCTATCTACTACCTAACATCCACACTTCCTTTCACTAGGTCCCACTTTTTAAAGTTTCTACCAACTACCAGTGGGCACCATACCTTTAGCACACAGATCTCTGGTGGACACTGAAGATCCAAACTATAACAATGTGTATGCCTCTTTGCCTCTATATACCTTGTCTGCCTCTTTGATCAGTTTTCCAAGTCCAGTTTATCTTTTTCTAGGAAGTGAAGCCATCCTTTTTTATAAAAGTGTCAAGGAAAACAACTCCCTCCCATCTCCCATTCTCTGTTGGAGGGCAGGAGCTTAACTTCAGTGGGCACTTTGTTTCTGTCATGAATATTTGAAAAAAAAAAATAACTTTGTGGGGGTAAGGTCAATTAGTCAACACAGATAGTCAATGGTTTCCTTCATCTTAACCACACAGACTTTGCTCTTAAAAGCTCTCCCACCCTTTGTTTTAGTTGAGGTCAATTCATACTGTGTTATATTCTCTTTCCTCTATTGTAAGAGCCTTGAGTAAAGACTTCTTTATCTCTTTAATTTTGTCTGGTGCAATTAGGATTTTACTAACGTCTCTGTGTTTTATGATACAACACATTCTGTTTCAAGAAAAAGCTACACATAGAAAATAAAAATGAATAACATTGATGACATATAAGTCATGTTAGAATATGTTCTCACAATATCTTTGAGTATCCATACATACCTCAGCTCTAAAACTACATGTGTTAGCTTTAAAAAGTTCAACTAATAGGAAATATTTTTCTTACTGTGACTGGAATATAAAATTATGTTTTCCATCTTAATACTTCTAATTTAATGAATAATCATTGGAATTTGCCATGAACATAAACCCAATATCTTGGACTAAAAATCAATAATAGCAGTTTTGAAAATCATTCTGTATTGATGAGATTTTGTTTTCAGAAAAAAAGACTTAGCCCTCAATTTGAAACTTCATAGTAATATGAAAACAGTTCACAATTACTGTAATTTAGAATTTAACTCACATTCAAATTGAAATGGGTGGAAAAATAAATCCCTATAAGAAATTGTTCTCACTGTATGTGTTTTGAGGCATCTTTTATAATGTAAAATCAACATTGCTATTCTAGTCACAGCAAAGCATTTTCCAAAATGTCATATTAAACTCATTACTAGGAGAATGACAAGGCTCTCTAATGTGATTGTTCTTTCCTCCTAAGAAAGGCAAAAATTGCTGGTGCTTGTGAGCTTAAAATAAGATGTAATTGGAGTTAGATGAATTACTTCTGATGAATATGCATTTCAAATGCTTATGTTTAAAAATACATATGAGTATGCCTCATCTCCATTTTAACCTGTATTTAGCAGACTAAATTTTTACTTTGAATAGCTTCATATTAACTCTCTTGATATCAGAGTTGCTAGTTACATTCTAAAGAAATGTTTGATACAATATAATAATATTCAAATTTTTGGTTCTTTATAAACTTTGTTATTTGCTTGGGTCTTACTTGTCATTTAATCACACTTTTATCAGATTTTTTATAAAACTTTCATCATATACTCCATTATTCCAGTTCCTATTTCTTTGTTTCTAGAATATTATGGTGCATTTTCTCTTTGCTTTTAATGAAATGGTTGAAAGAAAATAAAATTGATTACTACTACTGGAAACAACATGTAAAATGGAATGCCATATTTTTTAGTAAAATATAATGCTTTATTTTCAATAGACATTTGCTATCATCTGTCAGCTGTATATGCAAGATATAATGACAATTTTCTTGTTATAACAGATAAATATTGTTAGGCATGATAAGATGTAGGTAAAAAGTTTTAAAAAATCATTTGAAGTAGGTGGAATATTTGAAGAAAATAGAAGCATTTAGTCTAGGAAGCTAGGTTTTCAAAATAATGTCTTTGAGTTTAATTTTTACTTCAATAACCATTTAGTTATATTTCTTCTTCCTTATCCCCAACTCTTGAGAATTCACTATTTTTCTCCTTTTTCTCCATATACAACAGAAGACGTAGGACCTTGCTCATATCATTAAATCACATTGATGTTTTTTGTTTTTAAATTATATTGCTTCTTTAGCATTATTCCAAATATTTAGCCCAACTGATTCTTATAAAATTCCTGGCATTTAGTTTTTCACTAAGTATTTCTCATAATTTACTGGTTTCCCCTAAAGTGTTTCCTTTGTTGAACTTTGATTGCATACCATAAATGAATGCTGATGTTCCTTAGAGTGTGGCCTTTAGGGCATTTTCTTCTCTCTTTTTATTTCTGCCACAGTCTATTTACCTCCAAGTATAATCAGTATCAACCTAGGAAGAACTGAAATCCTGAAAGTTATTGAGCTACTTCGATTACTATTAAAATGACAAATATTATGGACTTTTTAAAGAGCTCTTGGAGTTGCTATGGGAGACAGGAGTCCTACTGCAGCAGTGTTTTTAGACTTGAAGAAAAAAATGGGGAAGAAAATCATACCAAAAATTTTGTCTGTCCCCAAATAAACACAAATGGGATATTTGAAATTTCAACTAACTCTTATTGTATTAAAATTGACTATGTACTATTACCAGTTATCTTCATTAAACAGATTAAATAAAATAAAGGTATCATGTCCATCTACAATTAAAAAGTATATAAATAAATAAAGAAATGACGACTGAGAAAATATAGTTGAGTATTTGTTAACACCATAATATTTTATGGCGCACTTATGTTTATAGTACTAATAAACTACCATATAGTGTATAGTGTATCTAAGTGATTTGATTATTCTTGTGGGATAAAAGTTCATAAGAAAACTGCACTAGAAATCAATAGGTAAACATTAGCAAAGCTGCTATTGCCATTATACCAGTATTAAAATATGCCCTATGTTGCATCTTTTAGTAATTTTTATGACAGATTTTGTATTATAACTATGTGAGTATTACATAAATGATAAGGCTTCATTAAACTTTGCCTATCATATGCTTCTAATGTTTATTTTGATGCTGAATGTAAACAACCAAGGCGCATTTAGTTATATTTTTAATTTAGTTATATTTTTAAATAAAAATGAATAAAATCTTAAAAAGAAGATATTGTACTGGATCTGAGACTTACAAATATGCAGGCAAATAATATTTGTCTGCATATGACAAATCTTGGTTTTGTGTAAATATGTGTGTATGTAAATATATATATATATATATATATATATATATATATATATATATATATATATATATATATATTATTCTCCAACACATCAATTCATATACAACATAAACACACCAACTGTTGCTATACTATATACGTAGCCCAGTAGATATACAGATAAAGAGATAATCATGATTGTGATATTATCAAATTATCCAGAGTTGTATCTCTTCTTAACAAAAAGTTCTGTTTAGATATATTAAAAGAAATATATCTTTTTAAGTATTTTTTTTCAATTTTATGAGATTGTACCAATTGGCTTTGCAAATATTTATATTTTTATAGCAGCATATTAAATACCCTCATATACTTATGATAAAGTAATAAGAGGAATCTTTTTCATTAGTACTATGTAATAAAAAAGTAACAAATTTATATTAGAAAATTCATCCTGGGCTTTGTTTAAGACATCCATATTGTTATTGACTATGTAGGATAATAATTCAAAGGACATTTATTTTACACTTTGGGAATTCATTTTCAATTCACATATGTTGGATATTCATGTGAGTAAAACATTCTTTCTTTTGTTTTTATTTTTGTTACTGGGGGTTGAACTCGGGGGCACTTGACCACTGAGCCACATCCCCTGCCTTATTTTTTGTATTTTATTTAGAGACAGGGTCTCACTGAGTTGCTTAGCACCTCACTTTTGCTGAGCTGGCTTTGAACTTGGAATCCTCCTGTCTCCATCTCTCCATCTGCTGGAATTACAGGAGTGCACCACTGCTCCCACCTAGAATATTCTTATTAACACATCATGCATTTAGTCAGTCATCATATGGATCAGATATTTTTACCTCTTTGAATGCCCCACAATCTCTGTCTGGATATGAGATATTGTTAATTTTTCCAATTAACAATTTTAATTGTTAATTAAAGGGTATTTTTATATTTCTATAAATAATTACTGATATTCCTTCCAAGCTATAGTTAAGTTACTGGGTGATAGTTTTTAATCAAATTGTGTGTTATGTGGAACCAGAACAATACTCAGGCAATGCACAATATCATGTGCATTGTGTGACCAGTTGAAAATAGGCCTTGTTCTTGGCACATGCAGGGACAATCTGTGGTTTCTTAACCTTGGTACTATTTACATTTTTTTAAGGTCCTTGCTTAGCATCTGAATGGCCATCTAAAATGACAGCTGCCTTTTGAAGGAAAAAAGTTTTGCTTTCCCACTCAAGAGCCTTTCTAAGAAAGGATCACTATTCCCTCATAACAACCCAACCCTGAGCTGCCCACATTAGGACCCACAGGCTCTGCAACCAATCCCATATACCAACCCAAACCTTAGCCACTTGCTTTAGGACCTGCCCAGCTTTGATTCCTGAGTCTACCCCATAAAAGTCCCAGAACTCAAGCCTGTTTTGCCTCTCTCTCCTATAGAGAGATGGCCTTTATTTGTCAGCTCTGACAAAGAAACTCTCGTGTGTATCTCTGCCTGGTCTCCATCTTTCTTTCCTTTCTTACCCATCTCTCATTGCTCAATTTACCTTCAATTTTGATTTGATAATTCTATATTGTGAGGGAAGTGCTAGTCCTATGCATTATAGGAGTGGACAACAGTAACACCTTCCCAGAGGGGACAATCAAAAATATCTTCTGGCATTGCAAAAAATTTCCTGGTGTGTGTGTGTGTGAGGGGGGAGAAACCCTTAGTTGAGAGCTAATTCCCCTCACCCCCAAGCCATTTACAGTTTTCTCTCATGCATGCATTGGATAAGTGTTCCTCTGTGGAAATATTCAAGGTTCTTTCTTACTCAATGTAGTGCTCTCTTATCAGAATTAATAATTTTCTTTTGAACTCTAAGACTTTTAGACTACTTTACTTTCAGTTTCATCTTCTCAATTTAGGGAGTCTCCTTGTTGCCAAAAGCTCCGTTCTTGACCCTAATGCTAATCCAATAATGAGGACATGGAATTACAGGAATTACAGGAGTGGAATAACAGGAGAAAAAGAATAGTCATTGCTTTGGTAGTAAAGGCAAAACACAGGGGACTCCTGTCCCAGAAGCTGAGATTCTGCCCATCAGCAGAGTTCCAATTCACTTGTTAATTTAGGAGAGAGTCATTTCTGAGTTCTTCTGATATTATACCCCAAATTTGGATTACTTCCTAACTCTGATGGGTGTGTACCCAAGCACAGATAAATCTGCCTAAAATGGAGAAGAAAGTAAACCTATTTCCCTTGAAATTAGGGAGGGGGAGAGATTAGGGAGGAGCAAGGAGAGGGGGAGAGAAAAAAAAAAAAAACATGTCCATTTTAAAAATAAGTTGCAGTGGCAGAGCTGCAAGGGCAACATTCAAAGCACAAAGTAGAGCACTGTTACATCCTGGCTCTCAGTTTTTTATTACATATTGTATAGACACTCACCTTCTCCCTACCCCCAAATCTCTCAGAGAACACCATTCTTTGTCACCCAGTGATCAATGTCTTGAAAGGCATTGTACCAAGTATTTTGTTTGGTTGGTCAGAAATGCAAGTTCCTCAGGAGCTGGGAGGAAAATTAAAAAAGGATTCATTTTAAGAGGTTTAATTAGTATTAGGCTCTGAAAAATTATAGGTGCTTGCTATTATTTCTGGATTCATTCTGAAACAGAGCTGACCTTCCTCTCACTGAGAATAAAAACTTCCTCTAGTTAAGAACAGATGACAAGGAAATTAAGACTGGCAGGCTCTCTGGGTAACAAAATCTACATGTGAATACGCCCTGCCTTTTCTCCCACTTTCTTGCCTCTTATCATATAAAAACTTCATTTTCTAGGCCAGCAAAGTGGATGTTTGAGAAAGAGCAGTCTCCTCTGGCTTTGATTAAACCTATTTTCCTGCTGTTTGACTCCTATTTGTGGAGCATGAAGAAAGGAAAAGCCATTCCTTCCCATAACAACTGTAATAGGTTGAGTCAGGGCCACCAAAGGAATGGCCACTTACCAACAGCTAATCCCTGAATCCTCTAGATTGTACAAGGAAAGAAGAATCTTCATAAATGTGACAAATGCTGGACATGGTTGCGCAGGCCTGTAATCCCAGTGGCTCAGGAGGCTGCTGCAAATTTCAATTGCAACTTCAAACCCAGCCTCAGAAAGGGTGAGGCACTTAGCAATTCAGTGAGACCTGTCTCTAAATAAAATATAAAATAGGGGGCTGGGGATATAGCCATTGTTATACAAAATTACATATAAGAGGAGGTGAGGGGAAAGGGAAAAAAAAGAGAGAAATGAATTACAGTAGATGGGGTAGAGAGAGATCATCAGAGGGGAGGGGATGGGAGGGGGGATAGGAAGGGGATAGGAAAGTCAGCAGAATACAACAGAACTAGTATGGCAGTATGTATAAACGTGGATGTATAACCAATGTGATCCTGCAATCTGTACACAAGGTAAAAATAAAAATTCATACCCCACTTGAATCAAATGTATGAAATATGATATGTCAAGATGTAATGTTTTGCCATATATATATATATATATATATATATATATATATATATATATATATATATATATTAGGGCTGGGGATATGGTTCAGTGTTTGAGTGATTCTGAGTTTAATCCCTGGTACCAAAAAAGAAAAAAAAAAGTGACTAATTTAAGCATCATGGCTTGCAGAAATAATCTGGGTTCACCCAGATGACCTCTAAGTCCAATTATAAGCATCTTTGTAAGACAGAGGCAGGGGGAGAGTTGACATGCAGAAGAGGAAGAAGCAGCATCACCAAAGATGCAGAGATTGCAGTGATTTGCCCTAAATAAAGGAAGGCCAGTGGTCACCAGAACTGGAAGAGCTAAGGGATGAATTTTTCTCTAGACAACTGAGGCCCTGAAAGCATCTTGATCTTGACTGTGCGAAACTAATTGCAGACTTCTGGCTCCACAACTATGTTTTTTTTTTTTAACTGAAAACAAATTTCTGATATTTGGGGTAATTTGTTATATATACCATCCACAGCACCACATACAGTTACTAATAGACCATAATAAAAGGGTGGTTAAATAATTAAAAAATGGAAAAATTGATAGAAAAGTAAAGAGAATCAAAGAGTATGATCAAAGTTTTAATTTCATATATGAGAACACCCAATTTCCTGGGAAAAACTTGAGTTTCACAATTTTGCCCCTTGTTTTAGTACTAACAAGCCCCAAGGAAACACTACTTCAGAATGTCAGCTCTTCATTCAGGGTTTTTTTTCCCTCTTATAAATGTTGTCCGTTATAGTCTTAATCACCTAATCAACCCATTAATGATTAATACATATGCCAATTACAAATATATATATTGGGCTGGGATGTAGCTCAATTAAGTGCTTGTGTCTCATGCATAAGGCCCTGGGATCAACCCCCACTCCCCCCCCCCAAAAAAAAAAAAAAAAAAAAATATATATATATATATATATATATATATATAGGCATAAATGCATGTGTGCCTGGTATATTTTAGTGTGGTTAATATATTTTCAACATTAAGTATTCATATTTATACTATAAGTTTTATTATTAAGAAACTCTCTGAGGGGCTGGGGATGTGGCTCAAGTGGTAGTGCGCTCACCTGGCATGCGTGTGGCCCGGGTTGGATCCTCAGCACCACATACAAACAAAGATGTTGTGTCTGCCGATAACTAAAAAGTAAATATTAAAAAATTCTCTCTCTCTTTAAAAAAAAAAAAAAAAAAAACAAGAAACTCTCTGAAATAGAAGCATTCAAATGGAAATGAGTCATTATATTTTGTCTGAGGTTAATTAATAATTTTAATAAATGGTTAGCATGGATATAAACTGACCTTTATAAGGAGTTTATAATTTTATAATATAATAATTTTATAACACCTATCATTTAATATTTTATTTTTTTAAATTTATTCCCCCCATAAACCATGAATAACTCACATTCACAGATTTAATAATAATACATTTATCCTAAAATCTGAGACATTCTTTAACATGAAATTATCACTATTGGAGGAGTACAGTGAGTTTCCTTTATCAACTTGAAATAATATTTAAAAGTTTTTGATTAGCATTTTAATTATATATGCTTTAAATTTGGGTAACTATTTTCATGCTATGAACATGATATGTCATTCATTGTCTTTTTTCTCTTTTTCTATTACAGAATCAAAAAAGAAGGGAAAAAAGGAAGGAAGGAAGTAATAAGAAAGGAAAGGAAGAGGGGGAGAAAAAAGAGAAGAGCAATTAAATCATAATTCTCTATTATGCCTTTGTCCTCATTGAAAGAGAGCAGAAATTGTGTCCATCATTTTATTCTGAAATTCTAAAATGCTATTAGTCATAAATACTAAAGTATAAAGTATAATTCTGAAATATCTAGAATTCATATTCTAGGGTGGATTCTATAGTTCTCTCTTATTATCAAGCATTGTAAATGAATGCAAAGCATAACATAAGAAAGTTTCCTTGTTCTTAAACTTTTTAGCTCACCCCACTTTTGAAAGAAATATTCATAATGACAAAACAGCTAATGCATTATAGATGGCATATTTAAGATGGATAAAATGTAAATTTGAATTTGAAACTAGAAGATTAGTTAATTAAAAGTCAAAACTTTTAGATTCTACTTTGAACTGGATAATTCCCACTCTAAGTGTCTGTTATGGTTTGGATGTAAAGTACCCCAAAAGATGTAAAGTGAAATAGTGCAAGAAGGTCCAGAGGAAAAATGATTGTGTTGTAAGAGTCTTAACCCAGTCAATGATTTAATCCTTTGATAGGGATTGAGTGGCAACTGAAGTGGTAGGGGGTGGCTGGAGACAGTGGGAATTGGGGCCAGTGGAGTCTGTCTCTGCTTCCTAATCACCATGTGAGCTGCTTGCCTCTGCCACACTTTCCCTCCATGATGTTCTGCCTCACTTTGAGCCGCTAGCCTTGAGCCCCTAACCGTGAGCCCCTAAATAAACTTTTCCTCCTTTAAAATTGTTTTGGCCAGGTCTTTTAGTCTTTTAGTCCTTTTAGCAAAAAAAGCTGACTAAAACAGTGCCCATGATGTTAAATTGGGATTGAGGATTTTTAGTTGATAATAGTCATGAATGATACATACTAGGTATTTTTTATGTTTATAATAAAATTATCAAATATAATTATTTCTCTGACAAAAAGCTTTCTTCAAATAAAAATTTTATATATTTTTGGTGTTCAGCTTAGGATAAATGACAAATAATTTGTACAATTCTATTCATTCATATGTGAAATAACTTAGTTATGATTTAGTCATGTCAAAATACATTTTATATTAATGAAGGACATTAGAAATTTGTGTCAAAAAACATGTCTTAGTGATTAAAGAAATAGTGGAATGTGAACTAGTTTCTTCACTCTAGATAGTATCTAGTTAGTCGATTTTTATATTTGTAAGACATCTGAGAAAAAATTATGATTGTTGATAATGGAAGGCATGCAGTATATTGAGTGGTGCTTTCAACATTGCAATGGAATAATAGTAAGAACAGATATAAAGTAGCACAAGGTTAATGATGTAAAAATCAACAGACTCATCCATAAGATAAATTTACCCTAGTATGTCTATATTGCAGATTGCCAGTGAGTACAGAGCTTCAATTTGTTGGCTAAAAATACACCATAAGGATTTCTGAAAGCCATATAGAAAATCAAAACTTTTTCTAAAAATGAAGGGAAAATATCTAGATTATTTTATTAATGTCTAGATTTTTATATTTCCTCAATTGTATCTCCTTTCTCATCATGTAGATTATTCAAAATTCTGCAACTTTTTAAAAAATTGTTGATTTCATGAAAATAATTTTCCTAATTTTAGATTTTAGTGAGCAATTATCTAAAGACATTACAATTTTTATAAATTCAAGCTAATTATAGAACTCTTTGCTTCCTTTATCCTTTATAATTCTCTAAATGTATCTAATGTCATTATAGTTGAGAGGTACTTTCATAATGTCAATCTGTTTATATATCAGTGCCTTTGTCTCTTTGACATAACTTCTGAAATGTCATTTTAAAATGTGCACCATGTATTATTTATAATACTATGCACATGTGTTGCATTGAACTTCCTTAAGAATTTTAAATTTGAAGTGAAAAGATAAAGCATTGTTAAAGTAAAAAGAAATGTTTAAATCAAATGTTGTACTTACAATAGTAGACTAGAAAACATGTGGCTATAGTTTAGATACGAGATGTCCCCCAAAATATTCTGTGTTGATGAAGGAGGTGAAATTGTCAAATTATGAACATTGTGACTAATTAGTCCATCCTAGTGTGAATGGATTGCCTGGGTGTAACTGTAGGCAGGCATGTCATGGTTGGTAGAGGCAAGTCATGTGGGTTTATCCTGGAAGGATTTATCTTCCCTGTATTCCATTTTCTCCTCCTCTCCTCTCCCCTCCTCTCTTCTCCTTCCTGGCCCCATCAGTGGTAAAGCAGAACTTTTCCACCATGCATTTCCTTCATGATGCTTTGCTTCATCTTAGGCCCAGAGTGTTGGGATTCAGCTGACCATAGACTGAACCTGTGTAACTGGAATCCAAAATGAGCTCTTTCTCCTCTAAATTGTTCTTGTATGGTATTTTGGTCACAGCAATAAAAAGATGACCAACACATGTTTATTTTCAAAACCATAATATCTGTGATTTAAAATTAAAAAATAATTTAAAAATAATTATGAATGGTATTTTTATGAGATAATTAGCATTTTAATTGAATAATGGGGAATTCTAAATTGCCTATCTTGTATTAAGCATAACTGAGAACATAACATGACATTCAATTAATAAATCTTCCCCGTTATTCTTGACATGCTTGATTACACTGAGTTTCTGACTTATGTGATATTAGTTATTGGAAAAAAATTGAAGGACCGATAGGGACAAGTAGGGAGTACATGGGTGTGCTCAGTTTGTGTCAATTCATTGAACTGTGTCCTTATGATTTGGGTCCTTTTCTGAGCATATACTATATTTAAGTAAAAAGGTAACTTAAAAAAAGTTTACAACTAATTATCTTTAAAAATCTGTGTTTATGTGTTTTTAAAAAGTAGCCTGAAAGGATATTCAAGAAAATATTTGATAGAGGTTATCACTGGGTGATAAGATTAAGAATAATTTTTTTCTTGTGTATTTCTAAGAATTCTTTTTTTCAAAATTATTTTATTTTTTAGTTATATTTGGACACAATACCTTTATTTTGTATTTATTTTTATGTGGTTCTGAGGATCGAACTCAGGGCCTTGCATGTGCTAGGCGAGTGCTCTACCTCTGAGCCACAACCCCAGCCCCTCTAAGAATTCTTGTGTAAGAATTTCCTAGATCTCTTCCATATTCTGATGAGCCACAGAAGAGATCAGACACAAAAAAGAATATATTGCCTGATCCCATCTATAGAAAGTTCCATAACAGACAAAATTATTCATGGTATTTTAAAATAAAAATAAGTACTTTAAAATAATTATTAAAGCTTTCATAATATGTTCATATATTCATATTACAAGAGATTATTTAAATTTGTATCTATTTTCAATTTTCCAATCAAGGAATTCAAACTACTGCTTATGACTTTTGTGAGAGTTTTTTAATGACAATTTATATAACATTAAGATGGCAGCATGAACACTGGGTAAATCTGCTGATGAGACTGGAAAATCTTTTGGTTTAAATCTCCTGTGGGAGAATTTCTATTGAATTTTCTTTTTTGGTAGACATTTTTGACATTTTTCAAACATAATGTATTATCTATATTTGTTTATATATTTTAACAATGCTAAATATGAAGTAATAAAATCTAAGAAATTTTTGTGACAGGTATCATAGAACACATATGTTGGTTTATCCTTAATATTTAAAAATTCTAAACTATGAAATGTTAGAATATACTCTATCTCCATCTTATAGATAGGAACATGAAATTTTTAAAAATAGGACTTGGGCAGGATTACACAGCAGTTAACTGATAAATTCTAGAAGTCAAAAGAAGGTCAGCTAAATTTCATCAACTTGAACTTCTCCACTTTATTAACTTCTAAAATATAAGAATAATTGTAAAATTTAGGTAAATTTTAAATAAATGAAAATAGAAACAGTGAAAAAAGTATATATGTAGTTGATGCATATATTGCATTGTTGGCAAATATTTTCCAAATTATATTTTTATATTTGATGATTATGATAATGGGAGAAAGGAAGATTTATTATTTTAACTTTCAATATTCTTGATCATGAAATAGTATTTATTCATGAGACTTATGTTAGAAAAGACAGAAAAATAAACAAAAAACAATGTTAAATGCAAATAATAGTAGAATAAACAAAACAGCACAAATAGACAGAGGGAGGTGGCATTGTGTAAAGGGTCGTTTTACTCTAGAATTTAAGTAGATACCTGAATAAAATGGAGAGGCAAGGCTGGTGGATACCAGAGAAGCACAGTTCAGGCACAGGCACCAGCATCATGTAGGAAGGAAAGTGATACTGACAGTATGATTTAAGAACCACAAGAAAGAGTGGTAAATAAAATAATAAAAATTAATATTACTGTTTGCCAGTAATATATATTTCCAGAGAAAGACTGGAGCCAACAGAGAAAAGATTATGGGCAAAAGATAACAGCAGAGCAAATTGGAAAAATAATGTGCAGGAAATAGAAGAATTCTACTAAGAAAATTAGACCTCTCTTTTTTAAAAAAAAAAAAATATATATATATATATATTTGCTTGAATGAAAGAAGCATGTCTTTGGAAGAATATGAGCCAGCAGTGATATGATCTGTTATATTTCAATAAGATCATTTTGTGTACTGCATGAATCATCTATTTAGGATAAGATTGTAAAAGCAGGGAACTATTTCCATTTAAAAGAGAACAGAAATACATTGAGTAAGAGGTAAGGCTGGTTTGGTAAGGGGTGGTGATAAGTATTCATATTAATATAGATATTGAGTAGAAAAAGAGAATAGGCAGAGCTATAACCATACATACACAGGTTATGTAGAAGAAAGATATGGATATGGGAGGACTCTAAGATTTGAGTCTGACCAAATGAAAGAACTGAATTTTGTGCTCACTTTGAAATCTTAAGCTTAGTGAAAATATTTTTTGCTCCCATAGAAGGACCACTTTGATTACTTCTTTCATAAAAATTTCCATATTTCCCTGGAATAAAACTATCTGAGTTAGAAATGTACATCCTTGTGAGCTGAAGTTTTTCTATAAATGCATAACTCCTTGACCTCTTATTAATAGACAAGAGGTTATTTATAATCCTTTAGATTCTGTGCAATTTTCTCTTAAAATATGAAATACTTAGATACTAAAATATGTTTTCAGGGTCTGGGTATATAGCTCAGTGTACAGCACTTGAGTAACATGTGTGAAGTCCTGTATTCCACCCCCAGCACCTCAAAACAAAAGTGTGTTTGAGGCTGAGAGTGCTGCTTATTTTGCCAGTAGGTAGATAGGAATGGTTATCTGCTTCCCTCTCCACTCTTTCCTAAAGGAAGCAGTGTAGCAGGGGTAAAAACTGTTCAAGAGTCTCATCCTCCCCTCTGTAGATATGATGTTAATTATACTTATTGGTGAGAAAATATTAGCAGTTTGAAATTTCTTAAAAATTTGTTTATAAATTTAAGGAGTTTATATTCTTTAGAAGCAAATCAGTTTCCTTCTCCCTCTGAAATATCGCATTGTTAGAATACCACAATTAATATTTAATAGCATACATGTGTTTGCAATGTACAGGCACTTTACATGGGTAATCTAATTTGATTTAATTATCACCTCAGCCCAATTTGATTAGGATTAAGTTATAACTAGTAAATTGAAGAGTCTAATTTCATCCCAGGGACTCTTACTCCACAAGATGCTTTGTACCAGTATCTCTTGATGTTAGACCATCAAGGTCATAGAGAGGACAGTAAGTGTTTTAGAAAAAAAAACAGTATTGGTCCTGATGCAGATCATGTCCACTTCTTATTCCATTTTATGAGGTGATGGTACTTTAAAATTTTGATTTACATTATATGACCATGGCATCTGATGGACTATTTTGACTACATAAACCTGCCATAAGGCATAATATGAAACCATTTAATATTTGTTTGTCCAAACTTTATTTTCAAAAGCATGCTGTGTGAGTTTGATAGATGAAAGAAAAATGGTTCAATCAAGGGAAACCTATATGGTTAAAATACATACCTAAAATTGTCTATATTCATTGGATCAAGCACAATGTTCACAATTATATAAAAAATAACTTTCATAAATTAAAAAATATTGAAGGACCATATACACTATGACAATCTCAATCAAAATTATCTTACTGGTGATGTGCTTTTAATAAAATGTTGAGAGAGTCCTGGAGACACAAAGAACACCAATCTGGATTCCTGTAACAGGCAGACCATCATTAAGTTTGGCAGGGTATGCACAGCAGGCTGTCACATTCAAAGCACAATCAAGTATAAATGAATTGAAAGTAATCACTTGGCTGCATATATTTCAGTTCAGCCACTATTTTAGTAACCTACTG
Organism: Marmota flaviventris; assembly: GCF_047511675.1. Taxonomy (NCBI): domain Eukaryota; kingdom Metazoa; phylum Chordata; class Mammalia; order Rodentia; family Sciuridae; genus Marmota; species Marmota flaviventris. Next base: position 7,582,076 of record NC_092514.1, read on the forward strand.
GACAAAAAGTTTTTTTTTTAAAGTCACATCCTCTCATTAGCTCATTTTATATATATATATATATATATATATATATATTCACACATATCTACATCACATACTGGTATTATAAAGGGCAGGAAGCTAGGATGTATATTAAATATGAAGGGAGGGAAATTCAATGATGTCATCTTTAAATAACTACCAGAAATCTATTTTTACTTGTATTTTTAGTTTAATTTCTTAGTATGCTCTTAATCTTTTTTTAAGAAACCTAAATCTTTAAACATAAGAAAGGATACGTGTAACGAAATATATTTTTATAACTCATAATAAGAGAAAAAGTACTCAGAAAACAATTTTTATAACTTATAAAACTTTACACAGAAACTTGGTATTAGCATAAAGATAGACACATAAACAAATGGAACAGAACATAAAGCCAAGAAACAAATGCATGCAACTATTGCCAACAGCTTTTCAACAAAGATGAAAAGAGCACACTGTAGAAAGGTCAACGTCTTTAATAAAAGATGGTGGGAAATTGGGATGTCTATGTGCAGAAAAATAAACTGAACAACATGGGGAATGGGAGGAAGCATAACCTCTCATCTGACAAGAGGTTAACATCCAAAATATGTAAAGAACTAAAGAAACCCAGATAATTAAATTGGGATCAAATGTGTGTTTTTTTTTTCTCATTTATGGAATCAAGAGCAAAATATGGAAATGCGAGGGGTTCCTGAAAGTAGAAGGGAGACCAGTGGAATAAAGGAGGGGAATTGAGGGTGACAAGGGATGGGAAAAGGGCAGAACTATATAGTGAATTATATCAAATTATACTACATAAATATATGAATATACCACAGTGAATTCTCCCTTTATGTCTATCTATCAAGTATCCATTATGTATATCTATGTAGAACCAGTTTAAGAAAAACAGTAAATGAATAGAAGAAAAATCAGTAGAGTAGAGCAAGAGGGAATAGAGGGAGGAAGGAGGAGAGGGAAAGAGGAAGTTCTGAGGATTAAAATGGAACAATTCTTGGACTCTCAGCTGTGGACCTTCCTAGAGATGCTGAGATAAAGGATGTACTTCCCTGGTTGCTACCGTTTTCTTAATAAGCCAGCTTATTAGTACAGAGGCCCAGTTCTTCATATTTGGAGAGTTTTGCCTTTGCTGGCTGTTCCTGTTGGGCATGGGATGTAGGGAGGACTCTAGGTTGGGGTTAGTACTTCCTAGGAGTGATTTTTCCCTTTGATCAGTACCACCCCACTCCCTTGCCTGAGGTGAAGGATAAAGGGTTTCAATAGACTTCACGTGGTAGCAATTCCTCTACAAGTTCCTTCTAGTTGAATTAATGAAATAATCTATTTCAGAAGATTTACCTCTGATTTTGTTAATATCTCTAGGTGGGGAGAAACTGTACTGACTCAATTTCTTCTAGGGATGCTGGCCAGATGTGAACTTTATAAAACGGTTGCCCTGCTAGTCACAGCTTTCTGTTCAAAATTTGGGCTGAACTGTCTTTGCTTCTCCTATTCTGTTTCAACTTGGTCTGCTTTTCTTCCAACTGTTGTTAAGAAAGCAAGTTTATGGGATTTTTCTCTACCATTTCTTTTTTGTTACCCCTCCCTCCAGCTCGACTTTGCATCTCAAAAAATAATAACAATGAAAAAATAAAGGAGACTAAAGTTAATAGGACAGAAATCATTTAAAATAGAGAAAAAATAAACAAAATTAAAAGAAGATAAACTATTGGGAAAATCAAGACCCACAATTTTCTGTCATTTCTTAAAGAAAAGCAAAATTGAAAAACCCTGGGCTAGTTGCAGAAAATAACAAGAAAGATGCAAATAGAATCAGAAATAAAGAAGGGGATGCTGAAACTAATGCCACAGAAATAAAAAGAACAATGAGTACTATAGACACATTACAGTCTCCAAAATGGATAATCTGGAGGAAATGGATAATTTCCTGGCTACAAATAACCTCCCAACACTGAATTATAAAGAAATAGAAAGTCCTAGAAGATATTTATGAAGGTTAATTCAGTAATCAGGAACCTACCAAAAAAGAACATCCCAGAACTAAATGGTTTGATCAGTGAATTCTACCACACATTTAAGGCAGTAATAATTTCAGTCCTTCCTAAATTCTACAAAAAATCAAAGATGAAGGAATAATTATAAACTCAATTTGAGGGTAGCATTACTCTGATACCATAAGAATACAAATATTTCACAAGAGAACTAAGAAAACCATAGACCAGTACCTCTGAGTATAGATGACAAGATTCTCAAAAAAGTCATAGCAAACCAAATGAAACAGCATGTAAAAAAGATTATACACAATATTCCAGTAGAACTTATCCCTGGAATGTGAGGATGGCCCAACACACACACACACACAAAAAAAAAAATAATGAGATACATATATTAATCAAATAAAAAGTATAATAACTCAGTAGATGAATAAAAATTACAGCCCCAATAGACTAACTCTTGATGTATAAAAACATATCAAACAATGTATTTAAGGAATCTTAATGTAACTATTTCCTTTGATGTCAATTCTAGTTAACATTTCTAGGTAAATAAATCCCCACCCCCACTTCCTTTTTTTTTTGGTACTGGGAGTTTAACCAACCTGTGGGCACTTTACCACTGAGTTGCATCCCCAATTCTCTTTATTTTCTATGTCTACTCTTTTGTTAACCTAATTTAAATTTTTTTCTATTATGTAATTACAACATTGAAATATGCTAATCACATTTTATATGCATTAATTTTAGATATTAACATTTCACGAAGTATTACCACCTTCATATTACACTGTGTTACATGTTAGGCATGAACACTGTAATCTCACATGTGAGTTAATCCACTTTATGGATTAATAAGTTGAATTCACCACTGGGTAGTAACTGTGGCAGGTGGAATGTGAATGGAGGAATTAGGTCACTGGAACACTGGCCTTGGGGATTCGTACCTTTCCCTGGTCCCCTCCTGTATAGTTCTCTCTACTTCCCAGGTACCATGACAGGAGCAGCTTTCTTCAGCCTTGCTATTTCACCACAAGGGTTCTGCAATGGAGTTGGATAACCAAAGACTGAGACAACTGAAACTGTAATCCAAAGAAATCTTTCCTTTTCCGCATTGTTCTTGTCAGGTATTTTGGTCACAGCAATGAAAAGTTAACTAATATATACACATAAGAAAACTGTGTTCAGAGAGATTAAATAAGTGTTCTAGTTTACAAATTCTCAAACACAAGATTCATGCCTGCTCTGGCTCACTTGTTATATTCTTATTATATTATATGATATTCCAAAAAAAAATAATGTGTAGAAAAAATAAGAAAATTAAAAGCTTTTAACAATAGATGTTTTTAATTAGGGTGTTTTCACTAATATTTAAACTTCATTATTAAAAACATCATCCCTATTTTTTAGTAAATAAATGCTATCTATAATAATAAGTTTCAGATACTATTTAGGGGAATTAACAATACTCCCATGACCACAAATAATGAGCAATAATAATACAACATTTGATATTCTATCCTTTTCCCATAAGAGCAACCAACTTCTACAGCTATGGACATGAAATGTGAGCCTGCATTTAACTGACTCTGATTTCTAATAAAGAATTCTAAAGTAATAAGTAAATACAGTATTTTCAATAAGCTTCTATATTATTCCTCTAGAGATTTGCATTTCCATCACATGTATGGTTGGCTTATAAATTATTTTTGTGTATGTGTGTAAAATCAAGTAAGTTACTTCCCTTATTCTTCTAGCAATACAGTCTACTGGTACACAGAAAAAGTGTAAGAGGACTTTCATCTCAGTCATCTCCCCTTCACTTTTCCTTAGAAAAAGGTTTGACACTATTATTCCTGGGATATAGTTATGACACAAGATTGGAGAGGCTCTTAAGTGCATATATAAGAAAATAACCCTGTACCCCAAATGAAACATCAACATGTAGCATGATATTATCTGAGTTAGTACTCCAGGCTCAAGGCCAGAAACCCCAGGATTCATCAACCTAACTATTTCCAGAACAGAATTCAAGCTGAAATTCATCAACTTGAAGTTAAAATATAGTCTGGTTCTAGTAAACATCAAGCTTAAAAAAATAATACTGAGCATGTTCTTATGAAGTAATAATAATAAATTTGTGGCCCCAGAACGGAGTACCCATGTGTTGACTGGCATATCATTGATTGAATTAGTATCAATGAGAGCATTGCCACCTCTGTGCATAAGTATTATTCATTGTTTTGTGCAGTTTTGTCTTCAATTAAAACATGTAGAAGTAACACGTGTAAAACTGCTGTTAAACTTCAAAATTTGGAAAGAGGACTAACGACTTGATAGGAACTGAAGTCCAGATGGTGGCAACAACAAAAAAAAGAATCAGAGAAACTGATGTTAAGATAATTGGAACATCTGCAATTAAAAGGTGAGTTCCCATTTACATTTTACAGTTAAATCTAATAAATATTCCAGATATTAAAAAAAATTAAAATCAATATCAAAGTGCATCTTGTTACTAAATAAGCTATGTTTATTTTTTCTCCAAGTAAAATCAATGTGATTTTATGCTGCAATATTTACAAAACTGCAAGATACAAAAATATCCATTTAATTTATACATCTTTTGTTTAATTCTGAGTAAAGAATAAAATCATAGAACTATCATAGAACTATCTGCTTAATCTTTTCTAGTATAGTAAAACAAATAAAATAATTTTAATTATAATGGTATCTTTGATGACCAAACATAACTCATTGTGTGTGCCTTAATTCACTTTATCATTTTTGCAGTGTTACGATTTTCACATTAAGAAATTATCATGTACTCACAATCAAAAAGGTACATTTTGTCTTCAAGGGATAAAAAGAGTTCTGTTTACCAGATTTACAATTTAATCCAGTGAGAAGGTGGTTAAGGGCCACAGTAAAAATTTGAAACTATTTACAATACCAATAATTTTGGAAATATGTGGATTTTGTGCTACCTAGCATCAGAATTTGTTAGAGAATAACTTATGCATAAGTTCAGAGTAACTCTTTGGTATAATGTCTGGTCTCAGTAGCATATGAATTTATGATACTTGTGTTAACTTTTGAGTCAGAACATATAAGATTTTTTTTGAACTTCATAGTTTCAGTCAAATTAATTAAAAAATCTGACTTTAGAGCAATTGAAAATTGGTCTTGATTATAATTGAACAATTTATAGAAATACACTTTGATTATACTACAAGAAATTTTTATTTTTTACTGAGAATCATGTTGGTTCAGGAAAATAAGTGACTCATCAACTATTGACAAACAGATAACTGGTGCTGGTTTTCAACTAAAATTATGTCTATTTTTAGATCTTTTGCAAAATTACAGTATTAATGTCATATCCATATTTCAACGGATATTTGATAACCTACAAGGTTTACTAAAGTGCTGTCATTTTTTTGCTTTCTTGTTAAAATTTTTTTAATAAGTGAAAAATCACACATCAAAACAATTTTGCCAGAATAACATATAACTTATTCAGCCAATGATATATAAAGTGATGTGGTAAGGTGGTAAACATGATTTATAATTGAAAAGTACAGACTGATTGGAGAATTGAAGAGTTAGCAGCCAAGTATATGCTGAATGAAACTATTTACAGTTGATATACCGTGATAACTGAAATTTGCATGATTTGGAGTACTAGTATTTGGACTACTAGTGTCATTAAAGTTACAAATTTGTACATATAGGCACTGTGCATAGTCAAATTTCTTACACTTTTACATCAATGCATAAAAATTTTGCCATAAGATAGAAATAATAAAAATAATCTAATTATTCCATTTAAGATGTCATGGATAATCCAATGGTGCGCATGACCAGGGGGGAAAATGAATCTAAAGATTTATATGCAATGATATAATATTGGTTCTTTTCACAGCTGAGAAGATAAACCATTATGTTTTTTGTAGATTTTGATATCTAATTTTTATATAAATCAGAAGAAATAAACATCAAAACTACTCAACCAAGAACAATCTACTGAAATTGTTAAATTTTTATGGGACTGGATTTAATTTTCAATAAAACATTTGGGAAAATTGGATTCCCTAATATTAATTGAGATCATTAGTCTGTTCCAATCACCAGAATAAAATCTAGATAAATTAAGTCAGTGTACAAACTGCCTTGATGGAGATGAACAGTATGCTCAGACTGATGAAAAGATAATGTGCAGACACTGTCAGGAATGTACTGCACATTATTTGGGTAAATCAAACAAGACGTGTTTACCTAAAGGATAGAGAGAAGAAAGTTAGTTGATGAAGGGATCAAGAATAAATAGCTGAGTAATGAATAGGATTTTCTAGACATATGGTTTTTTAGGTTTCAAAACTCCTTACCTAGGGCAGATGAGCAGTGGGTGATTACACTTGAGTGAATCAGGGTCGCATGAGTTATTTAATGCTGCTTGTTCAAGTGCAGACTCACAGAAATAGTGGAGGAACAGTTATACAATAAGATTATTCTTCATGGGTGCCGACACTCATTGTATTAACATTTAGATAATATTCAATGTGAATAGAGTATTTAATGGGAAAATATTCCCACCAAATCTGGCAAAGTGTCTATATCTACCATCTATAAAAGCTTTCAAAAAAGTAAGGCTGATATTAGCCCCTTTATAATTATAGACATTTTCATAAATGTATATATGTATTATCTAATTAATAAAATATACATTACATTTAGGCAGTTATCTAATTCTTGCTTTTTACCATTAGTTTTTTTCAGGCTAATGCAGCCTAATTTAAATATTCTCTAGATTTAGGGCAGTAGAAATTGAACAAGGGTCATTTATTAGTCAACACAGCCTGACTACTATAACTACCCACTTAATGGGCTAATAGAAGAGAGTTGTTTTTTATTTGATTTTTGTTTCCTTTGTTGCTCATCCTAGGGTAGAGCTTGTCAGGGTTCTTCTTTCTGTCCATTCAGGAATTCAGACTGTTCCTATCTATTGGCTCTTCTGTCTCATAGGGGCTTAAAGTCTGGCCAATGCACCAAAGCCCAGAGGGAGAGAGTAGAGAACTATGCAGGAAACTTTATTGTGGCCATCCTGAAAGTGACATTTGTCATCCCCAACTCTCCACTGTGCCATGCCTTTAGCCTGAATTCAGTCATGGAGAGCCACCTAACTTCAGGGAGTGGAAAATAGTTTATTATTTTCATATGGAAAAGAACAGGCAACTTGGTGAACACATGATATTGTCACTGCCACATTTGGCTCCCCAGACATTTCTGAGAGTCATGTAAAGAGAATGCTAAAAGAGATATAGATTCTGTGCTTCAAAAGCAGTGAATAAATATAAAAATCTACACATATGCATATGAACAGAAAAACACAGGTGGTTAGTTAGTAGCTATTGAGATGTGGGATGACTTCTCAGTTTTCACAAAATCTCAAAGAAATAATAAATGCCAATGTTCTGCATTAAATTAAAAAAAATACATAGCAAAAGTATGATTTGGAAAATATTCACGTGTAAAAATTACTTAGGAAAATATTCCTGCTGAATGTGGAAAGACATTAATGCTCTTTATAATCCTTTTTATAAAATATAATCCTTTATAAAAATTCTCAAAAGAGTAAGATTAACATTAAGCTTTGAAAATACTGCTAAGCAATTTCATAAAGGTAATATATGTATTGTCTTACCTTATTTTACACCAAAATCTCAGTGATTATTTTACCCATTTTACAGATGAAGATGCACATTTTTGGAGAGCTTAAAGTAATTTGGTTAAGAGATAAGGGATGGGATACTTTAAATTATAGGAAAAAAAGAAAAAACCTTCAAAGACAGCAATGAAAATAGAAGTGTTAAAAACTGAAAATGAACCAAGCAATTGAATTTAGATTGTTCTAACAGGTTAAGAAGAAAGAGGTTATGGAAGAGATAAGGAAATACACATATACCTATTAACCCTTAAGCTTCTGTGCATAAGCCGTCATTCAAGTTATTATGTGCAAATCAGAGATATAAATGCAACAGGGCACATAAGTATTGTCTGTGGTTGTGCAAAAGTACAATCAACAGTAGATGCAAACATCCTGAAACCATGAGACCTTCAGAATGGAGACTTCTAGCAGAGAAGAATTAAGGATGCCAGTGGAATCAAAATTGCTCTTTTTGATGGCTATTTTTATACAACAACCCGACTAGCTCACATACCCAAATATTTGGTGCAAGACCAGTCTAGATGTTCTGTATAGACTTTTAAAAACAAAATTAACATTCAAATCTGCAGACTTTGAGAAAAAAATATCACTTTTCTAAATGCAAGTAATCTTCATGCAATTAGTTTACAATATTAGGAGACAAAGACTAAAAGACCCATGAAAAATAATTCTGCTTGTCAACTCTTCCCTAGGACTCCAAAGAGTTAGCCTGTTTACCTATATAAAGTGAAATAAGTCAGATACAGAAAGACAAGTCTCAAACTCCAGAAGAGTTTTCAGGTTTCAGTCTTGCTAGTCCCTATGCTGCAGGAGCTGGTTGCTTAACTAAATTTATCTTTATATTTGTGTTTGTGTGTGCTTGTGTGTGTGTGTATTCTATTTGTTGTGTTTCTGTGGTAAACAATGACTAATATCTCAATCCAATAAGTTCCTAAGTTGCCTGGGTAAGGCAAATGTAATTATAAGGGTCCTTAAAATGGAAGAGTAGTCAGAGTTCAAGGGAAGTGTGAGTATAAGAGCAACATGAAGTGGCATCAATCCACTTGCTGTATTTGGAAATAAGAAAAGGAAACCATTGCCCAGGAATACATGTGCCTTCTAAAAGCTAGCAAAGGCAAGGAAACAGGTTTTCCCATAGGCCTGTTGGACACCTTGATTTTAGCCCAGTGATACTTGGGTTGGACTTACGGAATTAAAAGATAGGAATCTGCATTGTTATTATGTGTGGTGTTCATAGTAATTCATTGCAGAAACAATAGAAAAGAATGCTTTACCTTACTCTTGTATAAATTCAGGTATGTAGCTATATCCGAAATGCCCTAACTTATAAAAGTAAATCTAAAGCTACCTTCTCTTTACTTGAAAGCATTTGAATATTATCATTTATTTTGATTTAAATAATATGTCCCTTTGTTCTTTATATATCAAGGATGTAGAGTGATATAAGATAGAGTATATAGAATATTCTGTAACTTAAACCAAATAAATAGTTAGATAACTGAATTAATAACAAAAATTAATAAATTATATTCCTATTTTTAAATTAATTTCATTTAGAGTACCTGACTGTAATTCCCACCATGTTCATAGAAATTAAATATATAATTACTGAAAGAACTGTTGGAAATATTGATGAATACAAAATTTTTAGTTAATATCAATAAGTGTAAAATTGTAACATCATATTTACATTATACCTGCTATAGTTTTTGAATTGTTGTAAGGGAATTATAATGAGATATACATCAACTCTGCCATTGTTTTGTCCCTATTCATTTACTGCTTACAATAGGACTATACAGAAAGAATACGGTCAAAAAGAATATGCTTTTAAGATGCATTCTGTCAAGGGGTATGATAATCTTCATTTTGAATTATAGTAGGTGCCAGCAATTATATGAAGGACTGTTCATTCCCGTACCTGAGTAATATTAAATTGCTGATCTGATATATTTACATTGGAGTTAGGTAATTACAAAACCCTTAGTCAGCAACAATGGACTGGGAGGAAAGAACATAAAGAAGCTATTATCTGTTTTTAAGTTTGAATAGAAACCATCCCTGGTATATTAATTATAAATATCACTTAATTTTCGAGGCCTTTTATCCTTCAAGTGCTGTGTGATTAAGAAAAAGAGCTTGACTAGATATCAAAAATTTAAATCTATCTTGCAATTTCTATACTTCAAATTATAAAGTCCCTGTTAGACAGCAGGCTTTTTTATATTTGTAAATGAATACATTTTTTCTTATGGGTTCATTCAAAATTATTTTATAGTTTATAGCATGTGTATGCCAAATGAAAATTAAAACAATATTATGAGGGAGGGATGATTTGCTGAGAACATACAACTGAATTTTAACGTGTTACAATTTTCTCACAGGAAAACAAGAAATAAATTTATAAGAAGCACTTTATTGAAGGTAATAGCTTTTCTAAAAGAGGTAAAACATTTCATTTTGTTTATATTTTCTTAAAACTGCGTAGACTAATTCTGAGAATGTACTTAAGCACTTTCTTTTTTATATACATTTTTGGATGTTGATGGGCCTTTATTTTGTGCATTTATTTATATGAAGTACTTAGATGGAAACATGTGCCTCAAACATGCTAAGCAAGTGTTCTACCACTGAGTTACAATCCCAGCTCCAGGCACAAGCCCAGGTCTTTCAGCTCTTTCTTGATGTGTAGAATTTCTCACCCATGCCTCTGCTGTCTTGATCTAAGTATCCATACATTTACTTCACACTGATACAGTAATTGGATTCACAAACACAGTACCATTTACTGCAGCATAACAGCATGGTTTATAACTTATTCCATTTTAAGCATTCAAGCTAATTAGAGTCACACAACTATTATAATAGTGCCTTTTAATCCACTGGTATATTAACCTATATAAGAGGGGTGGGCTTTTTATATACAAAAAAATCCTGAAAAATAGTTGGACTGAAACAGGTGGAAAATAATAGTTGAGGCCCACTGCTCTTTTGTGTTGCACTAATATTAATGCAGAGACCATTAGGAGCAGCACACTAGCTGAGCTGAATAAAGTTGGCCAATTTCTAAGAAAATCAGAATTCATATAATACAGGGCCTTCTAGACCACATCAGGTTGACTCCTTTGGAAAGCAAATGTGTAAGCCATGCAGCTCAAAAGACATGACATGGCTCATCCACATTCCACATGGCTTGTGTGGCCTCTGTTCAGCACCAGAAGACCCTCAACACTGGCTCCCACAGAAGAGATTGCTGCAGTGAATTATTGGGATTAGTAAAGTGTAGTGAACTATGGTGACAGCAATTTTGAAGAGAGATTCCTTCTGTTTGCTTCCAGCAAAAAGACAGTAAGGAAAATATGAGTGAAAAAGTCCTTTTCCATGAACTCCTCCTTGTTTTGCTTTGTGAGCATACCCTATAGAAGAAAATAGAATTCTGACTGTGGGGGGAAATCTGGACCTCCAGTGATTGTTATAGAAGAATAGGAAATGTTGACACCAAGGGTATGCTATCGAATACTTACCATAGAACTGCCTACTTCTTTGAGAGAAGGCTCTGTGGTAAATAGAAAATGCTGGTCATATCCTTTCTTTTGGATTCATGAAGCCTAGAGTTTTATTTGATGTTTGAGATCCATTGTGCTTTGAAATGTAATGCTCTTAGCATCCCTGCCATAGGTTAATATGAAAGGTGATTTAAAATACTGTGGTGGGCTAACCTCCATTGATTATTTTGATGGGAAACATTTTGTAATAAAAAAAAATAAAATACAAATACTCTTTAGTAGGGAATTTTATACACCATTGAGTGGAGGCTTTCTTAAAATGATTTTTGTCGGACTGCCCTCCGACAGAAGTTGAGGAGAATCACTAGACCAGCTAGTGAGTGTCTACGGGCTGAGGGAGAGGGTGAGTGTCGCGACCCAGCCCACCACCCTGCCTGGCAAAAATCACACCGAGTTGGGAGTTGAGGACTTATATAGAGAGAGGAGAAGGAGGGGGGGCAAAGGCAGGGGCCAATCAGAGATTGGAGAGTCCCCCAGGTTGGGGTAGCCTAGGCACCCCAGTTACAGAAACAGAGCCCCGTTACCCTAGTTACAGAAACAATACCCCATTAGGTATGTGTGCCCCGTTGCTGGGGAGTTATTCTTTGTGTTTGTGGAAGCCATATCTTGGGGCCGTTCAGGCACGTATATGGAAGCCATTTCTCAAGCTCTAACTGTCATGTACATGGAGAATCACAAAACCAGAATCACAAGACTGGGGATTTCTTTTTCCCCAGCGATTGCACTTCCATGGTCAGCAGAGGTCCCAACAGATTTTATTCAAACACATCTTTTATTTCAAATATATAAATAACTGGCTTTTTAAAGTCCGTCATGTAAAAAAATTCAGATACTTTAAAATAAAAGCAAACAGGTAATTCACACCATATTTTCTACAAAAATTTTTATTTACCATTGTGTTTAGAAAAATGTAAAAGAATTAAATTATTTCACATACATATAAAAAGTTAACCTTAGGTAAAACATATATACATATATACATTTATACATAGTGTTCTGGAGTGTACACACACATTCTAAAATATATAAAAGATTTCATCAACTTGGAGAAAAATTCCGTAAAGTATCTAGTATTGATATTATTTAATGAACTTTCATGGAAAAGTAATTACAAAATCATGTCTAAACTTATGAGAAATAGTTTCATGTGTTGATCTCTATCCCAAGAAAATAAGTTTTCAGAGGTTTTTCAGAGGATAAATAACCTGTGATTCTTCACAGTCTTATCATGCATTCACTACTTTTCTTATTTTTAGCCTGGATACTGTCTCTAGTACTTAAGACATTTTCTTCATATGTAAATTACTTTTCCACTTCTACCTATTTTGATTTAATTTCTTAAACACTCTTTGTATTCTGTTTTACTCTCTCTCACTCAAAAAATTGATTTAAATCAGAGAATATATTAGTTTTTAACAATTTTATATATTTTACTTGCTTCAAAAGTACTTGCTTTTTTCATAATATGTTACAGTTATTACAAACTCCACAGTGGGATATATAAAACGTTTTCAACATATACAAATATGCTTTTAATATATTTTTTGATTTTTAAATATTTTATTTCCTCTGCATTTGCTCACAGTCTTTTATATATTAACTTTTTAGATTTTATTTTAATTTGTTACATATGATAGTAGAATGCATTGTAATTCATATTACACATATAAAGTACAATTTTTCATATCTCTTGTACACAACATAGAGTCACACCATTCGTGTCTTCATACATGTACTTAGGGAAGTGACATCCATCTCATTCCTCCGCTTTCCTATTGCTATGGCCACTTTTTTGCCCTTCTTCCCCACCGCCTTATCTAGTGTTTGTCTATTCCTCCCATGCTTCTCCCTCCTCTCCATTACAAATCAGAAATTTTATTAACAGAGAAAATATTCAGCATTTGGTTTTTTGGGGAGGGACTTACTTCACTTAGCATTATACTCTTAAACCTCCATCCATTTACCTGCATATGCTATGATTTGATTCTCTTTTAATAATGAGCGACCTTCCATTTTGTATAAAAATGAAATTTTCTTTATCAATTCACCTACTGAAGGGCATCACAGCATAGTACAAAGATGCAGCTACATCAATGTTTATAGAAGCACACTTCAAAAAATGCTTTTAACTACCAGGTTATATATGAATTTTCTAAAAATCTGATATAAAGATATAAAAATTCTACTTTACATGGTTTCTATTGAACATTGTGGATGTGTAACGTGTTGAATAATTTCTTATACATTTGTTATCAGAAATACTATTATTTCTTCTAATAAAATGCTTCTAAAATGAAAATACTAAATGGAGAAGCCAATAAAGTAATAGCCTTGCCTCATAACTTATTAGGTGTAAGACTTTGTGAATATTTTAGTATTTTTTAGGTGTAAAATCATAGCTAGATTTTAGTTTAACCTAATGTTAGCTTTTCTCAGTAACTTTATAAACTATGTTAAACTCTGGGAATCTTATCAATTTGATCATCTATCAATCATTTATAATTGCTCTCAGATTTCCTGGAAAACTTGAACATGCCCAATATGATTTTCCTATTTTATATGTTATGAAAGGATTATTCAGTTTCCTAATATAAAGTAGCCTTTAAAAACAGCAAGAGCTCTATACCATGTAGACATGTAGTGGTCATAACTATTGAGAACAGAACTACATGAAGCTTGGTTTGTATACTCCATCAATTCAAGTTTTATTAACAAGGAATAAGACAAAGTTTTTGTACCATGAAGAAGATCTCATAGCAGGACAGGTAGACACTGCAGTCACTTATCTCCATGAAGTCGCAATATCACGTCTGCTTATCACATCCACTACATTTGCAAAAAGGCATCTCATTACACCAAAACTGGTATATGAGATGAAACCTCACTTAGAGTCTCACGAAGCCCAAAAAATTTTGAACACCATATATGGGAGGGAGGAAGCCAGGACCAGATCAAACAGAAACTGCTTGTATTAAGACCTGTAACCACCCTGGTGATGTAGCTGAACCCAAAGAAAGATCAAAGCACGAGTATTAGGGTTTAGAGATAAGCCTGCAAAAGGCTTAATTGTTCTAAGGCAAGGAAGCAATGTAAACCATAATTGTAACTATGCAGTTATAAACCACAATTTTGAAGAGAAGGACAGAAAAACAGGCAGAAGAACAGAATTAAAGAACAGGATAGAGTTTTTAACTCATAATAGAAGGCTTGACAATCCTTACCAAAGGGGTGAAGATGTTCCAGAAATTGTCCTTTATGAAGATAATTTGTGGAAGGAGTGAGTTTTTTTGTTTCTGGAGAAAATTTGGGCAGAAAGTGTAGAATAAGAGAAGGACCAGCAAAAGCACAAAAGTCACAGAAGGAAGTCTAGTAAGATGTTCAGTTATAGGGCTGGGGATGTAGGTCAGTTGGTAGAGTGCTTGCCTCACATGCACAAGGCCCTGGGTTCAATCCCCAGTACCACCAAAAAAGGAAAAAGATCTTCAGTTACTAATTTTTATTGTGTTTATCATGATGTCATGTAGAATTATTATTAGTATTATTAAAATCAGGAATTGAACCCACAGGTGCTTAACTACTGAGCCAAACCCCAGCTTTTTTTTTCTTTGATACTGAATCTTGCAGAATTTCTGAGACTGGTTTTGAGCTTGCAATTCTCATGCCTTATCCCCTAGAGCCAACCAATATTACAGGCATTCGCCACCATATCCAGCTTAAAATTTTATTAACTGATTTTATTTTTATATATCAGGACTTCATCTGACAATGATTGTATTTTCTTTTACTAATGTTTGAACTCACTCTTTTTGTAAATATTATATCATCTTGGCATGAGTGGAATCAAAAATTAGGCAGAGAATTTGTATATTAAAAACAAGAATAGGGCTGGGGATGTGGCTCAAGTGGTAGCGCATTTGCCTGGCATGTGCACAGCACTGGGTTCGATCCTCAGCACCACATACGAAATAAAAGATTTTGTGTCCACAGAAAACTAATAAATAAATAAATACTAAAAATTTCTCTCTCTCTCTCTCTCTAAAAAAAGCTTAAAATAATTTAAAATAATAGATGGCTATTATAAAACCTGGAAGATAATGTTGAAAAGATTCTTCAGAGAGAAAACAGAAGATAAGTCCAGAAGAATAAATTTCCCTAACATATTCTAAAATGAGAATATGTAAGAGGGGAAATAAATCATGAAAAAGGAGAATTTCCTACTGCTGAGTGGAAATGTAAATCTTCAAAGAGTTTAGTCTTCCAGAAAGGAAAAAGTGGTCATGAGTAGTGGTGCCAAACCCACAGTTGTCCCTAAGTTACCACCAGTCTCCCTGTCTAAAGACACGGAAGAAGTTCTTTCAAGTTTTTTGAGATAAGGTTTCAAACTAAAATTCCAAGCCAGTCAACCTTTCTTTAAACTAGGAGCTAAACATAAAGACCATGGTGTCTACACAGACTTCATATCCTGTGATATTACTGTGTATGTGTTTTAAACAATTTCATCTGTTGCCTTATGAATTTTTAAAAATGACTGTATTCTGTAATGGAGTCCTTTGTAAATTACCTGATAAATATTGAATAAGAAAAAGTTATCCACCATAGCTAGAATATCAATTAGGACATGGTGAAAGGCATTAAAATTAGCTAATCTAGTGAAATAGAGGTGAAAGGGTCCCAGAAATGAATGTAAATATGCTAGTTTACATTTAACTTCTGGATTCTTACCATGTATCCATTAAAATATAAGATTTGAAGAAAAATATTTCCCTAGACAGTGTGTACTAGTCTGCCCTTTGTCTTGGCTAAGGGAGGTCAGACCTCATAGACCACCTCCATTCCTCCTTGAGATAGCCCTGCATGCTGTGTGGTCCTGCACTGGCTTTGGCCTTGTTCTTCAGTTCCTACTGCCCTGTAGCACTTTTTGCTCTGACATTATTCAAATAGTGCTTTTCAAAGCCTCATTCTGGGTGGTTCTACACATTCTATATTATGAGCAACAAACAAACGGTGATCACTAATTATTGATGAACTTCTAAGGCAAATTACTACTAAAAATAGACAAAAAGAGATTTTCTTTAACTGTTTTAAGACCTAAATATAATTACTCAAAAACTTGTTCTTCATTGTTTTTGTTTTTGGTGTCACAGTGGAAAGATGTGAGAGAGACACATGGACAGACACAGGGGATGTATAAAATTTTCTGAGGTTAAACCTTGTTGTGCACACCCATTTCTCAAGTCTTTCCTTGGAATTCTGATTTCTTTTCTCTAATATACTAAATCATTAAGATTTGGTAAATTAGAATACTTATTAGTTTTGACTTTACATCAAAATTGATTCTAGATATTTTCTTGCCAAGAATTTATTTATTTCATGATCCTCAGATTTTTGAGGCTTACTTAATATTCTTATCATCTTTCTCTTATGCTTGCATTACTCAGAGACAAAATTGCTGTAGTCTTTCATATGTATTTCTTAAGGGTAAAAACTTCAGTGTATTTGTTGGGTATCAAAAGTATTTTAATTTAATCTCATGGTAAAGTAACTCTAAATACTCCTTTCAATGTTTCTACATTTTCAAATTGAGGTTTCTTTAGAGCATATTTTACTGAGTATTTGTGTTTCACAATAACAGACTCAGAAATTTCAGTCACTAAAAGCCATTTATTTACTGAGATATGTACAATTTGAATTTTTAATTTTTGTGCAGCTACAATAATAATTGCTAATAATATTTATGATACTTTCATGAATAAACATACATTACAAAAATAGATGTATTTCACTATTCCTTAATAAAAAATGTACATTGTATCATTATTTAAATGTTTATTTTCACCTGAGTATATATTACCAACATTATTATAAAATAAATCATATAAGATTTATTATTTTATATTTATTTGTTTGTGACATATTTTGTTATTATGTTATTGTTATATACATATTGATGGTTAATATATTCTTAAAAGGAAAATGCTATGTAATAACTGTAGCATTCATACTTTAATTTTAAAGAGATTTTTTAACTACTCTTTTAAGACATATTTTCTTTTATCTTCCTAAAACCTTCTAGAATGTGTAAATTTATAAATATATACATTAAAGAACAAGATTACTATGGCAATAAATAATATATCAAAGTGACAAAACCTGATAAATTCAGTGCTAGAATTAACACTGTTTTCCTGAATTGTAGGTCAATGATGTCTCTAATGCAGATAGTAGGCAAAACATTAAAATAACTAAATAATTGTAATTGAAATGATTCAGCAAACTATTTGACATGCCCATATATGTCCTCAATTTAATCAAATATATATTAGATTTACTTCATAATATCTAGGTTAATTTATTCCTTTATGATCATTATCTCTTCTTTGAGAAATGATCTCTAATAAAGATCCTCATTTGGCCTCAGGATATGTGTACAGTAAGAAAAAAAATCTCAAGAGTTCTCCCTATTGTATTCATAATAAGTTTTTTACATATCCCCAAGCCTTTCACATACTGGTCAGTCACACACAGCAAGCAATATGAAAGTTCATGAAGTTTTGAAGTAAAACATTGTTATCCTTCCAAGCTATTTCTAAGACTTCCTTGTGCTTTATTGAAAACATCAAGGAAAATAAATATGTCTTTTTAGACCCAGAACTTGAAATGACACTGGACTCAAGAGATCAAGTTTATGAAGACAAAAGTTATGTGTTTGGGCTTCTATTTATCTGCAGAAGAGCTGTCAAGGTGAAAGGGATTGTGTGAGAATGGCCTTAGGCCTGAGCCTAAGCAACTCCTGTAATGCCAGATTCATAGGACCCCAATAGACCTGCAGGAGCTGAATCTGATGCAATCACACAACAATGTTTATAGTGAGCTCAAGCCTGGACTCACAACCATTTCAGATGCAGTGGTCCCAAAGAGTGAGTCGTGACCCTTTGTCCAGTGAGGATTAATAAGATTTTTGGGGATACCGTATTCATCACAACATCACACAGCCAATCATTTCACATCACAGGAAAGTCAAACAACAACTCTTAACATTGATTAGCACAGTCATTGGCAGGAACAAGTTGGGTAAGGGTGATTGGTTAGTTCAAGTGGTGGATGCATTTGAACTGATTGGTTTAGGCCATGAGGGGTTCCAAGAGTGCATATGATAAGCTTGCCTAATCATGTTACTAATCACCAAAACTACTGGGAAGATCACCTGGTATTTCAGGTATTTTCTCTGTCTCACACGTTTTGTGGTAGCTAGGGGGTTGCTATGGGTCCTAACCTAGTGTAACTGAGTCAGGGTCACCTGGCATGGAAGTTCTCTCCAGTTATTTACAGACAAACAACTCAGCAGGGTGGGTATGTGCCTAGGAGCACTATGGGTTTTTCCAAGGACAAGGGAACTCCCCCATTTTGACAGGCTTTGCTCTCAGGTAGAGGCTGATTTCTCAAAGATGGAGTCACATTAGTTTCTCACTCCATTTAAAAAACTCCAGTTTGAAACCTGAGGTCATTTATCACCAGGCACACCCACAGAGCCCTCTAATATGGCCTCAGACAAATTACTTCCCCTCACCCTGATAAACTGAGTAAAGCCTCTGGCAGGCTTTCCTCTGCTGATAAGAGTGAAAAGTGAGACTATCAGGATGGAGACCACCAGACCAGATATTTCTGACCTCAGGGTAAATGATGTCATGGAGAAATCTGGTGGCACCTGATAAGAATTACAAGGGGTGGTCAAAAAACCCCAAAATTTAGTATAAAAAAATAGAGTGAATAAACAGGCATTCAGCCAGCCTAAACAAGTATGCACTCGAGCTGGAGAGCCTGATGAGAACCTGCACTGACATCCCATCACTTGCTATCATTCTCCTGATTTCTCTGTGTGATCCTCACTGCTCTCAAACTCTACCACCTTGTCTGGAACTTTGTGAGAGATGCAGCTTCTCCCCGTGACTCTCTCCTCAACTGGTCATCCACTCCACACCAAAAAAGCCTGTTTTGTTTCAGGACCTGATCACTGCTTTCTGAGTGAGTGTGCATCTGCAGGACATAAAGCCTAAGGCTTGAGACTTTTGAACTTAGCATTCAGAGGAAATGTCTGTCACTAGCCTGTCATAATTAAATGTGTTTTTCAATGCTCAGAATTAATCTAAAATTATTTTCTGTGAATTAATTAATCTAGAATTGCTTGCTGTTAGTTGATTGTCTCTATTGAAGTGCCTATTATTAAGGATTGTCATTTTCCTCATTAAGAACCTATAGAGTAAAATGGTATTAAGTAATTTGAGTGAATAAAGAATTGAAAGCAGCAGAAGCATGTGGACATTCTTTATTTGTCCCCTTGACTGCATATGTCACAAATTTGCCCCCCTGGTGATAGGTTGTTATTATTATTATTATTATTTTTTTTTAATTTTTTATTGTTGGCTGTTCAAAACATTACATAGTTCTTGATATATCATATTTCACAATTTGATTCAAGTGGGTTATGAGCTCCCATTTTTACCCCATATACAGATTGCAGAACCACATCAGTTACACATCCATTGATTTACATATTGCCATACTAGTGTCTGTTGTATTCTGCTGCATTTCCTATCCTCTACTATCACCCCTCCCCTCCCCTCCCCTCCCCTCTTCTCTCTATGCCCCCTCTACTGACATTCGTTTGCCCCCCTTGTATTATTTTTCCCTTTCCCCTCACTTCCTCTTGTATGTACTTTTGTATAACTCTGAGGGTCTCCTTCCGTTTCCATGCATTTTCCCTTCTCTCTCCCTTTCCCTCCCACCTCTCATCCCTGTTTAATGTTAATCTTCTTCTCATGCTCTTCGACCCTACTCTGTTCTTAGTTACTCTCCTTATATCAAAGAAGACATTTGGCATTTGTTTTTTAGGGATTGGCTAGCTTCACTTAGCATAATCTGCTCTAATGCCATTCATTTCCCTGTAAATTCTATGATTTTGTCATTTTTTAATGCAGAGTAATACTCCATTGTGTATAAATGCCACATTTTTTTTATCCATTCATCCATTGAAGGGCATCTAGGTTGGTTCCACAGTCTTGCTATTGTGAATTGTGCTGCTATGAACATCGATGTAGCAGTGTCCCTGTAGCATGCTCTTTTTAGGTCTTTAGGGATTAGACCGAGAAGGGGAATAGCTGGGTCAAATGGTGGCTCCATTCCCAGCTTTCCAAGAAATCTCCATACTGCTTTCCAAATTGGCTGCACCAATTTGCAGTCCCACCAGCAATGTACAAGTGTACCCTTTTCCCCACATCCTCGCCAGCACTTGTTGTTGTTTGACTTCATAATGGCTGCCAATCTAACTGGAGTGAGATGGTATCTTAGGGTGGTTTTGATTTGCATTTCTCTGACTGCTAGAGATGGTGAGCATTTTTTCATGTACTTGTTGATTGATTGTATGTCCTCCTCTGAGAAGTGTCTGTTCAGGTCCTTGGCCCATTTGTTGATTGGGTTGTTTGTTCTCTTATTGTCTAATTTTTTGAGTTCTTTGTATACTCTGGATATTAGGGCTCTATCTGAAGTGTGAGGAGTAAAGATTTGTTCCCAGGATGTAGGCTCCCTATTTACCTCTCTTATTGTTTCTTTTGCTGAGAAAAAACTTTTTAGTTTGAGTAAGTCCCATTTGTTGATTCTAGTTATTAACTTTTGTGCTATGGGTGTCCTATTGAGGAATTTGGAGCCCGACCCCACAGTATGTAGATCGTAGCCAACTTTTTCTTCTATCAGACGGCGTGTCTCTGATTTGATATCAAGCTCCTTGATCCATTTTGAATTAACTTTTGTGCATGGCGAGAGAAAGGGATTCAGTTTCATTTTGTTGCATATGGATTTCCAGTTTTCCCAGCACCATTTGTTGAAGATGCTATCCTTCCTCCATTGCATGCTTTTAGACCCTTTATCAAATATAAGATAGTTGTAGTTTTGTGGATTGGTTTCTGTGTCCTCTATTCTGTACCATTGGTCCACCCGCCTGTTTTGGTACCAGTACCATGCTGTTTTTGTTACTATTGCTCTGTAATATAGTTTGAAGTCTGGTATCGCTATACCGCCTGATTCACATTTCCTGCTTAGCATTGTTTTTGCTATTCTGGGTCTTTTATTTTTCCATATGAATTTCATGATTGCTTTCTCTATTTCTACAAGAAATGCCGTTGGGATTTTGATTGGCATTGCATTAAACCTATAGAGAACTTTTGGTAATATCGCCATTTTGATGATGTTAGTTCTGCCTATCCATGAACAGGGTATATTTTTCCATCTTCTAAGATTTTCTTCTATTTCTCTCTTTAGGGTTCTGTAGTTTTCATTGTATAAGTCTTTCACCTCTTTTGTTAGGTTGATTCCCAAGTATTTTATTTTTTTTGAAGATATTGTGAATGGAGTGGTTGTCCTCATTTCCATTTCAGAGGATTTGTCGCTGATATACAGGAATGCCTTTGATTTATGCATGTTGATTTTATATCCTGCCACTTTGCTGAATTCATTTATTAGCTCTAATAGTTTCTTTGTAGACCCTTTTGGGTCTGCTAGGTATAGAATCATGTCATCTGCAAATAGTGATAATTTAAGTTCTTCTTTTCCTATTTTGATGCCTTTAATTTCTTTCGTCTGTCTAATTGCTCTGGCCAGTGTTTCGAGAACTATGTTGAACAGAAGTGGTGAGAGAGGGCATCCCTGTCTTGTTCCAGATTTTAGAGGGAATGCCTTCAGTTTTTCTCCATTCAGAATGATGCTAGCATGAGGCTTAGCATAGATTGCTTTTACAATATTGAGGTATGTTCCTGTTATCCCTAGTTTTTCTAGAGTTTTGAACATAAAGGGATGCTGTACTTTGTCAAATGCTTTTTCCGCATCTATCGAGATGATCATATGGTTCTTATTTTTAAGTCTATTGATGTGGTGAATAACATTTATTGATTTCCGTATATTGAATCAGCCTTGCATCCCAGGGATGAATCCTACTTGATCATGGTGCACAATTTTTTTGATATGTTTTTGTATCCGAGTGGCCAGAATTTTATTGAGGATTTTTGCATCTAGGTTCATTAGAGATATTGGTCTGTAGTTTTCTTTCTTTGAAGTGTCTTTGTCTGGTTTAGGTATCAGGGTGATGTTGGCCTCGTAGAATGAATTTGGAAGTTCTCCCTCTTTTTCTATTTCCCGAAGTAGCTTGAAAAGTATTGGTATTAGTTCCTCTTTAAAGGTTTTGTAAAACTCTGCTGTATACCCATCCGGTCCTGGGCTTTTCTTAGTTGGTAGTCTTTTGATGGTTTCTTCTATTTCCTCAATTGATATTGGTCTGTTTAGGTTGTCTATATCCTCCTGACTCAATCTGGGCAGATCATATGACTTAAGAAATTTATCTATGCCTTCACTATCTTCTAATTTATTGGAGTATAAGGATTCAAAATAATTTTTGATTATCTTCTGTATTTCTGAAGTGTCTGTTGTGATATTGCCTCTTTCATCCCGTATGTTAGTGATTTGAGTTCTCTCTCTTCTTCTCTTCGCTAGCATGGCTAAGGGTCTGTCGATTTTGTTTATTTTTTCAAAGAACCAACTTTTAGTTTTGTCAATTTTTTCAATTGTTTCTTTTGTTTCGATTTCATTAATTTCAGCTCTGATTTTAATTATTTCTTGCCTTCTACTTCTTTTGCTGTTGTTTTGCTCTTCTTTTTCTAGGATTTTGAGATGAAGTATGAGATCATTTATTTGTTGGTTTTTTCTTTTTTTAAGGAATGAACTCCAAGCAATGAATTTTCCTCTTAGAACTGCTTTCAATGTGTCCCATAGATTCCGATATGTTGTGTCTGTGTTTTCATTAATCTCTAAGAATTTTTTAATTTCCTCCTTGATGTCTTCTATAACCCATTGATCATTCAGTAACCTATTGTTCATTCTCCAAGTGATATATTCTTTTTCCTTCCTTCTTTTATCGTTGATTTTCAGTTCCATTCCATTATGATCAGATAGGATGCATGGTATTATCTCTACTCCTTTGTATTGTCTAAGAGTTTCCCTGTGACATAATATATGATCTATTTTTGAGAAGGATCCATGTGCTGCTGAGAAAAAAGTGTAACTGTTTGATGTTGGGTGGTATATTCTATATATGTCAATTAAGTCTAGGTTATTAATTGTGTTATTGAGTTCTATGGTTTCCTTATTCAACTTTTGTTTGGAAGATCTGTCCAGTGGTGAGAGAGGTGTGTTGAAGTCTCCCATGATTATTGTATGGTGGTCTATTAGACTCTTGAACTTGAGAAGAGTTTGTTTGATGAACATAGCTGCACCATTGTTTGGGGCATATATATTTATGATTGTTATGTCTTGTTGGTGTATGGTTCCCTTGAGCAGTATGTAGTGTCCCTCTTTATCCCTTTTGATTAACTTTGGCTTAAAATCTATTTTATTTGATATGAGTATGGATACTCCTGCTTGTTTCCGAAGTCCATATGAGTGATATGATTTTTCCCAACCTTTCACCTTCAGCCTATGTATGTCTTTTCCTATCAAATGCGTCTCCTGTAGGCAGCATATTGTTGGGTCTTGTTTTGTGATCCATTCTACTAGCCTGTGTCTCTTGATTGGTGAGTTTAAGCCATTAACATTTAGGGTTATTATTGAGATATGGGTTGTTCTTCCAGCCATATTTGTTTATTTATGTTACTAAACATGGTTTGTTTTCCACTTTGATTATTTTCCCCCCTTTAGTGTCCTACCTCCCACTGTTGGTTTTCATTGTTATTTTCCATTTCCTCTTCCTGTAATGTTTTGCCAAGGATGTTTTGAAGAGATGGTTTTCTAGCTGCAAATTCTTTTAACTTTTGTTTATCGTGGAAGGTTTTAATTTCATCTTCCATCCTGAAGCTTAATTTTGCTGGAAACACAATTCTTGGTTGGAACCCATTTTCTTTCAGTGTTTGAAATATGTTATTCCAGGATCTTCTAGCTTTCAGAGTCTGTGTTGAAAGATCAGCTGTTATCCTGATTGGCTTACCCCTAAATGTGATCTGCTTCCTTTCTCTTGTAGCTTTTAAAATTCTCTCCTTGTTCTGTATGTTGGGCATCTTCATTATAATGTGTCTAGGTGTGGGTCTCTTATGATTTTGCACATTCGGCGTCCTGTAGGCTTCTAGGATTTGGGGTTCTGTCTCATTCTTCAAGTCTGGGAAGTTTTCTCGAATTATTTCATTGAATAGATTGCTCATTCCTTTGGTTTGAAACTCTGTTCCTTCCTGTATCCCAATGACTCTTAAATTTGGTCTCTTGATGTTATCCCATATTTCTTGGATGTTCTGCTCATGGTTTCTTAACAGTCTTGCTGAGCTGTCTATGTTCTTTTCAAGTTGAAATACTTTATCTTCATTGTCTGATGTTCTGTCTTCTAAGTGTTCTACTCTGCTGGTAGTATTCTCAATTGAGTTTTTAAGTTGGCTTATTGCTTCCTGCATTTCTAGGATTTCTGTTTGTTTGTTTTTTATAACCTCTATTTCCCTGTATAGTTGATCTTTTGCTTCTTGGATTTGTTTATGTAATTCATTGTTGAAGTGATCTTCCATTGTCTGATTTTGCTGTCTGATGTCTTCCTTGAGACTCCAGATCATCTGAAGCATGTATATCCTGAATTCTTTATCTGACATTCCATCAGCTGCAGCTATTACCTCTTCTAAAGTTGAGTTGACCTGCAATGCTTGTGGTCCTTTCTTTCCTTGTCTCTTCATACTGTTCGTGTTCCTTTCTTCTTGGTGAAACTGTTGTGCTATTGAATTTTCCCCCTATATATTTATATTGGTCTTGTATAGTTGCAAAGTCTCCCTCGCAGGCACGGGCGGCGGCTCTGCCCCTCCTCCAATTGGGGCAATGTGCCTACCATGCCGGCAGGCCGCTGGGCCTGCTCTGCCAGTCGGTAGCAGGTCCGCCGACCTTGCAGGCGCGGGCGGCGGCTCTGTCCCTCTGCAGGCCGCTAGGCTTGTTCTGTTGGTGGTCGCAGTTCTGCCTACTTTGCAGGCGCAGGCAGCGGCACTGCCCCTCTGCAGGCCTCTGGGGCTGTACTGCCAGTGGGTCGCAGGTCTGCCTACTTTGCAGGCGTGGGGGGGGGGCGGCTCTACCCTTCCTCAGGCCACTGGGCCTGTTCTGTCTCTCGGTTGCAGGTCTGACCTGTTCTGATGGTGGTCTCAGTTCCGACTACCTTGCAGGCGCGGGGGGGAGGGGGCGGCTCTGCCTCTCAGCAGGCCACTGCTCCTCTTCTGCCGGTGGGTCGCAGGCCCGCCTACCTTGCAGGAGTGATTGGAAGCTCTGTCCCGCCGCGGGCCACTGGGCCTTTTCTGTCGGTGGTCACAGTTCCCCTACCTGGCAGGCGCGGGGGGTGGGGGGCGGCTCTGCCCCTCAGCAGGCCCCTGGGCCTGCTCTGTGTTTGGTCACAGTTCCCTCTACTATGCCGGCGCAGGGGGAGGGGGGTTGTTATTATTTTTAAAGTATCAAATTAAGGAATTCTTATCACTAAAGATTATTTTTATCTTCAATTCTAAATTTTGAGTTAATTTTTGGCATTATCTCTGTCCTTTTACTGTTATTGTTACCACTTTTTACTGGTAATGAGGACTTGCTTCCCCCATGCTGAAATATAACACCAGAGAAGCACACCAAGGCATGTTTAGAGTGGAGAATTGAAGCAGAAAACACTTCTCCCTGGAGAAAGAAGAGGACTCAATGAAGTGACACCTCCTTTCTCCACAGAAAAGCCCTCTTCACCATGGCTTATTTGGGGACTGTCAGCCAAAGAGTCTCTGCAAAAAAGTTCAATGTAGATAAACCCTATTTTTGTGTCACCCTGTTTACTTGGCCACTGGCCGAGAAGATACCAGCACTCCAGGTGCTGGACACCCCCTTACTAGTTTTTCACAAAAGTATCCAGTAGAGCACTTTGAAGAAATTTGCAAACAAGGCATCTGGCCATTGAGCTGAGCTTCACAGAGATGTCTGCATTTTTAAGATAAGTTACAAATGGGCTCCATGGTAACAGCTGGTAGGGGAGGGAAGAAAGGGGAGAAGAAGCTCTCCCCTTCTCAAGTGTTGTCCTTGAAGGGTTAATTTGCCCAGAACAGTGAAAGAAAAAGCTGCTTTTATGTGAACTTCTGCAGACTGTGAACTTCTGAGCCCCTTCCCTTACATGCTGGGTATAAAACTCTGAAACTCCCTGAACTCGGGGTTCAGGGGATTGATTGATTACAACAAAAACTGTGCCCTCTGAACCTGGTTGCAGCCAAATAAAACTGTTTCCTGCTATCTTCAGTGCCTTGCCTCGTTTTTCCCTACAACAAACTGGGGCACAGTGCTGGAGGGAGTTCTGTCACGTGTGGTGAGTCAGGGTCTGCAGGAGAAAACACCAACTGGGCTGTTACCACATACATCTTTCCCATTTCAGGGTAGCAACCTGATTCTGAGCATTGCCTCGAAACCTCTTCCCACAACAAAATGCCTATACATATAAGAGTCTACAGGCTGCACCATGTCAGTCACATGTCATTTTGAAGCCAATGGCAGATCCACATATCCCCACCACAGATGTTTTATCACACACTTGCACTCCACTGCTCCAGGCCCAGTTCCCAGCGGGGTCCAACTCACTGGCATCTCTGTTCTACACCATTTTCATGAACTCCAGTCAAAAAAGGCACTCTTTGGCTCAGTCATGATGAGCAACAGGAGATCCTAAGGTTCTCCAGTGCTTCCTGGTAATGGGAATTTCAAAAATTTCATGGTGTCATGTAGCCATCATTCAGGGATGAAGTAGGTGGCACTGTGGGTTTTGATTCATTCAGGAACCAGTAAGTGGTGAGGAATCTCCTTTCAATGAAAGCTCTGAAGAAGTCACAAAGGCAAGGCTTCCCAAAAAGCAGCCAAAAGTTCACGTGAAGCCAGGCCCATTGGGATCTAAAATGTGAGGTCCATGTGTGTTTTGGCTCTCAACTATGGCTGACAAGGCTTTCACAAAAAAATCATATGATTCCCAGTTCTGTGGAGAAAGCCACCCTGGGCCTAAATCTCAGTTTCCAAGGGCACCTCTCATGCTTGGCCTTCCCAAATCCCAACACAATTCATGGCAATACTTCTCTGAGGTCAGTTCCAGAACTCAGTCTCTAATGGGAATCACACCAGACATCAAGCTGAGGTTGGCCCACTCATCTCTTCCAACCACCACAAAAATGATCACAATTCCAACAAAAAACACTCCCAAAAGTCCCTCATCTTCTTCCATATAAACACTCATCATAACATTCTGGCTGGAGGTTTCCATATGGGAAGCAGTCCTAGATGGTGTCCAAAATAAGCTCCCATGCCCTCATTTGCCTAAAGCCATGGTGGGCTAGACACCCTTCTTGAGAACCATAATAGATAAAATGAGCCTGTAGTTAATACTGCTCTGCTTCTCAAATTAGATGCCTACTGACTGCTGGGGGTAGATTCTTTATGTGTACTGGAGTCATAGAATAAACCAACCACCTCTGTGCTAGCTACTGCAGGGCTTGGAACAAACCGTTTGACCCAAAGGATTCCTATTCTCACTTCAAGGAGGTCAGGAGTCTTACAAGAGGAAGGCAAGAGACTTCTTCCAAAATTACTGCTTTTATTTTGTCATTTTAGTTTTGCATGGACACATGGCATCTTTATTTAGTTTCATGAGGTGCTGAGAATCTAAGCCACAGCCTCACACATGACCAAGAGGCTGATTAAGACATATCCCCTTACAGAACACTTTACCTAAAAGCCACAGATGAGGCCTCTTCATTTCCGATTGAAACTGTTTTCTTGAGGATTCATAAAGGGGTGGCCTGAGACAAAGACCTTCCTGACATTCAGGGGAACAGATCAATAGGTAAGAAAAAAGCCTGGGGACAGACTTTTCCACAAGATGAACACTACGGCACTGACAGCTCCTGATCATGCTACTTGGGTTGCTATATAGTCAAGCAGGGTTTCTCCACTGAGAGCCTTACCAGTCACAATGATTTCTGAGTTTTCTGAGATGCTTGGAATTCCATTCAGCAATCCAGTGCATGGCTATGTCACAGAGCTTGGAGGTGATACATATCTTGGACACAAAACCACAAGCCCCTTCTGAAGAGTGGCCAAAATTCAGAAAGAATACAGAAACTTAGGAACATAGTAGGTGTTGCTTATCTGCAAGGCAAACAGCAATCCATTCATATATTCACCAGGAGGAGTTCTGGGAAGCTTTCATTTAGACAGGCACATCCACTGATGCATTATTTTTTACTGTCTACCACCACACACACAGTGGGATACATTGACATAGAAACACTCACCTTTAACAAAAGGACTCACTAGTAAATTCACTGTTTACTATTGAATACCAAACAAACTGTATTTCCTCTGTATTCTCAGAACATGAGACAAAACCAGAAATTCAAACACACACCCACAAAGACACACATACACCACTCTGGAGTTAGTCTGCATCTATCCAAAGTGTCCTCTGACTAGTGGGAGACAGTATGTTCCCCAAGAGTGGCCTGTCCTGTGTTAGCTCTGGTCTTCTTGGCCAACTCTGTGAAGTTGTCAGGAGCCAGCAATGAGCCAGTACCTTCCTTCTTAGGAAAGGCCCCTCTTCAGAGCTTTCCTGGTATTTGGCCATCCCCACATCAGTAGGTGCCAAGAAAGAATGACTCTGTCCTTGGTAAATCCAAACAAGTGAGCCCACAGGGATGGGACTGGCTCTGGGTGCCTCGCTACATGGATCCCAAGTAGAGAGTTCTATCACCAAGGAAGTGAGGTGAGGTCACTTCCTTCAAGGAAATAAATGAGGTCACTGCCTTGACAACCACTTTGTTTTAAC
This sequence comes from Marmota flaviventris, assembly GCF_047511675.1. Lineage (NCBI taxonomy): Eukaryota > Metazoa > Chordata > Mammalia > Rodentia > Sciuridae > Marmota > Marmota flaviventris. Next base: position 7,611,272 of record NC_092514.1, read on the forward strand.
AGTGGTTTTCAAGAGTCCCATGAGATGGAGGCTGCCCCATCCTCCTGTGACATTTTCACAAGTTATAAAAGTATATATACCATTAGCACCTAGGATCAGCTATTCCCACAGGCCTGGTTTGGTCCATATTGCCTTCATTGAGAAGAGAGAGGCTGATTCAGGCACATCCCTTCATCCTGACTGGGTTAATTGCCATGGAAGATGACTTTACACCTCTCAGGTCCTACATAGCTGCCTACATCTTCTCCAGGGATCATTTTTACATCTACCTTTGAGGTTCTCAACAGGTGTAGGATCTTGTACATACCTGTATTGCAAGATCAACTCTGTACTTGCTCTTACATGAAATTAGATTGAGGAAGCAGAGTATGTTTAGGGTTAATATCATGTTCAATTTGGGTTAGGAGTCATTCTGCTGGATGAGAATACTGGTATTGAGAAACTGAGATTTTTATCAGAATGTATAGGTGAAATGTAAGTACAAAAACAGAAAACTAGGTAAGATCTGAAGCACAGAAAGGCATTGGGCCCTTGATTTGGATACATAGTTTTGAATTCACTTCTGCACAGATATATCATATAAATCAATATACAATGGCATAGGATCTGGTAGTTTGGATTATTGAATATAGAAGAGAACATCCATTGAAATAGGGATAGTAGTGTTAGCATTGCAGTGTAGGTTTAGGATGAAGAGTGAGTTTAGCATTTGGAAAAAAATTTCTTTTGCAATAGGGTTTCTGTTAGAGAATGAATGTAAATATCAGCACACAGGAAGAGTCAGCCACAAGAATGGACTTGGGAAACTGTAGGAAAATAGATATCAATATAGATGTTAGGCGATCGGGAAAAGTATAAAGTGAGTGATAGGATTAGGGATATATTCAACAGGGGGGAGGTTGAATATATAATCTTAGGAAGAAACAAATATATAGTCACCATTAGGATTGAAATTTGAAAGCATTAGACAACATAGATATGGATGTTTTTAGTAATCCATGCTGTCATTAAAATTAAATCATTAAATCATTAAAATTCTTTGGTAGAATCATAAGACTGGATTCCCCCTATAGTACATATTCTTCATCTCATTTTTGAATTTCCCTGTGAAATGTTCCAGTGTCCATTCATTGTATTCAAGATAAAACTCAAAGAATTTATCTTGTTCTGAAAAGGTTTTCTGAGCATATTCCTTGACATGAACTGAATTGTCCATTACCACTAGTGGACACCAGTGCTGAATTAGATAAGCTGGCTTCACAGGCTCTGACCTGGAGCACCCAGGCCTTAGACAATTTTGTTTGACTGCTGGGCCGGTTTCATCCTTTTTCTTCTATGTCTGCCTCTCAAAATTGACTCTTCATTTGTGACCAAATTCAAAATCCATCTTCTTGAATTGGCTTTGTAAAACTACAGAGGCAAAAGGAGCTTCCCCCTTTCTTCCCTCCTGCTAGCAGATTGCTAGAAACTCTGCTCAACAAATACATCCATTCAAGCCCCAAGTGCTTTGGGGATTTTACCTCTTAAGGCACAGGATGATTGTTGGCTCCTATTAAATGTTCACAAACTATTTGTTGAATGACAGGTTAATATGTTTGAAATTATGTTCTCTTTCCCCAAACTGACACTGCTGACAGGTCCCATCTTCTCACGTAATCACAAAACAGGTCCCCATCAGGGCATAAAGCCTGAAGTCTTTCCTCCCCTACACTGTTGTCATAATGATCTCTCTGAAACAGAAATCTGGATGTGCCATGCCATTTTAAAAATTGCCATCATCCCTCCCTCATTTAAAGGCTGAATTCCATAGGCTTCATGTGACTTCTAAGGTCTCATGATTTTCTCTTTTTTCTGCAGCCAATTATCTGCAACTTGGAATTATGTGCTTCCCATCAACATCAGGGAGTTGCTTCTTACACAAGTGCCCCAAAGTCCTGCATCATTCAAAAGTTTCATTATTTAATAAAATTTCTTCCCTGTGAATAAATCTAAACTGTATAGATGTCATGGCATTCTGGAACAGTAGATTCACCTTGGAGGAACACATTTCACTCCACATGCCTCTGCCCAGAAGCTCTGTTATTAGTTCATAGCAGACATTTTCTTAAATCTACAGAAGAACATGTGATAGTGGATTGGTGAATTTCTTCCTTTTATTTTATTACATTCAAATCCTGTTTCAAAGTTTGAGATTTGGAAACATTACCCCAGACATTTGCCTGAGCCCTAGTAGCACTATTTAATAAAGATTTTAGTTATGTTTTTATAGTGTACAGGAAATTTGTAGAGTCGTGATTATGATTCATATGCCCCACCAAAATTCATGTTGAAATTTAATACCCATTGTGGGTTATTAAAAAGATAGAAATTTAATCCTTGTATGGGATTCAGGAGGTAATTAAGGTTAAATGAGGTAATAGGAGTAGAATTGTAACAAATGGGACTCTGCTTTTAACAAAAAAGAGGCAGAGAAACCTGAAATGGTACATTCTGCCTCATCCTGTGATGCCCTACACCACTTTTAGAATCTACAAAAAGGCTCCAACAAAACGAATAACTTTTCCATTTGATTCCCAAAACCATGAGCTGGGAAAAAGAAAACAAACAAAAAAAACTTTACTCTTTTTATAAATTACTTTGTCTGTGGTATTCAGTAATAGCAACAGAAAATGGACTAAGATAATTATGCACACTAAAATTATAGAAAAAAAAATTCAACAAATGCATTCACAGAAGTTTGAAGATAAACTTTGAAAAAGGAAAGGAGAAATTTCTCTGAATCAGCTAAAGTGGTAACATGAAATTGTAGAAACTGTTAACAAGGTTAAAGTTAATAATCTTTTACATTTAGGAAATTTTTCACCTTTCAGTTTCTATGCATAAAGTAATAATTTATTAATACCTCTCAAACTTTGTTACTTTAAGTCTGCATGTCTGGATTTATACAAAATAAAATGGCATTGTGTTCATATTTTCCTAGTACTTCTTGCCGTGACGTTGTTCCCTACTGCCTGGGGTTCATCTCAAACATCCCACTATGCCACATGTCATCCACAGTTCCTGATTCCTCTGTCACTCAGCAGGTTTTCTCCTCCATGCTGGGTCCGTTATTTGTTCTTGTGTAATGTGTCCCCATGCATAGCTTTGCCATTAGATTCACACCCACCCTACAGTGAGGATCATTTACTCCTTCTTGCTCTCTCCATGGTGAATGCAGTGTGTGGACATATGGATTCAGATAACACTGTTCCATAATGGAGGTCGCATGATACAAGTGTGTTAGTCAGATTTTCCTAACTGTGGAAAACCCTGAAATAGCGTTGCTTGCTGGCTTGGGGCCACTGGGGTGTGTGGGGCGCAGAGCCTCAGAGCCAATGAGGGCAGAGGGCGAGATGCGCTGGAGGCCACGGCGGGTCCAGGCGGGCAGGTGGGCGTGGTGAGGAGTGTCAGTGGCTGCCACCATGCCCAAGGTATGTGTGCTCCGGAGGGCCGGTGGTGGCAGGAGGGAATGAGAAGTGCTCCCTCAGCAAGGGGTGTTCTGGAGTGGCCGGCGGTCGCGCCCTCCTCGCCCTCTTTGGCGCGTTTGGTGGGCAGCTTCCAAGCTGCGTCCTCAAGATGCTGTCCATGCTCTGGCACCTTTGCTCCCAGGGCAAAGCCCGGACCACAGCGGCCTTCACAGCTGCTTCCGGCCAGGGCCCACAACTCGCCCGCCAGCCCGCCTGCACCAGGAGCCAGTGCCCGGAGTGAGGGGGCCGCAACCACACAACGCCTGATCTGAACGCTGTGCTGCAACGCCTCAGCAGCACCGAGCTCTTCCCAACCACCTGGGCTAGGCCAGTACCGGGCGGTGCAGACTGAGCCCTACCGGACGTGCGCAAAGGGGCCACGGCGAGGTCAAGGAGCAGCTGGCGCACCGGGTACACCCCTAGAGTACACCCCGCAGCACAGCCGTGATGTCAAGAGTACTAGGTCAAAGAACGCACTGCAGGATTGGGAAATCCGAGCATGATGCCCAGGAGTCTCTGCTGTGGCTTTTGTACCTAGTTCACGAAGACCTCAATCCTTCTGTAAATCAGAGTGGCCATCCTCCTCTGAAGCCTCCATCAGAGACTGATGTCATACCCTAGGGACCATCTTTTCCTGAGTGTAGCACTTTTGTACAAGAACTTTTTCAAGCCCAGTGCAGATCTTCTTTGACATGTACTCATTGTCAGAAACAGAGCAACACTTTAGATCTTTTCCTCTGCATTTCTTTGTCAGTTTCTCTAACCCACATAAGACCTCTCCATTTCACTGTAGTGTATCAAGGGAAATGTCCTCATTACATGAGGATTGCTGTGGGTGTGCCTCTGTTTGGGACTGTTGCCAGACTTCAGGAAGCAATATCTATGAAAACAAAGATCCCCACTGATCAGATTGTGTTGACAATCTATGATGGATTCCACCTTTCCTTTTGTGTTACAGATGACATGGAGACAGGCCATGAAAGTGAAGGCATTTTTGCTTTGAGACTCCAGAAATATTTCTACCTGAAGGAATTCTCAAATAGGAATTCACTTAAACAACAATCTCAATCACTTGAAGTTTGGCTTGGATCATCAGACTGTCTTCCTGCACATAAACAGCAGCAAAGCAGGGGAAATTGGACCTGCCCACCACCAGAGCAGGCAGTGACAAGATTGTCCTGCTGGTGTGTAACTGAGCCTGCATTGGGCAGCACAGGAAGACTGTCTTTTATGCTGCATTTAGAGAAGATGATAGCATGGGACCTTCTGCAGAAGAAAATTTTGGAGAAGATGAAGTATTTCCTGTTTGCACTCAAGTGTGTCCATTCAGTTTGCATGTGGTCAGTTTTGTGGGAATTACATACTTGCTGCCCCAGGAGGAACAGCCCCTGTGCCACCCAACAGTAGAAAGAGCATTAAAACCTTGTGGACCAGGTGGCACTGCTCATGTGAAGTTAGTGGTAGGATGGGACAAGAAGACAAAAATTTCTTATTTGTACACACTGAAGATGAGTATATCCCAGATGCAGAAAGTGTCTGCCTGCAGAAGGAGCGGCATCAAACCTCAAACCTGCACTTTATCCCAGTGTTTCCAACTGTAAGCCAAAGAGGAATGACTGGCCCCAGATGATGCCTGGTGTTGCCCACACTGCAAGCAGCTGCAGAAGGGGAGCATCACACGGAGCCTGTGCACTCTGCCTGATGTGCTATACACCTCAAGAGCTTTCAAAAGGAAGGAGACAGAAATGTGAAACTTCAGAACATGGTCAAGTTCCCCTTGACTGGCCTGGACATGACTCTTCATGTGGTCAAGAGAAGCCAGAGCAGCTGGAGTTTGCTATCCCATTGGTCCCCATGGAGGCAGCCCTATGGACTCAGGAGGGACCCTGAGGACAACATCTATGACCTGTATGCTGTGTGAAATCACCATGGCACCATGCAAGGGGGGCACTACCCAGCATACTGGAAGAACTCCATGGATGGCCTCTGATATTGACAATGGCTTCAATGACAGTGATGTGCAGCAGCTCTTGGAGAACAAGGTGTGCACGCAGACAGCCTATATAATCTTCTACCAAAGCAGACAGCCATCCCATTATGGTTGGCTAACAGCTCAGTAACCGGCTCCACAAGTTCTTCCCTGTGCAAGCACTGGGTGAGCCAGCTTCCAGGGAGCAAGCAAGCCAGTGTGACTTCAGCGGCCTCCTCCAGAGGCACCTCCCTGCCTCTCTCTTCAAGTCCATGGAAATGACCGGGGAAAGGAGTGAACATGATGGTGGCTTTTCAAGTGAGCCATTTTTGAGGAGTGTCCAGTGCCAGAGCTTATCCTCCAGATCATCTGTGACCAGCCCCTTGGCTGTTAATGAAAATTGTGTGGCACCTTCTTGGTCCCTGTCTGTGAAGTTGCAGATGTGCTCCAATTCTCCTTCCCACTTCTCAGGTTGAAGCCAGATTTAAAGATAGGTAGTTAGTGTAGTTATGTAAATCGGGTCTAATATTGAGTAAAATTGAAAATGAAGGCCATGTAGAGAATGGAGCCACAGAAAGCAGAGCAGCACTTGGGAAATTGAAATGTTACTGTTCCCAAGGCCCAGATCCCATCCCAAGGAAATGTTAATGAAGCAGCTCCAAGCAAACAGGGAGATGCTAATCCAAAAGTCCTTCCTGGCCAGATTACTCCTTTGGCCCACCTGCTCCCCACCCTTTGGGCCTTCCCATATACAATCCATCACTGAAAGGTAATAGAACAAAGGACAGGAATGCTGACAGAAATGCGGGAAAGCTGAATGAAGACCTTAGTTATAAAAGAGGGAAGACCTCCCCTCTTCCATGGATTCCACCTCTTGGGTCTCCTTCTTCCTCTGGGAGAAGTCTTTTCTGCTGTCCTTATTTAAGCTTCTACTTTCCACTCTAAACTTGCCTCAGCGTGCTTCTCTGGTGTTATACTTCAGCATTGGGGAAGCAAGGACTCATCACCAGTAAACAGCAGTAACAAGGGGACTCTCCAATTCATAGCTCTGCCTCCACCTTAGAGAAGATCCGGGAGGCAGTGGATGACAAGGTCTCCATCTCTTGCCTTGGCAGCTTGAGGAACCTTTCCAGCAGTTATCAGGAAACAAGTGATAGTCGCAGTTGACAAGAGCACAAGGCTGTGAGCTGAGTCCACCTGGCTGTCAAGGAGGGCGTGTTTAGAGATGAGTCAGATACCCAAAAATTGAACCCCAGTGTTCAATTTTAGATACACAGAGCAAAAACTTAGCCCAAGGGGATCACTTACCACCTGTCTCCAATGCATTTGATAACAATAACCAGATTGCTTACATGGATCATAGTGATCTCATGGACTGCTCTCCAGTCAAAGAAGTGAAACCCCCAGGCCACCCAGGCTTACTCAAAAATAGAACCAGAGAGCACAACCAAGAGGTCTCCCAGCTCCAAAGGCATTTCTGAGCCAGGTCAAAGCTTGCAAAGGGGAGAGCATCTTTGGCAAGCCAAGAATCATCTCTTTCAAGTACATCCCCTTTTTCTCCTGTTCCTTCCAAAGTTTCTCTAAAGCCTTCTTGCTCTTGAAGCAAAGCAGGTTCTTCCAGGGCCCATGGAAGGCATTCACGCCCTGCTTCTACCCAGCCTAAAAAGAAGTTATCCCCCCAAGTCCCATGATTCTTCACCATCTCCCTCACCACAGAAGCAGAAGTCAGCTTCTGCCCTCGATTACACTGTCTCCTCTACATCTGCCAAAAAAGCCTCATGCTCTGCCAGCAGGGGCCCCTTCCCTTCTGGGAAGAACAGGACTTCAGAGTGAACCGTGAGTAGGGAGGGCTCCAGACAAAGCCTGGGTTCACACAGAGCCAGTGTCACCTCCATCTCCAAACCCAGCTCCTCTTGGGTGAGCCAGGCCAGAGCCGGGGAGGGCAGAGGTGAAGACAAACATGTACAGAGCTCCTCTGTGGCCACCCTGCACCCTGCCCCCCCAGCCCAAGTGTGCAGTCTGGTCTGAATAGGGACAGCAAGTCTGAGGATAGGGGGCTGACCTCCTTCAAGTCAGCCTGGAGATACAGGAGACTAGGCGGTCGATGGACCTTGGCAAGACAACCTTGCTGTCTAAAAAGACACGTGGGAGCCCTGTCAAGTTGGACAGTAAGAGTGCCAGGGATGACAATGCTGAAAAAGGCCACCAGCCTCCGGGCCCCCAGCAGCCAAATGCACATGCAGTTGGAAAGGAGCAGCTTGTCTCCAAGGACCCTGCCCCCACTGAACATTCTCTGCTCTCTGCTCACAAGGCCATGTCTTCCCAGCTATATTCCAGACTTTCCCATCTCCCAGCAGCAAGCAGCCTGATGAGGAAGCCTCCAAAAAGTTTCCTTCTAGCACGCAGACCTCTGCATGGACTTCTCAGAAACCTCAAGGTCGTTTCTGCAGCCTAAGTGTTCTGTCTGTAAAGATGTTTATTTATTTAGCAGCCCTCCTCTCCCACCAAAGCCCTCTATGCATTTGTTTTGTTACTTTTTGGTTATGTGCCTGATTGCGTGTGCATGCATGTGTGCGTGCGTGAGTGTATGTTTGTATACAAGAAGAAGTAAGTTGTAAATTGTTAAAAGAGTCACCTTATTCTGCCATTGAACCAAGTAACAGCCATAGACAAAACATTGATACCAGGCTAACTGGAGTCATTATAGACAATGCCTGGACAGTCCCTTTACCAATTGTATATATTTCTTTCTAAAGAACTCTAATGGCTCTCACTGGACACTAGGGTCTTGAAACCTGTGAACCAGTTAAGCTATCATTAGTGTTTGGAAGAGTGGATTATTTGACTTGGGTTTCATCTGAGCAGCATTTGTCTACACTGTGGATTGTCGAGTAGTACCAGGAGCACTAAAAACTGGGACAATAACATATTAAACAAACCGAGGGAAAAACTGTTGCTTTCAGCACTTGCACTCCGTTTACCAGTCTTTGTAAAGGGAAATATTTTATCACTAATGTTTCTCAGGTATTTACACTCAGCTAGTCCAGGATGGATGTGTATCAGTAAATGGATTAAAGAGAAAAAAACCTGAAATAAATCAATTTAGAGGAGAAAATTTTCAATGTGGTTCATGGTTTCAAAGTTGACAGACCATGGTCAGTTGGCGCTGTGGCTTTTGAGTCTATGATGAAGCACAGAACGTCATGATATGGAAGACATCAGGAAGCAAAGCTGTTCATGGCAGCTGGGGAAGCAGAGAGAGGAAGAGGAGCCGTCAGGCTCCTAATATTTCCTTTAAGGGCATGCTCCAAATAACCTGACTTTCTCCCACTAGGCCCCACCTCCTAAAGGTTCCACCATATCCCAATAGCACCACTGGCTGGAGACCTGTGGACATTCAAGATCCAAAATATAGCAACGGGTATTTTGTACTTAAATATTTGCTAACTCTAGAGGTGGAGATCATGGAGAAGAGGAACTGGTACCCTAGGTCTATAACGAAAAGCTTTGTACATAACTATGCCCAATGTATGTCAAAAAAGTGCAATTTGCCTTATGCAAAAAAGACCTCTTCATTTATGTCATACTTCTTTTAACTCCCAGGTTACATATCTTTGGGCTAACGTATTCAACCAGAAGAAAGTGGATTTTTTTTTATGCTAGATTAATTAAGAACTGATATAATTAGAATGTAAAGATATTTTTATTTGGGGTTCAGTTGTTTCAAGTTAGATGGCTTGCCCAGGAAAACAATGCAGGAGATTTTGTCCTCCACTTCACCCCAATTGTATGGAAAAAAATATTATTTTTTAAATTAAAAGTTGAACCCACAGGCAATCTAGAGTAGGTATTGAAAAGTCATGATGAGACACCAAATTGCAGTTTTTTTTTTTGTGGTTTTTTTGTATCATTGATTACTGTGGAATTTGATTTGAATGTTTGAAATATAAAAACAATATTTAAAAATAAACATAAAATATTCTTTTGTATTTTAAGGTAATTTGAAGGCTCATAGCCTGAGGTCATAATACACAGTATAATTACCTCATATTTTTTAGCAGAATATATGGAGGATGAACCAGAAGATTTCTGAAATTGTGTATTTTTGTGGCTGGAAAGTCTTGAAAGGTACATCATTGTTATTAATGGAAAAGACTGACTAAAAACAGCAATGTTCTGTAAGTTGTATGTAAGTGAACAAATCCTTTATTAACCAAAAATGCCCTGTGAAACCAGGGATGGCTGAAATACATTATACTGAGACTCTGGAAATCTCAGTTCTATTTTTTACCTTTAACTAGTAACTTTTTCTAGCTCAATAAATCTCTCTCTATTTTTTTCTTGCTTTTCAAACCAGAGGAGCAATACTTCTTTTTTTTTTAACTTTCTGGATTGTTCTTCAATTTGACTGAAATAAAACATGCAGAAATCTTTCGGAATGTATTGCAAAGCATACAAATGGAAGTGAATAATCTTTGATAACTTTGTGACTCTATTTCTTTCAAATGCTGTTCTAGCTCAAAGTGGGTAATTTATCTTTCTTCAATTACCTTTGGTTATATGTCCATTATCTCCCTACCATTCGGAAGCCACACTTCATCCATTATTGGTCTCTTGTTTAAGTCTTTAAAAGTTTTTATTTGTATATTGTTGTGTGTTGATCCAATTGATTTTTATTCTCATTTAGTGTAGTTTCATGTATAATTAAACTGGTATAAATGTGTCCATATTGGAGAGTGTACAATGTCCCCAGACCTTGTTCTTAGCCATATATTATTGTAAACTCAGTTCTTCATGAATTATATGTAATATTAATAAAATTGTGAATGATATTCAATATGATTTTTGTATGGATTCCATGTATAAGAATCCCTATTGTAGCTGGTAAGACAACAATTACTCATAAGAAACTTAATCTTTACATACAACCTTATCAGTTTACCTCTTATTAATTGGTCCACAGAAAATAAGACTATGAAACATAGCTCACTGATTATTTTGTCATAAGTATAAGACCACACTCAACCTTGACTCCAGATCCATTTCTCGGATTCCTGCCCTGAAATAACACTACCTATAAAATAACAGTGATGTCAGAAATTTACTAATGTACATGAAAACACTGATCATTGATCTCATTCAGAGAAAAATGAAATGTCTCCAATGAGGCTGATGTCTAGAAGGCTATTATGCACACACAAGAAAGATAAAGCTCTTCTCTCATGCAAGAGCTAACTTTAAGTTTGTGGAAATTCAGTCTATTCAAATCACTAGGAAATGTTAAAATGTTAAAAAATTAAAATGTTAAAATTTGTAATTCAAGATATGAAAATCTGGGGCTTATTTTCTTTATCTATGTCTTTCTTATAACTCATAATTTCACCATAAATACAAACAGAAAAAAAATATAATGATCTGGCTTATGCAAATTATATTCCACTTTAAGTTTTATTAAAATGTGTAAAATAATTAAGAGATGATACAGTATTATTTACTCAGTAGTATGTTTTACTGTTACATAAAACATTTAGTCAAGTGGAACAATGTGATGTCTGTTATTTAACAATAGGATGAAATACATGAGTGTTAACATATAAACAAATATTCAGTTATAAGGACATATTGAATACATAACGTAAATATAGGTAAAAACAATGCACTATAAATTGGGAATGATGGTCCATGCTTGTAATCCAAGCAAATTGAGAAACTGAGGAGTTTCAGAACTTTAAATTCAGACTCAGCAACTTAGGGTGGTTTCAAGCAACTTAGCAAGACAGTCTCAAAATTTGAAAAAGTGGGGAGAGGGCTTAAGAATGTGGCTCAGTGTTTAAAAATCCCTAAATATAAACTGAAATACAAAAAAAATACAGTTTAAAATGTTACAATTCAGTGTTAAACATCAAAAAAATAGATTTCATATAATTCTTTTCTCCAGTATTCAAAAATGAAAATCGTAATTTTTTGATTTAGAAAACAAAAGTTATATGCTTTCAAAGATGAGATTTCTGCACTATGCATATATGATATTTATGACTGATATTTCTACCAAATAACTTGATAATGCTTAAAAAAATTAAGCAAAAGTTAAAGACAACTACTTATTTTCTATATTTAAATGAGTAATGTCTTTTACTGACCCTCATATACATCAAGGTGTAATGTAAAATAATGACTTTACTATACTCTCACATTTGTCAAAGTGTTTATTATAAATGTTTCACTTTTATATAAGGCATACATTTTGGACAAAATCTGTTCAATGTTCACTACTGGTATGAGTTTTCAGATGTTCAATGAATTCAAAATTTGAATAAGTTTTCAAAATATTATTTAACTTTTTAGGGTTTCTGGGCACAATGAATTCTCCAAAAATCAGTAGTTTTTAATAATCATATGGTTACAAAATATTTTTTTCCATTTGTATTTTCTCTAACCAGTATGTATCCACAGGTGCTGAGTATTGGTGAATAAATTTTGGAGGCATTGTCACATTGTCAATTTTCACATTTCAAATCTTTGTCTCTTCTATGGTTATTGTGGTGAGGATTAAATGTTGACTCTTTCTTAGAGGAATGGTTTGATGGTATCATTTGTAAATCTTCTCTCCAGTGTGTTTTCTCTGATGTCTAGTAATGTATGATATATAATTGAAAATGTTTCTACATTCTCTACATTTATGTCTTCTTTCCAGAATAAATAGCTTAGTGGTGAAAAAGAATTGATTTCTTATTAAAAGCTTTGCTACATTTTTTCATTAGTAGGGGTTCTTTTCTGTATAAATTCTGTTGTTAATGAGGTTTAGTTTTTCTTTAAAAGTATTATCACTTTATTTATATTTCACATTCACCAGGGTGTCGTCTGCTGTGCTGAATAAAGTTTTATTTTTTATTAAATGTTTTGCCACTTATTCACATTTGTAGGGCTATTCTCCAGTGTGAGTTCTGATGTGGTGAATAAGGCCTGATTTATGGCTAAAAGCTTTGCCACATTCCTTATATTTATAGGGCTTTTCTCCAGTGTGAATTCTGTTGTGGCAAATAAGGGTTGATAATTGAGTAAAAACTTAGTCACATACTTTGCATTTGTGAGGCTTCACTACAGTGTGATTCTGCTGTGCAAATAAGGTGTGACTTTCGAATGATAGCTTTGCAACATTCTTTACAATTGTAGGGCTTCTCTCCAGTGTGAGTTCTTCTGTGGCAAATAAGATCTATTTTTTTGACTGAAAGCTATTCCACATTCTTTACATTTGTACGGCTTCTCCCCAGCGTGAGTTCTCTGTGGCAAATAAGGTGATTTTCAACTGAAAGCTTTGCCATCTTCTTTATATTTGTAGGCCTACTCTCCAGTGTGAGTTCTCCTGTTGCAAATAAGGTGTGAATTTCTACTGAAAGCTTTGCCACATTCTTTGCATTTGTAGGGCTACTCTCCAGTGTGAGTTCTGCTGTGGTAAATATGGTCTGTTTTTTGACTGAAAGCTTTGCCACATTCTTTACATTTGTAGGGCTTCTCTCCAGTGTGAGTTCTGCTGTGGTAAATATGGTATGTTTTTTGACTGAAAGCTTTGTCACATTCATTGCATTTGTAGGGCTTCTCCCCAGTGTGAGTTCTTCTGTGGCGATTAAGATGTGATTTTTTACTGAAAGCTTTGTCACATTCTTTGCATTTGTAGGGCTTCTCTCCAGTGTGAGTTCTGCTGTGTTGAATAAGGTGTGATTTTTGACTAAAAGCTTTGCCACATTCTTTGCATTTGTAGGGCTACTCTCCAGTGTGAGTTCTCCTGTGGCAAATAAGGTATGATTTTCGACCAAAAGTTTTGTCACATTCTTTGCATTTGTAGGGCTTCTCCCCAGTGTGCATTCTGCTGTGGTGAATAAGGTGTGATTTTTGACTGAAAGCTTTGCCACATTCATTGCATTTGTAGGGCTTCTCTCCAGTGTGAGTTCTGCTGTGGCAAATAAGGTGTGATTTTTTAATGAAAGCTTTGCCACATTCTTTACATTTGTAGGGTTTCTCTCCAGTGTGAGTTTTGCTGTGGTAAATAATGTCTGTTTTTTGACTGAAAGCTTTGCCACATTCTTTACATTGGTAGGGCTTCTCTCCAGTGTGAGTTCTGCTGTGGTAAATAAGGTGTGATTTTTGACTGAAAGCTTTGCCACATTCTTTACATTTGTAGGGCTTCTCTCCAGTGTGAGTTCTCCTGTGGCAAATAAGGTGTGATTTTCGACTGAAAGCTTTGTCACATTCTTTGCATTTGAAGGCCTCCCCCCAGTGTGTGTTCTGCTGTGGTAAATAAGGTGTGATTTTAGACTGAAAGCTTTTCCACATTCTTTACATTTGTAGGGCATCTCTCCAGTGTGGGTTCTTCGGTGGTAAGACCTATTTTTTTACAAAAATCTTTGTCACATTGTTTATATTTGTAGGGCTTCTCTCCAGTATAAATTCTCTGGTGATGAACAAGGTCTGAATTTTTATATGATTTCTGGTGTTCACTCTCACTTGTAGTTTTCCATATTTTCTTTTGATGTAAATAGTCAAGATTACAACTTCTATATTTTACACTTATCACTTTATGAAATATATGTTTTATAACCTTTTCTGGTGAATATTCTTGGGTGTCTTGAGAAGTCATGACTGAAATAAACAAAAATTTAAAAAAAACAATACCTACTAGAGTGGGATAAATATACTTTGCATACATAATGTGAAATTAAGGTAAAATAAGTACATCAGGAGTGTAGCAGATTAGTATGTTCAAAGTCATCATGAATTAAAAAATATATCAGTTCAATAAAAATGTACAAACACAATTAACTTGAGAATATTACCCAAATTCTTTTAGAGACCACAGTATCCAAGAGGAGTACATCATTAAGAAGAGTAATATAACAAAGAGAAGTAAAGTATGCTATTTTTATCATCCACAGACTTTTGTCCTCCATAAGATAGCATTACATACTTAGGAAATATCCAGCAGCTATCTTCACTCTCAGTAGAATAAGAGAAATGTAAAACGTATACAAACATTTGTGGCTTTTTCAAAGAGTGTCCAAAACCTGGTTTTTGTCTACCATGACATAGAGATGTGAAAATAACTAGTAAATTTTGAGTGATAATACCACAAATAGTCAATAAGGGTAAAGAGGCTATGGACTCTTAAAACCAAATATGAACAAATTTTACTAAGAAATATACACATATATGTCTATAAAATTTTCCATAAAAACATTTTAAAAGACTATAAAAATCTTGCATAGTCTATGCCATAATACTTGGCTGAAGTCAACACCTGACAATCAAGTGTAATAAATTGATTTTCATATTTGTAAATTCATGTGATATGACGATTTCTTTCATTGACAAATACAACTTTGTTTATTTACTAAATATATCATGGTATTTTATACTATATATAAAAGATAATATGACTAAACAGAATGAATTAACACAATCATTATTTCATATAATTATCAGTTTTGTTCTTACAAGGTATTGTATTCCTTCAACTAGTATTTATGAAGAACATAATACACTCACCATTTGATAAAACAAAACTCTTGACCCTCTTATGATCAATAAAACAAAACTATGGAAACTTTGACTATAGTATCAACCCTACACAAAACACAGTATCTGGTGAGCACAATTTTACTCACTAAATTACTGACTTCTACATGTGAATCAAGTGCTCCTGCAACTTAATCTCTGCCTGCCACATTTGACTTAATGCAAAGTCCTACATGTATTTCTTAAAACACTTTATGAGACAAAATATTTTCATTACTAACTAATAATAGTATATAAGTACAATATTTTTACTCATTTGATCATTGATGGGCACATACCATTGAGTCCCTACTTTTAATACTGAGAACAATGTTTGCACTAAACACAAAAGCAGAGGTATCTCTTCAATTTTCTGATTTAATTGTTCATAGATACATATTTAGTACTGGCATTTCTGGATCTTTACATCATCAAACTTTTAATTTTTCATGTGTGGTGCTTGAAAAAATTCTATATCACTGAACTATAAATCTTTTTAAAATTGTTTGAGTCATACTGTTTCTAAATTTCTGTGACTTCCCTCAAACATGAAGTACTTTTGCATGGCCTCCCAATTAGCAAATATTACAAGGATTCAGCACTGTTCTTGTGTATTTTTTATTTTTTTTTAAGTTTTTATACTTTTTTTCCCAAAATTGACTATATAATCTACTGTTGGCTCCTTTAATGAACAAATAAAAAACAGTACAGCAAATATAAACAAAGATTAGAATGGCTTAATCCAAGTAACAAAAGAAGAAGAAAAAAACATTAAGAACTGAACATTAGGGTACTGACCATTATGAATTACTCAAAGAACACTAAATAACTATTTAAAGAAAGTTTAGAGAGTAAAATTGAGACCAAATAGTAATATAATTGGGCACAAATTGTGTATGTTTATAATTTTTAAGAATAAATGACATGGGGATTCCTAGTGTGCAAAGCTGAAATGTTACCAATATGGGAGAGGCTTATCAAGCAGGACCAATGTTAAGACAAGTCTAAGCAACTTGTGAAATACTGGAAAAATTCAAAACTTATAGGATATATAAAGGGAATATATATATATATATATATATATATATATATATATATATGAAAAGAATCCAAGCATACCACAATAAAAAACAATGATCCAGAAATTAAATCATTAATCAAAATAGAAAATAATAAGAAATATAGAAAACAACTTACAAAATAGAAGTATAATGAGCTATTCACTTCAAAATATTTATGATTATTAATGCATTGTTGCAAGTCACAATACAAAAGAAAAAAATTGACTAACAGAATTGAATCTAAAAACAACAACAAAAACAAAAAACAAAACAAAACAAAACAAAACTGCCAATTCAGTTCTAGCAGAGAGCATGGAAAGAAACCAAACGTAATCTGCTCCTAGAAGCCCTATTTGTTTAAAGATGGATAATGCCCCTGCCTTTACATCTCATCCTTTTGCACAATTTTTAGTCAATGAGATATAGTTTTAAATAATGAAATTTCTCATAATCCTTTTGGACGAGCTATGGTTGAATGAGCAAATTGTATCCTAATACTTGCCTTTTAAAACAGAGACAAACAAAGATCTAGCCTCTCTCATATTAATATGTATTAAATATTGTTTTATTTACAGTTAAGGTGCTCAATATACAACATAAAGTTAATAATCAAAATTGGTCATGTGCATTCAATAGACATTTTATTCTCAAACAGCCATTACAAAAAAAAATGTAATATATAAGAT
This sequence comes from Marmota flaviventris, assembly GCF_047511675.1. Classification (NCBI taxonomy): domain Eukaryota; kingdom Metazoa; phylum Chordata; class Mammalia; order Rodentia; family Sciuridae; genus Marmota; species Marmota flaviventris. The sequence continues at coordinate 7,628,043 of NC_092514.1, forward strand.
TCCACCTGACCAGCATGACAAGATCCTATGCCTTTGATCATGTGGGGAAAAGCATGAACTGCTATACTTATGCCAACATGTCCTGTTTGACTCTAGCTTGATGTATAAAATATAGGAATGTTGAATGTACATCAGAGACTTCACAAGCTGATTCAAAAGTTTCATTTAACCCTGGAAGATAAGAGTCCCTTCAAAGAAGAGAATAATCATTCTCCTCAGATGAGGAGAAACATTAAAAGATGAACACAAGACACTATAATTCCACTTACTTGGAGGGATATAAAACCATTAACAGCCTTAGCTCAAAAGGTGTTGGCTCAAATAGGTTAGAATGTACTCCAGATAACTTAGTTACTGCTTTGATTGCTAAACTCACACAAAACTCTGTAAATGTTTTGGTCTCAATAACAATGTTACTCATTTTTTGTACATAAGCTGTGGGAAATTTAGTACTGTCAGATCCTGGACTTCTACAACCCATTAAAATATCTTGACTCACTTGAATGAAATTGTTACTTGCAAAAATTTCTCACAGTATTCATTCTTTTCTTAGCAGAATAACTGTGTCCTTACCATCCACATAGTATTTAATAGGTCACCATCCTATGCAATTTATTTATAAAAGATCTATACTTCTTGATAAAAACTGTGATAATTCAGTGAACCTTCACACTAAGGCAGAATTTGATGCTTTGACATTCTCCTTAGAGGGTTTTCCTGGACTAGGTCTACGGGCTTACAAAACTATTATGAAACTCACCTATCCTATCATAAAAAGTATTAGCCATGCCTCCATGGCCGTTAATATGCTTAATAAAGAATAAAAACAACATTGTCAAGCCATACTTGACATTCATGCTGCAATTGATTGTCTGGTATTGCTACATCATAATGGATATCAGAAGTTTAATAACATGTGTTCCTTCAATTTAAGTGATAATAGTAATTTTATTTCAAAAGAGTTAGATTACTTAAAGATATCATTAATAAGGTCCAACATGATGATTGATGTTTAGCCTTGTTAGATTGGATAATTTCATGTTTAATCAATTTGATCTGGGTCAAAAAATATTCATAGGTGGATGTTTACTGATGTTGGCACTTGCTGTTTTCAATGGCTGCCTTATTTTTTGCCCCCACGAGCATTAAGAAGATAAGTAATATTATTTATTCAAAAGGCCTTAAAAAAGGAGGGGAGGCTGTAGGTATTCTGACTTTGGAAATAGACAGGAAAGGATAGGGGTGATGATAACTGGAACCCTGAGTTCCACAATAGTAATGCCTGGCAGTTTCTCCTTGAAGCTATTAAGACAACTCTACAGGTGCACTATCTAGTTTCTGTGGTAATGTCCTTAGGGAGAAGGGGCTCTATGTTTGTAGTAACTGTACCTTATCTTCATTAGCTAGCACTTGGGGTTAAAATAACACTAGGTTATAATGTAGTCATGGTAACAGAAGCTATGTAATTTTGGGGTATACTATGTGCAGCCATGAAGAGGAGTGGCAAGTTTTTTTCTTTGTTCCTTTTCACTGTGAGTGTGTCTCTCTCTTCTGTTTGCTTCTTTACAGGTTTCCTCACAAGATTTGTAACAGATCATGATGGCCCTCAGCACAAAAGGTAAGTTTTGGTGGTTAATCTGAATAAACTGGGACATCACTAAAGAAGAAAACAGAGGACTACAAAAAATTTGAAAATGTAATAAATGTAGGGCAGTATGTGTTCAATGATTACAATCAAAAGAAATAAAGCTAAGCATCTGAAAATTTTTTCTGCTGAATAACTACTCTGCCAACATTTTTTAGTTTGGTTTTCTCCATTTGAACGTCTCAGCTGTGTCCCCTGTTATGTGTAGACTACAATAGTTACATCACTAAATTATGCTAAGTACTACTTATCTAAAGTGGAGAATGTACAACACACCAAGAAAGAGAGAGATTAAAGAGTAAAATAATATAAAGAGTACAATATCTGTACTAAAAATGTCCTTTTTATTTGAAACACAAATCTGAAACTCATAGAGAAGTTCCCAGAAGATACAACAGAAGTAAATTAAATAATAATTATTAATTAAAAATTTTAAAGGGAAATTAAACTTACCAAGGAAGGCAAAGTTTCTATAGTTCTCTAACATCACATCTTTATATAAGTTTTTCTGAGCAGGCTGAAGGCATTCCCACTCTTCTTCAGTAAAATCAATGGCTATATCCCTGAATTTTAACAGGTCCTGAAATAAGAAAACATAAATAAATAACACATTGACCACATGAACATTTGCACAGTCTGTAAGGTAATTGAAGTTAAAATGACAGTTAATATACTATCATGTAGGTGGTGTTTTGGAACACAATGATACTATTATCTACTTCTGCAGATAAACTGATTTAAGTTCAAAAAAGTATATATACTCTGCATTTATGAAACACAATATAAAACTCAGGCATTACCACAAAATATATATTTTGTAATTTTTTATATTATAATCTATATTACACACATTGTTCAGATGAGAAAATAATGGTAATTAAGAAAGGGAATGATCAAATTTTAATGCACAACCACTAATCAGAGATTTAATAGAGTGTAGAATCTCATTTCTTATTTCTCTGATGGATCTGGCTATTCTGAATATGTAGTGAAATCTCTAGTAATTCCAATACCAATGATATAAGAGAAATTTTGAAACGTAACAAGGTAGACAGACCACTTAATGGAAATATTTAACAATGAATTTAATTTCAAACATTTTATGGTATTTAGTATGTTATTAATATAAAAAATAGCAAAAACAATCCTGTTTGGATTTTCCTTTTTATAATTTTAACAATTTATAACATACAAAATAATAAATACATATATATAAAAACTTTGATTGATGTATATATTGTATGATGTTTATAATAAAATATACATGTAGCTTTACAAACAAATATAATTTGTTTTTTTTTATTTTAATGGTACTTTCTAGTTCTACCTGATAGTAAAATCAATTTTTATGGCATTATGCAAACATGGGATATATCTTATACTAATTAAAATCCTGTTCTTTTTGGTGGCTATCATGGTAGGCTGAGTATATGTTAGAGGATAGAAATATTAAAGACATATATTTAATATTTCTATCCCTTTCCCTTTTGTTTATTTATTTATTGTTTACCATTGTGCAATCTACTGATCTTTTTTTCTTACCCTTCCCCACTTTATGAGCTTTAGATTTCATATATCAGCAAAAACTTTCAACCTTTGGTTTTAAAGAAATGGTTTGTTTTACTTAGCATAAAATCTTCAGATTCATCCATTTACTGACAAATGTCATAAAATCATTCTTCTTTATGACTGATTCATAGTTTATTGTGTACATAAGCAACAATTTTTTATCCTGTCATCACTGAATGGACCCATTCATCATTGAATGGTTGTATTTATAGCTTAGCTATTGTGAATTGTGCTGCTATAATCATTAATGTGGCTGTGTCAATGTAAGTATGCTGATTTTATATTATTTGCGTATACACTGTAAAGTCAAAAAACTGGGTAAAATTGTGGTTCCATTTCATTAACAATATCTATACAGGATATTATGTTTTACTTAGACCTCCATAGAGCTGGAAAAAAAAATGGAATTCATCTAAACCTGAGGTTGAAATAAAACATACAGAAAAAAACTTAGTAAGCCATAAAATGACTAGAATTTATTATCAAATCATCCATTCCAATGAAAAGTAAATTTTATAAACTAAAAGTAAAGAAAATCTTAAGCAAATGAGCAAAATTAGAAGCTATTAAAGGTGAACATAGCACAGAGAGAGTTACCAATATCAATGTTGGTGCTTTTAAAAAGCAAATGAGCCCGGTCTAGTGATGGACAACTTTAGTTCCAGTGACTGAGGAGGATAAAAAAAAGGATCATAAATTCTTAGACAATATTATATACAATATATATAGTATTGAACAACTTAGTGAGCACTTAGCAACTAAGCAAGACTCTGTCTCTAAATAAAATATTAAAAAAAGGACTGAGAATGTGGCTTCATGGTTAAGCACCCCTGAGTTCAATCTTCAGTACAAAAAAAAAAAAAAAAAAAAAAAAAAGCAGATACAACTTAAAAAGCACAAGCAAATGCAAATTTGAAAATTCAACAAAGAAAAGTTATCTCAATTATACAGTATATAATTTCAAATATATGCATATATAATAATTTCTCACTTGATGGAAATACACTCAGGAAAATTTATCCTAAGAATCTTTTGCAATTTTCCAATTCTCTGAGTGTAATGACAAGAATCTAGATGATATAGACTAGTACATGGATAAAACTTTTGATATATCCACTGTTGTACATAAAGTCTACTGCCGACCGAACTACCATGATGCCACATGATTGATGTTATGAAGTTAAATCAATCAGGGTAAACCTCATAATAAAATAAATGGTGGAACTTCAGAAAACATCAACAAAACTCTTAATAAGTCTCTTGTTACTTAAGCAGTTATACATAATGAAGATTACTGTGCATGGAAGAGAAAAAATGGCATTCATTTCAAAGAAAGATGCTAGGATATTGGGAAAAGAGTGTGATAATAAAATGCTATTTTATCCCTTAACTCAGAAATTATAACAACATATTTTGACACATTAAATGCTGAATATAACTTATTAATAAATAATACTGAAATATGTAAGAAAGTACAAAGCTCAGGGTTTCATACAAAAGATAGGGTGCATATGGTGGTGCACACCTGAAATATCTTCTATTCTGGAGGCTAAGACATGAAATTGAAAACTTATGGCCAACTGAAGAAATTGAGCAAACCCCATCTGGAAATAAAATTTAAAATAGAACTGAGAATATGCTCAGCAATAGGACACTTTGGTTGAATCCCTAATATCACAAAAGAAAAAAAATAGTTTATTTGTTTTCAAAATTATACAATATAATAGTTTTAAACTTATGAATTACAAAATATTAATACAAAAAAATCTATTCATCAAATTATTACATTAAAGGTGCAAAAGTGACAAGGTAAAAAAAATAATTTCCTCACATATAATCGAATGCTTATAAGAAGAAAAAATAAAACATATTGCAAAAGAAAAACAGAATAAATTCTTGAAGAGCCACTTTAAAAGGGATATATCTAAGTGTTAAATAATCATAAAAACTCAAAATCATATCATATAGATGAATTAAATAGTATTGATGAAAATGTGGAATAAATACATTCACAAAAGAGGAAAATAATAATTTAAACTTTTATTATCCATTTGTAGAAACTATTTTGTAATGAAATGTATATGATACACTCACACAAGAAACAGAGACTAAAATTAAACCAACTGTAAATGAGAATACAGCCATATTCCTCCAGAGTTGAAACCAAGGTGCATGGTTAAAGAGAAAGAAATAATTATTAAATTCTATAAAAAGTAAATTCTAGGAGCTAGAATTTTTTTGATGTATTATATCCAGTTTGACAAATACTATAAAATAAAATGTATGTTTTTTGCCGGTGTCACATGAATATTGCATTTCATGAAAGTATATTTATAAAAGGAATATGCAGTATTTGAGAAAATAAAATTATGGAACTAAATTTTCTTTTCTCTTGAGCAGATATCTTGAAGTAGAAACACAGAGTCATGTAGAAGATATGTATAAGTTCATTAAAAATATGTTGTTTTCTAAAGTCATTGAAATATCTTCAGTTCCCACCACTCATGTAAAATTGATTCTTTCACATCCTTAATAGCACTTGATATTATCAGTATTTAATTTTGGCTATTATAAGGCAAATGCAATGGCATCTATGATGTCTTGATTTGCATCTCTTTAGAGAAAACTAAGTTGAATACCTTTTCAAATGCTTCTTGGCCATTTCTGAGTCCTTTAGTAAAGGGTCTGCTCAAATATTTTGTCCATTTTATTATTCTTTTTCACTATGTTAAAAATTCTTTATATATTCTGTATACAGGAAATGATTTTTCATATTTATACTAACCTAATTATCCAGTTTTCTTGCTATTTTTTAAATTTTCCTTATGGTCATTTAAAACAGAAAAGATATTATATTCATTCATTTATCAAAATATTATTTTTTGTGCTTTTTATCTTCCAGTTAATAAAACATTGCTTGCCCAAACCCCATTGAAATTTCTTCATTTCCTCCTGAGAATTTTAAATTTAGATTGGGCATTTAAGTCCATGATCTATTTAATTTTAATTATTGTATATAGCATTAAGCAAGTTTTTTGTTTCTGTCTTTCCATTGACATTTAATGCATCTTACACAAACTGTAGAAATGAATACTATGGAATTACCTTATCATCTTCAGCAAAGGGAGTATCAGAAACAGTGAATAAAAATATTTTTAACAAAATATAATAATACTGGCATTATTATATTTGCATGCCAGATCCTGTTAAATGTAATTATTAACCATGTACTAATAAAGTCTTACAGACAGCAATTTCTACACTTGTGAAACTTGCATTCTGTTCCTGGTGCCACAAAAACATTTCATAAATACTTTTAAATGATCTGCTGTGTGAGAGGATGATACATGCTAATGCAAAAAGGAAAAGCAAGCTAAGGATGTTTGGAAATGCTGGGGCAGCCTGGACGTGGTTGCAGTGGCCAATTGGGTCATCAAGAGAAGGCTCATTGAGAAAATGAGATTGTGCAAATACAAAAATGAGCACCAAGAATCAGTAGAGCAGAGATGGAGAAAGCATGATTGAGGAATGCACAGCTTGAAATATGTATAAAAAGTCAATGTCCATCATTTGGCTCCACTGGGTTTCTCCCCTCATGCCCTCATCATGATTGATTTAACTTTTATTAACATATACTGATTGTACATGAGTCACTTAATATGATTCGTAAAGTACAGTTAGACATCCCTGCAGTGTGATGTGTTGAAATAACACTTTCTATCCTCCTGACAAGAGCCAACAGAAGAAAGCCATCCTCACCCACGAGGGTGATGCTCCTGGAAGACAGAAGGCGTCATCAAACAGCAGCAGCCGACATGGGAGAGAGTCTCAAAAGGTGAATGTCCCTGCCATGTGGAAAGAGATGTGGTAAATTCAGAAAGACTTCAAATTTCTTCTTTAGTCAAATAAATGACAAGCCCAGCTCTATGTTTTTATACCCTTATGACATAAAATGCCTGGGGATTCTTTAGAGGAATTATCACTTATTAGGGTACTTTGTAGGGTGTGGAGTTCAAAGTTCTTTATGAAATACACTCCAGACACTGTGGCATTTCACCAATTGTCAAAGCACGATTCACAGATTTGACCCTGTCTTAAAATGAAATATGTGACTGCATTTCAATAGACAGTTTTAAGAAACTAGTCTAATCTCTTACAGTGTTAAAAGACATAGTCTTAAAAATGAGAATTGCTTTTTGACTTAATGTCATAGTCACCCTTGGTAAAGCCAAACAACTGGCACCTGTTAGTCTGACCCTACATAGTCCCCTCCAAAAAACAAAGACCATACTGCATTCAATAAGGGACAGTTCTTATGTTTCAATGAAAAAGGAAATCATCTGACAGCTTCACTATTAATATAGAAAATGGATAAATTAAGAAAAGTTTATAAAATTAATTCTGGATACACATGTTCTGAAGTTTCAGTAGTGTTCTGTAGTGACTTTCTCTTTGCCTCCACAGACTGTGTGTGAATTGCACTTGGCTCAACAATAAAGACAGTGACAACTGAACTGTGACTCATTAAGCATACCTTTTACCATCTTTTGGCCTATTCTTAAAATGGCGTTTTCCATATCTCAATTGCATCTCTTAAGATACTGGACTGTTTCAAGGTGCATCTTGTTGGTGTGAGTTGAGGGACAGACACATAGCTTGAGAACTGCATTAAAGGTCAATCAATGTTCCCATTATCAGTTTCAGATCAATCAATGTTCACATTACCAGTTTCATATATTCTTACATCATCATGTTAAATTTTATGGTAATACAACCTGCTTACTTCTTTTCTTTGCATTTGGATTCCAGCTTTATTTATAAAAGATAAGACAATGGGAAGCTGATTTTTCACACATTTTAATATTCACTAGGCATAGCATTTTTGAGAGTTGTTTCTTTTAGTAGAAAATAGAATACAAGACAAGATAGAAAAAAGTAAATTCTATTTTGTTTTATATAAGACATTGCCACATAGAAGTAGAAATATGTGAAGAATTGGCTGAAGTAAACATATTATTATCCCCCCCCCCAAAAAAACATAAAATAAAAGAAAATAACCTAGAAATTTCTTTGAGGGTTTTGGTCACAAGGTTGGTGACAATGTAATTTCATGGAGGAGAAAATTAAACTTTTGTTTTCTTGCATTTTTCTCCGTAAGTTTAAAATATTGGACTAACTATAGATATTACATTACAAAAAAAAACATATCTAGATGGAGCAATGTCAGACAATAAGCCCCATCCCATAAAAACATATCTAAAACTCCCTTGAACATTGGATAAAGAATATTAATTCTCTATTCAAGAACATGTGAAACTTTAGGGGACAAACACAATTACAAAAAAAAAAAAAGTGCCCTAAAATGAAAATTGAAGATTGAAGGCCACTGAGTGAATCTTCTGTATACAAATGCCTTAACAATGTTAGTTATGCAACTTAATGTAAAGAGTAAGTAAATGAAGGTAAATATCACAAAGTGACCAAGTTTGGTTGCTTATTCTTATGCTACGCCACGTTCTATGGAGAGAGAAGACAAATTGAATCAAACCTGATCTAAGTAGTTTTTAAACTGTATTAAGTTTACAGTCCCATACCATTGATATATATTCTGTGGAATGACCACAGATGGACACACATGCAAATATACAAACATTCACAAAATATCAGATTCTGTCTCCCTGGGTTCATTTAATGGAGTAACAGCCATTCTGCCTTCTGTCTTCTCAAGTCAGAGAGCTGGGGCCTTGGAATGGTAGCCAGCTCCTTCTAAACACCAGCGACTAGCTGGTATCACACATTCTCAGATGTATTTTTATTAAAATCACTGCCTTCTTAGGACCATCAATTGCTTTCTGTTTTTTGTGGCTTGCTCAATTAATTTCTGGTCTTTCCTGCTCTGTACCTATTTCAGGGTGGCTCTTCTCTGACTTCCTCTTAAGTCCTATGACTTGGAAGTTTTCCATCTTGGATTTGTTTTTAGTCAAACTTCATGCACATTCTCTGAACTATTTAACTTACTCCCTTGGGTTCAATTAGTATATATAAGCTGAAGACATCTGATGCAGAATCTTTTAATTATGATTGCACCTGCTAAATACCCATAACCCAAAGTAGCATTCCCCATATCTCATTCAGACATTGCGTCATCTCCATGACTAATCACAGGATTCCTCTTTGAGTTCCAATAGTGACCAACTGCTTCATATCTGACTCCAAATTCTTCCCCATCACAGAATCTTCCGGCTTTCCTCTTCCATGTTTTCCATTTTGTCTTTTAATGTTCGATCTTGGCTTTCTCTCTGTTCTGCGACTGTCCCTCCTGTTGACTTTGCTGTCTTCATTTTGCCTCTCCTCCAGGATCACTCTTCTGACTCCTCACAATGTGCTCCTCCGGCTGCTCAGATTCATCGGAGAAGCCAGCCTTCCGTTGCTCAGAGTTTTCCCTTTCAGCCTATCACAAAGGACCTCCTCAAACCCTGAACTACTTTGTTACCATCCTGGCTTTTCCTTCTTATAAATCTTTCCAGTACTTATGTGTCTTCTTTCTAAGTGGTTTGGTTGCATTTTTATTTCCTTCAAGTAGAACACCAGCTCTCAGAGGGCTGCCTTTCCTACTGTATCATTCCTAGGACATGATGCCTGCTGCATAATGGATTTGGTTACTACTGGGAATAAGCGAGTGTCTTTTTCTATAGCAAGGCGACATTTATCAAGTCACCAAAACACAGTTTCAAATTAGTCTATGCTATCTATAAAGGATGCTATAAAGAAGGATGTGTTTTCCTTTGATTGGAATTCGTATGGAATTTAAAGGATACTATTTTTGCTAGTTCATTAGGGGTATACATAATATTGAAGTTCATTTTGACTTATCATAAAAGCATGGGTATAATCTGCTCCAATTAGTTCCTCAGTACTTCCCCTTTCCATCTTCTCCTCCCGTCCCATATTCTCTTCCATGTACTCTACAAGGATTTTTTTCTATTAATTTATAGTTTTTTGAGTGAGTGCATTACGGATAAACATAAAGGTGAGATTCACTGTAGTATATTCTTGTATGTACACAGCAATGTTTGGCCAGATTCATTTCATAATTTTTATCTTTTCCCTCTCTTCCAACCTCCTCCTCAATCCTCTTCCTCTACTCGATGGGCTTCTCTTCTATTTTCATGGGGTTTCCACAAACCTTTCTTCCCCGCCTTTTTTTTGGTCTGCACAAGAGAAATTATCAACCCTTGACTGTCTGGGCTGTCTTATTTCACTTAGCCTAGTATTCCCTAGTTCCATCCATTTACCAGCAAATGGCATAATTCATTCTTATTTCTGGCTGAGTAAAACCCCATTGTGTATCTATACCACATTTTCTTTATTCATTCATCTGTTGATAGCCACCTAGGCTGGTTCTAGAGTCTGGCTATTTTAAGTTGCTCTGCTGATGTGGCTGTGTCCCTATAGTATGCTTATCTTAAATCTTTTGGATGTATATAAAGGAGCGGCATAGCTGGGTCATGTGCTGGTTCCTTATGGTGGATTTTTGAAGAATCTTCATACTTCTATCCAGAGCTGTTGTACTAGGTTGCAGTCTCAATAACAAAGCATAAGTATACTTTTCCCTGCTCTTCATTGCCAACATTAATTATAACATGTATTCCTGATAATTGTCATTGTGACTGGAGTGAAATAAAATTTCAAAAACCATCTGGATATCATTTTCCTGATTGCTAGAGATGTTGAACATTTTTCATATATTTATTGATCATTTGTATTTTTTTTCTTTTAAGGAGTGTGTCTTTAGTTCTTTTGGCCTATTTATTAATTGGATTATTCGGGGGGGGGTTGGTGTTAGGGTTTTTGAGTTCTTTATACATGCTGAATGTTAATCCAATATCTAAGGAACAGGTGGAAAAGATTGTTCTCCCCAAAGTATACAATTTTAACCATGACATCTTAAAAATGAATAATCGGGGATTGCAACAGAAGAGAGACAAACAGAATGTGGGATCACAACCTTTGACTTTGGAGGAAAGCTGATAATCACATGAGTGTGATTTTGACATTCAAATCAAACATTATGTTTTCTGACAGTGTTCTCTTGTTTCTTATAATTATGTTATTTATATTAACATACACTCCAAAACATATTTATGTAAGAAATGCAGGAGGCTTACATGTCTGATTACCCTTCCATGGTTTGGAAATCACAATGAATTATGCTTATTCACAATGCTGTTTACTGTGATTACACAAGATAGAAAAAATATGGACACAACATTTTAAATACTTTAAATTATTCCTGAAATGAAATATATTAAAATAATTTAATAAATCATTTAGTGTTAGTATTAACTAAAGTTCAATACTTCATTTATAGAGAAACACAACAGAATATTTTCATAGATTTCCTTGAGCTGGACAAAGAAGTAGGTCTTATGATAAATGTTATTTCTAAATTATCCTGTTGAAAACCTTGTATTTGTTATCAAGCAATTGTGTTTATGAATAATTCTACTGCTACAAAACAAATCAATCTCAGTTTACTCCAAAAAAAATTAAAGTTCAATGAGATTACACTGCATTGCTTTTCAGGATTGAAACTAATAATTGATTCTGAAATATGTTTTTCTTTGCTTATGACCATGTTTGAGTAGATCATCTAGATCTCTTCAAAAAGTAAAACAGTAATCATACAGTATCTCAGGCGAGAGAATTTTTTCACTTGATCTTACATAAAAAATCCACATCATAAATGTACTTTATGAAATATATGAACTCCCAGAGGTTATTCCATATGGTGTCAAGTTGAAGAGTTAATTATATGATCCTTGACCCCAAAAATATCAGGATTTATCTTCTGATACAAATTTTAAAATCCCCCGACTTAAAAAAAAATCATGAAAAAGACCCTTTCTCTTACCCAATGACCTGAGAGTAATATCAGAGTAATGAAATAATCCCCAACATTCTTATGATGTCCCCATAATTTTCTGTCTTTCTTTCTTTTTATTTTTTGGGGTTCTTTTTCACTATACATGATAGTAGAGTCCATTTTGATAAAATTATACAAGCATGGAATATATCTTTTTCTAATTAGGATCTGTTCTTGTGGATATACATGATGGTGGAGTTCAAAGTTATTTTCATATATGTACATATATGTACATAAAATTATGTTAGATTCATTCCACTGCCTTTCTTGTTCCCATCACCCCCTCTTCCCTTCATTCCCATTTATCTAATCTACTGAACCTCCCCCAGCCCCTTTTCTGTGGTGTAGCTTCTATGTATCATCAAAAAAGATATAATCTTTTGTTTTTTGAAATTGGCTTATTTCACTTGGTGTGACTCTTTAAGAAGGTGAAAGTGATACACCCTAACTTTGGTGGTTCTGTTTGTTTACTTGTTCACTTGATTTGTGGGATGGGGACTGCACCCTGGGCCTCTCACAGGCTTCCATGTTCCTTTCAGTTGTAACTCAAGATCCAAGGACATCAATCTCTACAGGATTGATTACTTTGCATTGAACTCATAAAAGACTTTCACTTTTTGAAAGACAAGTATGTATTCACACTTCTCCAGAACTAATCACCTTTGACAATTGTGTTCTTGGGACTTGTTTTTCATCATTTTATTATGTATTTATTTTCATCTTGATCTTGAAGCTGGTGTGGTACCAGCAGCAAATGGATATGTGTTACCTTCCCTCTGGAAACCTTGGCTGTTGAACTGGAGCCTCTGACCCTGCACACTCTTGATTTTTAATTCAATTATCCTATATTGCCATCTTACTATTTATTATCTTTTGCACCATCATTTTGTTCTTTGTTTTCTATCTTATTTTAATTAAAATGGATTTTATTACACCTCCTTATTGTCAGTTATTCATTTATAATTCCTATATGTGTGGGTATTTGTAGCTACTTCAGGATTTGTAGTCTATATTTTACTTCTCAAAGTAACATACCATGTCACATATATTATTTATAAAAATGTGATGGCAGTTTATTGTCACTTCTCCCTGGTGATTGTGGTGAAACATTTCATAAGGCATATGAGTGCACACAAACAAACACATCTTCTACCTAGGTCATAAGCTTCACAATGCATTAGGTCAGATTTTGCTGTAGGATATATTACTTTTTCCAAGAATCCTACAGATAAGAAAACACTTATATTATCCTTGTTTTACAATTTCCAGAAGTTGCCATTCTTTTGTGTTGATTCAGGTTTCCATCTGATATAATTTTATGCTTGTTTGGAAATCTTTCCTTAACATTTCTTAGAGTAAGGAGATGCTGGAGTTGAATTCATGTAGCTTTCATGTATCTTAATTTTTTAAAAAAATTTTTCTTTGGTTTTAGAAGAATTTCTTTTATAAATTCTAAGTAAAAAAATGATTTCAGTACTTCAAAGACATTTCTCAGGTGTTTCCTGGTTTGAATTATTTACCAGAAAGAAATACACTATATTCACCTGTATCAAGGAGTTCCTCATCATTTTTACTCTCTATCTCTTTTTTTGCCTTACAATTCTTAATATACATATATACCACAATTTATCATATCTCTGTTGGTATATAAGGTATGTTGACACCAAATTCAAATCTTCATACATGTATTTTGTATAATGATGACCATCCCTTCCCACCATCCTTAATATTCCCCTCCCCCTTCCCTTTCTCTCCCAACCCTTTTCCCTATCCAGAAATAATCTTCCTCCTATGCTCTCCCTCCCTATCCCACTTTGAGTCACCTCCCTTATATCAGAGAAAACATTTGGCATTTGTTTTTTGGGGATTGGCTAACTTCATTTAGCATAATCTTCTCTAATGTCATCCATTTACCTGCAAATGCCATGATCTTGTTCTTTTTTTAGTGCTGAGTAATATTTCATTGTGTATAAATTCCACATTTTTTTATCCGTTCATCCACTGAAGGACATCTAGGTTGGCTCCATAGTTTAGCTATTGTGAATTGTGCTGCTATAAACATTGATGTGGCTGTGTCCCTGTAGTATGCTGTTTTTAGGTCCTTTGGGTATAATCCAAGAAGAGGAATAGCTGGGTCAAATGGTGATGAGTCCCTCATAATTTTTAATGCACAGGTCCTATGTAAGACGCCTATTTATTTTGACTTAGTATTAAGAAAAAAGGAAATAAGGTCAGCAATTATGGACTTCTCTTAGTGCTCTCCGATAAAATGTTCATATCCCCTCACAGTCATGGGAGACTATTACCTTTTCATTCTGCTTTTCATTGTTGTGACAAAACAGCTGGGGAGCTCAACTTAAGGAAGGAAAGGCATATTTTGGGTCAAAGTTTCAGAGGTTTCTCTTCATGGCCCACTGGCTCTGATGCCAGGGAGACACTGTGGCATGTGTGACAGAAGCAGTCGATTACCTCCTGGTAATCAGGAAACACAGAAAGTCAGGGAAATGGGCTGCGGACAAAACACACCTTCCAAGACATGACCCAGTTGCCCTCTCATCCTCCCAGCCCCGCCTGCTAGAGTTCCCTTCCCCTTCCCACAGCACCACCAGTTAGGGACTGAATCACACAAACCCTCAGGGGACCTTCTAGATTCCAATTGTAACAGTAATCATGCTTCCTAGATTTGGAATCTGTACTGTTTTGGTGGACTTCCCTTAAGAAATGCTTGTATTTTCAGAAAGAAAGAAATTAAAATGACATTTAAAACTTTATTTTAAAGAAGAAAAGTAAAAATCATGTGTTTTATGTTTTTCTATTTCTAACATTTCATTTTGATTCTTTCAGAATTTTTGTCATTCTACTTACCTTAGCCTTTTTCTCCCCATTGTGTATTGTCCAGATTTTTCATTAGAACCCTTTTCCTACTAATAAAAGGTATGTTAAAACCCCTGTTCTGACAATTCAATCAAAAAATCTTATCTTAGTCTGGTTCTGCTGCTTGTCCTGTCTCTTCCAGATTTTGAGGGGGAAGGAGTCCATTAGTATGCTTGGTAATTTTTGTTGAATAATAGACATGAAATTTTCAGTGAAAGGAATTGAGTTTCATCTCTGAGTGTGATGTTTTATGTTTTTCTGGCAATGAGTGAGGCTGCTTATTGATTCCTGTAGCTGTTGATACCAGAGGCTTCAGTTTCTACTTTTGCTTTTTCTCTCCTAATATTTTTAAGTTTCCCTGGAGACACTTTCTTAAATAGAACAAGACCCTTGAAGTTACTTCCAGTTGTAGTACCATTTCATTTTACAGGATCCCCACAGATGGTGGGGCCACAGGAAGTCTCCCATGATGCAATGGTGGGCTCTCCATCTTTAATAGTTCCAATATCCTGTGCTGTGTCATTCACAGATTTCCTTAAGAACTTTTTTTTTTTTTTTGAACTTTGAGGTGAGGCAGAATGGCTAAATGGAGCTAGAGATGAGTGTTTTCCTTCTCCCAACTTTGTAAGACTCTAGTAAAACCTATGGTAATTAATACTGGACAAAACACTTTCTACTGAGGTAAAGTCCTTGTTAAGAAGTGCAAAATAGCCAGGTGCAGTGGTGCACAGCTATAATCCCAGCATCTCAGGAATCTGAGGCAGGGCCATGACAACTTTGAAACCAGCCTCATAAATTTAGTGAGTCCCTAAGAAACTTAATGAGATCCTGAATTAAAATGAAAAAGGGATAGGAATGTAACTCACTTGTAGGTACCCCCCCCACAAAAAAAATTGAGCATATTTCTAAGGGGTTACATTTTTTTCTCCTATGAGTCACATGAGGTGATTTTTCTCCGTCCTGAGCATCAGGCATGACTCCTGATGATGAGATGCACAAATGGGGGCATCCCTCGTAAGACTTTCCATCCAGAAATGTATGTCCCGCCATTCCAAAGCCCTCTGTTTGCTCCACGATTGCTCCAATAAGCTCTGCTACTCTGTACCAGCCTCTGTGCAGCTTCCAAGGTGTGGCCCAACCTGGGGTTTCAGTTCTCTGAAGGCTCCAACAACAGGTATTGATTTTCTGTCTTCTAGCTTTTTCCTGGTTATGAGGATAGAAGTGATTATTCCTAAGAGTTTTTGTATGTTGGATTGGAAACCAGAAGTTAGAAACGGATTTTTATATACTAATTATATGTACTGTTTACTGTACAGATTAATTCATATTTAAATCAAAATATTGACATTAATGTTTAGAAACAAGAATGATCACTAATTTTTTCTTTGCAAATTATAGGAGTAACATTAGTGCTATAGTAAAGAAAAGTTAGAAAATTATTTCTGTAGGACAGCATGTGTAAATATATCATATTGATGTAGTGGGGCCTTCTGCACTTTGACCATGTATTTTTAAACTAACTTCCTGTGGTCAGAGAATATAATCAGGGTTACATTTAGATTTCTTAAATTTATTGATATTTTTATAAATTCTTATTTGTAAAGGTCCTCTTTTATATTTTGAAAATAATATTCATTTTCTGTTTATCTGGTTTAAGAAGATATAAATCTGTTAAATTCTACCAATGGTGTCGTATTTCTTAAAGTTGCTATTTAAGGACTGTCAGTTATGAATTTGCTTTTGAGGTTAATTTAATCTGTATTTGGGGTAAAATTGGGAGTTCAAAACCCACTTGAATCAAATGTATGAAATATGATATGTCAAGAGCTTTGTAATGTTTTGAACAACCAATAAAAAAAGAATAAGAAAAAAAACATTAGTATACATTATTCTGCGTGATTATTCCATGATTACTCTGAATTCTTATTGAATTAATTGATCCTTTATTTTTTATATTTTTCACAAATTAGTCAATTTCTGGTCATTTTAGTTTAATTTTTTTTTCTCAAACTAGTTCATTGAAACATTGCTAAGCTTGTGATATAAATATATATTTTAAATACTTATTACATAATAATATATACTATTACTTATTATTACATACTTGCAATTTTGGGGGTAATCTATAAATGCATACAATTTTATTCATTGACTAAAAGTAAAATTAATTTGATGAAGCATTTGTTACTATTGCCTTATTTCTAGCATAACTTGCACAATTCCTTGGAAGATTTTTTAAAGTTTATTATTTTGCCATAACTTCAGACTTAGTTGTACCCATATTTTCTTTGTATCCTTTTTCCACTTCTGTCATGTGCCAAATAGTCCATCATATTTGCTACACCTTTCAAGTTCTCTTATTTTCTCTGTGTCTTGGTCTCTATCCCTTATTTCTGTGTCAATCAGTCCCCTTCATTTTTGTTTTTCTGAATTACGTTGCAGCAATTTGCAGAGTTGCACAAAGCATGACATATACTTTTGATTAGGTAGTCCTGATTATTCCTCATGATTTGGTCCATGAGATTATAGCTATTTCACATTATTATCGCAGTAATTCTGTATTCTCCCCTGTGCTATTGGTCATGAGGTACATGCTATTACTGTGTCCCATTCATTGTGATTTTACTATAATCACTTGCTTAGAGAAGTATCCGTCAATTTTCTGTATTGTAAATTACTCTGTCCTTTCATAGGCAGTAAGTTGTTGTTTGCGAGGTACTTTGAGCTGAATCATGAGGTTGTTCTTTTTAGTGACCTGTCAGAGTAGCAAAGTGTGGTGAATTTTGTTTGTTTGCTTGATTATTTGTGTAGAGGATAACACAAAGAATGGTTCTGTATTCCTCTTTATTTTCTATTTTCTTGCAGGCAAAATAAATTCCCCATGTTCCTTCTATTTCCTTTTACTGTCTTTGCCAAAAGTAGTTTTTATTTTTATATTCTTCTCCCCTGAAGCATAATATCCGCTAGTTCAGAAGCTATAAACATACTTTATTCTTGCAATGTCTATATAAATTTTTTAAAAAATTTATATTTTAGTATACTTTCTAGAGTTTAAAATGTTTCAAATCTCTATCATTTTCTTATTTATATATCGTAGTATACTTTAACAAGAGAGAGCTCCACGCCCACACTCCTGAATATCTTCTTTTTATACAATCTGCAGTATTTACTTTTAAAATCGCCAAAATATTGTTAATGTGTTTTGAAAGTCAGTGACACAATGCTTTTTCATGCATAAATGAATTTATTTCACCTTTATCTTTCTCCTTGCTCCCACAATTTGGAAGGATGATGTACGTTCTTCTATAATGATTTTAGTCAGTGTGGATGGGGTGCTCTCTTGGTCTCAGAATGTTTGTAGTTTGCCTAGAGTGAATCCAATTTCTAATTCTTATATATCTTCATGTAATCTTGGCTTAAAGCTTTATTTTGTGTGCATGTCAGTGTATTTGGTTTAATCTCTCTCACCTTGTCATCCTTCCCCATGTCTTGTCTGATATTTTAAGGATTGGATTCACTAGGAGCCCCAAGGCTCCCAATTCAAAACCATATCTTTGAGTTGCCTCACAGCATCTGAAATCAATCACTCAGCAGCGTGTGCTTGACTTAGTCCTGATATGTAGGACTCTGCTCTCCATCTTCATAGGTAACATGCCTACGCAGCCATAACCCTGAGTGACAGGAAACAGTTCTGTCAGTCGCTTTCACAAGACAGCCACCTTGTCCACCATGTGCTTCAACTGAGCTCCAAGTTTCTCATGGAACACATTTAGTCTCCAACTCCCCATGAAGAAATGATCCACCCACCTTTGCTTTTGTTCAGAGCCAAGATCTACAGTTTCAACCCTTTCTCTTTTGTACATCTGGCCTGTTTCTACTCTCCAAATCATGTTTCTCTTGTTATTTTTTTTTGTGTGTGTGTGTGTAGTTAACAATTTGAGTATTTGACATATTTTATGTTTACAGACTAGTGTGTGCTTCAAATAAAATACCCAAAGAAATTATTATATTTTTTAACCAGGATCTCTGAGTGTTTTTCTAAAATTTAAAAATATTATTTCTGGTAAAAAGTATACATAAGCATGAACACACAAAGACCTATACACACACAATTTCTGTATAACACGTTTATTCAGAATATGAAATATTCACCTGAAATTAACCAAAAATAAACACACATAACTCATATAGTTACTAACAGCATTGTAATGATTGATGAATAGGTAGAACTTAGCCCATGATAAAAACAACTGATATATTCAAGCTAACAATAATAAGAAGTAAGAAATATTAATCTAAATCATAAATTTGGACATAGATTTTCCTCTTATTTTGGAATTTTACAAAGTACAAGAAGAGATGTATGAAAAAAACTTCAACTTAGAAGTTAATTCAAGTTAAAATAAAGTAATAATTTTGAAACAGAACATTTTGAGAATTCTTTGATTGTCTAAGAATTGGACATGACCCCTCTGAGTCCTTCTCCATCTTGCTAGGTGTTTGTTTGACTTAACACTAGGTTTTTCATTGTTTTTGTTAGCTTTAGAAATGGTTCTACTATCTTTTAACTTGTTCTACAGCAAAGTCATCTGCTTATTTACATTCATTCATTAGTCAGGTATTTATTTAACATGTAGTATGAATCTGGCATTGGTAGTTGACAAAGTAATTGACAGTGTAGACAAAATTGCCACTACCATAATTCTACTTGCTTATGTTGGAGTCTAAGTTTACACAAACAAAAAACTATACACACAATTATAAAATGTGCCATATTGTAACCTGAAGGTGTATCATGAAGCAAGCAGTAATGGAGGACAGTCTCCAAAAATGTATATCAGAGGCATCCAAATGACTAAGTAAGTGAACTGAAAGATGTGTGTCCACCAGCTTTGTGACTCTTTGATGGAGGCTCTATAGGAAAGTTCACAATGCCTTTGCATTGCTGGCCTGCACTCTGAACTCAGGGGGCACATCTTTTAAAATAATTCTATCCATCTCACAGCATTGATCACTAAAGAGCTGGCATTTATGTCATTGTAAAAGTTGAAATTTAAGAAACCAAATAAAGCTACCTGAAAATGTGTATGGATGAGTAAATAGTTATACATTTTCTCCTTTTAAATTTATCTTTTAATTATATGTGGTCTTAAATGTGTGTGTGTGTGTGTGTGATGTATAGTATGGTATTTTATACAGGGTATACAGAGATGCAATATATAAAAGGAGATCATATGCTAGTAATTATATATAATTGTGTGGCATGCTCTTGATATTCCATATAAATTTGGTTTGTGATTTAATGGAATTGCTTTGTTATGGATATCCTCACAGTCTTATGAATGTATATGATGATTGACAAATTAGAAGGCCTTCAAAGTGGCCTTATTTTGACACCTGTTATCACATAAGTAATTACTTTCTGGTTATTAGCTAAGGCAACATTTTCTTTCATTTTAAATGAACAGATTTTGAGATCAGGTTTTGGAAACATAGCTTTTACAGACATATTAAAAAAAATAAGCTTTGATGTTCAAGAAAGTATGACCATTCAATCATCATCATCATCATCATTATTATCATCAAACTATTGTTCTTCCAAAAAAGAAAACAAAAAAGGACGGAATAATAAGTCCTCATGTTGAAAAATGGCAATTCTTTTTTTTTAATCCTTAATAATGTAAGTAACATCCTATTGGAAAAAACAGAAAACAAAGCTGACAAATAGAAGAGAATAGAAAGCACTCATAAATACAGATACTTATGTATGTATATGAAAACATAATGCTTAATAAAGATAATACTGCAAATTGATGATAAAATAGTCTTGAGAAAATCATATAAACACAAATATTATAAGGTATCAATTAATATTATACGGAAGGCAAACTTAAGGTATTTTGAATTGTATGTAAAAAATTATGAGTAAAATAAAATATTAGGCAATATATTATTTAAAATGGACATGAATGTCTTTACATTAAAATTTCAAATGCAAATTTTTGAAATGTTAATAAATACAGCAACATTAATCTTTGAAAACTTTTATTTCAAAGGAATGGAAGAAAGAAAACAGAAGGCAAGGGCAAATCACAGAGATGAATAAGGTAATCTCTCATTTATATTCAGGATACAGAAAACACAACTAAAATCAAGATGAAAGAGTATATATTCTGCTAGTTAAACTGAAAAGAGGTTTCAACTAATCCTGTAAAGGAGAGTACCCAAATACCTAGGAAACTTATGAACATATGGTTATTTTATTAGCCATTAGATAAATGCAAAATGAAGCTTAGAGAAGGTACATTGCACACCTACCAGAACGCTGACTTCCTCATCTACAGGGGTGTCTCCCATATTGCAGTGGAAAAAGAATTTCTAGAGGAATTCTGGGAATAGTCTTCTCAATGTTTTCTAAAGCTTTACAAATGAATGTAAGATTCGGTAGTAATATTTTTTGTTGATTTTTGTATCATATTCTACTTTTTGAAAGCTATATCTTATAAATCCTTAAAATTAAATATGCATATTTTAGTTATTATGTGCTTTGGTTTACCATTAAAACATTTCCAACCATAATTACATACTTCACAATCCTCTATCGAAGATTTAAAAGTAAAATTATTTTTATGGTGTTATAAATCGTACTTTTCAACTCTTAAGAAGATGGAGAATCAGTAACTAGGAGGATATAGGATGACTTGTGAAGTGCTATTGTCACACTGTCTCGGAATTTCCGTTATATATTTATGAAATTACCTCAGTGAAGGGAATGGTGGGTCATGCTAATTTAAGTAACCTTTGTGAGCTCTCTGAAAGAGTAAAAAGAAGAGAAACAGCACATAAGCACTGTTATTTAGTTGATAATGCTGCTCCCCAAGGGCTATGGGTTAACAATTTTGAAAACAACATGCATGTGTACTGGGATCCAGTCAATGAAAAATGTGTCATGGGTGTTGTGAGCCAGGTTTCTAAGAGCTGATGTGGAAGGTTACAGATGATGCTGAAGAAGAAGGTAGAATTCTTCATGTGATTACTAAATTGAAGAAATAACATAAACTTATTTTTTTAAAAAAATACAAATTCTGATAGAGCTATGTGGATATATTTAGAGGTATATATTGTTTATGCAGGAGTTAAAAACAGCACCGTCAGCTAGGATGGCTTAGAAGCAGCAAAATCCTGGAAGCAGTGAACACATCTAACATCTCTCTTAAATAAATGGAAGCAGGGGTCCTTGAAAATGCAGTTGATTCTAGAATAGTGATAGGAAATATGATGAACAAGTGATTTTATAATTGCAGAATGTAAGACCATTGCATTCAATAAGAAGTAAAAAACCTATAATGGCCAGGGTACATGAAAGAACCCAAGAGCCAACTGACTTGATGTCTAACAACCCAAGCTGTAATAATCTGGGCAACAAAATAGAGAAGTCATTTTGCATGTATAGACCACAGTACAAACCAAGTACCTAGGAGTCCATATTCATAAAGGCAAATCATGACATTAACAACCAAGTGATGGGGGAGGAGTAAACCACCAGAGTGCAATTCCAAATAATGTACAGACTGTCCTCACTCCAAGGACAAAAATCACCCACTGGACAGAAACTACTCACTAGAGTGTGGAACGTGCGTATTGACCTTTTCCAGTATAGAAAGGGGAGGAAAAGAGAACCTTGACAGCTGAAGAACTGGACAAAAGCTACCGTGCATTACCCTTCAAAATTCTCAAGGTCATTAAAACAAAAACTTGAGAATTTGACAGCCAAAAGGAGTCTAAGGTTGCATGAATACTATATTACTGTGAGAGCCAACGAGTATCCTGTAATAGAAAAGAGCATTAGCATACATTAAGGACATCTGAATAAAATATGAACTCCAATTAATCATAAATATCAAAATTGCTTTAATAAATCTCACAAATGTACCATACTAATATTAAGATTAAATAATAGGCCAACGATAGTGGAACATAGGTTCACCCTCTATACTATCTTACATTACTGTGAGATTACAGAAGGCTAAAACAATTCTCATATATGCTTAGGAGTGTAAAATACATATATGGAGATACTGTGCAATTGTAGAGGCAGGAAACAAATGATAAATCTGTACTAGTTATTTAAATTCCCTGTGAAAGTAATATTGTTCTAAAAATGGCCTACTAACAAGAAATACAAGTGCAGGTGTGTACATGTGTTCTTGCATGTTAACAAGAAGACTCATAAAATATTCCATATATGAAAAAAGATTTAAAATTATATAAACATTAAAAATGTATTTGTCTCCATCATTCCAACCAAACAATATGGTTAGTTTAGTTATAGAAAATCAATATATTCAAATTTAATAAAATGGGTTGCATTTCAGAAGGTCATCAAAAATTATTCAGTGAGTTAATGCTCCTTATAGTCATGTAATTATGCTTTCCTTTTTGATAATCTAGGTTCCAGTATAGACCCTTCGTAATATTTGGTGTAACTGTTAATAAAAATGATGATACCATCTTTTTTGTTCTGATTAGTTATACACGACAGTAGAATGCACTTTGACACATCATATTTAAATGGAATATACCTTCTCATTCTTTTGGCTGTAAATGATATAGAATCACACCAGAAGTGTAGTCATATATGTACACAGAGTAATAATGTCAAATTCATTCTACCATTCTCACTACCCCCATACTCCCTCCTCTTCCTTCACTGCCCTCTACCTAATCTAAAGTAACTCCATTGTTCCCAAGCTTCACCCCCCATTGGAATTAGTATCTGCATATCAGAGAAACTATTCAGCCTTTCATTCTTGGGGATTGGTTTATTTCACTTAGCATGATATTCTCCTGCTCCATCAATTTACTGGCAAATGGTATCATTTCCTTGGTTTTAAAGCCCAGTAATATTTCATTGTGTTAATAACACCATCTTTGACAATAGTTTACATCTATTATCTTTTTCTTGCCTTTGTTTAAAGTGATTTATACACATCGGTTTATTTAGTTTGGGGGCAGCTTCTGGAGGGAATCCACACCACTGAAGCCTTTGTGTTGCTGGAGAAATGGAGGCAGAGAGCAGTTGCACTGAATCCTCACGAGAACACAGCCTAGGAGTCCATCTTCCATGCTTCTTTCATTCTCATGAAAGTAGGAGAAAAATCTTCTGTTCATGTTATTTAAGACCTGATATTAGTTAAAAGATAATATTCTTGAAGATTTAAATTCTCCTCAAATTGCACTGTTCATTCAAAAAAAAAATCAATGAAATAAACACAGCTCTAGCTTTTTAAACTAAACCTCAAGGCAACTGTATATATAACATAGTGAAAAGTGCGATGAGTCAAGTCAGTTTTGAAGAATTAAAAAAAAAAGTAGGTAATTACCCTTTCAGACATCAAGTCTTATTATAATATGAAAATATTTGAAACTGTGACATATCAGCAAACAAATGGAAAATTTTAAAAGATACATTTAGAAAACAGATTTCAAAAGTTCATACATTGTGAAACCTTGATTTACTATGAACACACCTTTTAACGACAACATGAAAAAGATGGCTCTTTTAAGAAGTCTTGTCCCCCAAGAGGTATGTAATATTGCTAATTGTTTTAGAATTAATACTAGAAGGAAAGAAGCCATTATGCATATCAACATTGGAATGGATAAAAAGCAGGAAGTGAAAATGGTATTATAGTAAATTCTTCAAGGGAATTTTTATATGTCAACTTCACTGAGTCCTTGTGCCTGGACAATTGGTCAAACACTGTGCTGTGTGTTTCTGTGTGAGTGGAAGAATTTTATGAAACAAGAATTTAAATTGGTTGATTAAGTCAAGTAGATTTGCCTTCAGAATATCAGTGCACCTCAACCAATCAGTTGTTGATTGAATAAAACAAACACTGACTTTGCCCAGCTAAGAATTCCACAAAGCCCAGCAGTGCATAGCTGTAATCCCAGCATCTTGGGAGGCTGAGGCAGGAGAATCTCAAGGTTAAATCCAGCTTCAGCAATATACCTAGCCCCTAAGCAACTTAGTGAGACCCTGTCATAATTAAAAAACAAAAATGGTAGAAATGAGGCTCAGTACTTAAGTACCCCTGGATTCAATCCCAGCTACAAAAAAAGGAAAAGAATTATTGTTGTTGTTGTTATTATTATTATTATTATTATTATTGCTTTGAATTGGTATAACAACATTTCCCTGTCTGTGTACTCAAACAAAAACATAAAACATTTGGCTCATTTTGAGAATTTTGGCCTTTGAACTAGAACTAAACCATTGTTTTTCCTGGTTCTGTAGCTCACCACCTCATCTTGAAATTCTTGGGGGCTACTTAATTCAAAGGCTCTATAATTTCTTGGGCCAGTTTCTTATAATAAAAAAGAACAAGTGTGTGTATATACATATGTGTGTGTGTGTGTGTGTGTGTATGAAGAGAGAAAAAATACACACACACAAACACACACAGAGAAAGAAAGAGAAAATGAATAATAATATCTCCCTACATAGTGTTATATTTTTTTCTCTCTAGAAAACCCTTATTAATACACTGGCTAATGGCAATATGTTAAAATATCAAAATAAGCTATATATTTTATACATCAATCTCATAGTCAGACAGTTGAGCAAAAGAAGTCATAATGAAAAAAGAAGTAATATAATTTAGTATGATTCTATGGGAAAAATAGTGAAGAAAACAGATGTGAGGTTAGTACTCAGGATGGGGATAAGGTCATGGGATGGTTGGTTGGAGCAAGAGGCATATGTGAATATTCAAATACACAAAGGTGTGTGCTTTCACATCTATTTCTTGACAAGGGTGTCCCCAACTACTGTGCATTCATTTTGTGGTAGTTGAATTGTACACCAAGAATTCATGCATTTTCTCTGTAGGTTATAAAAAGATAAAGTTTCTATAATTTGGTCTACATCTAACTGTGTGTATTTGGGGAGAACCATCATCTTTTATTTAATACAGGACAACCAACCTTCAGAAAAATGTGACTTTAAAAGTGGCAAGGGCTACTTTTTTTAAAAATTTTTATTGTTGGTTGTTCAAAACATTACATAGTTCTTGATATATCATATTTCACACTTTGATTCAAGTGGGTTATGAACTCCCATAGGAACTCATAGAGGATAGGAAAGGCAGCAGAATACAACAGACACTAGTATGGCAATATGTAAATCAATGGATGTGTAACTGATGTGATTCTGCAATCTGTATAAGGGGTAAAAATGGGAGTTCAAAAAGGGCTACTTTTTTAAGTATGATTATATTAGCTGTTAAGGAGATAGCTAATGAGAATCTTATTATATAGCCTTTTGCTCTTTATGAAACAAACAACATAAATTCAAATTATATTCATAATAAACTTTATTGCAAGAAGTAATATTTCCACAGTAATATTAATAATAGCTTCATAGTTCAGAAATATTGAGAAAGATCAAAATGTTTGCTCTTATCTACTAAAGCCATAGGTCACCTGGCACAGGGAAGTAACAACCAGAAAGACACTGATCCACAGTGAGAAAGCTGTACTGCACACTGAATGCTTTGTGAGTGTTGGAGAGCCTCGCTGGGCCTCAGGGAAGGGTCATCTGGAAGTCACATGTCACTGCGTTGATTCACCCAGGATCATTCATTAAACTTACAACACACCATGAGGTTCAATTACCTGTCAAATTTTTTAGGTACTTTTAAATCTCAGCTTTCCATCTGGAAACAAACAAACAAAAACTTTTGAGGGGAAACTAAAGAGACCATTTACTCCTGCAGAAACTGAGGCTCAAGCATGAAATCCGTTTCTCCAACACAGACACCATCCACTTCTGCCCAAGCGGAGGGTTTTCCATTGTGCTCTGTATGTAGAAATCCTCTGTGGGTGGAGCCAGGCAAGCAGGACCAGGAGGTTGGGCTGTAAATAATTTTAAAAAATGAAAGTCAAGGGCTGGGATTGTGGCTCAGCGGTAGAGTGCCCTGGGTTCGATCCTCAGCACCACATAAACATAAATAAGTGAATAAAGGTATTGTGCCCAACTACCACTAAAAAATAAATATTTGGAAAAGAGGAATGTAGAAAAGACATAAAATATTTTCTGTATTTTTCCCATTTTTAATAAGGGAAGATTTTAATTAGCTCCTATTAAGGTTAATTTTATATAATTGTCCAAGCGTGGGATACAAGTTGCTCTGCTTGGGTTTCTATTACCTCCCTTATCTCTCCCATCTCCCTCTCCATTCCCTTCTCTCTTCTCTGCTGATCTGTTCATTGTTGTTGTATTTTGTTTGTTTGTTTGTTTTTTGTTTTTGTTTTTAAATTAGTTCCTTAGGTATTTTTAGAAGGAGACTTTGAACATTGAGGTGAGTGGACATAATATAAAATAAATACACTTGATTTTAGTATAAGAAATGCATAAAAAGAAGTTTTGGTCAGAGATCGACGGAACCAAAATTCACCACTGGGAAGCTCAAGAAGAAAATTATTTAATCACATGGTTTAGTATCTCTATTTTTAAAAATGATATTGCTTTTTACTCAAAACTTAGAGAATTAATTTTTACATGGGTTTATAAAAAGAACATTAAATAACGAACTCAATCATATATTTTATTACTTTAGTAATTTATTTGTACATAATTAATAAAGTGATATTTTAGGATATACTGTATATGATAGACGTAAGTATAAGGGCCATTCCCTAACATCATCATATTTAAGCAGAAAGCACAATGTCATAAGGTCATACTGTTGTCAGTAAAATTGATTTCTCAAACAAAATACAGAGCTCTGTTTGGTAGACTTGTATAATTCAAGAAGGACATTAAATTGAAATTCAAGTTTTTCTTTTGGGTATTTAGGAAGACAACTGATATGGCATTAACTTTACATCCCATGAAATTGCTTCACTCACTAGTTTTAGGAGTTTTCTTTGTTTTTAGTTACATATTTATATAGATAAATTTGTTTTCAGATATACATATATGTTTGGAATTTGGAATTTTCTCTGTGGCTAATCATGTAATCATGTCACCTGCCTATAAGAATAGTTTTCTTTCTTTCTTCCCACTACAGGTATATTTTGTTTCATGTTTTAATGAACTGGTTAGGATTTTCCATACCATGTTGAATCACAGCAGTCAGAGAGGACATACTGGCCTAGCTCCTGATCTTGAAAGGAATGATTCCCATTTTTCACCTCTCAATATGAAGTGGCTGAAGTTTTTCGTAGATCATTAATGAGTTGGTAAATAAAAATTGTTGTATTT
The DNA here is from genome assembly GCF_047511675.1 of Marmota flaviventris. Lineage (NCBI taxonomy): Eukaryota > Metazoa > Chordata > Mammalia > Rodentia > Sciuridae > Marmota > Marmota flaviventris. The sequence continues at coordinate 7,656,327 of NC_092514.1, forward strand.
TGTTTGCTTGTTTGTTTGTTTAATTAGTTCCTTAAGTATTTTTAGAAGGAGACTTTGAACGTTGAGGTAAGTGGATATAATATAAAATAAATACACTTGATTTTAATATAAGAAATGCATGATAAGAAATGAGTAGATAAACTCTGCATTCCTAGAGTGCTGATAGTTTTGCAGTTGTTGGTGCTGTTGTTTTAGATCACAAGTAGCTCTAGAATTTATTTTCACACATTTTTCTATCACATAAAATAATATGAACATATGATTTTTCTTCTTTACTCATTTGATGGATGATGCATTGGTTGATTTTCAAGTGTGAATCTGTGAAAAACAACCTCTTATATCATGGAAAAATTTTGATACATTACAGCACTTGATTTGCTAATAGCAGTAACTGTAGTTTTGTAGAGTGTCCTCACATTTGGCTTCTGTGTAATATTGGCCTCATAGAATAACATGAATTGTGTTTCCGCATCTCTCTATTTTGGAAGAGTTTGCAAAGAATTTTTAAACCATTCTTTAGCAGTTTAGTAAACTTCAACTATTAAACAAGGGAAGCTATCTGTTCTGGGCTTCTTTTTTTCTAATTACTAATTCAATCTCTTTTTGGTCTATTCAGATTTTCAATTTCTTGCTGAGTCAGCTTCAGTAGGTTCCCCCCCCCCCTTGGAATTTTTCAATTTCATCATAGTTTTATACTTTGTTGGCAGGAAATTGTTCATAATATTCCTTTATTTCTTTTTATTTATCTGAGATCTGTAATAGTGAATCCTCTGTCTTTCCTGACTTTGATAATTTGAGTATTCTCTATTTTTCTTGGTCTGGATTTTTGTTTACTTTTTTCAGAGATCCAAATTTTGAATTTGTTGGTATTTTGTACTTCTTCATAATTTTGATTTCACCGATTTCCACTATAATTCTCATATTTTCCCTTTTTATTTTTGGAATTAACTCAATCTTGTTTTTTCTTTATATTCCTTTTTGTAGATGTGTGGGTGGGATAAGTAGGTTGTCAATTGAAGATATTCCTTTCAAAGCTGTTAGCAAGACCTTGTCTCTAAATAAAATCAAAAAAAAATAATGACTGGGGATGTGGCTCAATGGTTAATACCCTTGGGTTCAATCCATGATACCAAAAAAAAGGCTTTCTTATTGTCATTTTAATTTTTTTATTTGTTTTTGTTTTAGTGTTTACTTCTATAAATTTTCTTTTAAACTGTGCTTTCAGTCTATGACTTAACTTTGGGATGTTGTGGTCTCATTCTAATTTATTTCAAAGAATTTACGAATTTCTCTTGTAGATTCTTCTCTGAACATGTAGTTAGCTGGAAGTGCAATTTTTAATTTACATCTATTTGTGAATTTCCTAAATCTCTTTGCCATTAATTTCTAAATGTATCTTTATGTATTCAGAAAATATTTTGTACACTTCCAGTTATTTTAAACTTAGAAATAATTGTCTTATCTCCTAGTATATGATCTAACCTAGAAAAAGTTCCCTGTACATTTGGAAAAAAATGTTTTCTGTTCTGATTAAGCAGGGAGGTCTACACATGTGCCTAAGGTCAAGGTCTTACCTAGCACAGGCATTGCTCACTTTCTACTTGTTGATATTCTGTAGAGTTTCTGTCCTCACTGAATATAAAGTACTAAGTGTTCAACGTTGATATTCTTGTCATTTAATAATGTCTATCTTTATCATTAGTAACTTTTTTGTTGTTTTTGTGTCTATTGTTTCTTGCACTTTTATAATTAATGTGACTTTTCCATGCTTGCTGTTTGAAATAATAATGCTTTTCTCTTTCTTTTACATTGAACCTACTTGATTCTCTGAAAATGAATATTTGCTTTAGATGACACATATTTGGATCTGGTTTTATTATTATCCATTTTGACAATTTCTAAAATTTTATTGCATTGCTTACTATATTGACATTTTATGTTATTATTGACATAATTAGTTTTGAATGGGTCATTTCACTTTGTTTTCTTATTTTCCCCTCATCATTTTTGGTTTCACTATTACTCCTTTATTGCTTTCTTTTCATAGAATGATAATGTTCAGGGTAATTCTTGAATAATTGCTTTGAAATGTTATATGAGTTAATTCCTTACTAATTTCTCTAGTTTTATCATCTACCTCTCAACATCAGATTTGTTCTCACTCCTTTCAGGTGACCTAGAACATGTTTCTCCCTTACAGATCTATTCCCTCTGCCCTCTTTTGTACTAGTATTGTGAAAACATATTACATCTATGTTTCCTTTTTCCCTAAATTTCATAGGATTTTACTGAAATTTCTTTAATATTCTTAACATGTGTTTCAGTTCTCCCTTAATTATTAGTGATCTGAACATACTTGTAAAATTATCACTTTTAGTCCTAAGTCTTTCTTACCATAATAAATCTAATTTCCATCTTCCATTGCTTAATCAAAATTAGTCTCACTACAAATAACTACAACTGCTTAACCCTAACCTTAAACTACCACTTCTTATACTTCATGTCAGGCACCCAGTTTTCCAACCTCCAAAATCTTTTGACTCCTCCAGAGCAGAAAATCAGATGCAGAAAAAAACAAATGAACAAAAACAAAAACACAAAAGGAAACAATAAGCTAAATTTAAATTTTGCAACAAATAATTTTTAGTACATCTTATGCATACTTTGAGCATATTTGTTTACAAAGTCATTGTTTATTTGAAATTCACATTTAACTAGAACCTTATATTTTACCTGGAATCCTTACTCCACAATGAATTCCTTTAGTCAAGTTTTCATGAATCCAATCCCTGCTCCTGTTTCTTTTTATTCAAACTGATTTTAAAAGTCAGTGACTAGATTCACTGTCTGGAAAACACTCAGTTCTAGAACACACAGTTCTAAAACCTTGCCTTCTTCCTATATACTTTGAGACCAAAAAAAACCTCAGCCTTGTGAACAGGGATGGAAATTGAAATCCAGCTCTGCCCTGTCCTCTAAGCTTGCACAGTTAATTATGGCTGAAGGTAAATTCTGGACATGTGGCCACTACGTTCAGGTGAGCCTGAGATCAGTGTCCCTGATTTAGCCACACTTTTTCCTAAGCAGAGAACATAAAGTATAATATCCCAAATCTGAATGCAAGAAAATTGCCTCAACGAGAAGAACCTGCTCAGTGGGAAGTCTGTTGAAGAAGACTGAGAGGTTATCATGTCTTCCACTGTCCTTCTGTCCTTCATAACCTTTAGTATAACACAATGAACCAAAAATATAGACAAATTTAAAAGTTCTTACAACGCATAGCAAATACTACTGTGGAAGTTGAATGTTATCTTCAAAAGTGTATCCGAAAAAAAAAAAAAAGGTGTTGCGACTTATTAAATACGGCTGAACAAACCAGACCCAAGGTGATTTAAAGTTAAATCCTGAACATGTCACCATGATTTCTAGGTTCAAAAGATAGTTTCAACCAAAGAGCCAGTAACATTTGAGGGGGCACATGGCACTCTCATACTCAAGCACCTCATACTCCCTAGGGTTTTCTATCGCCACAAGTATCAATGGCAAGCAATGTTCTTTGCAGCTGTAAGTTGCATAGATTTAGGAGAAGAGGTCATTGAAGATGTCAGCAAGGCCTCGGGTACTTTGCAAAAATAACTGAAAATCCTTGTGCCAGCTATTCACTTGAGTCCACTCTCTCCATTTATTTACCTTTTGCCACTGTCCATAGGTGAAGGAGGTGTAGTATTTTGTTTTACACATTTCAACAAAGGTGATATTAACTTTCAGCACAATGCTCAGAGAATTGACATGGTAAGTCTCTAGTCCTTTGCATAAAAGCAAATGGCTTTCATGGATTGCCACATTACATGTTTCTTCAAAACGTCATCCTGTAAAAGACAAAACTATGTAAATGTATGATAACATTGGATAAGGAAAGTGAGAGCACATAAGAAATTAAATAAGAAAAAATTACACAAAAACAGCAAGAATATTTTAAGGTTAAAAATAAAATAACAAAATTTTAAGTAGAAAACTGGATGAAATGGTCACAGTGGAAAACATATAAAATGATATTTTCAAGAAAGAGTAAATCAGATATGCTGTAATTTGGAAGAGAAATATGGCTTTTGGATATTATAAATAATCTTCTCTACAGAAAATCTAAAATAGTCAAAGTATAACTTGTAATCTAGAAAAATATTTTAAAAATAAAACTAAAAAGTAACCTCTATATTAGTAACAGAAAATTAGAAAATGAAGGGGGAAAAGTAGCTTTAGCAGGAGCAACAGCTATTAAATACCTCTAGAAATAAACCTAAGAAATACAAATATCTTGAAAGAAAAAAAGTATATTGTATTAAAGAAACAATGATACGATCAGCATATGCAGATCCTTATTATAGTTAATTTTGGAAAACTTTATATTCTGCCTCAAATTTAAGTATAAATTAAATATAACCAAAATTTAAATCTAGTTGAAATTTTATGCTAAAGAAATTGTGTATGAAAGTATAAAAAGCTTCAAATAACTAAGCTATGCATGAAAAAGGAGAATGAATTTAAAAAAATTCACTCTCCTAGGTGTGAAAACAATCCTTAGCATAAAAACTAAAATGACACGCTAGAGAAAATTTGAAAACTCAGGAATAGACTCATATGTATTTCATAAAATTGACTTCACAATTCAATGAGCAAAAGATTACTTCCTAAATGGATTAGGTCTAAAAAATGTGGTTCTGAATATGGAGAAAACTCAATGTGTGTACATTTCTAAAATAAATGGAGTGAGTATTGGGCAAGGACACTCATAAAGTAAAGGAGCAAAGCCAGTGGGGAAAAGAAAGGGGGGAACATACCTTGTGGTCACTGATGTCCATGTGCTATGTATATGAGAAGTTTGGAGCTAGGTATGTAGCTCAGTCTTAGAGCACTACCCCGGAATGCCTGAGACATTCAATCTCCAGCATCATAGAATAATCAATCAATCAATCCAGTGAATTATTGAAGACATTTTTTAAAAATCAAAAGGAAAACAATGAAATTCAAGAAAAAATAAAATGGATTAAACCCAGAAAAATAACTCAAAAATTACCAAATGTTGTTGGAGGGCTTAAACTTAATCTAGTTAAATGAAAACATGACAAAAAAAATAACCAGATAGCAATATTTTTGTTAATGGGTTCAAAGATCCAATGTGTTATGATGTGGTAATTCTACTTTTGAATTTGTGTCATTTTAGAGAATGACCACATAGAGGTACAGTCCTCTGTACAGATAATCACTCATTAGTGATTGTGCTAACAACCAGTTGAAGTTTATGTGATGAGCCACACCAGCAGAGAAATAAGCAAAACCCCAAGGATCATCATTACATTTTGCTGGTGCTAGATAGAGGCAAAAGTCTGTAACCACACCATCGTGAGCAGATTTTAGAACTTAAATGCTTGGTGAAACATTCCAGAAAGGAAGACAGCCATGTGGCAAAGTATCTTAGTACGTGGAGTTGTACACATACAAGTACAAGTACACATTCATATCTGAAGAAATAGAAATCAGACGCTCAGAACAAGTACTTTCAATTGGAACAGAAAATTGGTATATAAGTCTTTGTACTTACTGAAATTCATGGAAATTAATGACAATAACAATTTAATGCATAAAGTAGTTTTGGCATTCGGTCAAGCCAATGTTCAGGCAAAATTCATAGGCATATTTGTAAGAAATTATTTCTTTCAGACTTTCAAAAGTCTTAATTGACTTTCTTCTAAAGAGACAAGAAAAATGCAAAAACACCAGTGTTTTAGTCAGCTTTTTCACTGCTTGACTAAAAGACCCAACAGGCACAATAGTAGAGGAGAAAAGTTTTTTGAGGGTTCGTGGTTTCCAAGGTGTTCATAGTGGAAGGCCGACTCCATTTTTCAGGGTTCAAGAGGAGCCTGAACATCATGGAGGAATATGTGGCAGAGGGAAGCAGCTCACATCATGGTGATCAAGAAGCCGAGAGCGTTTTCCATTTGCCAGATTCAAATATATATATCCCAAAGCCACGTCCTAATATCCACCTCCTCCAGACATACCCTACCACTTCAATTACCACTTAGTTAATTCCTATCAGGAGATTAAAACATTGATTGGGTTAAGACTCTTGTAACGCAATCATTTCCCCTCTGAACCTTCCTGTATTGTCTCACACGTGAGCCTTTGAGGGACACCTTACATGCAAACCATAACAGTCCCCCAAATTTTAATAATGGCATATAGAAAGGAAGATCTGTAAATGGGACATGGAAACATCCATTAAAGCTCCACATTCCTCAGGATATTTTTTTTACTAGAGTCTATGAATGAATATTCCATAATGTTTAATAAGAGTGTTCGAACAGAATTGACAGAGATTTATTACTGTTGAACTCTTGAGAATTGTATTATGCTGGTCTAGTCTATACTTTTCCATAATAGATATAAGCGATATCCTATACTGCCAAATATATGTGATTCCAGACACTTTGGACTTTTGTTAGTTTACTTTTATGTTAAAACAATATAGCAGCTGGACACAGTGACACATGCCTGTAATCCCAGTGACTCTGGAAACTGAGGCAGGAGGATCACAAGTCCTAGCAATTTAGTAAGACCCTATCTCAAAATACAAAGTAAAAAAAGGACTTGGAATGTGGCTTAGTGATTAAGTACCTCTGGGTTCAATTCCTAGTGCCCCCCCAAAAAAATATATATAGACACACACACACATACACACACATATGTCTATATATATATATCATACATAAATCTATATAATACATAGATACATAGACATAGATCTATACACAGATAAATATATCTATGAGTCTATTTATATATATATATATATATATATATATATATATATATATATATATCATATATATCTCTATATGTTATCATACATATGTCTATATAGCTATATGTCATATATATGGAAGGTATGGACCTTAGATTATTAAATAATATGTTTTTAAATTTTGAGAAAAATTAGCAACCTAGACAGATTTATCTCATGTACTAAATACCCAATCACGACCAGAGTGAATATTGCTCCCTTCAATGTCGGCTGGCTCCTGTTGCATGACACTCACTATGCACCAGCTTTTTGATGCAACTGTTGTTTTCCACAGTAAACACCCCACAGCTATTTTTCACTTTTGTAGACCACATGTAACAACTTGTTAGCATTATGACACAGACTAACTATTGCTTTTCTAGTTGTGATATTTGTTAGTTTGTTGGTTAACAGGGGATTGAACACAGGGGTGCTTAACCCCTGAACCACATCCCAATTCTTTTTATATTCTGTTTTGAGGTAGGGTCTCACTAAGTTCCTTAGGGCCTCACTAAGTTGCTGAAGCTGTCTTTGAACTTTCTATTCTTCCTGCCTCAGCTTCCTGAGCTGCTGGGATTATTGGTGTGTGCCCCTAAGCTCAACCTAGTTTTAGTATATTCTTCTTTTATTTTTAAAATTTATTCTAATTTGTTATATATGACAGCAGAATGCATTTCAGTTCGTATTACACATATATAGCACATTTATACCCCAAAGAAATAAAAACAGCATACTACAGTGACACAGCCACATCAATTTTTATAGAAGCACAATTCACAATAGCTAAACTGTGGATCTAACCTACATGTCCTTCAGTAGATGAATGGATAAAGAAATTGTGGTATATATACACAATGGAATATTACTCAGCATTAAAAGAGAATAAAATCATGGCATTTGCAGGTAAATGAATGGAGTTGGAGAATATAATGCTAAGTGAAGTTAGCCAATCCCAAAAAAACAAATGCTGAATGTTTTCTCTGCTATAAGGAGGCTGACTCATAATGGGGATGACAGGGGGAAGCGTGAGAGTAATAGATGAATTCTACATAGGGCAAAGGGGAGGGAGGGAAAGGGAGGGGGATGGGGTAGGAAAGGAAATGGAATGAGATGAACTTCATTACTCTATGTACATGTATGAAGACACAAATGGCGTGACACTACATTGTGTGTACAAACAGAGATATGAAAAACTATATTATATAGCTTTACTGTATTCTTAAAGAAATTATAAACATTTGAATTTCATCTAAGTAAAATGAGAATGCAAATAATTTACCTCTTATTAAAGCAATTACAAATAACTTCTCTGTGATCCTGCTCTTTACTTTATAAGCATATTTGTTTTTCTATCCACTTTCATTCATTTTTTTTAATCTAATGAGTGTTGAAAATCATTTTTCTCTAATTTCATTTTAAAATGTTCAACAATTTTCTATTTTTCATTATGAGGGTGCCATTTTAGAAAAATTGGTTATCTGAAAATGTAATTTCATCTCTACTGAAAATAATGACTATTTTTACATAATTTCATTTGAGTATTATATTTCAAACAATATTTTCTTACAAAGGTGGTTTTGAAGTTTTTTAAAGATTTAGGGCCACTTATAGAAAATACAAAGTTTTGGAAGTTCTATGTTTTAACAAGCAACCAAATCTTTTTCATTTCAAAGACTTAGGTTTTATTTCCAGAGGAAAAAAAGTGTATATTCATCAGCCATTCATTATTATTGTTTAGTTTTACCACTGTGTAGGATGGCAGGGATGCTGGGAGGGGCGGTTTTGAGTCTGGACAGCTGTGAGTAGTGAGACAAATGAGTGGACTGCCCCTTGTGAAGTGCAGCTGTTAAGCTGTTTCTTAGCCTCCATGGGATTACTTAGCAGTAAATGGATAAAATAGTCATCATTGTGGTAATTCCTTCATAGCATGGTATGAAAGCATGCAGCATTTATCACAGAGTTAGACCTGACAATAAATGGCATGTGTTAATTTACATTTGATAAACCATCAACATTATCTGCTAAAAATACATAAGTTTCATGAGAAATATAATTTTACTGTATCTAGTAATTTTCTTTGGGTAAAGGGCAAATGAATAGTGAAAAGAGAAAAAGCTTCTAAAATAACTAATTCATTAGGAACATGTTTAATTTAGACATTTAAAGCACACTTCAAAATAATTTTAGTGTGTTTACAAACATCTGAGGAGGTCACATTTTTGTGTCAAAAGCAGCCCAGAGTAGGCATCATCCTGCAGTTGGGTGTGAGGCTGTCCCATTCTTCCATGACACATCTGAAAGAGAAAGGACATTTAATGCAGGGAACTTACCAATCAATAGTACATCAAGACTACCCTAAAAGAAAAGTGCTGGGGCATTTACTTATGTTTATCAACTTCTTTGTGGTATGAGTTAATCAGGGTTCTCCAGAGAGAAGCAGAAAGGATATTGTGTGTGTGTTTCTATGTGTGTGTGTGTGTGTGTGTGTGTGTGTGTGTGTTTGCATGCGAACACACTCATGTGTGCAAGTGTAGGCTCACTATGAGGAATGGGTAATGTGATGAGGAGGAGGCTTATCTCACAATCTGCCATCTGCAAGGTGAAGAGCCAGAAAAGTGAGTGGTGTAATTCAGACCAACTCTGAGGGTCCAATAACCAGAGCAGTCAATAGTCTAAGAGCCAGTCTGGGTCAAAAGCCTGGGAGAACCTGGTCTTAGGCCTAGAGTCTGAAGCCCAGCAACCAAAGCTTTGATATCTGAAGACAGAAGATGTTTTCTTAGCTCACAGAAAGAGTAAATTCTTCCTCTCTGTTGTTTTGTCTTCCTTTCTCAGTCTCCTGATCCAGATTCTCATCTCTTCAGGATATGTCCTCATAAACAGCCCAGAAATAATGTTTTGCCAGCTACTAGACACCCTATAGTTCAGACACGTGGACACATAAAATGAATAATCACACAAAATATTTAATTTGACAAATAAAATCAATCATCACATAATATGTTTAATTACAGATTTAGTCATTATTTTAAAGAGCTGTTAAGCCAAGATGATCTTAGACAATATTAATTATATTCAGTTGTCCCCTCTGTTCACATGTGACAAACAAAGCAGAACTCAGAACATCTACAAAGTAATTCAGGCTGTTTGGAAACCAGAATTAGGTCAGTGTACTTTTTAGCTTAGCCAAAAATTTATGCAAAATGTTTCACAGTAGTAAACAGCTAATAAGAAGTCATAAAATATTCAATTGAGATTAGGTTCCAGGCAAATAAGTGATAAAAATGTGAAGAAATCAAAAGAAGTCTTATACATACAAAATAAAATTAGTGGAATGAACACAGAAATTATAAAAGAGCTAGTGACTGTGATATAACTATAAAACTGTTAAACAGAAGATGTTTCATTAACAGAATCATGATTTCCAGAGTATCCTTGGTGAATAGAAGAGATGTACCAGGCAAACACACAAGCATGTAGAGGAAGAACCAGCATTGTGAGCTGTGGAAGACCATGTAGACCTGAGAAGAACAGATTTTTCCCCTAAAACTGAGATTAATGAGCCCTCTATAGTAATTTTATCAGATAACAATATTGAAACTGCATAAACCAAGCTTTCAAATATAAATTCTTTAAATATTCAATAATTGTTCTACAGTTTATTCTTATCTGTATCTTCTACAATATCTCCATATTTGAATATATTTTATTGACATTTTGTACTCAAAAAGGCATGTCCATCTACACTATCTGGCACCTTTTAGACCAAAGATTGTCAGACATTTTTTTTTCTCTAAAATATCAGGTGAGAAGTACTATTTCCGGTTTTGGAGCCATGCATTCTTTGTTACAACTACTGGACTCTAGCATTGTCAAACAAAGCAACTTTGAGCAACACATAAATGGATGGATGTGACTAGGTTCCAAAAACATTTGCATGCAAGAACAGGATTTGGCACATAAGCCACCATTTGCCAAGTCCTGCTTTATAAGCTTAAAATATATAATGATCATTCTGACAGCAGCTCTATGGTATTGATGAGATCACATTACTTTCTAAGATTAGTGTAATTTTCATTGTTACTATTTCTTTATCAGAAAGATAGTTTAACACCATCTTTATTATTTTTGCTCCCCTCTTTTTATCTGTAGCTATCTGGGTGAAACTGGTGCCCAATGTATAAAAAATATGATTGAATTCCCGCTACTATCCATAGACATAAAATCTATTCCAAATAAAATCATGACAGTTTTAAAGGAGTAAATGTTAAAGAGAAACCTGATAAAATATTTTCAACCACTATTGTCAATAAATGGAATAAGCTTTAGGGCTGGGAAGGAGTTCTTAAGAAATCGTTGTGTAAAATACAGATAAAATGAAAATAGTCAATATATTAAAACAATAACTTAAAATGAATAAAGCCAGAGAGCCAATAATCATGTGGAATATATCCCAAACTTCATTATCCATTATGGAAGAATTATGAAAGAACAAATTTTAAAAGTATCATACCTAATGTCATTTTATCAATACAGAGATACATCTATACACTCAATAAACTCGCAAAAAACAAATTTTTAAAATTATCACCCAACTAAGTGTTGGCAGAGTTGTATACAACAAGGAGACATTGCCAAATTGATTTGTGAGGTATAAACTGGTAAAAACGCTAGAAAATAGTTTGTCATTCCAAAATGTTTATTCTTCAAGATATTTAGTGTCTGTAAATAAAGATATACATATGTTGATTCATTGTTTTAGCTTTATTCTTAAAGTCTCCCAAACTGATAACAAACTAGATTCTCTAGAAAAAAGAATAAATCAGATCTTGATGTATTTATGCTATTAGCTATTATACTGCAAAGATAGTTAATGGATTTGTTCTATTCCAATATTGAGGCAAATTATCTCTAACAAAATGGATATAGAATCAGTGCACACAAGCATGCATTTGGTTAGATGCAAGTTGTATAAAACTCAAAAAGAGAACTTCATACAATATTTAGAGAGGAATCATTCACAGGTAATGTGGTAGATAGAATTGTAAGATGATCCACATGATTTCCCTTCCACTTTGTGTATAAACCCTGAATATTCCCTGTAACTCTTAATATGATGGATATTAGCCCAGTGACTGGGTTATGCTATAGGGCAGGTGACTTTACTATAGGGAGAATTTTTGAGTTATTCTAATCTAATGTTGATCCCTTTAGAAATCACAGATTCTTTTAAAGATATTTGAAGATTGAGAAGAGGAGGCTTTGGCAAACAGCTGCTGGCTGGAAGATGGAAGGAGTCAAATGGAAAAGAGCTAAGACTGACCTCCAGACATCAAGCACACAGAACTGGAAGCTACTAGCAACTTATGTGAACTTGGGAGTAGATTCTTTCCTAGAGTTTGAAGACTGGAAATCACTCTGCCTAGTATCTTGATTTCTGCATGCGGATACCACAAGGAGGGAATTGTATATTACACTATGCTTCTGACCAACAGAACTGAGAAGTAATAAGGATGTGTGATTTTAAACCACGAAGTTTGAGGTAATTTGGCACATATATACAAATATCCCAAGTGATGAAACTGAGGAAGGCAAAGAAATTTCTCACAGAACATGGCTGTACCCAAAAAAGAAATCAGCTGTGAGTGGTCATGTAGGAGGCAGCAAGCAACTGACACAGGCTTGAATCTCTGGGTGGGGAGAAGTCAAGACAGTAGTCTAAGACCTCAAGCTCCTGTTAGGATCCAGGTTTGATGAAATAATATGAAGAAATGGGCTCAGAAAACCAGTGACATCTTGTATCTGCAAGACAACCATATGTATCTTCTGTATATTCTAGAATTGTTACACAAGAAAATATTGGTCATAACTGAATAAATATGTTCAAAAATAGAGAAATATATTCACATGCATTCTTCCAATATGGTCTAATTTTTAAAGACCCATTTGACAAATGCAGATTTTGAGTTCATATTCAAAATCAATATTGCAAGTTGAAGTCTATCCGTGGATACTACACCTCACAAGATAAATCTAAATACTACTTGAAAGAGAACATGTTAACATGTTACTCATGTCAAGAAAACATTTGAACATATCTGAACATTTGAACATATTTGGTTTTTAAAACTGTGTGTACTATTGGCCTGTAGTGGGTAGGGACCAGGGACATTGCTAGCTATCTTATAACACACACAAGAGGAATCTACAACAAAGAAAAACATGATTATTCTAACCAAAATGTCAATAGTGAAAAGGTTGAAAAAAGAAGATGTGTTCATTATAGCTAAAATAATAAATAGATATATTATGTATAAATAATAAAGTAAAATTAATATCCACTTTAAAGTCTCATGATGGAATATATGTATGTGTATATATATGCTTTAATTATACATCTCATAAATGAATAATGTAAAAGTCTTATATTTATAGCAAATATTGAAAACTGATTGTAAACATAATGCATATTGTGTTTAAGTTAAACGCATATTATAATCTATATAGTGTTATAAAAATGAAGAATTACAAATATAAGCCTTATACGGCTATATAATATATATGATCACACTACAAATCAAATTATGCATGTAAAACTATACTTTTCTAAGGATAACATCAATAACCTAAACTGTATGTGTTTTGTTTATATTTCCAGGACTCTAAAAATTTATATTCAATAATAAATGCATAATTTTTGGACAAAATGAGTCATGGTATTTTCTAACTTGTTAAGTAAGGTCAAAATCAAAATTCATCATATGATGTGTGAAACTAATACAACCATTAGCTAAAGCTTGAGTGAAGAGGAATAATCAAGCTTATCATTAAGAAGAGATCACACTAGCTCTATTTTTTTCTGTCTTCTAATGTCATCTCTATGAAGTTAGTAATGCTTGAACACCCTGCAGCTACTCTAAAAATAGTCACCAAGGTGCTTCTTACACAGTCTAAATCAGAGAAAATTAACTCTTCACTACTTTTTATACTAGCATAGTATAGTTATTGGGTTTATATGAAGTTTTATATTCAGCAGCTCTTACAGTTCAAATTAACTAATTAAATAGTCCTATAAAAATTTACTTTACGTTTATACACTTAGAATTATAATCAATTTGCAAAGATCTTTTAAAAATGATATTTGGCCAAGTTTCAGGATTAAATACAATTTTTTAAAAATATGGATCATTCTATTGGTCATCCTTGCTATTGAAGAATAAATATTATCTTTAGACTTGTACACAAACTAAGAGTTTTGTCTGGAATATTATTAAAGTTAAAATCTAATAAAACAATTTTTACTTCTATCATAACTTCTCCCTTTCATATGTTTCTCTTTCAGTGTTATGTGTTCAGTTATCTCTTTTGGTCTAATTAATTTATCAGTTTTAATTAATTAGATATCAATTTTTAATAAAATGAAGAAATATTGCTTCTCTTTTTTTTTTTTTTTGGTGGTGTTGGGAATTGAACCCAGGGCCTTGTGCATGCTAGAAAAGTACTCTACCACTTGAGCTATATACCCAGCCCCAACATTGCTTCTCTCTAATAAACTGTTTTTTATAATATATGTCAAATGCTAAAATACTTCTATATTCTCATTCCTATAATTTTGAATATTTGAGGCTTGTAAAACGTCCAGTCTGCTTTTGGTATCCTAGAAACAAAACCTTTTGTTCAAGCTATAAGTATTTTTCATTTTTATAATTTTAAGTGCCAACTTTACATACATTTTTATTAAAATCTCATCTCTCATGAAAATTAGAAAATACCAAATATAGTAATAAAATATTTAATGTGATTTAATTCATTGATTATGTTTTTAAATCATCTACATAGCAATAGTCTATCCTAGAGGTAAATATAAAGACATTTCATCCTAAATGTTTAGCCACTTATTGTGAAATTTGGATCTAACATTTCACTGCACTCTCCATACATAAATATGATAGGATTAATTGGTAAAATCAATGCTTTTAAAAACTGACTTTTTTGGTACATTATTTCAGATATTATTCCTGAATTTTCTACAAACAAACAAAATCCAATATGCCACTTCCTAAACTTTGGATTTTACATTGAAGATAAACCAGAAAATTATTTTTCTTTGACAAAGTTGAAGATTTGTCAGTCTTCCATTTACCATTAATTTGTATCTTCTCAGTAAGTATACGTTTTGCCACAATTTAAAAAATAACTCGATGTCAATATTAATATTTTACTTTTTTTGGTGATGGAATTTTAGTCTAGGGGTGCTTTACTGCAGAGCCACATCTCCAGCTGGTTTTATTTTTTATTTTTAGACAATTTCTAAGTTGTTGGGGCTGGCTTTAAACCTGCCATCATCTTGCCTTAGCATTCCAAGTTGCTAAGATTATAGGCATGAGCCAAATTAGTGAGATTACAGGCATGAGCTGGGCTATTTAAAAAAAAAATTCTTTCTTGTGCATTGAATTAAATGTTGAATATTTTGAGAATGTTTGATTGCTTTTTGACCAATCAGCAGAGATATCAATACTCTAATAGAACTGTGAGAATACTTGTATTTACTTTTTATGAATATATTAAAGTAAGTACTTTTAGTTCATTACACATATTTGTTGCATAAACTGATCCACTGTGTTCTTTTTAATTATTTCCCGTTTATTACAAATTGATTTTATTTATACTACTCATTTTAGCATTTATGATGTTTTTTCTGGCGGAATTCATGTTTCATTGTCAAACTCTAAAACTAAAATTTTTAAATACTATTCATTTAATACAATTATGATAGCAATAAGAAAACTGTATCAAAGTAAACATGTTGTTTTTCATTATACAAATATAAATTAATTTTTGCTAATTGCTATTAGCAAAAAAAAGTTGTTTCTAGCTCTTCTAATTTGGGGAATTTTTCAATAGACATTCTGTGTTAAATTATTTATTAATATTATGCCTTCTCTGTCCTTTCTCGTGGTCATATGTTGCATGTTATTTGTATTTATGGGAAAATTAAATTATACATAACTTGGTCCTTTATTTGAAGGTGTTCTGTAAATTGTGAGAATGAAATGACTTACTTTTTCTGAAACACTTAGAAAAATAGGCCCTTTAAACATATTTTTTTATGTTTTCTTCTCCTTAATACCATCATCAAGGAAAGAATTAAACAATTATTATCCATGCAAAAAATTGATTTATAAAGTAAAAACTTAATAGAATCTATTTATTGCACAAAGTAATGCTCAACAAATTATGTTTCTTAAAATGAGTCATGTATGAGGAGTAAGAAACATAGCTATACTGTCCATAATTAATATCCTTAACTGAAAGATATTGACAAAAGTATTTCTCAATTTTAGGTCTACTAGAAATGGTTGACCATGCAGTAATCCATGACTATAAGCACCACATGGATTTACATCAGTGGTTACACTGACTCCCCATTCTACACAGGAGAAAAAGTTACAAGACGGGCACTTGACAAATATTTGGTAATAAATGTTAATTTCTGTCTTCATATTACTAAATTATTACAGTAATATAATTTATTTACATTAATGTATAATGCTAAACATTATTTTGTAAGCTTAAGCAGATTTTATAACATATTCTCTGAATCTTCAAGATTAACATCTCCCTTTTTTATTATTTTTATGATTATAGGTTCAGTTTTTATTTACTTGATGATTTAGAAACTTTGGGAAGATTAACTGTGTGGATTTCGCTAGCTGGAATATTTTTCATCTATTTCTATATTCTTTCAACAAAAACATCCATTGGACTTTGAAATATTTCCTCCTTGAATAAAAAAATATAATCTCTCAGAAACATTTTATAATTTCCTTGCTCTAAGCCTAGAATTAGTCATTTTTGTAAATATCCCTGTTTATTTGATGCATATGAACTGGATCTGGCCCCATGTATTTTCACTGGTTTGGAGAGCTTCCATTTCCAGGTTCTTTTGGTAGACAGAAAATATGTTTTAAATATATAGCAATTATAATGTTCTCTTTCTATATGTTTTATGATAATTCTTGTTGTATCTTATTTTTTATGTATTCATATTTTTTATTTTTTTCTTCATCAGTTTAGCTAGTGAGTTTCTTGGTATTTTTAGCAACAACCACCAAAACAAGGATTTAGAATGTTAACTATATATTTTTTCTCTTCCCTACCTAATTGTTGCTGGTTTTTATAATGACTATTTTTATTCCAGTATGTTTCTGTTACTATTGTTCATGTACTGAATTTGAATTTATTCTATCAATTTCTTTTTATATTTTTGGATACATGTGCTTCAAGTTTACAGTATATATTCCATTGGTTTAAATATGCCACATATAATAATATTTTATATCAATTGTGACATTTGTAATATGTTATAGTAACTAACATATGAATTATGTAATTTTTGTTTATATATGTATTTCAAGAATGAATTACTTAGTAGAAGAAATGTATTTAATTTTTAATTAAAATTGTCATTAGGTATGGCAATTTCTGTTAGATGTCTAGTGTTTATATTATTATTATTATTATTATTGATAACTTTAAAAAATATTTCTACTCACAGGATTTACTAAGGTTTTCTTTATAATTCTGGCAGAGAATAAATGTTCCAAGTGCATATGAAAGGAAGGTATGTTTCTATTATCTGATGATAGGGTTCCTTATATGTGTCAACTATCTATCTTATTATTATTTACTTATGTCTTATATACTATTTCTTATATTTTGTTGATTTATTAATTTTTAAATTTTTTAGTTGTATATAGACACAATACCTTTATTATTATGTGGTGCTGAGTATTGAACCCAGTGCCTCACATGTGAGAGGCAAGTGCTCCACCACTGAGCTACAACCCCAGCCCCATGATTTATCAATTTTATGTTGACAGAGATGGTTTCATGTATTGGTCTGATGTCCAGATTTCCCAATGAACTACATGAGTTTTAAGGTAACATGTCTCTACTGATGATAATGGCACAAAAATATTAATTGGGGTAGTTTCATAAACATATTACAGCATTTTATTCAGAAAGACTGTGGTCTACTCTGATCAGTGATAAGTGAAGAGGGTCACCTTTGCATCTTCTGGGAAAGTACCTCCCACTTTTTGGGAGAATTTCAGGTGCATCATATAACTCTGGGCTAGGCTTTGATGAAAAAGCAAGTGGCATTGGGTATTATTGCTGTGAAGACCTCAGTCATAGTAAGAACCAAGTCCATGTATTAAAAAGCCAGGTTAAAAAAGGCTCTGTGCCACTTTGCAAACTCTCTGACATCTATTTTACATAAAATTAAAGTATTAAAGTTAATAACTATCCTCACAACAATTTGAGTTTCCTGTTACTAATTTCAAAATTGTATTAACTTATCCCTGCTTATATTAACTATTTAACTGTTTGTAAAAACAATGTTCATTATCCTTTAAATACAAATTATAAGTATACTATCTAATGAGAAATCATAATGCCGGACATAGAAATCACAAAATCACATAATTATATGAGTGCTTAGTAAATACCAAGACTTATTTCCCCAACATCATAAGCCAATCAGAATTCAAGCTCTGCCTGAGTACTCCAGGTGACAAGCCTGCTGGTTCATGGAGTTTGGAGTTTATCTTCCACTCTCAGACACCTGCCTGTAACCTGCATTAATACATCTGAAAGAGGAGGAACACTCCCAGCTCTTTTATACTTCATGCCTTCTGCAACTATAAGAAACACAGATTTGGTATCATATTCTTAGGCAAAAAAGCTATGTCTCTGACATAAAATCATTGTTTTGATTACCTTAGAATATTTTTGTTATTAAAATAAATTTTCATATCCATTTTCACATGCTATCTCTAGAATCACAAGGAAAATCACAGAGAATATAATAATACTATTTTACATCTCGTACAAATGCCAAAGGTCTGTATAAGATTTTTTTATTCTTTTCTTTGTTGAATGTTTTATTTGCTTTTTTTCATAGGTTTGAAATATGTCTAACCCTACAGTGATTTCACTATTTTAAATACCCAATGAATCCAGAGTCTGCTATTTCGAAATCATTTTTGCAAATATGTTTTTTAGCTTTAATGATTCAACAAGTTTAAATATACATATTTTTTCCATAACTAGATTTGGTGTCTCTGGCACATCTTGAATTCTCTATTCATAAAACTCTTCTCACAAGTGACAAAGTTCCATCCTTATACTTTTTATATACTTTTGTGGGTCAATGAAAGTGTGTGGGGCAGTTTTAATTTCCTTTTCATTTGAGATATTAAACTTTTATTCATTCAGCCTCATGGCTTAGAATGAAAATAGAAACTTCTCTATTTTTATTTGGGAAGGTTAGGTGATCATTTAATGTAGATGTCCATCCACTCAATTTTATAAAGAATGGGAAGTTTCTTTTCAGAAATGAGGATAAGATAATATAGTTATTTATAATCCCTTATTGTACAATGAGAATTCTAGCAGCATTATGACCTATTATGTTCACAAAGTGACTTTGATTTAAATACTATATATGTCCTCATTTTACACTCTGCTTATTGAAGCTTAAAGATACTAATTAGCAACCACATAAGGGCAGCATTAAGCCTTGAATTTGGAAGTATTTACTCTTCAATCACAAATTCCAAACCAATATGATATTTTGCTTCAAAGTAATAGATAATTTTCTGGAAATGTGTACATACTGTTTTGTAAGACAAATAAGAAACTTTTTAGGTTTCCATCTCTCTTTCTCTCTCTCAAAAAGCAAGTTGAAAAATCTCAAATGGCTGTTCATGGAATGTGAAAATAGAAATGTCAGCAACACAGTTATATTATTCACACCATTGCCTTTAATGAGCTGGCTCGGAGCCATCGTCATCAATCTTGACATTTACATTCCTTTCATGTTATACCAGAGCCTTGTGATGACATAATTGTATAATGAGTGCCGATGTGAAGTACATTAGCCATGAAAAACCTAATTTATAACCCAAATGGCCAGTTTGACCATTATCTGGAAAAAAAAATTTGAAGAAACTGTGAAGTTTCAGAAGAAAAAAATGCTACTCCAAGATAGATAAAATATATGCTTAATATCTTACAACGTGGTGAAGACTGCAAGGTTGATTGAAATGCTTCAAAAACAGGGATGAGAGTGGTGCCGCTGAGCAATATAGGACTTGTAATTTATTTCTTTAATATAGCAACAGTTTGTCAGGAGTGTCACAAAAATGTGTATTTGGCTTTATTATTGCTTGCACACTGCTCAGCACAAATGAATAATTCATTCCAAGAAAAGAAACACAAGAAATATTAACCGTGATTTAACTTGACCACTGTAATATTTCAAGGAACTGTATTGTCAACAGGGATTCCAAATAATATGCAGAACCCCTAGTTAAATTTAAATCCTGGATGAATAATGAATGCTTTATCCAAACACAAGTATGTCCCAAATACGGCAACCTTAGTGGTCATTGTGTTCTTGGTTCCCTACGGCATGCTGTATGAGCCAGGAGCAGAGAGGTGTGTGGAAGATGAGCCAATTTTAAGATCTGCTTGAGTTTATTTCAATACTTTTGTGTTATTTTATATGGAAATTCATTCTTGATCATTCTACATGAATCTCTTCAGGTACCCAGAAACAACTGAGACAAAAAATATACACTGCACTTAAGGCATACTTTAAAGTATATAAAGCAATCTTTCTCACTTTGATATAAGAATGGTGTTCATTTTTAATAGATGGGGACAAATTTAATAATGGGTTTCCCATAAATTTTCTAGAGTATAAACAAACCTGCAAAGACAATCTAAGTTACTGAAAGCCAAAATAATGTTCTATACTTTAAATTTGTTTTGGAAAAAGTTCCAGTGAATTTGGGTTTGCTATTACTTTTCACACCATCAAAAAAGGAAGATATGTATGGTATTGAAGCAGATGGTAATTTTGGTTCATTCCATTACTAGTCATTGAAAAGGTGTTTCAACATAATGATCTGCCAGGCCATGTATTCAGCCAAATCACTGACATATTTTCTCAGAAGTGTTCATCTGATAATTTTAGTGAACCTAGTTTTTTATTTTATCAAAAGGTTCAATGTGTTGTAGCCTGGAATACATTACTAAGTTTTTGTGTGAAGAAAGTAAATTAAAAACCATGAGATCTTTCCAGTTTGAGCCACAGAAGTCTTGCACAGCAATCCTAAATATCACGAGATTATTCTGGCAAGAACTCCAGGTCATGATGGGTTTATACACAATTACAGACTGGATAGGAGGTGAAAATAATCTATATAACAGCATGATTGAAAATACAGATTTCTATAGTCGTTTATGTGGTTGTCGTTTGAATCTTAAAGATTCTACAAAGCCTTGTGTTTAAGGGTTGGTCATTACTGGGTTGTGTCGGAACTTTTCAGAGGTGGAGCTTCATGGAAGGGGGTTAGTTCACTGCAGGGCTTGTTCTTGAAGGGAAGAGCAGGATCCAGAACCTCTCTCTCTCTCTCTCTCTCTCTCTCTCTCTCTCTCTCTCTCTCTCTCTCTCTCTCTCTCTCTCTCTCTCTCTCCTTCTCAGCTTCCATGGTATGATTAACTTTGCTATGCCACCCTCCCCCCATGATATTCTTCTTCACTATAGGACCAACAGGAAACAGGACAACTCACCGTGGAGTGAAATGTGGACCTCAAAAAATCTTCCCTTCTTTATAAGTTTTAATCTCATGTACTTTGTCATAGCCATGGAGAGTTGACTCACATATACAGCATGCTTTTTTGGAGCTACATTGTATTAATCATTTTGCCTAATTTTGTTCTCCATATGATATTTATAATTGTTGTCACCAATATGTAGACTACTATATTTTGCTATGGAAGCACATTATAGTCATAGGATTTATCTCAATGAACACTTAAATCACTAAGAGTTAGAGGACCTTTTTTTTGAAGACATACTTTACTCCATCATGACTAAAATTCATAAAGAAGATCTTTATAGGATAGAGAAACTGTCAGGGAGCATTAATGATCATCAGCAGTACTCAATGTAAAAACAAAGTAAAAAAAAATATCTGAATTATCACCAAACTTAAAACATGTCCATGTACAGAAAGGTATTACTGGTGATTTGGCTTTTATTTGGTGTATTGGTGTTACATTTCCTATAAGTAATAATCTGTTTTATTGTTATAGTTGGTTTGTTTTAGTCAGCTTTATTACTGCTGTGACTAAAAGATCCAACCAGAGTAATTAAAGAGGAGGAAAAGTTTATTGGGAGCTCACAGCTTCAGAGGTCTCAATCCATAGACCTTAGGCTGTATTATATCTCAAGAGAAATGAGAGGCTGAAGGCTCTGTTCTGATGAGCAGAGGTTCAAATAGTACATATGAAACCAAGATATGTACGCTGTTGAAGCAGATGGTAATTTTGGTTCAAAAATACTGAAGATGAGGCTGAATACTATGGCAGAAAAGTGTGATGGAGGGCAGCAGCTCACTTGATGATCAGAAAGGAGGGAAGGAGTGAGGCAGGGAGGGAGGGAGGGAGGGAGAGAGAGAGAGAGAGAACAAACTTGCCAAAGCCATGCCCCCAATGACCCACCTCCTCTACCACACCCCTCCTGCCTCCAGCCATCACCCAGTTAATCCCATCAAGGATTAATTCCCTGATTGGGTTAAGCTTGTCACAACCCAATAATTTCCCTTTGGAAATTATTGGGTTGTGACACATTGTCTCAAATATGAAATTTTAGGGGACACCTCACATCCAAACTGTAATATACTATAACATACATATTGGAAATCTGTAAAATATAGTTTATAGATCTTAGTCAGTTATGTTCCTCTTTCAAAGATAGAATAGATCTTGCATGATGCTGCATATTACATGATATTTGAATATTATTTTTAATAACTAATTCTTAATAATAAGATGAAAAAACATTGAAGATTTTGGGCACTTGTAAGGTTATATAAAAAGAAAGGAAAAAAATTGATGTTACTATTTTCTGCCCAACATTTACATATAATAAGTCATATAATGTTCAGGTAAAAAAATAAAAACAACTATGCTAGGAAGAATAAGATGAGACAAATACATACAGGTAGGAAGTAGAAGAGCAAAGCCTGTACCATTTACAACATATCGACTCCTGATAAATGACCAATTGTATAGAACACACTGTTTAACACAACACTGCTCTCTGCTGTGTCAGCCTTGAATGCCAAGGCTCAGCATCGGACAGGGTGGGCAGGGCAGGCTTTTGAAAACAAGAGCTTAGAACCTTAGCGGCTTAATATAGTAATATTTATTACTCATACTACATTATCAGTCTGTCTTGGCGCAAGGACCTCCCCCACTATTCACTCCAGGACTGAGCCTTCTCTCCAGCCCACTTGTCCCTCAAAAACAAGAAGTTGTAATTGAATTAAGATAGCACTTTTGCTTATTTCTACATACAAAGGAGTTTTATACTCATATAAATTTCATATCACTGAGATTCTTAAACTTTTGTTGTTTACATTAAAAATTGCATACCCCCTCCATTTTTTTCCCTGTGAATACACTAAGTTTTTCCATCTTTACTTCCCATACTAATTAAATTTCAACATGATAAGTCTGTGGCCCTCCACATTAACTAGGATGGTTCTAAACTTTTGATTGAAAAAGTTTTATTCTCATGGAGTATGATGACAAAGACCCTAAAAATTCTTACTCAGCTATCAATTCCACTTTAAAGTGTCCCTCCACATTTCTCAAGAAATTCTCAACTTTGGTTACAAAATAAAGGCTCAGAATTTGACATTAAAATACTGACCTTGACTTCACACTGAGAAATTGTAGGGCAATTAAGGCATTCTTGTCCCAATTCAGACTTGATGTTTGGGCACTGTTGCTAGGAGCTGAATGCAACAGATACTTGATTGGTTTTTTGGTAGGTTAGACTTATCTGAAATAGCCATTTTCTTTAATAAAAACGTCTCATCCTTTTTATCCTGAGCCTGTACTATCACATCTACTCCTGAACAATTGCCTCATTTCTTACTGAATGAGAGTAGGTCTTGCATTATGGTGGGTTATAGATGAAGTCTTATTCTTTTAAAGATTCCTGGAGCATAAAAGCACAATAGTAAAAGCAGTAAAAACTATATATATATATAATTAAACTCCTTCTATGTTTAATTTTAACACTTGTAGGCATCAGTCATTATCATTATCATCATGTCATCAATTAGGATGTTGAAACACACTCACCAAACACAGTCTCTTTTGTTCAATTTCATATCCTGGCAGCATGATGAATGAAGAAATAGAATAATTAAGGTAATTCATTTGTTCCTTATATACTTGTTTATTTTTCCAGGCTTTATTCTAGGTCATCACATTTTAACAAGGGAGGTACCTGATATCATCTTGGTGGATGCGTGAGTTCTCAAAATAATGGCAGACATGCCAGTGGAGGAGAAATGTTTTCATGCTGTAGGTGCTGCTGCTCATGGATGTGCTAGGTAAGGTGCGCTCAGGTCTGTTGGGTTGATAAGAGCAATGATTTCACTGATATGGATAGGACAAGGACACTGTAAAAGACAGAGGATGTGAAATGCAATCTTCACATCTTCCAAAATTTCATTTTAGATCGGACTTCTTTTTTTAGTGTAAGGAATAGAAACAGGTGTTTTGTTTATTTTGTACTATTTTTGCTTTTTTGTAGGATGAGGGTGGTGGTGGTGTGGTGTTCTAATTGTTCATGTTACTCTCATTGCTTTGTGAGGATGGCATTATGGGCACGGTTCCTTAAAGGCAGACCAGAGCACTCCTATGATGCTTTCTGTAAAGCAGGACAGTCACCCTCTAGTGACATGTTGAGCTCATTAGGAATAACATCCTTACAGTCTCTTGCCCTTTAGCTGGTGATACAAAAAAATCTTCCTTTAAGTCATTGCAGAGTGACTTTAACCCCTTGTTTCTGTAAGCATGAGCAGTTATACCAGAAAATGTGTCACATTAGCTTGATACTCAGAAACTTGGAAACATTTATATATATTCTCTAATAAAATGTCTTTGGTTTCATTTCTACTATTTGAACCTCTAGTTTGTTCATTTTTGTTTTCAAATCTTTAATGACAACTTATCATATGTTTACATCAACTAAAATTCCAGAGAACATTAGGTTGTGTTTTCTTGCCAGTTATACGGTTTTGAGATTTTTTTTCTATTCCAATCCAAAGAGAAAGCTTGAATAGACTCCTTCATTCAAATAAGCAGTTATGCAATACCTACTATATATGAAGGTGCCTCTGTGCATAGGACAAGGGACACACAGATAAACACCAACTCCCCTGGTTTCTTGAAGATGACAGATAGGCCCACATTTTGTATGCTATAGAATAAGGTGATCTTCAAGTTGAAGATAAGAGAGATTCCCAGAATTTTTCTCTGACAGGATTATTATTTATCTAAATGCTGAAATTACATTGTCAATAGATTACTTTTACCTATTTGATCCTTCTTGCTCTGAAATTATATCTGAATGTCACAAAAAGACCCTGGCTGAAATCTCTCTGCAACTGTGATTGTCAGGCTAACTCATTTATGGATCTTATGCTGGAATACATTACTCTTCAATTATATAATTAAGGTATTGTGGTAATGATATTCTAGAACTAATGCAGTAGTAATGAATTAGCTTTACAATTGATGAATAGTTATCTTGGAAATTCTTTAAAAAAATTAAATCTAATCCTGCTATTAATAACTCCATCTACCTTGATCTATGTTTTTCCATCTTCAGGACTGTAGCTCTTGAATGGATATCAAAGTCTGCAGAATTTTAAAGTTAATTTTAGGTCACCTGAATTTTACATTCACTCTGTTGTTTAAAGTGAATAATTAAATGAAGAACAAGGGAGACTGGAAAAGCAAATTCTCTTTTGTTAAGTTGTATAGACCTAAATTCTTGAATAAATGGTACAGATGTGTATTTAACTAAGTCTTTTTTTTTTCTGCTGTGAAATATGCTTCAAAATTTACTGGAGTATGCTTTAGTGAAAATAGAATGGGGATAAAGTGATTAAAAGAACTTCATGCATATTTAAGGAAGCTGTCAAACCTTGTATTGCTTACATGTGTTTCTGTGGTGATCCCTGTAAGAAGGCTGAGTGTGAGATGGGAAGTTTTTGAAACATGAAATTGATTTTGAACATCTCTCTATTTCTGCTACTATTTGGTAATGTCAGAAAAGCCTCCAAGTAGCTAATGGACCATTGGGACTTCACTGCCACTGTGGAGTTTATGCTTTTTCATAGATTAAAAGAAATGTCAGTGTGTGTTGTGCGTGCAGCAAAGGACACCAGGTGGTTCTGGCTGCAGGCTAACGCTGAAAGGTTTAAAGCATAAACGATAAGAGCATTCCCCTTCCCCTCTTAGATCTGTCAGTTCCCATCTATTGTGGGGTGACAAAGATGTTTTTGTCCTGGGGCAGTTGATTTAACACATCCCTACTGAGTCCAAATTGTTGTCAGTAAGAGGGATTCATTTTCCTCTCTCATTAGGTGATGAGGTGATGTGTGAAGGGACGTCTACTTAGAGGTGAAGGAAGATTCCAAAACACAATTTTATTCATCTGAAAGTAAGGAGTGATGGGAAACCTTCAAATCTGCCCTTTCAACTGCTGCTCAACGGTCCTGGTGGTAGAGGAAAAATGTAAATAAAACAGGATTCCCAAGGGTTCGGGATCTTATTGAAATGTAGGCAATTTCACTGTCCACTTGAATGATTGCTTAGATTTAATAGATGCATGATGGGTATACAATTTCTGCACTTTTCTTGGCAAAAGGTAGTACAGTTAGATGCTAAAAGAACTTTGCTGTTGAGATGGTGGAGGTTCATCTACAGTGCACCATTAAGTCTTTATTGTAAACCACCCCAGTTTCCTAACTGTTCCTTAGTCTTTGTTCTTTTTCCCCAACTAGATTATAGCCACACCTCACCAACTCCATGCCATTCCATGGTTCCCCATAGGTAGCATGTACTAAGTAACATGGACTAAGTTTTCCATACTGGGCTGCTCTATAAGACTACAGCAGAGGTTTTAAAAGAGTGAAAGGTGGTGACACTATGAGGACTAGAGAATTTAACTATGGAGCTTTGCATCTCAAAATTCTGGTGGTGCAGGAAAAGTAGTGTATTTTTTTCTTAATCTGTCATAAATCAGAAAAATTTTAAAAAGACATATGGGAACGTAAATTAGCTCAGCCATTATGTAAAACAGTATGACAATTCCTCAAAAAGTTGAAAAATAGAATTACCATGTGGCTCAGTAATCCCATTTCTGTGTACATATCTGTAGGAAATATCATCACTGACCTTGAAGAGACATATGCACTCCAATGTCCACTGCAGCATCCTCCAAAATTGACTTGATGTGGAAACAACTACGTGTCCATCAGTGGATGAATGGATAAAAGATTTCTCACACAAATAAAATATTGAATAAAAAAACAAATTCTTCCATTTGCCAAAGCCTAGGTATACTTGGAGGACATTATGCCCGAGTGAATTAAGCCAGAAATAGAAAGACAAATATTGTGTGATCTCACTTTTATGTAGAATCCAAAACAGTTGAACTCATAGGAAGTAAAGGGCAGGGTTGTGGATAAAGGAAAATAGGGAGATGGTGGTCAAAAGGCACAATGAGATGAGTAAATTCAGAAGAACTAATGTACAGTGTGGGGAAGAGAGTTTAAAATAATGTACTGTATAAGTGAAATCTTCTGAAAGAGTTGATCTTGAATTTCATCACACAAAGTAGAAAAAAATGTAGCTACTTGAGATGATGGATGCTAATCAGCTTGACCATGCTATAATAATTTCACAAGGTACAAGTACGTCAAAACATCACATGGTTTGTCTTAAATATATGTGATTGTTGTCAGTTATGTCTCAATAAATCTGGGGCAAACAACACAAAGTATAAGCCTGTATTTTTTATCTTTTGTCTCACCAGCCACAAAATTTATCTTCAATGTACCATAAATACTTTGAACTACTCTCGATTTTATTCTGCATTCATTCATCACAGCCTGGGAGAGTCTGTGGAGTATCTATGGTGCATCAGGCACACATGGGGTGGGTATGGATTAGATCATGCATGACTGACTAGTTTTAATTTATTATGCATAGAGTAAATCATAATTTTATTGCTTAAGTGTACTTCATTTTAAGTATATTTTGTTCAACTATAAATGTGTAATATTAGGAAGAACATTTGTTAAAATTTAGTAATTATATGTGTGGAATAGTGGGAACTTAGTTTATTTTATAGTCAAATATTTTGATTCTAGAGAAGAACTATTTTTCTCTTTTTCTTCTTTTTAATGTGAATTACCTCCCCTATAGAATTAAAACATTGTAAATGGCCAGCAATATTTTCTTGACATATAGATAGGTGAAGAAACAAGAAGAGAGATTGTATAACTTGAGAAATTTGAGAATGAGAAAAATCAACATTCTTAACCATAGAGATACATTCATATATTGTCTTTGATCTTCATGCTGTAGGCAGAGAGAAACATTGTTTCATATTATTAACTAGAAAACCAGGCATATTTCTTCTCTCTCATAAGCTGTTTTATCTCCTTGTTGTGCTTACTAACAAGAAACACCACATTTTCAGACTACTGTTTATACTTCATTTGATTTAAGTGAATTGAGAGTTTGGATGTAAACTCACAGAAAATGTAAATGTGATACTCAGCTCAATTGAGTTTCTTTTCCTTAGGACAGATTAAATATAGTTAAACTATTTAAGCACTCTTTTTTTGTTTTATGACTTATTTCTATCAGAATCAGCAAAATACACCTGTAGCCCATATCTGGCACGCTACCAATTTGTGTTAATAAACTTTCAGAATCATGGCCTTTGCTTAAGTATCACCATGGTCTACTTTTGCATTTATGTCAGAGTTGAGTAGCTAGGACAGAAACTGTGTAAACTACAAAGATTAAACTCATAACTAGTGAGCCTTCTACAGAAAAAATTTGCCAGCCCCCATTTAGATGATGAACTGAACTTTAGCTGAAGCTCTGGAAGTTTTGATTAGTATTAAAAACATGGAGGATTTGTCTGAATATTATTGAAAAACAAGGATATTAAGTACAGATAAGAATATGGAGAAACTGGAATTTGTACAGTATTGGTAGATAAGTAAAAACTGAGGCACCTACTTGAGTTAAGTTTTATCTTTTCTGGAGCGGAAGCTAGAAATGGACCTATTTTTAAATAGGTCATTGATTAATTCCATCCATCTACACTATCAAAAGTTTCTAAAATATGGACAAAATTAAGCAAAGCTAACCTGCAGAGAGACCTCACAATGTGCCAGGTGCTGGTTTAAGTTCTTAGTTCATGATTACCTGTACACTCTTTGTTAAGCATCATAAAAATCCTATGAGGTAGGTACAAATATCATCTTCTATTATTTTCACTTTACAGATGCAGAAGCAGGTTGAGATGTTAAAGGATTTGGTGAAGCTCCTGCAGTTACTATTGGCAGATCTGTGTGAGAATTTCACATATTTTTATTCAGAATCAACATTATTAACCGTCAACCTCCCTCTATATAACAACAGCAATGAAAAAAATTCCTTCTTTCCTTCTTCTTTCCTCCTCTCTTTTATTCTTTCTTTTTCTTTCTCTTTTTTTTTTTTGTGTGTGTGTGTGTTTGCTACTGGGGGTTGAACCCAAGGGCACTTAACCACTGAGCTGCATCCCCAGCACTTTATTTTATTTTATTTAAGACAGGGTCTCACCAGGTTACTTAGAGATGGTTTTGAACTTGTGATCCTCCTGGCTTCTTCAGCCACGGGATTACAGGCATACACTACCATGCCTGGCCTAAAAATTTCTTAATGGAAAATTTTAATTTCCTTATGAAAGTATAATTGTTATATGAAAAACTGCATGTTTAATGTATTCAATGTGATGGATCTGAACATACGCATTCATCTCTAATACTATCACTACAGTCAGGGTGTAAAACATAAATTTGTCTCCTGCAAAAGTTTCCTGGTCTTCTTTGGTGGTAACAATGTTCAACATTGTAAGTGCACACCCACACCACTGTGGTGCACCGTATACCCTATGTTGTACACCAGGTCACCAGATACTCATCTCACAAAGCCAACACATTCTCCCTGTCGATCACATCCCATTTGCCCTCCCAGGCTCTGGAAACCACCATCCTGTTCTTTGCTTCTATAAGATACACCATTTTAGTTTTCTCATTTCTGAATTTGTCTTTGTAGGATGGGCTTGTTTCACATATTATTGAAAAACAAGGATATTAAGTACAGGTGAGAATATGGAGAAACTGGAATTTGTACAGTATTGATAGCTAAGTAAAAATTGAGGCACTTACTTGATGGAATTGGGCAGAAGTTCTTCAAAAATTTAAGAATATAAATACCATGTGATTCAGCAATTTCATTTCTGGACACATCTCCAAAGGGATTAAAACCAAGATCTCGAAGAGATAGCTACACTCATATGCTTCTCACACCATTACTCATAGTGATCTAAATAAGGAATCAACATAGTGTTCAGCAATGGAATGATTCAGTCTTAAAGAAGAAGGAAATCCTATATTTGTGACAACATGGAACTTAACACACAAGTTCATTATTTTGAACATATATTTTCATAGTGATCTGTAAGATATATTTGCATACACTGTAATATCCTGTTATTTCTGAATGTTATTTGGAGTTTTCTTATTACTCTTACTTACACATAGTACATCATTAAGATTTTCTGATCAGTATTTTAATGCAGTTCCCTGTACTAGTAACAATGGCAACTAATTTTTAGAATGAATTTTAACTTCTATGTTAAAAGTGCTACAATCTTAGACACAATTTGAGAATAGTTAACCATATAAATATCCCTGAACATTGTTCTTTGAAGACAGTTTCCACTCTTTCCTTCTGAGACAAGGATGAAATAAAAAGTGTTAGGCTGAGAAAATGAAATACAAAGATACAATTAAATAAAATTATAGGTAATCCTTTATGTAATCATCTTGCTGAAAATTACAGGGTTTCATTGTCTTGTGTAAAAAAAAATGTTTTACCCGAAATGTTTCTCCAACTTCTCTTTGGTAGTATATTAGCAGTTAGACAGTGGTGATGTGATCCAGAATCAAAGTAATTATAGGAAATTTAGCCTAAAAATATGCACTCATTGGCTGTATTGGTAAGTGAGGCAAAGAGAAACATTGAAAAAATGTAGTCTTCCAAGTATTTTTGATGTGATGGCCCAATTTTAGAATTTGAAATGAATTTCTTTAACGATTAGTATCACAATTTAGTACCAGGTTTTCTGGAGTTAAATGATTCTGTCTCAGGAAGTGCCGGGGCACTCTTACATTTTTCAATCTAAGATATTTCAAAGTTTGGAAATTGTGAAATAATTGGAAATTTGTCAATTAGAATATAGTTTTTAAAGTGTTCTGAAAAAGTGTCATCTTTATTAGTAAAGCATGTGGCCCTGCAGGTGTGGAGAAAATGAAGAACAAAGTCTACTGGTCTCTCCTGTCCTTGTTGCAAATTTCTCATCTGTGGAAACCCTTCTATATTTAGTACTGCAAAAATAATTATAAACTATGATGAAGACAAACTTATAAACCAAGGTCTTTAAAAACACAAAGGATATGAGAAATTTTAGTTACTGGAAGAAGCAACCCAAGCTCTTTCTACTGAGCACTGTTGAAGCCTAGCTAAAGACCTTTGTCCCCTTCTGTACCTTTTGGTCGTTTCCATATTGTCAGTTATATCATGGAAACCCAAAGTGTTCCATTTGCCAGCTTCTGAAGTCTACAGAGAGAAAAAGTGTAGCTTATTTTTTTACCAAACACTTTAATGTGTTTTTTGTTTGTTTGTTTTATTTTTAAAAGAGCTACCTGAAGAAACATGTAGAAGTTCCAGGTTCATCCTATCTGCTGAACCAGGCAATGGGCTGGGTGAGACACCTGCCTGACATTGCACCATTTGGAAACCTTGACAATGTATTCTCCTTTTCCAGGGTGCTGTGGTTTTGATTCTCAGAGTGGCTCTTAGAAGTTCAGACTGCATTTCTCTCCAGCTGCCCATCAATTCTATAACTTCTCAATCTCTCTTGTTAAATCTATTCCTTTCAGAACTAATTAGAGTGAATACTGTGCATGTGTATGTGAGGTAGGCTAAACACTCTGAAGCCAATAAAAGAACTAATTAGAAACTGGAGAACAAATTTTTGGACCAGAATCTAAAGCACTGAGAGCTAATTCAAAGGGAACCTGCAGTCAGGGGATCAAATGAAGCCCAGCTCAACATTCCCTGTCTCTCAACAATATAATTCCTCCTCCCGTGCTCTCATAGCCCCATGCGAGCTTGCTCAATTTCACTGAGATCTTCAATCTGTTCATTCACAGATTTCTGGTTTTCTGTTTTCATCTGTCCTGTGTTCCTCACTGAACTCCTACTGTCACATACACTATTGCATTTCTCCCCTCCTTTCTCCCTCCACTGCACAAAACTAGATAAACCCAGTCCTTAGTCTCCTGCACATATGTGCAATTAAGAATTGTCAGAGAAAATTATATTATTATATCCTCACTGGTATTTATTACTTATATTTATAATCTCTAATCTTGCATTACAGTAAGACAGAAACAGTTTTATAATAAGCTTGCTAACTCGCTTCGTACCTGACTATGATTTTTATATGTCCTTACATTCCATCCATCTTTTCCACTGCTCCAATCTTAAAGATAATTTATTTTTATATTTCATGGAGAAAAAAATGATAAGACCACTATTTATCTCTCTCCTCTTCCCAGGTCCTGACCAAAACATACCTGTAGGACCTGCTGTGAGCCCATCCTCTCTTTTCAACTCTAGTTCCTTCTTTCACAAGAGGCAGGTCCCTCCCTTTGAGGTCAAGACCCCATGTTTTCTGGCTTTCCCAGGGAATTCTACTTCTTTGGATCTTACTGCCTTCCTGCACCAGCAGCCCTTCTCTCTCTCTACCAGATTTTCATAGCACATGTAACCATTCTCTTAAATTTTACAACGTTCCCTGTCCTTTATTTATTCCTTCAGCTACTAGATCATTATGTGACTACACTCTGAGGGATTTTTATATGAAGTATCTAATCACATGGTCTTCACTCCTCTTTAAAACAGAATTGTGAAGCAAGGATGGTGGAAGGAGATGGTCATCATTATATAAAATAACATATATGAAGATGTGAATTTGGTGTCAACATACCTTATATACAAACAGAGATATGATAAATTGTGGTATAAAGGTGTATTAAGAGTTGTAATGCAAAAAAAAAAAACAAGACAGCTCATGTATAATGGCATAATTTGGTGTGAACATACTTTATATACAGAGTTATGAAAAATTGTGCTATGAATGGGTAATTATGAATGTAATGCATTCCCCTATTGTCATGTATGTAATAAATAAAGAAAAATAAATAAAACAGAAGGCTACATGTGAATTTTATAGAAACTCAAGGGCAGACAGTATATCTGGACCACAAGGAAGGCTGGTTCTTAGAACTGGAAAGGCATTAAAAACTGATTTCCTATTCTGAATAGTTTGCTTTGTGTGGTCTTTTTTAAAAATTTGTATTTTATTTGGAGACAGGGTCTCACTGACTTGCTTAGCACCTCACTTTTTGCTGAGGTTGGCTTTGAGCTCACCATCCTCTTGCCTCAGCCTTCTGCTGGCATTGCAGGTGTGTACCACCATGTCCAGCATGACCTTCTACTTCATTCTTTACATGTGCTTAAATATTTTTTTTTCCCTTTGTAAAATAAAATAAGGTATGGAGGACTGGGGTTGTAGCTCAGTGGTAGAAGTGCTTGAATGTGTGAGTCCCTGGGTTCAATCCTCAGCACCACGTAAAAATAAATAAATAAATGAAAGATTCTGTGTCCATCCACAACTAAAAAAATATTAATAAAAAATAAAAAGAAATAAGGTATGCAGAGGATTTCTATAGACATTTTTATCAGACAAAATGTATAAAAACCTTGACCTGAATCTTTTAAGAAAGCCTCAGTCAGAAGTAAAAAACAAAACAAAACAAAACAAAAACATGAATTGAGTTTTCTGGATTAAAGATCTATTATTCCTTTGAATACATTTCCACCTAGAGACTGGCCAGACAGGCACTTGGGTTTTATTGCACCTATGTGTATATTCTCAAAAGGCTTGCTTTTACTTGCCATTTTCCATAAATTTCCCTTTTGAAGATTTTTGTGTAGAATATAATGTAAACAAGAAACTGAAATCTCAAAATCAGAACTATGTGATGTCGGGAACAGGCCCCATGTGAGATATAAGGCATAGTATCAGATTCAAAATTTTTATCAGAATAATTATATATCAAGCTGGAACATTCAAGGATAGCTTGATCACATTGCCTTGATTTGAAACCGATTCTTCCAGTTGTTGATGAACATTTCTTAATAGTTCCTCTACTCTTAGGTGATATAATGTAGAGTCTGAAGGTAGAGAATATGTGACTCCAAAATCTCACTTTGGTACTTGTTAGTAGTGTTACCTTCAGAAAGTCATTTAATCCATTTGTACCTCAGTTTATTCCTCTATGAAATGAAGCAACTGGGCATAAAACACATACATGAGATCCACATCTGGTGATAACAACCAGTAAAGTTAGTCTTCATATATCTGAAAATATTTACCATGCACTCACTCTCAAGTCATGGCTTGGTATAAAGTGCTAAGCTAGCAGAACATTTCTTTAGAATCTTGATGAGATGTCTCCCTGCATCTTTGTTATTGAAGGTGTGCAGTTGATGGGAATTAAGTCTTTTTCCTCTGGAAGATTTTATTACTGCTTCCTTATTTTTGCATTAAAGAAGCAATTTTGTTACAATGTTTCTAAAATGCATCTGATCTCATTTTTTTTCTGCTTAATATTTGGGATACAACTTACACATTTCTTTAGTTTATAATTTTTTTCCCAATTAGAAAACCCCAACCAGAGAACAGCAGCAGCATTGAAAGGGTTTCCTGAAAGCATTGCTCTTCTATGCCTTTTATCTCTTTCTGTGTTTTTTTTTTAATTTTTATTTGTTCATTTAGGTATATATGACAGTAGAATCTATTTTGATGTATGTAGACAAACATAGAGTATATCTTATTCTAATTAGAATCCCAGCCTTGTAGATGTACATGATGGTGAGATTCACTGTGGTGTATTCATATATGTAGAGAGGAAAGTTATATCGGATTCATTCATTCCACTGTCTTTTGATTCCCATCCCCTCTCCCTTCCATTCATTCCCTTTCATCTAATCCAGTAAACTCTACCCCTACCCCTTTGTTGCATGTTAGCCTCCACATATCAGAGAGGACATTCAACCTTTGGTTTTTGGTATTGGCTTCTTTTGCTTAGTAAAGATTCATATTGCAATGTCTCCACAGTCACTAGTCAATCTCTCCACAGTTTACTTTTTAGGGTTTATTCTAGATATTTCATTTTTAATTGATGATACTCTAGCTTTCTCTTTTTTATATTTTTTTTACCATAATCTGCAACTCATTTATTCCTCATGTTGCAGAATTTCTTTTATTTTTACAGTAAAATTATGCCTTTGTGTTTTTGTGTTAAACACATTCATTTTAAAGTCTCTCTCTCTCTCTCTCTCTCTCTCTCTATATATATATATATATATATATATATATATATATATATAAAGTGAAATTTATTCATTGTGAATTAATGATCTGCTATTTTATTGGTCTTCTGTTATCATTGCATTTCTTCAAGTGTTTTTCAAATTTGTATTTGAACACTGATTTTGAGAATCTCTCTCCTTCTCTGACTGTTCTTCCTCCTTCTTCCAGAGATCTCTTTCTCTCTGGACCTAACACACTCCCTGACTTTTAGCTGGACTTGGTTCCTTCCTCTGCCCACTGAGCCCCCACCCTTCCCAGAGATAATCTGATAAGGGCAGTTGGAGGCATCTCCATTAAGAGACTGGGATTTGGGAAACCCACTGTGGCTCCAAGGAGGACCTGTTTGCTTCAGACTTGCTTATTCTCTTTTATATTTTTTCTGTTGTTTCTATTCATTACAGTGAAATATTTTCCTTATATTTTAGGCTTGCTGTGCATCTTTTTACTCTCTATACGTTTCATCTTCGATTGCTCTTTATTTAGCTTATTAAAGCTTGAACATCTGCACCATATGTATCCAAGCATCTCTTAAATATTTATGCTTTTACTTTTAACTGTAATCAGGGATTGACCAAAATTCTCTCATAAAACTTATCAAAACTAAATGCAATGTTTTTTCTACCTGTCTACTTGATGTTTTAGTAGCACACAACACAGTTACTAATTTGACGTGTGACATCTAGAACTTGAGAAATGTCTCCCATCCCTAAACTTCCTTCTTTGTCTCTTTGCTTTCCTAATGCTAGCCTGTATCCACATTTTTATACATTTTCTTCTAAAAATATCATATTCCACTTTCGTGATTTTAAATTTAATAACATATGCTCTCAATTCAACATTGATAACATCAGGCCACTCCCATGGTATCTGTTTTGAATTCCAGTTATTACTGTATCATATACATATTCAAGTCTGACTGATGCCTCAAATCCCTGGTGAGTAGTGGCTAACTGCATATCACCTACATTTCTCCTCAGAAGACAGAGCAAAACAACACTTATGAGTCCTTGCGCTTATCTGCATCTCACCATGGCATCTGAGTTGATGTGCACTGTCCCTTCTGATATGAAACAGTTAACAGAAGGCACACTGCCTCCATGCTCTTTTCTGTCTCTTATTTGATTGCCAAATGATACCAGGAAAACTTGAGTTTGTTTATTGAAAATGGAAGGGATGCA
Organism: Marmota flaviventris; assembly: GCF_047511675.1. Taxonomy (NCBI): domain Eukaryota; kingdom Metazoa; phylum Chordata; class Mammalia; order Rodentia; family Sciuridae; genus Marmota; species Marmota flaviventris. The sequence continues at coordinate 7,693,078 of NC_092514.1, forward strand.
TACCTCAGACACCTTTGATTAGGAACATGTCCTGGGCTTATTGTGACAGAAAAGCAGTCTTCAGCGTAAGCCATTCCACATTCGGGTCCATCTGTGATTACAACAGTCAGTAGCCTACCCTGCTGATTGTAGACCTAAATATTTTTCTTTTGGGTTGGGTCTCAATAGGGTCCTGGTAGATTTTATTCCAGTTATTTAAATAGGTAAAACTTTGTTTTGGTTTTGGAGATTTCCTTCTGTCTGGAATGCTCTCTCACTGCCTAGGTGCCTTTCATAATTATTTTTCTCATATTTCACTTCTGACTTTTAACCCAACTTTTTTAGGAACTTTCTTTAACCAAGGAATTTACCAGTAGTACCCCTGATCCATTATTCTACAGAAACACCCCGTTTATCTTATTCATAGCAATTAGTCATTACATATTTGTGTATGTTCTTGTTTAGATTTTTGCTCCCTAAAAGAAATTCTGGGCAACATAATCCAAGAAAACTATTTCATTAGTGCTGTTTTCATCAGCTAGTGTAGAGCTTGGTACAGAACATATGTTCAGTACATATTTGTTATATATATGAATATCTGAATAAATTAATTAGAGGTCAAACTGATCCTTTTAAAGCCCAAAATTTTTTGTTGTATTTAATAGAGTATTTCCTTCTCCTAATCCTGGCTTTAAGGAAGATGCCATTAAATGCTTTCTCTGTGACTAAATCACCTTAAGTCTTTCTTCTCTCTTAACAGGAAACCAAAGATTTGTCCAATCAATAGAACAGAGAGACAGAAATGTCAACAGGGAGAGGCAGAAGAATTTGTAAGCAAATGGAATTTGAGAAGGTCATTTCATGTGTATTCTATTCTTTCTTCCCAGGAACACTTTCTCACAAGGGAGAAAATCCATCCAGAACTGTTCTGGGGAAACCACTGGTATATGCCTACATATAAACAATATTTAGATTTGGTGTTCTTAAAGGTGAGAGTGCTTGAAGGCATTCTGTGTTTTAGGGGTCAGTAATGCCACCAGTGGAGTTTCAGTACAATTCCATTTAGGCCACTGAGGCCATTGAACCAATGTCATTATTTGACATGAAAACTATCTTCATAAAATATATCAAGGTTGTTTCTTTTTTTTTTTTACAGATGTATATAAGCCACAAAACCCTAAAAGATATGGGAATGCTAAAGTTTAGATTTACTAGAATACTGAAACAAGGTTTCTGAAGAACAACCTATTTTGGCAATGATTTACATATTAGAAAGCAAAGGCAACTAAGATTTTCAAGACGTGACTCTTCTTAATTGTTGTTGTGTTTCTCTAGGCCCAGTGGTGCACATCTGTATTCCCAGTGACTTGGGAGGCTGAGGCAGGGTTGCAAATTCAAGGCCAGCCTTAGCAACTTAGTGAGATTCTGTCTTAATATAAAAAGAGAAAGGATTAGGGATGTAACTCAGTTGCAAAGCAACCCTGGATTCAATTTGATTAACCTCCACCAACACTCTTCCCCACCAATAGAAAGTATAAATTTGTTTCTAAACAATTTAATTTTCATTATTTTTCTAATAAATCTTTATTGGCTTTCTAGCATTTCCCAGGACTCTATTATATAGTTCCAGTAATTTTATGCATACACACACACAAAAAAAAAACATCATAACATGTTGCACAAGACATATCAGCAATATGGTAACTACAAAGTGTACAAAATCTTCTTGCTTCACTGTCACAATTTTCTCATGATCACACTTTTATATGTCAACAGGATTAATAGTTGGTGTGCCTCCTAGACATTCACCAGGTCACACAGTATTTGTTGAATGTCTGATATAGGGTAGGCATTGTTGATGTAGAGCCTAGGAATAAATAGATGTGTTCCTTATTACAAATGAAGAGTATTCTTATACCCCTGTAGGTAGACAAATATCTCATGTTTTTAACTCAATGCCAGCCTAGAGATACCATGTTGGCATGCCCTAATTCCATGTCCTTATACCATGTTGCTGTGTTCTAGTGTCCTTTTTCTCTTTAAAAGGTAGATATATCCTATGTTCATGCCTTTCTTGTCTTTTTCCACAGGAGGATATTTATGTTGATATATTCCATGTCTTATCTGGCCCTTTTTATGTATATCAAGTTGTCTTTAATAATTTGTTCTCATAAATAAAATTACATTATTTATGAGAAGATGCTTGTTAGAGTCCTTAATGGTAGATTTACAGCAGAGATATTTCAATTCTCAAAAAGGAAGAAAGAATATAAAGACCTCACAAAAGTTACATGAGAAAATACAGTATTTCTGTAGTTGGAAAGAGATTGCTTCTGAGACAGATGTTGCCCTGAGAAAGAACATTGTAACTTACTATTAAATACAATGTTGACACTTCTTTAAGTGTATAATAAATAGAGACAAAGGACAATACAGGATGCAATAGCATAATATAAAAAATAGCATAATACAAAACTTTGTAATAATCAAGTGACAATTCATATATTCATGACATAAATACACATTAGGGCAACTAGGGAAAGAATAATTCAAAAAAAGAGAATAAAACATGACACTTAGGAGGAACACAATAAGGGTCAAAGAGTAAACTCCTATCTAGTAATTATTTTAGCCAATTTTTAAGGTATTTATTTCTGATACTTAAAAAGGTACACTGTACACTGCTGGTGGGACCACAAATTAGTACAACCACTCTGGAAAGAAGTATGAATATTGTTGAAGACAAAGAATGGAACCCCCATATGACCTGGCCATCTCACTCCTTGGATTTATCCCAAATAACTAAAGTCAGTCTAATATCATAATGCAGGCACATTAATGTTTATAGCAACGTAATTCACAGTAGCCAAGCTCTGACACTAGAACTGCCCAGGTGCCCATTCCCAGGCGAATGGATGAAGAAAATGTGGCATATATCACAATGGAGTTTCACTCAGCTAAAAAGAAGAATGAAATTATGGCGCTTGCTGATAAATGGTAAAATGGGAGAACATGAAGCTATGTGAAAAAAGCCAGATTCAGAAAGTCAAGGGCTTCATATGCAGAAGCTGGACATAAATAAGAGAACAAAAGATGGGAAGGGAAGTACCATGAAAATAGAAAAGACCTGAAAGGAGTAGAGGAAAGAGATTGTGGGGATGAGAGAAGAGACAGATAAGAGGAGGAACAGTGGAATGAAATTCACCAAATGATGCCATGCACATGTGTCAATGTACCACAGTGGATGTCAGCTTTATGTACATCTGTAAAGCACCAGTTTTTTAAAAGTATAAATGAATAGAAGAGGAGTAGAGTAGAAAAAGAGGAGGCATGGGGGAAGGAGGGAGGGAAAGAAGAAGTACTGAGGACTGAAATGGGCAAATTATATTCCATCTATTATGTAACTCATATTACTTGCATTGTATCAAAATAAACCCCAACATTTTATAGAAATATAATGCACTAATACAAACATAAAAAGAAAAATGAAATTTAAATTACAAGCAAACAAAAGTCACATGGTAGTAACTTGAATATGCAATTTCAAGAATTTGATCAAGTATTACGAACAAAGAAATCCTCACTCTGCCCTTCAGTATATTAAGGGAAACCCATGTTTATGGAAAACATATCCTCATTCCACACAACTGTAATATGAGTGTCTCAATTAACATAGTGTTGTGTAGTACAAAAACTGCCTGCACTTTTTTTTTTGTATTTAGAAACTCACAATTTTTAAATTTTAATTTTTAAATTGATATTTATTTGATACTTATTTCATTAAAAACTTAATTTTTAATAATCACACTATTCATTTTTTTTAAACTTGATGGCTCTGGGAAAGTTTTGAAAAGATAAAATAATATTTAAATCTGAAAAATTTTATGCAGAACCATGCTACAGGATTCAGAAAATTTCTGTTATACTTACTAAATGTGTAGGGGGTATTAATTCCTAGATATAATCAATTTTTCATTTACCATAATAGGAGTAAATCGTTCATAACTAAACATGTTGAGTTCATTAATATGTACATATTATATTACCTTAGATATTACCTCTAAGTTCAGGAGTTTCAGGCCAGCCTGGGAAGCATAGCAAGACTCCATATTAAAAAAAATTGAACAAAGTCCTTCAATTTCTTAAATCATATCAGTTGTAAAACTCAAAAAGGAGGAAAAATTTGAAAAAAATTTTCTACATTAAGCAAAATTTAATAATACTTCAAATTTTTCAGGCAATAAAATTCTTCACACTAACAAACTCATAAAAAGCACACAAGTTAACAATAAACACAAAAAGAAACTACTAGATTAAATTCAAAACCCATTTGTGGCAAAGCTTTTATAAAAAACTAATAATCGAAGGAATTTGTTTAATGTAATAAAGTTTTTTGATATATTAGAGAGAATGTATACACACACACACACTCACCATGGCTTAAACTCTACCTAATGTGCAGGAATTGCATGTTTTTTCATTAAAAATAATGTATGCTATTGTCTTTCCAGCACTTCTGTTCCACAATATGCTGAAAGTCCTATTTAGTTTAATAAATTATAAAAAAGGGGGAAAAGTCATGTATTCAAGAGAGGAAAAGAAAATATAATCTATATTTCTTTGCAGATGATCTGATTGTTTATATAGTTATTTATGTAGACAACTTCAAAAACCAGCAAACAAACAAAAACAAAAACAAAACTCTTCTGGAAACAAATGAATGAATTGAGTGAGATCACAGGGTACAATGAAAATAATGACAGCCAATTGTTATATATACAATGAACAAATGCATTTGAAAAACAAACAAAAACATGATTATAATTATAATAGCACCAAAAATGAAGTAGTTATCACCACAGAAAACAGATATGCAGGGTGTATATTGAGCAAAGTAGGAAGCAATGACTAAAGACAACATTCAAGATGGAATGGAATGGAAAGGAGAGACATGGTGTAGGCAGATTGAATGACTCCGTATTGTTAAAATATCAGTTCTTCATACTTTGACCTATAAATAAAACATAATCTTCAAAAAATAGTAGTAAGATTTTTTTAAACATTGACAAATTTAATCACAAAATTTATATGGAAAAGCAGAGTTACTAAAATAACTCAAACAATTCTGAAAACAAACAAGACAGAAGAATTACCTTACCACACTTCCAGACTTTGAAAGCTGGAGTAAAACAAGACAGTGTGAAATAATATACACATAGATCAATGGACCAGTGTAAAGAACCAAGAAGTTCACTCACATAACGTGCTTAAGTGACTTTAAAATAAAGATAGAAAGGCAAATCAATGGAGAAAATATTATCTTCAGAACAAATGGTGCTAGAAAAATTGGATGCCGAACATAAAAAAGGCCCTTGACCCAGCCCTTACCCCTATGTCTCTCTAAAACATTAAGTGAATATGAATTGTAGACCTACATATAAAGTATAAAATTACAAAGGTCCCAGGGGGGAAAATACAATAAAATGATTCATGAATTGAGGACAAAGGAACCAACCTGGAAGAGCTCCCAATAGCCAAAGGTGGAACACTGAGATGACAAAGTAAACAACCAAATATTTGAGTAAAACTCAAAGTTTAACCTCAATATCTGTTAGTCCATACCAACATAAATACATAAATTGGTGGAAAGAGACCACAGATCACATAAAAGACAACTGCCATTATGGAAAACTGTTGTCCAATCTGTGCAGAAACCCCTCTGAGCTGGAATTCACCTGCCATCCTCCCTGAGTGTGCACTGCACTCAGTGACTCACGGTGCCATGCACAGTATTGGAGGGAGAGTGAAAGTCTGTATAGGTGACTTTTTTTTTTACAATGACAAAGTCAGACTAACAGTACTTTAATCAGATGAGAAATGATGTCACACTGATATTATTTATCCTTTATTTAATGTGATGAGAATGATATTTTTCTTCTGTGACCCTCCTTCTCCAAACCCTAACCCCAGGGCTAACCATTTGATAAGCATCATAGAGACTCAAATTAAGAGGATTCATATAAGTTTACAATATATCAGACCAGTGCTTAGCACAATTGTCAAGGTCATCAATAGTAAGGAGAGTTTGAGGAGCTGTCATAGGACACAGAAGTTTGAGACACAAACATCATTTCCTGGAAGAGAATGGGGGCAAGAGACACGTTTATGACATCCAAACATCCAGGGTGAGTTTTCTTAATAGTAGTAGTGTACAATCAGTGGTGGCTCTTTAGTTAGACCAGCATACTATATTAGTGTGAGATAAATTCTGGAAGGAACCTGGTGAGGGCATGTGGCAACTCCTAGAACCTCTGCAACTTTTCTATAAATCTAAAACTTTTCTAAAATAAAATATTGATTTTATATGATTTTTTCTTTCAGAGCTACAGGTCTTATTACACAGAAAGCTTAACTAGGAGACAGGGTGAAGGGGTCTCACAGCATGGCATTCTCTATTTTGCAGAATCTGTCAAAGAATATGAGGTTTCTCTAGGGTTATTTTGATAAACACTTGAGTTTTTAAAAATACACTTAAGAAGCAAAGAATAATGTTAGTTCTAATGATCCTAAAGTTAAGATGACATCCTAACAGATTAGATTTGATGATCAACATGCTAATAAATTATAACAGTTGAAGCAGGAGAAACCATAAAGCAAAATCTCTCTAGGTTATTATAAAGTACTCCAAAAGCTAAACACCAAAAAAAAAAAATCAATAAATGGACCAAGGACTTCAACAGACACTTCTCAGAAGAGGATATACAATCAATCAACCAATATATGAAAAAAATGTTCAAGATCACTAGAAATTAGTAAAATGCAAATCAAATCCACTCTAAGATTTCATCTCACTCCAGTCAGAATGGCAGCTATTATGAAGACAAACAACAATAAGTGTTGGCAAGGATGTAGGGAAAAAGGTATACTCATACATTGCTGGTGGGACTGCAAATTGGTGTAGCCAATATGGAAAGTAGTATGGAGATTCCTTGGAAAACTGGGAATGGAACCACCATTTGACTCAGCTATCCCTGTTCTCAGTCTGTACCCAAAGGACTTAAAACAGCGTACTACATGGACACAGCCACATCAATGTTTATAGCAGCACAATTCACAACAGCTAAACTGTGGAGCCAACCTAGATGCCCTTCAGTAGACTAACGGATAAAAAAAAATGTGGCATATATACACAATGGAATTTTACTCAGTAATTAAAGAGAATAAAATCATGGCATTTGCAGGTAAATGGATGGAGTTGGAGAAGATAATGCTAAGTGAAGTTAGCCAATCTCCCCAAAAATGCTAAATGTTTTCTCTGATATAGGAGGCTGATTCATAGTGGGGGGTGTGGAGTATGGGAAGAATAGTTGAACTCTAGATAGGGCAGAAGGGTTGGAAGGGAAGGGAGTGGGCATGGGCTTACCAAGGATGGTCGAATGTGATAGACAACATTATCCAAAGTACATGTATGAAGACACAATTGTTGTGAATATACATTATATATAATCAGAGATATGAAAAACCATGCTCCATATGTGTAATATGAATTGTTATGCATTCTCCTGTCATTTATTAAAAAAAAATAATAAAAAAGTAATCCTTGGGAACTAATGCAATCTGATATGATGTCCTGTAAATGACAATATTTTTGTATCTCTCTCACTCTGAGCGGATGTCAAATTCTGTGGTTCTGCTTAAAGATTCAGGGATCACCTTCATTTTTTTAATAGTTTCTTAAAAATATTTTATTTTATTTTTAGTTGTAGTTGGACACAGTACCTTTATTTTATTTATTTATGTTTATGTGGTGCTAAGGACCAAACCCAGAGCCTCACATGTCCTAGGTGAGCACTCTATGGCTGAGTCACAGCCCCAGCCCCAGGGATCACCTTCTTTGGTCATGACTCATTGGGGAATGTCATCTGTCAGAAAGAAGAGCAGTGCTTCCAACTCAGTTAAACCTGAACAGATAAGATCATAGTTTAACACAGGTTACCAACTTAATGAGGGTTTGTTTACAGATTAAAAGAACTTAGTTAAGTACATGTAAAAATGGAGAAAATTAGAAAACTCCATCAGGCACGAAAAATAATATTTTCTACTCTATATTTCATTTGAAATTTACACAAAGGAATTTTTTAAATACATATAATGAATCAATTTGGATATCCCACTGGCAAAATCAGAAGCGAACAAAAATTATGAGAGGATAAATATGTAAATTGATCAATTGGTTTAGCATAAAAATCATAAATTATCAGAAACTGGTACAGAAATATGCAGAATAAGTCTTTCAATCCAAAAATATTTTAGTAAGACAAAGAAATAAATAATTTTTGCTTTATTAAAGAATGAATATACAATACATTTTCCTCTGCTCTCCAGGAAAAAAAAATTACACATCTCACACCCATGACAATAAAGCTTCCCTAGTATGGGGTCATTTTTCAGAGACTTGTAGTATAATTGACTTTAAAGAAATCTGCTAGGCACACTGAAAATTTAAAGTTAGAAGGACACAGTCCTGATGGATGGCTGCAAATGCACCTCCCATTAGGTCTGTGTTTGAAATAATGGAGATTAGTGGGTACTTCAGTGTGCAATTGCATATGTTCACTCCCTTGCTGGTACAGAATGTACTGACTGTGTGTTTGAGTGTTGGCTTCATATCCAAGTTCCAGGGGGACAAGACTGTGTATTTCTTGGTTTTAGCACATTTAAAGAAGCAGCATAGCAGCTACCATCAAAGAGAAACATGCCGTGGGTTGGAGAGGTGATAGGTATGTCAACGCCCTCCAGTCAAGACCACCAGCAGCACACCTGCAATTGAACTGTTGGCTTACTACAGCATGAGGTGAGGCAGAACTCACACCATGGGGAGCTGCAGGGTTTCTCCATCAAAGAGACCTTGGAAAGTATTTAGTGTGGGTTTGTGCATGGGTTAGGTGGTCTTAAGGAGAACCTAAGAAGGACGTGGCTGTGGGGGACAAATGCTGTCAGAGAATGACAGGACCTTCCCTAGAAGAGAGGATGACTAAACATAATTGATCAAGGAACAAGAGTTGGCACTGTCAGCATGATCATTTTTGTAGTTAGGATACAATGACAAGTTAAAAAAAAAAAAAAACTTATAAATCCACTTTGTTCAGATCCTTGACAAGGCTTTGGAGAAAATATATATCTTTATGCATATATATATATATATATATATATATATATATATATATATATATATATATATATATTTTGGGGGCAGGTACCAGGGATTGAACTCAGGGGTTCTTAACCCCTGACCCAAATCCCCAACCCTTTTTTGTATTTTATTTAGAAACAGAGTCTCACTGAATTACTTATCACCTTGCATTTGCTGAGGCTGGTTTTGAACTCATGATTCTCCTACCTCAGCCTTCGGAGCCTTTGGGATTACAGGCGTGCACCACTATGCCCAGCTGGGGCAAATATATTAGGATAGTTCATTTTATCAGACTTCAGTGTTTAGTGTTTACCACAATGTCCTGGCTACTTTATAGCCAGTTCTAGGATTTATTTTATCTCTATAAAACATTAGCCCCTCCTTCCCTTTCTTTCTTCTATCTCTTCCTTCATCACCACAGCTTTTTTTTTTTTCAGGCTAGCCTTAAAACCCCTGAGAGATCAATTGTATGTAGCACTAGTACTATAGAGTCTGTTTTGTAAATTAATGAGATTTTGAGTAGTAACAACTTCTGTAAACATTGTTGATAAGGTGTAAACATGTAGCATTTCTGCTTAAATTTTTGTTTTTATGCTTTATACCACCAATTAAATTTGTATTTGTTCTTTTTTAAAATTGAACATTTAAAGTATTTATGGATTTCATCATAAGTCATATTTTGTTATAACCAAATGCCATTTTCGTCATTTTTATTATATCATGTAGCACTACATATAAATATTCATTAACCTGATTTGCTGGTATGTATATAGTAATAAAACAACCTTTCATCTTTATTCATAGAACCGTCTTATAGTTATTTGAAATGGGCTATTTTCACCAATATTAATTTCTCTAGAAAATATTTCTCTGAACTGGTCTGATGAATTTGTTCAGCCAAAGTTGTAAGCATTAGGGATTAGTAGATAATACTTAAGAACAACATTTTAATTTATTATGTTATGTTGACTTTCTTCACCACTATTGAGAATACAAAAGGATTAGAAATAGGGCACCCATCCAGGTAATGTATGAGATCCTTAATATCAAGTAGGAGAGAGACAAGTTGCACCTGCATTCAGAATGAAGGCAGTGTCCCCTCTTGTAAGTTGCCTGCAACTCGTACATTTCAGGGAAGTTCTAGCAGCATGACACTCCAGGCCTCTGCCTGCTTCCCTAGTCCCTGGTGCCTTGTGAATGAGGTGTGTCTTTCTCTGATGATGCTTGTGGAAGAAGGAACGTGGGGGGGGGGGCGGAGTTCCGATTCAGGTTCAAAGCTCTGTTCTTCTTTGTTTTAAATATACAGTGTAGTCTGGGGCAGCCCCAAGACTCCTCAGCCACTCTGTGCATTCTGGCTCCTTTCTATCAGTTTTCTGAATGATGAAGAATATATCCTCATCTCCCAACTCCCATTCCCCTTTGAATAATCTCAAGATGCTTCAGACCTCTGGTGGAGAAGAATAATGTTCTTCTGTGGGTCCCCTCATATCCTTAATGGAGAGCTTAAGTGAAATGATAACTCTAAGAATAATGAGAGGTAGACAAAAAAGGGAGAAAGGTTACTGGATTATTTAGTTATTTAAATAATTAAGACTAATTAATTACTTATGGTATGTTCTTGAAAATTGTTCTTTGACAAGCCCAAGACAACCCTCTGCAGTTCTAAGGACAGGGGAAGAATGATGTATGTGCAGAGGGGAAGATGGTTCAATGTTATCAGAAGAGCTTTAGAAAGAGAAAGAAAAGGAGGAAAAATTTTAAGTTCTCATCTATTTCTGTAGTATCCTGATAATTCATTCTGTATATGTATATTCCAATATATGTTTTATTTATGAGTGCACAGTTTTATTCTATTTTATCAGAATAAAAATTATGAGTTAAATGAATACTGCTTTATTTTTTTAATGATAAATTTTAAGGGTTGTATGTATTCATTCTTGGGGCTTAAAATAGCTTTGAATAATTACTGTCATGCAATGCATTTAAATTTGCTTCATAAAATGTATTTTAAAATGTAAGAAACTGGAGCACAAAGGGATGTGAGATTGCACAGATATTAAGTATTGGAGCAGAGATTTAAAACAGGACACCCTGAATTCAGACACCACTTCCTTCATTGCACTTATTTACTATGCATCAATTTTTTTCAGGCTATTTTTGTATTTTTTATCTTTCTATGTATTTTGCACAAGAATAAAAACATAAAGATACAAGACTATAAAAGAGATTCGCTTAAGCCATGTGCATTTGCAATCAAGAAAATGGTTGCTACAACAATGGCTTATGTAAATGGACATGTTTCTCCTGTGAGAACTCTACCAGAAGCAAACAGTTACCTTTGCTTCAGTGGAAAATGATGCTAATGCCAAGATCTCTGCAGCTCCAACAATCATCTCCGTATTCAAGACAGGAAGACGAGGTCAGGAAGGAGCCCCTAGCCAGCTTCTTCTTTCCCTTCCTATTAAAGGCACTATCTCATATTGAATCTTACTGCCTTAGATGGGCACAGAAAGGCAGGCGGGGCAGAACAAATAAGTGGGCTCTCTGTATACACGTTTTGCTTACATCCATTTAACCAAATATGAATGAGTGTTATTCTTCCAAACATCCCAGAAATTTCTAACAAGTAAAACTTGAATTTGCCATATGCCCATCTCTGCGATGAGTCCAGGGGAATTAAGTTATTTGTAGGCATACTCTGCAGCAGCCTCCAATACTCCCCAGTCTCTCACCAGCTCAACAAGTTTTGGAGCATTGCTCTTCTGGTGTCTTGTTAATGTGCTCTGTAGTTAAGGTTGTGATGGTTGGGACTGTAATGAACATGTGGAGACTTCCTGGTCAACCTTCCCTAAAAAATGCAATTGTTTACATCACATTTATATTTTTTAGGTATTACAATTATGCTAAAGATAATTTAACAAACACAGTAGGATACATATAGGTTGTATGCAAACACAATGACATTTTTACATAAGGAACTTGAACAGCTACAGTTTGGCTATCCATGGAGGTCCTAGATCCAGTCCCCCACAGTTACCAAGAATAACTGAACTTGTCTTTCTTTTAAGCTTCAATATTGAGAGCAGATACATTTGATAAGGCTCTTATAACAAGCACCTCTACTAACTGAGTTTCCCAAATTTCTGTAATCTGCCTAATGACTCATTTCGTGCTTTAGAGAATGTACAGAATTCTAACTTGTCTGAATAAAATTTATCTGGATTTATTCAGTTTCAAATAATGCACATATAGTGACAATTTTTTCATATTCTGAGCAGTTTATATTGTTTTCTGTATTTCATAAAATAATCATTCCTTAGCCCTGCCCTTCCTACCAATAGCCCCCTCTTGCATTATCCATGACTGTATAATCCATGAGAGAAAAGTTCATGACTATTTTTTTTTTCAGAAATCTTCTGATTTAAATGTCACGCATCTGACATTATAGTATATTTATGTGTAAAATTTAAAGATGGATAGTGGTTTAAAATAACTTAGCAATAAGTTGTTCTAAAAATATTTTGTGGAGAAAATTTATATGTATAAACAATTATAGGCAAAATTATAAAGTGCCTGGTATTTTAAAAGAAAACACAGAAAATACAGAAATCATTGCAGAGTTAGGAAATCTGGTGGTAAAAAACAATGACTTACAGTATTTGTAAATTTTGTTTTCAAAACTGTCAAAAAATCATAAGTTATAAGAAAAACCCGTTCCCCTATATAACTCTCATCTCTATTATGGAAAGTTCTGGTAAAGGCTAAATCTTGAGGAGGATTAGGGATCTAACTGCCTCTTGAAAGCAGGATGTTCCCTATGCCTAACACAGCACAGGGACCATCATAGATCAGTACCAACTTCCTCCTATTCAAGTATACAGGACTTGAGAGCATTGAGTTTTGTAATTTTGTCATAAATGCAGAAAGGATGAATGGAAAAAGAAGCCAATTTAGAATTAATGAGACCTATTTACAAAAGTGCTGCTTTGATGTACTTTCAACCTGGTTTTTTCACTATACTTAAATTTTAAATGCATAATTATTAGAAAATTGATGTTTTATTTAAACAAAAGTGAAGTGAAGATTTGAGACTTGCTGAATGTAAGCAGAACATCCAAGTAAATGCAGTATAGATTCAAATATGGATTTGTTTGAGAAGCCTTGTTAATTAAGAGATCTTTTTCCAACAGTAACATTACGAAAGCTACAATCAAGATAAGTCAAGGATAATCATCCTTTGTTTCAGAAATGTCAGGCATAAGCTGAATGATTTCAGTGTTAACTAATTCTGTTTTTCAGCATTTAGCCTTGAATAAACACTTTAACAAATACATTTAATTTTTCCCCATGAACTAATAAACTCCCAATGAGGAGTAGAATCAGAACTCTGTCATATTTTATAACTAGACTGGCTGCTCAGATATTTCCTCTCAAGTTTGGGGTATAATGGAATCTCTGAATGTTTCAATAAATTAGAAGTGAAAAAATTGAACTAGTAATCTTTGGATGTGGGTAAATTTGGTTAGGAAACCAAAAGTAATAGAGGTTGATTCAGTTCAACTTACATTTATTTGTTACCTTTAAAATCACTCCTTTCAGTTTTGATTCACAAAAGAGAATACATACACATATATAATCTATAATTTAGTTTCAAATGATAAGCACATGATGGATATTCATGAAATTTTCATTTACCCCACCCCTCATGCCAAACTCAAATATGTCTCATGTTTGAAGTAGGTCTTGATTATTCAAGTTACATAAGACTGAATACATTAAATGAAGGAAAATCAATAAAGTTCAGTAAGTGAACAACACTGACTTTTAAAAAACTATTCTTAGGGTCAATAGAAAATAAGAGCACATGCCTATATTTGCCTTTTTCAGGGCTGAACGCACTATTTAAGTATGCCATTAATATGCATTTGCTTACACAGAAATATTTATGTTATTCATGGATAAATCATATTTCATTATTTGAGAGATATATAATATGTACTCTATTGTACCAATAAATACCTATGTAGATGAATGTAACAATTAAAAATAAGTAAAGAAAGATAATATAATTCTATTATCATCAGTCCCTAGGTGTGAATACCCAGTCTGCAACTTGCCTAAGATTCTTTGTTAATAGGCAATCACTTATGTTTACATTTCCAGAGTTGTTTGGATGATCTGGCTGGAGAGGTGGGTTTTCCCTTCCTCCCCAACCTCTCCATGCGCATCCCTTCTAAAGATGTACACGTTTTGGAAGAGGATGACCTTTCCCGATAGAGGAAGACCTTTCTTAGGTTGCGGGTATGAGTAGCTGTACAACCCTGCGAGAATCTCTAAATAAGCTCTCAAAGCACATGTGTAGCTTTCTTTGGGGTGTAGTATAAGGTTAATTTTGTATTCAGCTTTTGCTTGAATTGTATTTTTCCTTCTGTTAAGCAAATCAATACTTCCTGAGATGTAGGGTATTGATTTTGTGCTTCACCTGTTGTCATTGACCTGTATTTCAGATAGTTGGTGTCTGAACCCGTTTGAAAACTGCCAGCTATTTATCAGCAAAGACAAAATAAACAAGTACATGCAGAAATATTAAAGATATTGTTTTCTTTTGCTTGGGAATAATTATTTTCTCATTATCCCTGTTGGGTTCTTCTCTAAGTACATTTAGTTCAATTTCTGGTATTGATTACAGCCTTCATGAACTGCTTACCCCTGGTCCAGTATGATCATCTTTGTGGACTACTGCATTTACAGTTCACTGTGAGCATCTAACTAGGAATTTCTCTGAAGGGTGCTGGTCGCAGCTATGAAATATGTGAAAAATGACTTCACATTTAAAATCAATTTGGCCTTCACCCAATATCCATGCCTTATTTAATATAATTAATTTTATATTTTTCTGGCTATCTCAGTTTATTGCAAACTTAGAAGTTGTGGGTTTATTCCTGTGTCACCTAAGGTGGCTAGAAAATGACTGGTATTTGACCACTAGTCAACAGAGTTTGTTTGAATAAATGAACATTTTCCTTCTACATAATGTGTTCTGTTGGAAAAGACAATGCCTGCCATATGGTATCTATCTCTTCACAGCATAAATTTCACTGTGGCCAATAAGTATATAGTTATTGATTCAACTTGGGATATTTTACTATGATCAAACTTTATAAATAGGCAATCACTTATGTTATAATTTTGGGAAGTAAAGTCTTTCCTCCAAAATATTTTCATTTCCATTCCTACCATGGGTCTTGAGAACTTGAAATTGAAATTGCTGTGAAACTCTTGAACTGCAAAGAATAGAAGCTCCTTAAGTGTCGGTAATCAACCAATAACTTAGCTCTGCTAAAAAGAAATGGGAGAGCACTGAATTTGGCATTTCCTTTAAATTCCATTCATCTAATTCCATTAAGAGACTGGAGGAGCAGATTGAAAGTCAAGATTCTATTTCATTGTGTCCAGAGAGCTTTAGGCCAACAGAGTGATGTGGCCTTAACACAAGAGCCTTTATGTGGCTTAAAGGAGGTGAACCATAGGGAAATAATTCATCAACTTCAAATTTAGAAAAAGTGTCCTGGAATTAGCTGAGTGCTTTCACCTGCTCTGGTGTACCAACCAACTTTTCTTCAGGACTTAGGCAATCACTCCACCCTGGCTGGTTTCTGACTTGTCAGCTCACTGCTCACACTTGAGTTCCACTCTAGGAACTGCCCTCAGTGAAGGGGGACTATATTGTGCAAGATTACGTGTGCTTTCTTGGGGTACCCTAAATTTAATGAACTGATGTAGGAATAGAAGATGAGGCTCCCTTGCCTCAGTTAGAACAAGCTGAAGTTTTCCCAGCCCCAGAATCCCACCACAATATCAGTTGAAACCACCCATAAAACTTCGCCACAGTTTAATCTCTCTACCTGGTCTATCCTGCTCTCTTCATCCCTCTTTCTGAATAAGCCACTTTTTTTTGCAAACATCAGAAACTCAATATATTTGTTTCCTAGTAATCTTATTTATGACAGTTGATGCCAACTGTTCCCAGAAGGAAGCTGACTCTGAAATGTGGGTTTCAAGCTGGATTGTTCAGTGATTGGCTGGCAGTGAAAACTGTTTTAGTTGTGGAAAATGGAGCATGATTTATCCTGACATGGGGCTGTGATACAAACACTCAACTCTCATTCATACAGCCCTGGGATGGAATACTAGGGAAGGGAATGTGTTGGTATGCATACAATATCAGGTGTTCGGTGAATTTGGAGCAAAGTGGAACAGGAAAGCCTTGCTGGGGGTCATTGGTGCATTCAGGAAGGGTAATCAGAAGTTGAAGGTGGGCAACTCCAAAATAAAGCAAAGCATGAAGAACAGAAAGCCGTTGCTGCAGTACATGGAAAGCATCTTAGCACCCTCAATCAGTGGACAGAATAAATGAGAACCTGGTTCAGGTCTTATTTATGAAATGAGTGGCAGAGATGTAGAGAGCACTGAATCTTCAACATCTGTTATATACAAGATCTGGTATAACAAGGTCAGGAAGCCCATTGTGAAGAAGTGAGATTCTTAAATCTGGAATGAGAACATCTGGATTGAACCCTCAAAGCCTCAAATCTCCATATTCCCCTGAACTTGTTGGAAGCCACCCATTCTGTGAAAGGCTAGAACTCTTCTCTTTCTTCAAGATGTTACAGAGGCTTCTGCCTTGTCAGACCACATGAACCTCCAGGGCCTAATTCTATCTACCTCCCTTCCTGACCTCTCTGGGAGAGTCCTGGGCCTGCACAAGCATAATGTAGACCAATGGCTGCAGAGCTCAACCAAGATGCTCCATTGACAGTGGATTTGTACCCAAATATGAGAAAGTTGGATCATGAGGAATAGAATATAAAGTTGGTTAAGGGAGAGATGTGGAATAGAATTAAAGATCCTGCAGTAGGAGAAACTGAGATCCCTGAAATCCACTGGAAAGACAGAACCTTGAAACAATTGAGGCCACATGGCAGTTTTTCTAATTATTACATGATAGATAATTATATACTATTGGAGCATCTTGGTTGAGATCTGCAGCCATTGGTCTACATTATGCTTGTGCAAGCCCAGGACTCTCCCAGACAGGTCATTTTGACATAATTATACAAGCATGGAATATAATTTGCTCCAATTCAGTCCCTAATACTTCCCTTTTTAACCCATCTTACTACCCCATTCTGTTTTCTCTACTCTAGTGATATTTCTTCTGTTTATTTATAGTTTTTTTTAGGTTAATGAATTATGGATATGCATAAAGGTGAAATGCACTGTAATGTATTCTTACACGTACATAAAAATGTTTGGTCCCCTCAATATCCTTCCTCTACTCCACTGATCTTTCTTCTACTTTCCAAATGGAAGTTCTTATTCATTGACAAGGAAAATGTTATAAGTGTTGGCTCCCTCCAAAACTCATGCTGAAATTTAATTGCCATTGTGATGGTATTTGGAAGTGGGATCATGAAGAGGTGTCCCAGTCTTGGGGGATCCACCATCACAAATGTACTAATGCCATTATCTCTGGAGCTGTTTTATTATTGTGAGAGTGGGTTTGATTTACCTTGCTCACTCATGTGCCCGCCCCCTCCCTCTCCCCTCTTTTACTAATGTGAAGCACTCTGCCATGTTATGATTTAGGTGAGAAGGGACTTGCCCAATACCAGCAACTTTGTATTGGAGTTCCTAGTCTGTAGAAATATGAGTCAATAAATTCTGTTCACTCTAAGTTACCAACTCTATCATATTCTGTTACAAAAGCACAAGACCATAAAGATATAGGCAAAATAATTCTAATGAATAACTATATGAGAATGTCAACTGGGGGTCCTGACCACAAGAGTTTAAGATGTGCTTAATAGAAGTTGACAATATCATAAACAAATATGTAGGTGACCAAGAAGTGTACTGGTCAATCTTCCACCAAAAGAAACAAAGGGATGATCAGGAGGAAGAGGTCATGTACCTGAATGAAAAATCAGGTCCCTAGAAGAGTTTCTGAACTTCAGATAAGAGAATCTGTGTAGGAAGTTCTGTGTCAAAATGAGCAAAAAGTAGTAATGAATTTTTAAGTTCTTCACCGAAGGGACTTGTTTTATTCAGCTTTTTGGCTGCTATGTCTAAAAAAATCTGTCCAGAACAAGTTTAGTGGAGGAAAAGTTTATTTTAGGGCTCACAGTTTCAGAGGTCTTAATCCATAGAAGGCTGGCTCCATTCCTCAGGGTTGAGTTGAGGCAAAACTTCATGGGGGGAAGAGTGTGGCAGAGGGAAGACACTCATATCAAGATCAGAAAACAGAGATAGAATGACTCCACCCTCCAGATACAAAATTTTATACCCATAGCCATGTCCCATTCCTACCTCCTCCAGTCACACCCTACAACTTCAGTGACCACCCAGTTAATGCCTATTAGGGGATTAAATCACTGATTGGGTTAAGACTCTTACAGCCCAATTATTTCTCCTTTGAATCTTCTTGCATTGTCTCACATGTGAGCTTTCGGGGAGCATCTCACATCCAAACCATAACAGGACTAGAGCCTGGTATTCAAGACTACTAGACACTGGCCATTCTTAGAATTGGTGCTTGGGAACTTCAAGCATCATCGTGTAGCCCTATTAGAGTGGAGGTATAATAAAGTCAAGTAGTAGATAAATCCATAGCCCAGTTTTGTCTCACAGATGATCCACTAGTTCTAAGGACCCACTAAGTAGTAATTTTCCCTTTCCTGCCATAATAGAATGAAGAATGTCTGGACTTATTGGCAAGGACTCTGAAATTGGGCAGTGTCAGAATGACTTCTGACACTACCATTCTCTTGGTTAAGATACATAAAGCCTAAGGAATATTGCATTCATGGGGGACAGGAATCAGAGACTACTGTCATGTTTAAGGACAACACTTTGGGAGTATGGTCTCCATCATATCCCCATTTAATTTATAAATTTGGTTATAAAAACAGATTGATCTTGGAGGATGACAGTCAATGACTGCAACTCAATTAACTTAAAAGCTGGAGTAAGTGCTGTATTATTACAGAACATGTTAGTGGGAGTTCACGTAGACGGTGAACAGCCATTGGTATGGTGCTTCTCATTCCTACTAGGAAGGAAGATCAGAAGCAGTTCACACTCACACAGGGATATCAAGAGTGCACATTTATGGTCTTACTTCTGAGATGCGTTAATTTACCCTACCTTAACACATTCTGAAATAACTAGGAACATTCTGCAGAATACCACATGAATCTACTAAGTTCATGACATCTTATTAGTTGAAAAAGAAGAGCAAAAAATTTCAGGTATGCTGAAGACATTTGAAAGATATACGTACTCCACAGAATGGGAGATAAACCTAAAAAGTTTCAGGACCCAAACACATTGGAGAAGATTGTGGGGTTCAATGGTCTCAAACACACTGTGTTAGCTCCTTTTGCCACCAAGAAAAAAAGATGAAAATCTGGTAGGTCTCTACAGGTTCTGGGCAACACAATCCATACTTGGCAACTACTCAGTTAATTTATAAAATGCCAATGAGAGCTGCCATATTGTGATAAGGAACAGAGAAGGTAAAGATGCTGCAGGAGGCACAGTCTGCATTAGAAGCAGACTTTCTACTTGATCCATATAAACGAACAGTTCCTGTGGTGTAGAGGTGGCTGCAGTGGGTAAAAATGGTATGGATTTATGGCAACTCCCAGATGATCATAATGTATACACCTGAGTTATGGGAGCACAATATGGCATACATGACAGGCAATTATATGTCACATAAAAGTTACTGAGATAGGAGAGAGAAGATAAAATGACCGAAAGGCATTAGCTGTCCTGTGTTCTAAGTCACCAACCTTTAACTGGATTTATCAGTCCTCTCAAAACAATATATTCTGTTGTCCTGAAAGCAACCATGGAAAAAAAATGGAAAAAGAACATCTGGGTTTACACATAGACAAGGAAAGAAAGCACAAATAAGCTGCATAAGCAGCAACTGAGTCCTCTATATTATCCACCACATTTCACTAATGTCTACATCTGCTCACACCTATGGCCACATGAAGACTTCCTTATGAACACCTGATGGAAGAAGAAAAACATCAGTGTTGATAGATGAGTCTTCTGGGTATGTGCAAAATGAAAACAGAAGATCCTAAATTTCTCTCAGTGGCCTCAAAAACAGCAGTTATGTGAAATCCTCCCATTGGCCAAGTTCAGGCAATACATCATGTTGTGAATTTTGTGTGGATAGAAAGTCATCCTGAAGTAAAATAATATATTGGACTTATGGGCAACAAGCATGGTTTGGCTGCTTAGTAAATGGCTGGGCATGAAAAATATTGGACCATCAAAGACAAGAACTATGTAAAAACTGACATATCTGGCTAACATATATAAGTGGGCATAAAATGTGAACATCTTGATATGACATAAATGTTCAACAAAGCGCATTGACCTATGTCAGCTGCCTATATCAGTGGCAACTCTAGTGCTTGCACAGTGGACATATAAATTGAATGTTCATGGTGGCCTTTATCGTCATACTTGCTGGAATGTACGTTGTCTCTTGACACAGCATGGACTCTCACTCACCTGGATAATTCACATTTATTGCTTTGGAGAATTCATCCTCCCCAGAGGTCCTGATGTGACACTGTCTCTTGAGAAAGTCAACCACCAATACAAACTTCACACATGGCAATTTGTCCTTCTCGTTTATGAGACTCTCAAGCTCGTCTGCTTTGCAGTTTTCAGTTTTAAGAGGGGGATGCTTCCATTTGGAGATGCAGCAAAGTTCTACTGAACTTAAGACTATGAAGCAATCCATTGTCCTGACTGGACAGAGTTTTGCCACGATGGATAAAGGTTAAGCCCTTATATGGAAATTGACATTGTCAAATAAGCTGCCTTTCCTATGGGTATACAACATGACTAATAGCAGGTCCATGGAGTAGACATGGATCCCATCCTCTTTCCCCAACTGGGAAAAGTCCATGGGGTTTCCAGTTCCCAA
This sequence comes from Marmota flaviventris, assembly GCF_047511675.1. Lineage (NCBI taxonomy): Eukaryota > Metazoa > Chordata > Mammalia > Rodentia > Sciuridae > Marmota > Marmota flaviventris. Next base: position 7,714,266 of record NC_092514.1, read on the forward strand.
TCGCTAAACATATCGCCAAAAGCTTCTCTGCAACTGCATCAGGACTACTCCTCCATCCCCCAGTCCTACTTCCCTCACTGCTGCATGTGATTTTCTAAAGACCACGTCCCAATATATACACCATCTACAAATCTCAGAATTCTGAAGTCTGTTTCTTGGGGCATGTGATCTACAGCAACATTTAGGATAGAAACTGGTGCTGTAAGGAGAGTCTCTAAGTCACAGAGGCTAAAAAGGAGAAAGCACAAATTTTAGGACAGAAGATAGAGACACAGAGTTTGACTCTTAGAGGGGATCCACTGAAGGTCAGCTGTGCTTTGACTCAACATATCTCCATTCAGAGAGCTAATCTGATGGAACTCTTTATCTCTGTCATTGGCCTTCCTGTGGCAGAGAGGAAATAGGTCATGGAGAATTATCAGTAGCTCTTCTGTATCCTCCCCAGAATGAATTCCTGTCACTGCACTCAGAGATCAATGCCCCAAACACATCATGTGGCCATACTTTACACAGTGATGTTTACCTGGGGGATGGAGCCTTGGAGTGGAGTGCTCAACATGGGTAAGCAGTGCTGTAGGCTACCACCTGGACTATGGTGGGAACCACCAGACACAGCTTAGGTAAGAGAATTTAAGCACAAGGGGCAGACAGGTTCACAGGAAAATAAGTAGAAACTATGAACATGTGAGAGCTTTTGACACCCCCAGATCAGAGGTTATGTTTTTAAATTATGTAGTACAAAGCATGTGGGTTGGCTAAGAGCAAAGTGTATAAACTCTGTAGCCTTGGGAAAATTCTTCAATATATATTAAACTCAGAAAATGATACAATAGAAGTTACCATGTAGTGTTTTTTGAAAGATGCAATGAGATAAGGCTTATAAAATGAATAGGACTATGCCTGGCATCTATTGTCTGCTCAGTGGATATTAGCTTTTATGGTCAGTAAAGGTGACTTTTCCTCTCTTCGAGTAGTAGATCAAAGTGGATTTGATTTTTTTTTTTTTCTGAAATCGCATGTGTTTCTGAAGATTACAAGTAGCCCTGAATTGGTAGCGGGTCAAATAGAGTTGGTGAATGAAAGAAAAAGGATACAAGGAAGGCATGCGACTAGATTTCTAAACATTCTGGCCCTCTCTTACAGAAATTAAACCTTTCCATCTTACAGTACAGGTATATTTTATTAATTTTTGTCAAGTAGGTGTTAAGTAATTTTTCCTTTCTGAGCCCATATACTATCCCTTATTAAGCTTGGTTTTCATGCAATACCACTCCCAATTTAGATGATTATGATTTATTAATAGGATCTAATATTGTCATTCCTGTTTCCATTATTATAATTCAATATTCTGTTTAAAAATCATGCAGGGGAATAGAAGTTCATTGGATTATTTAAAAAATGGGTGTTAAGGGAAGGAAGGGGAGATACAAATAGGAAAGACAATAGAATGAATTGGACAAAACGTCCTATGTTCACATATGGATACACAACCAATGTACCTCTAGTCATGTACAACCACAAGAATGGGAAGTTATACTCCTTGTATGTACAATATGTCAAAATGCATTCTACTGTTGTGTATAACTGAGCAGAACAAATTAAAAATTTTTAAAAATCACAAAGGGTATGGGTACAGCTTGGATATGAAGTATCCCCCAAAAGCTCATGTGTGAGATAATGCAAGAAAATTCACAAGCAGAATGGATTGGGTTATGAGAGTCTTAACCTAAGTCAGTGCATTAACCACTTGAAAGGATTAACTGAGTGATAACTGCAGGCAGGTAGGGTGTGGCTGGGGAGGTGGGTCACTGGGGGTATGAGTTTGAGGTTTATATTTTATTCATGGTCATGAAGCTCTTTTGGACTCTTTGTTACCATGTCCCAAAAGATTTTCCTCTGCCACATGCTTCCACCATGATGTTCTGTGTCACCTTGGGTCCAGATCTCTGGAGTCAGTTGTATAGAGGCTGAAACCTCTAAAATCATGAGCCAAACAAACTTATCATCTTTCAATGGCTCATGTTAGGTCTTTTGGTCACAGTGATGAAAAAGCTGTCTAAAACAGGTGTCTCAGATATTTTTTGAGTTTTGACTTCCTTGGCTTGCCAAATAGTGTCATTTATAATCTGGTTCCAACATAATTTCTAGTTTTATTTCCTACTAACTACCTTCATGCACTATCTAAACTAAGCTATTTTTTATTTTTCTGTACCTGTTTGTAGATTTTCTGAAGTCCTAACTTTGGCATATGTCTTATTTTTCTTCCCATCTGTGGTTATCAGACAGCTTTTATCATACTTTTCCTGCCAGTCACCCACATTGATGTTCTGCTCCAAAACATTTATAAGATTTCCTGGTCATAAGTAAATGTAAAAAATATATTAAATTAATAAAAAAAAAGTTGGAACATGACTAATCAATACAGACCCAAGGACAGGAAACTGAAAAGATGACAGGATGAGTCTGGATGCTGAGTCTAGTTGGTTTCCACCATCTAGAGAGTGGTTCATGCCCATGAGTAAGCTCCTTAACTGCCTATGTGTATCTGAGCCAGGGACAAATGGTCATCTGCACTGGGTTGGATGGCAGTATGTTCTGGACTAAGACACTGGGTTAATGTTGTGGCTCTAGGCATGAGTTCTGGGCCCCCCAAATAATCCTGCCCTGTTTGTAATATGAGTTTTCCCATGGAATCAGAATATTATAGATAACTGCATAAGCAAAACTAACATTTTGGATTTGGACTCAGTTATGAGAGCATTTTAAAACATTGTTTTCATTGTTTTAGGCAGACTTTGTTGTATAACAGAAATATAATTTTATGTACAGTATTGAACTTGGGTCAGGGGACATATTTTGTAGCAGCTTAACAAGAAATAAGAATAGAATGAATTATGACTTGAAAATTTTTTCTGCATTAACAATGGCAATTTAATCTAACCATCTAGGATCCTATTTTTTAGAACCTAGTATGAGTGGTTTATTAAAAATTTAGAGTTGGATGTGATAAGCATTCTTGTTTTTTTTTTCCCCCCTCAACATGCCATCTTTTCAGTTTCTGGTCCTTGGGTCTGTATTTATTAGTATTAAGGCCATACTCCAAGTTTTGATTTTCTTTAATTGTTTAATGTTTTTTTGCATTTACTTACAACCAGGAAATCTTATAAATGTTTTTGGGAAAGATACTTTAATATATTCAGAACAAAAGAACATAAAATCATGGTACTAAATTTTTAATGAGACAGAGCCTTCTGTAGACATAAAAAAAAACAGGTGTTCCATGCACATGGATCAGAAAAGCCTATTTAAACACAATTTTGATTTCATGATTGCTATTCGGAAAATATCTCAGAATAAAACAAATAAAGTCTGGTGCTACGTGAATGTGAAGGATTGTAAAAATGAGTTTGAAATGAAACTGTACCAATTTAACTAATCTAAGTGAAAATTAAAGCATGCTATAAATACCTGGATATGTTCTCCACATGTTACCAAATGTCCAAATATGTGGAAACATTTGGCTAATTTATTATTGTCATTTTCATTGACATAACTGGTGCTGTGGCAGAATCACAGAAGTAGGGAGATGAAATCGTCCATGTCATCGAGATGAACATCGTTAACTCAGCAATAAGAAAATTAAGACATTACTTAGTCAAGCACAGCGTATGGTAGAGCTGAAAGAGGGACAAATTGACTACTAGCTAAAAAAATATTCTACATTATCTTATAGTTCAAACTCTACTACAGTTTTTGTATTCAAATAGAAAAAACAATTTTGGCAATATCACAACAGACACTTCAGAAATACAGAAGATAATCAGAAATTATTTTGAATCCTTATACTCCAATAAAATAGAAGATAGTGAAGGCATCGATAAATTTCTTAAGTCATATGATCTGCCCATATTGAGACAGGAGGATATAGACAACCTAAACAGAACAATATCAATTGAGGAAACAGAAGAAACCATCAAAAGACTACCAACTAAGAAAAGCCCAGGACCAGATGGTTATACAGCAGAGTTTTACAAAACCTTTAAAGAGGAACTAATACAAATACTTTTCAAGCTACTTCAAAAGTTAACTCAAAATGGATCAAGGAGCTTGATATCAAATCAGAGACACGCCATTTGATAGAAGAAAAAGTTGGCTACGATCTACATACTGTGGGGTCGGGCTCCAAATTCCTCAATAGGACACCCATAGCACAAAAGTTAATAACTAGAATCAACAAATGGGACTTACTCAAACTAAAAAGTTTTTTCTCAGCAAAAGAAACAATAAGAGAGATAAATAGGGAGCCTACATCCTGGGAACAAATCTTTACTCCTCACACTTCAGATAGAGCCCTAATATCCAGAGTATACAAAGAACTCCAAAAAATTAGACAATAAGATAACAAATAACCCAATCAACAAATGGGCCAAGGACCTGAACAGACACTTCTCAGAGGAGGACATACAGTCAATCAACAAGTACATGAAAAAATGCTCACCATCTCTAGCAGTCAGAGAAATGCAAATCAAAACCACCCTAAGATACCATCTCACTCCAGTAAGATTGGCAGCCATTATGAAGTCAAACAACAACAAGTGCTGGCGAGGATGTGGGGAAAAGGGTACACTTGTACATTGCTGGTGGGACTGCAAATTGGTGCAGCCAATTTGGAAAGCAGTATGGAGATTTCTTGGAAAGCTGGGAATGGAACCACCATTTGACCCAGCTATTCCCCTTCTCGGTCTATTCCCTAAAGACCTAAAAAGAGCATGCTACAGGGACACTGCTACATCAATGTTCATAGCAGCACAATTCACAATAGCAAGACTGTGGAACCAACCTAGATGTCCTTCTATAGACGAATGGATAAAAAAATGTGGCATTTATACACAATGGAGTATTACTCTGCATTAAAAAATGACAAAATCATAGAATTTGCAGGGAAATGGATGGCATTAGAGCAGATTATGCTAAGTAAAGCTAGCCAATCCCTAAAAAACAAATGCCAAATGTCTTCTTTGATATAAGGAGAGTAACTAAGAACAGAGTAGGGACGAAGAGCATGAGAAGAAGATTAACATTAAACAGGGATGAGAGGTGGGAGGGAAAGGGAGAGAGAAGGGAAATTGCATGGAAATGGAAGGAGACCCTCAGGGTTATACAAAATTACATACAAGAAGAAGTGAGGGGAAAGGGAAAAATAATACAAGGGGGAGAAATGAATGACAGTAGAGCGGGTAGAGAGAGAAGAGGGGAGGGGAGGGGAGGGGGGATAGTAGAGGATAGGAAAGGCAGCAGAATACAACAGACACTAGTATGGCAATATGTAAATCAATGGATGTGTAACTGATGTGATTCTGCAATCTGTATACAGGGTAAAAATGGGAGTTCATAACCCACTTGAATCAAAGTGTGAAATATGATATATCAAGAACTATGTAATGTTTTGAACAACCAACAATAAAAATTTAAAAAAAGAAAAAACAATTTTGGTAATATAGTGGTGGGAAACCCTAATAACTAGCTTGGGATTGCCCAGGACTGACTCATGAAGACTCGTGGAAACTAAGGACTGGAAGTAAATTGATCTCCCAAGGGATTAGAAACAGAGTCAGGATAGGGTGCTGGGGCAAAGCTCCCCTGTTCTTGCCACAGGACTGGACTCTCCTCCTTTTGGCCTTTGTTCCATTTGTTCTCTCCACAGATCAGCTTTCTCTTCTCTCCATCTTGCAAAGGTGGAACGTGGCATTCCCAGTCCACAGTCCACCTCACTGCCCTCCTTAGTCACGGTTTGTACCCAAGTTCCCTCAACTTCTACTTCTGCAAGAATAAGGAAGGATCTGACTAGATTGCTCAGGTCAGTGTACACCCTAGGGCCGGTCAGTTGTGGCCAATATAGAGGGAACTTTACTAACTACCAGGTTCACCTCCAAATGGGGAGGAGTGTTCTCAAAAGTGGGGGTTTGAACTTGCTGACATTCCGTGTAATCTGATAGAATAAGTTTTCTTCATTCATCATGCACTTACTGAGGACCCCATACTGCATTCTAGGTTGAACAAAGAACCCATGTGCTTGCATTCTAACCTACAGGGCACAGAGATGCATGCAGAGTGTAAGTGTCAATGTGACACATTCTTTCAGCTTACAGTGAGTTGACTCGCACACCAGTAAGAACCCAAGTCTAGAATCCCAATAACTGAAGAGATTAAGTGATTTTACAATTTACCATTTATGACATTACCAAATAAAATCTATGAACATTTTTGAGTACCTACTAAGTAGTATTCTAGGTACTTCATGGGATATATAGAGGGAATAACGTAGATCCTGCTGACAGGATATTAAACACTGTCAGAGTAATAATTTATACTGAGAACAATTATGGAGGTTAAATATATGTGATTAAGTTTATGCTGAAAGCTATAAAAGAAAAAGGCAGGAGGAGAAAACACAAATCTCTGCAGGCTGGGGTCGCTAAGGAACATGTGAACATCCATCTGGGATTTGTATTTGGACAGAATTCCAATATGAAAATGATATTAGTTTCTATGAATTATAATCTTCTCTAGTGAACTGTTAAGAAATGGTGTTTTTTTTTTTCTGGAGGAACTACAGGCAATACACAAATCATGAGTAGGTATGAACCCTAAATACCAAGATGAGACATGAATGGCAAGGATAGCAGATATAGGATTTCAGGCATGTGTGGTACTCTGGGGCTTACTGAGGGATGCAGATGCTTTACAAAGGCAGATTATGGGAGAATACTGTCATGGGTCAGTGCCAAATGCCCACCCATAATGGAAAAAGTAAATCAAACTAACTTCCTTCCTTCCTTCCTTCCTTCCTTCCTTCCTTCCTTCCTTCCTTCCTTCCTTCCTTTCCTCCTCCTCCTCCTCCTCCTTCCTCCTCCTCCTCCTCCTCCTCCTCCTCCTCCTCCTCCTCCTCCTCCTCCTCCTCCTCCTCCTCCTCCTCTTCTTCTTCTTCTTCTCCTTCTTCTTCTTCTTCTTCTTCTTCTTCTTCTTCTTCTTCTTCTTCTTCTTCTTCTTCTTCTTCTCTCTCTCTCTCTCTCTCTCTCTCTCTCTCTCTCTCTCTCTCTCTCTCTCTCTCTCTCCTATTTATCTATTTTTACAGGATGAAACCCAGGGCCTCATGCATGCTAGGTAAAAGCTCTACCATTGAGCTATAGCCTAGCAAAAAGTGATTTTAATATGGCTTTAAAATTATATTTCCTGTACCTATTTTCCCTTTCCTCAACACTCAATACCTACAAATATCTGCAAAATTATGGATCATGTTATTTTACACTATGCTTTATAACTGTCATTTGGGGGGAAATTTACATTACTTAAATTTCAGATCACTAATACGTTTCAGATCCTGGAATTTCCTGTCGTTATTGCAGACTCTAAAGTTTTAGAACATATAATTTGGGTTGAAGAATTCTTAACCAGTTACCATTTCTTTTTCCTGAAGCACTCTTTCCTGAAGTCTTCTCCCAAAGGGTAATGTAGAAGAGGCTGCTCAGTCACCTTCCCAAGCAGTGAGATTCAACACAATCTTTCTTCTTTTCCTTGTGGGCCTAAAATATTTTCCAGGTAAAACTGTACACACATCTGTAAAAAAAAGACGGATTCTGATGTGGGAACATAAAGTTCAGAGAAGATGAAATGTGGATGACAGAATTAACTGTCAAGCATAGTTAACGTTCAGAGAAATTATATGAATCACAAGCTCATTGCCGGTTGAAATCTCGCCTTGAGTCTTGAGATGGCCTTGGATGGTTGTGTCTTTGAAGAATGTCTACTGGCAGACTAAAGTACAGATTCATGGGCAGAATGAGGTAACTTTTCCTTACTTTCTCTGAACAGGCTGTAGAGAACTGTCAGTGTACTACAGAAAACATGAATTATGCACAAACCTTTTAATAAGAAATGTGCTCAACACAATAGGTGCGGCTGTCTTTGAATCAGACCACAGTTTTATTAGTTTGATTTCCCATATAGAAATCAAGTGAAATCTTATTTAAGGTTTCACAACTGGACTTCTACCATTTCCTTCCTGAAAATAACACACACATACACACACACACACATACACAATATGTACACATGTACACACAACTAAAAAGGTATACACTGACAAACAGTACTCATAGATATCCTCAAACACTATAAATATGCACACATACCCACAAACATACCACCACATGCACACATTCTTCATATTTCAAAATTGAAGTCTTACCTTTGTACAAGCCGAAAAGCAGAGAAAACTTACCTTCCACAGAATCCCAAAATAATCAGAACAGAAGATTACTGAAAATTCTAGGAAAAACTACTTTTTGTGTCTAAAACTAGACTATCTCCCTTAGCCCTTGACACATGAGGAAATGGGAGTCCACCAGCTTTCTCCAGATTTGAGCTCTATGTGGAGAGATGGTTACAAGACAACTTCTCTGATGAATTCTGTCAGCACAAGATCTCTGGATGGCTGCATGCTACTCCTGAGTCACAAAAGACCATTTTTATTGCCAAAGGGAACATATCTTTCTCTCCCCTAAAACACTTTCATCTCTCTTTTTTTTAGAGAACCAAGTCCCCCATGCTGTCCTTTTCAATAATCTGGCTTTATTCATCATTCTAGCTTTATTCCACATCCGTTTCTCTCTGCTGACTGCCTTGCCATTTTCTTTCTTGAGTAAAAGTTTGAGTTAGTGGTCACTGAAAAGCAAAAGTTTTTATTATCAAATTTTTAGGCAGTATTGAAAAGATATTTTGGGGAAAATAACAAGGAAAGTTATTTTTTTTCCCTCTGGATCCTCCAGCTGTCTATGATTTTATTAAATTGACTTGTGGGGTGATTATCTCCCATTTTTCTGAAAATCAGACTATTCCGGAGGCTACACTGGGGACAAAGGAGGAAGAACTGCATGTTCCATGGCATTACAGCCCTCCCGAGGACCAGAGGATGCTGAAGGCTGCAAGCCCACAAGTTTTTCCCAGGTAAACACAGGCAAAGGGGCCCACATCTAGATTTTTGGGCGGCTATTTACTCATTTCTAAGTTCTGCAACTTGTGAATAACAGTTTCCGATCTTTAATTACTTTGACTCCAGTATGAATTATAAGGCTAATTATCGCCTCCAAAGGAAGGCCAGTGTTCTCTGCAACTGTGTTCCGCTTCCTGGCCAGCCTGCACCAAGCCCTGGCTGTTGGAAGTCTCCAGATTGGCTGGAGAGCAAAGAAAGCTATTTGCCTCCCAGTGAGGAGTGCTTCTGTTAAACTGGGCTGTGGGGCTTCTCACCAACATGGCACATAGAAATACTGCTGTGATTAACTCCCCAGCTAATGACGAGGTAAAAGAAATGATTTAAACCATTACCTTAAAATATCCTGTACAGCAGCTTGTCCTTGGTGCTATGCCCTGGAAGAAAGGCTTGCTGTGTTTAATGTGGTGTGATTTAGGTCACGTAAGGGAAAATATCGCATTGTTTTTTATTCCATTTTCTCCTGCTTTCCACTTGTTTTGTCTCTATTAAAATAGTAGAAATTTCTTCCCATTTTTCTTTTAACAATTGGAATTAAAAATTCCCTTTTATTTATACTTCTTCTCTGGGAAACTTATTCCTAAATTATTCTCCAATTCATTATCTGACAAAGGATCTCTTTTTTGCTCAAGGACATTTACAATTTCTTAAAAATTCTTCCATAAATGAAACCATGTATGAAGTTAATCTAGATATTTTAAAGTAATGAGAAAAGTTATATTAAATATTTCTATTGTCCAGTGTCTGACACAATGAACCCACTAGAATATGGACTCTGTTACTTTCATTTATTCACCATTCCTCAGCTGAAATCTAAGCACTTTAGTACACTTTATATGAATGTTAAAATTTAAAAATAAATCAATTGTCTTTACTATAAGGAAATAGAATTCTAACATGCAAGAATTATGAAGACATCTACACAATAACTGGTGGATACTGATAAAATTCCTCATTTAATTTTGGATGCAGTTGAAGTTAGTTTGAAGTTCAATGCTAATTACAAAATTTTTCTCATTCTTAACATTTACTCTTATTGATATTGGTCTTAAAAACTTAGAAACAATATAAATTCTGTATACAACATACCCGAGAAGACTAAATGGAAATATATATATATATATATATATATATATATATATATATATATATACACATTATATATAATGATCTATATAATGATACATGAAAGAGATAATGAGAAAGTGTATAAGATGTTAATATCAAAATCAGGTATGCATTTTATGGTATAAGTAAGTAACAGAAAGTCACTTTACGATAATGCAAATTCATACCATAAACATTATAGAATGTTGAGTAATTGTGGTAAAATTTTAGATTTTAACCGGGCCTGGTGGTGCATGCCTGTAATAACATTCACTTGGGAGGCTGAGGCAGAGGGGATTTTAAGTACTAAGCCAACCTCAGCAACACAGCCAGGCCCTGACCAACTTAGGAAGAACCTGTCTCAAAATAAAAACTAAAAATGTGATGTGCTCAGTGCTTGAGTACCAGGTTCCATCCCTGGTACATAAATAAATAAATAGATAAATAAACAAATAAATTTTCTGTACAGAACTAGATGATATTAACAAATGCAATGTCTTGATCCCACAAAAATAAAATGTTTCTAAAACCAGTATCTGCATAATGTAGGGAACCAGTGTATCCCAAAGAGTAATAAATGATGTGAGAAAATCATGACAGGGTAAATGATCCTTCAGATTGTAAGAAAATGAATTTTTATGTAAAAAGTACATGATACAAATTTAGATTCTACATTATAACTAATCATTAATAAATCTAGCAAATCACCACTTGTCAAACTTTATTATTAAAACAAATAATTTCCACAATTGTATAAAAATTCTTTTAAAAACTTTTCCATTTTTAAACTTCATTCATGTATGTGGGAAGCAAGAAATAAACCTGCTGTGATCTGTTAAGCCAAACATGAAAAAAATGTGCAAAGCTGTAATATAATTCTACTCTCTCTTTTTTGGTGTGTGTGAGGGTAGAATATAGTAAGATATAGTATTTTTTTCATAAAGATAGACTATTTATATGAACAAAATATATTTATTAGTAATTAAAATGAATTAGTAAATATATGCCACAGTCTGGCTGGGCACAAATCATGAGCCACTTGAAGATTCAAGCAGGAACGAACTTTATTTTTAGAACCCACGCTGCACGCCACCCACATGAACTCTCCAGGAACTCCCTGAGAGCTCAAAAATAGCAGGCACCCAAGGCAGCAGGAACTGCTCCTTCTGGCAAAATGCCAGGCACCATCTTGACCTGGCAGTGGCTCTCAACAAATATATATTTAAAATTTCATAGTTTTAATTTGTAATGTGTTAGATTTATATATGTATATATATATATATATATATATATATTTTCCACAAAAATCCCTTTATATCCTCAATCTATTTATGTAATATAAAGTGTTCCTATGAATGAAAAAAAAAAGTTTTAGAATTTATAATCTAGAGAGTTGAGATATTTATGTTGTTAGAATTTTGGTGGGGAACATAAACAACTGGAAATTGAACACAGGAGTACTTTAACACTGAGTTTTTTCCCCAGTGCTTTTTTTAAATCTTGAGACAAGGTTTTACTCAATTCCTGAAGTCTCACTAACTTGCTGAGGCTAGCTTTGAACTTGAAATCCTCCCATCTCAGCCTCCAGAGTTTCTGGGATTATAGATCAGGAGTATGGCAACACACTAAGCCATTGTTTGACTATTTTTAAAAGTGATGTTTTCTATAAAATCTTGGTTTTCTCAAAAACTACTTTTAAATGTGATATCTTTTTTAGGGGGAGTGTATCTCATGGAAGACAGAATGAATAAATTTGTTTAAATCAATATAGAGTGAATTAATTTGTCTGCAGGAACATTCATCTGCGAGCAATAAATATTGTCTTTCTTTTCTTATTAAATTTCTTTATAATAGAAAAAAAGAAATCATGCTCCATGTCACATTGTATTTCTCAGTCTGTTTTCCCAGAAGCAATGTTTGCTGAATTCATGCCCAATGACTAAAAGTTACACAAATAGGATCCTGTAGGAGCTGATGTAATTGAAACTCTGCATTAGATCATGCTACCTCCTGACTCCATGATAAATCAAACTGAATAAAAATTTTCACTCTAGAAAGTACTATTTAGATTCACAAAGAGATACTTTATCAAATATTATTTCAATTAAGTTTTTTTAAATGTTTAATTCTATTGCCTAAAATATTTAATCTCAAAGGGCTCCCATCTAATTATCCAGTTCTATTTGTGGCCTGCAATGTAAAAGCTCCTATTAACATTTCAGACTCCTCTGCTAAAAATAAAAGCAGTGACCCAAGATGGGTGTCTGCACCTAGAGAGAGATAGGACACCTGCTGGCTATTTATTGGTAGATATCTACAAAAGTAGTAAGTAGGTAAAATTTAGCAGAAGGAAAACATTTTTTTCAGAACTAAAAGATAAATCTGTAAGGCATTGTTTGAGGGTAGGGGTAGGAAGTTTAAAGTCATCCTAGAATATGAGAATTGCTGTATAAACAATAGATGGCCTACATTTGTATTCCCAGGTGTTTCTTAGAGTAGTACATCTGAACACAGTATACCTACTATATACACAGTATATCTAATATGTATTTACTAGTCATCTTCTATTTTTCTCATTCATGTTTCTTAATTTTGAGAATACAGATCATTCAAATTTTTAACTAAATTTATTCATAAATATATTTTCGATGACATTATAAACAAGATTAATTTGTTTTTCAGATACTTTACTCTTAGTGTATAGAAATGTTCACTCTTGGATCTTGCAACTTTATTGAATCTGTTTATCAGTTCTAACACCTTTTTTTGTGGAGTCTTTAGGGTTTCTTGTATAAACCCTGTTTCCCTGTTTATCATGTCCAAACAGAAAGAATTTTGCCTCTTATTTTCCAATTTGAATGTCTTTTTTTTTTTTTTTTTTTTTTTACTTGTGTGGCTGCTCTGGGTAGGACTTCAAGTTCTATATTGGATAAAAGTGGCAAGTCTGTGTATTCTTGTTTTATTTTTGGTCTTAGAGGAAATGTTTCAATGTGCATGATGAAGACTGATTAGCTAAGGGTTTGTGATGTGTGGCCCCTGTACTTAATTTGGTGAGAGCTTTGACCATGAAAGGATGTTAAAATTTGTCAATATTTTTTGTGACTATTGCATTGATCATATATTATGTATCCTTCATTGTACTCATGTAGTAAATAGCACCATTATCTGCAGGGGAAAATCCCCAAAACATCCCACAAATGCCTGAAAAGATATCATAGAATGATATATTTGTGGGTGAATATATACATGCTATTGTATAATGGTTCAGAATAGTCTTTATGAATATATTGTATTTCTGTGGTTTCTGTTATAGTGTTATGATATCTCTTTTCATTCTTGATGTTGTTTCAGTCTTCTGTCTTTCCCTGTTAGTCTATCTTAAGATTAATTTATTATCTTTATTGATTTCTATATGTTGAACCAGCGCCACATCCTTGGGATGAACTCCACTTGACTATGGTGCACTATCTTTTTAATATGTGTTTGTATGCAATTTGCCAGAATTTTGTTTAGAATTTTTTAATCTATGTTCATCAGGGATATTGGTCTGAAGCTTTCTTTCCTTGATGTATCTTTGTCTGGTTTGGTGTCAGGGTGATATTAGCCTCATAGAATGAGTGTGGAAGGGTTCCCTCCTTTTCTATTTCATGGAATATTTTGAGGAGTATTGGTGTTAATTCTTCTTTGAAAGTCTTGTACAAGTTGGATGAGAATCCATCTGATTCTAGGCTTTTCTTAGTTGGTAGGCTTTTGATGGCATTTTCTATTTCATTACTTGAAATTGATTTGTTTAAATCATGTATGACCTCCCCATTCAGTTTGGTTAAGTCATATATCTCTAGAAATTTGTCGATCTCTTCAATATTTTCTATTTTATTGGATTATAAATTTTCAAAATTTATAATTTTAGACATGTGCATTGTGATATTTCCTTCTTCACCTTGTATTTTAGTGATTTGAGTTTCCTCTCATTTTCTCTTTGTTATCATAGCCAGGTATTTATCTATTGTATTCATTTTTTCAAAGAACCAACTTTATATTTTATCAATTTTTAAAATTGTTTCTTTTGTTTCAATTTCATTTATTTCAGCTCTGATTTTAATTATTTCCTGTCTTCTACTGCTTTTGATATTGATTTGTTTTTCTTTTTCTAGGGCCTTTAGATGTAGTGTTAGGTCATTTATTTGTTGACTTTTTATTCTTTTAATGAATCCACTCAATGCAATAAACTTTCCTCTCAGTACCTCTTTCATAATACCTCAGAGATTTTTATATGTTGTATCAGTGTTCTCATTCACCTCTAAGAGTTTTTTATTTCATCCTTGACTTCTTTTTTATACAGTAGCTTATAATTTTTATTTTATTTTGATTTCTAATTACATTTCATTGTGCTCTGATAGAATGCAGGGTGCTATCTCTGTATTTTTGTATTTACTAAGAGTTGCTTTGTGGCATAAAATATGGTCTATTTTAGAAAAGGAGCTGTGTGGTGCTGAGAAAAAGTATATCTGCTCATTGATGGATGAAGCATTCTATATATGTCTTTAAGTCTAAATTATTGATTGTATTATTTAGTTCTATATTTTCATTATTTAGTTTTTATTTGGATGATCTGTCCACTAGTGATGAAGGTGTATTAAAGTCACCTTGTATTATTTTATTGTGGTCTATTTGACTTTTGAAATTGAGAAGGGTTTATTTGATGTACTGAGATGCTCCATTGTTCAGGGTATAAATATTTATAATCATTATGTTCTGCTTATATAAACTTCCCTTAAGAAGTATGAAATGTGCTTCTTTGTCTCTTCTGATCAACTTTATTTTGAAGTTTACTTATCTAAGAGAATGGAAACCTCTGCTTGTTTACACAGTTCATATGTGTGATAAGTTTTTTCCTATCCTTTCACTTTCAGCCTGTGGATACTTTGCCCAAGAGGTGAGTCTCTTAAAGACAGCATATTGTTGGGTCTTGCTGTTTAGTCCAATCTGCCAGTCTATGTCTTTTGATTGATAAGTTTAGGCCATTAACATTCAAGGTTATTATTGAGATATAATTTGTGTTTTCTGTCATGTTGATTTATTCCTATTATTTGATTTATCTTAGTTTCTCATTTGGTTGAATGTCACTTTAGTGTAGATCTTCTCTTTGCTAATTTTTATTTTTTTTTCTTTTCACTTCATCTTGTTAGAATATTTTGTTGAGAATGTTCTGTAGTGTAGGCTTTCTAGCTGTGAATTCTTTTAATTTTTGTTTATCATGGAAGGTTTAATTTCATGTTTAAATCTCAAACTTAATTTTGCTATATATAAAATTCTTGGTTGACATTCGTTTTCTTTCAGAGCTTGAGATATGTTCAAGACCTTCTAGCCTTGAGGGTCTTGGTTAAGAAATCAGTTGAGATTCAAATTGGTTTCGCCCTATATGTAATTTGATTTTTTTTCTTACATAGCCTTAAAGATTTTATCTTTATCCTGTGTGTTACTCATTTCATTATAATGTGTCTTGGTGTGGGTCTGCTGTAATTTTGTACACTTGGGGTCTTGCAAGCCTCTTCTGTTTGATTTTCCATTACATTCTTTAGATTTGGGAAATTTTCTGCTATTATATCCTTGAAAACATTGTGCATTCCTTTGGTTTGTATCTCTGCTCCTTCATCTATTCTGATCACTCTTAAATTTGATCTTTCTTGGATGTTCTGTTCATGATTTCTTGCCATCTTCTCTGCATAGTCAGCTCAGCTTTCACAATTACATATTTTGTCTTCATCGTCTAAGGTTCTGTCATCTTCCAAGTGGTCTAGTCTGTTGGTGATACTTTCTATTGAATTTATAATTTGATTTACTGATGCCTTCATTTCAAGGATTTCTGCTTTTATTTTCACAATCTCTAATTCTTTATTGAAGTGGTCTTTCACTTCCTGTATTTTTTCTTTGATTTCACTCCTTGTACTATCCTTTATTTCATAGATCAATTGAACTATGTACATTCTGAATTCCTTGTCGCACATTTCTTCTACTGTAATTTCAGTGGCTTCTGTTGTTGAAGCATCTGGTTTGTTTGGGGTGCTTTATTTCCTTGATTTTTCATGTTGTTAGTGTGTTTTCCCATCTAGAAGTATGGATCTGAGGCATCATAAATTCTACCCTGAGACCTATAGTGTCCCTGAAGTTTTCCAGCACTTCATCTTTAATGGTGAGACCAATATCTACAGCACCCAGTGTACACAATATATAGTCTAAAACCTATCAGCTCCCACTAAAGCATCTACTGCTCTCTCGTGTTAAACCAAAATGATGAGTTCAATAACTATCTATGGTACAAAAAGAAAATTCACTAAAATGGTTTACCATTTCAAATGGTGGATTAGAGAACAGAGTAGTATGAGATATTCACAAGGGAGGAAGAGAGAAGTTAGAAGTAAAAATTCACAGGAAGAGTGGAAGAGGGGATGACAGAGATTGGCTGTTGTTTGAAGAAATGTTGGAAAAAAATCCAAGAAAATAGGAGAGATGAGGAATATGAACAAAGAGAAAAAATTAAAGACTCAAGAATACAACAAAAATGCAAAACACCAATCATGTATTATTGTCCTCCACACACTGATGCATAAAAACATACTGTTCCAAATATGGTAGAGATTAGCAAATCAAAAAATAAAATAAAATGAATCTTGCTGGAAAGCTGAACGGACTCTGTCAGTGTTCAACAGTTTCTCAGCCCTGTCTCTGAAGTCTCTCAGGATCACCAAACCCAGATCAGCCCTCACAAACCCAGTCTCTATCCCACTGATCTGGGTTTCAGATACCTCAGGCTCAACCACGCTGCAGTCCCAAGATCTCAATGTTGCTCCCAGTGGCAGAGAGACCACCAGGGGTACACTCATGCAAAGGAGCAACCCCAAGATGAAGCAGCAAGACAAGGGCCACCAGCATTCTCAGCAAGAAGACCCCAGGCTCCTCCAAACCCACAGGCACCCCCACACTGGACCTGCAGGTCCCAGCTGGAGTCCCCCCACAGAGGCTCTTGTGGTGGTAAACTTGCTGGCACCTAGGACCAAGCTCCTGGCTGGTGTCCCCAAATGGGTGCATCCACATGCAACCAAACCTGGAGTCTCCCTGGAAGAGTTCTCTAGGCCATGGTAACAGCAGCGTTAGTGGCGGTGGTTTTTGGCAGCAGTGGGTCATCAGCAACAGCAGCAGATGTAGCCACGGCAACAGCATCAGCAACTGCAGCTGTGGGGACAGTGTGACCAGGCAATGTCCAGGTGTCAGTAGCAGTGTTGGCTTCAGTTACTTGCGGGGAGTGGTGTTTTCTGAGGCAGCAGCACCCAGAAAGAAGACCTCGAAGCCACCTCAGAATCAGAGATGCAGCCATGACGGTATTGAAAGGAGATTTCCTGTTCAGTAGCAGATTCCACAGAGGTAGCTTGGGAAGTAGAGTCTGAGGTAACTGAGGCAAGCGAGGCCATGCCTAGAGAAGAGACCTCTGGGCACTGCAGTGGCATCTGCAGCCTCAAATCTTATTTTTTAATCCAGGAAGTTAATCTATATATTTTTACAAATTTTTGTTTTTTTTTTTGATACCATGGATTGAACTCAGGGGCACTCAACCATTGAGCCACATCCCCAGTCCTAATTTGTATTTTATTTAGTGACAGGACAGGATCTCACTGAGTTGCTTAGCATCTCGCTTTGGCTGAGGCTGGCTTTGAACTCGTGATCCTACTGTCTCAGCCTCCCAAGCTGCTGATGTTACAGACATGCACAACTGCGCCTGCTGATTTATTCTTTATAGATACACACGGCAGTAGAGTATATTTTGACACCTTATAATACATAGATTATAACTTATTCTAACTATGATCCCAGTCTTGTGATTACACACACTGGGGAATTTCACTGGTAGGGTATTCATATGTGACCATAGGAAAGTTATGTCTGATTTATTCCACTACCTTTCCTATTCCTACTCCTGTTCCTTCCCTTCATTTCCCTTTTTCTAATCTACTAAACTTTTATTCTACAGACACTTCCTCACCGCTTGTTGTGTTTTAGCATCCATATATCAGAAAAAACACTCAAACTTTGGTTTTGGGGGACTGGCTTATTTCAGTTACATGATAGTCTCCACATTCATCCATTTACTGGCAAAAGTCATAAGTCATTTGTTTTTACAGCTGAGTAATATTCCATTGTGTATATATACCACATTTCCTTTTCCCCTTCATCTGCTGAAGGATACCTAGGTTGCTTCCATAGATAAGCTATTGTGAGTCGAGTTGCTATACACAATGATGTGGCTGCATCACTGTAGTATCCTGATTTTAAATCCTTTAGATATACAACAATGAGTGGTATAACCAGGTCAAATGGTGGTTCCTTTTCTAGTTTTTTGAGGACTACATTTTTTAATTGGGGCATTTAATCTAATTATAGTAAATTAATAATTGATAGGTAAGAACTTGCTACTACCATTTTTAAAAAATTAGTTATGCATTGCAAGATGACATTTTGGTCAAAAATGGTAGTAATCCTGTAACATTATATTGCTTAGTGATGCAGTAGCCACTTTAGATTGTGTAAGTACTCTCTGATATTTATGCACTGACAAAAATCACAAAATAATGTACCTCTCTAACTATCCTTATGTTTACAGGATTCAGTACTTTATTTTCTTTTCATTGGTGAATTCCTTGTTCCTTTTGAAATGGTTTTGAAATTGTAGATACAATGGAGGACAGTACAGGAACATTATCTACAATAGCCAAAGCGTGGAAACAACCTAAGAGTTGTTAATGGACGAGAGGCTAAAGAAATTATGGTATTTACAATAAGATATTATTCAGTTTTTAAAAGAAAGTCTTATCATCTGGTACAATGTGGTTGAAGTTGGAGGACAAGTAAGTATTGCAAGTTGGAGACAAATATTGCATGAGCTCTCTTACCTGCATATTTCAAAATAGTTAAATTCATAAAAAAGAGAGAAGAATGGTGGTGGCCAAGGATGTAAGATAAGAGAGCAAGGGAGTGCAGCACCTCATCAAAGGTAAAAATTTGCATTTATAAGTTGTGGAGAACTAGTGTATACCATGGGGACTATAGCTAATAATAATGCAATGTGTACCTGAAATTGCTAATAGACCTTATTACATGGACATGTTAATTAGCTTGATAATAGAAATCATTAAACAGTGCACATATTATAGACCTTAGAGATATAACATATTTATTTACTAATTATACCTAAATAAAAACTTTAAATTTTTTTAAATGCAAAAAAAGATATTTCCTATAGAAACATTCTAAATTTAATCAAAGTCAGTATCCTATTTGAAAATTTCACTCCAAAAACATATTTGAATAAAATTACATTAATAAAGATCAAATTTTGACAATTTAAACCCTGTGTTGAAGAATACTTCCTTGAGCACAATCTTTTCCTCACTCATTATGTACAGATAGCACATGTATTTTATTTTACAAGAGTCTTGCTGAAAATTAAAATTTTAAAGAAATTAAAATTTGTGAAAATTATTAGGCTTCAACTTGAAATTTTATGAATAAGTGTTGAAAAAGTCATGTGTCACTTAGGGATTATCATACTTTCTGAAAGATGCATCATTAGACAATTTCATCATGTGTAAAACTTACAGGGAAGATGTACATAAACTAAGAAAGCTGCAGCCCCACTAGGGATTGTAATCCAGTGGGGCCTTTCTCTTGTATGCAGTTCATTGCTTATTGAAGTACCATTACATGGTTCATGGCTAGTACATCCTGCATGTTATATAAAAGATATTGTATACCCATGTGCTCCCACATTCTCTTCCAATATGTTGGTACATATTTTGCATGTTATTCCTAACCTGGAGTTTTTTTTCTTTCAAACATAACTTGGAGCTCATTTCCTATCTGTGGATGGAAAGCTTTCTCACTCTTTATTTATGCAACATAATATTCAACTCATGGTTTAATTATGTGCCCTTTGTATGGACCCCTGGCTATTTCTCATCTCTTGGCTATTAATAAAGATGTTGCAGTTAATAACTCTGCACATAACATTTCACTTTTAATGCTGTTGGAATTCTAGGATAGACTTCTAGACATGGGAGTGTTGTGTCAAATTATGTATGCATTTGTACTTTTGTGAGCTGGCTATAAAATTATATTTTCTTTCACTCTACCCCAGTGAAAGTTCAGCTCTTTATTTCGGGTTATACATTGGAAAGAACATCTCAAAACCTCCCCTGATGCTCCACTTTGTGCAATTATTCTCACTGTACCTTGATTAGCAGGATGGTTCTGTAATACCTACTGTAAGAGAAGGCACCCAACAGAGCTTGTGGGGGGGAGGGTGCTAGTGGCTCTGAAGTGGGAAGTCATTCCTATGAGGAGGACATCTGGAAGACAGAGCAGTGATGTCTCTAGGAAAAATAGGCAGTTCAGTGGGACCAAAGCCAAACAGTATTTAATATTGAAGGAGCCTAGAGGAGTGTTCTCATCCATCATTCTCCTGCAGGAAAAACTAGAAATGAGGAAAATGGATTTTTTTGTTCCTCAGCCTGCTCACATATCTATTTCATAATCTGACAGATTTTTTTTAAAGTTTCTTCCATTTCTGAAATTCTTACAGCACTTGAAAAATACTGTGACTTTAGAGCATGTGTTTAAAACATTACTTCATTACATCAAACAGACAAGAAAACTCAACCTAAATTTTTCAATAATAATTTCTAAGGACCTGGATCTGTGTTTGATGAAATCAGTCTTTTCTCAGTTAACATCTTAGTCAGACCTATGCACTTAGTAAATGGGAGATCCAAAGACAGGATCTAGCTTAAGACAGTAATACAATGTAGTTAAGGACCAAGATCATCCCTCCCTCCACCCATGCAATGCTTATTTGCTTCCTTCACATTAAGCTTATCTTGCAAGTAGGAGACAAATATTGCATGATCTCATTTACATGCATATTGCAAAATAGTTAAATTCATAGAAGAAGATAGAAGAATGGTGGTGACCCAGAATCTATCATAAAAAGGTTGGGGAAGAGCAGCACCTTATCAAAGGTAAAAACTCACAATTCTAAGTTGTGGAGAACTAGTGTATAGCATGGGGACTATAGTTAATGATAATGCAATGTTTACCTAAAATTGATAGTAGACCTTAAGAGCATTTAGACAGGTGAGTGGCAATTATTAAAGCTGCAGCATGTGTTGTTTCTATGTTGGTTAAAAGGAATCAACTGTAAACTTTTAGCAATCTCTATAAAATACAGAGGGAACAAAAGTTTTGATAGCAAGTATGGAAATTAAAGAAAGGGAGTGGATTTGTAGCTCAGTGGTACAGCGCTTGCCTAGCATGTGTGAGGCACTGAGTTTAATTCTCTGTACCACATATAAGTAATTAAAATAAAGTTCCATGAACAACTAAAAATATGTATTTAAAGAATTTTTTAAAAGAAAATTAAAGAAAAATAATACAAACTTTATTCTAAAGAAAGACTGCATCAGGGGTAGATCATATAAAAATCAAACTTTCACTCTTTTTTTTTTTTTTTTTTTTTTTTTTAATTAAGGGTTTTCTTTATTCCAACATCAGGAGTGCTTAAACTTAAGATGTCTTAACATACAGAAAAAAAATTATTTTAGTATCAAAGGCCTCACTCTTTAGGCTATAATTATTAAGAGTCACCACTTGCCAGGTATTAACAGCCAATGCGAAGGGCTAGGGGGTTGCAGGTCCTTGGCATTTGGGAGGAACAGCAATGTGACACATGTGCCTGGGCCAGGGCAGTGAGGTTGTAGGATGTGGGGAAAGCAGGTCACAGAGGTAAGAGGATGTCATATTGTATCTGAGGGGTTTTCTTTTGAAAAAAACAGGAAATTAAAGATTAAAAACAGGAAATAAATTTGGAGGGCTTTTAGGAAGATAGAACAGTAGGCATACATTTTTATCAACTTCATTCTGGCTGCTGAACTGAGACCAGGCTTTCATTTAAGATTTTGCTTTAAAATTATGTTCATAAATTATTTTTCACCAAAAGATTCTCCATAGAAGCCTCCAATCACTCTCTCATTCATTTATACATACATTTATATATTCATTTATTCATTTGTCAAAGTCCATGGAATACTGACTGGTTTTCCAGCACTGTTCTGTGTATGGGGAGTATCTTGAAGAACCTGAGATTCTCTGCTCTCAGTAGAGGATCCTGAGAGATGTGTAAAATCAGTAGCGTTTACTGAGCTAGATGAATTATATGATCTATTTTAAATTAATAAAAATAGGTATCAGTGGAAGAGAAATTTTATTGAGAACACACAATAATATTCAAAGCTTTCAAATGTGTGATAATTTGAATGGTTCTATTTCATAAATTTACTTTATGGACTATTAAATTTATTCTGCAAAATTTTATATATATAGAATTATACACATGAAAAGATATGTATTACACATCTATGCATATTATATATTATTCCTATGTGCACATTGCATATTATATGCATACAATACATACATATATGCTATGTTTACATGTTATACATGTATATGTACATGTACACTATATATACATGTGTGTATATTTGCGGATGTGAGGGGGGATGTAAACTCAAAGATTTCAAAATGTTGAAAGTAAGCAAACCACTTCAGGAATGTATCTCAGCCCTAAAAGAAAAAAAAATGTTTTTAGTCATTATAAAGTTGTGAAGATGTGAGATTTCAGGGAAACATATTTAACTCTAACTGCTTCAATTCCAAATGCATTTGCTGCTATTAAAATAGTTCACATTGTGTTTGCATTCATTTGACTCACAGAGCAAGTTAACATTTTTTATGGAATTTTCATTTGTTTCCTATATTCAATACACTAGAAATGATGAAAAGTTTTTGGATGGCATTTCCCTTGGATGTAATGTTTACATTGATTCTCCTTTTACACAAAGACCACCATGTCTAAGGAAGTAGAGGGTCCATTTCCCCATCAGGGAAACCAGACTAGTGGATGAAAATATATATCCCCTTGGGATTGGTTCAATGGTAGAGCAGCTCCCTAGCATGTGTGAGGCCCTGAGATCAATCCCCAGTGAAGAAAGAAAGAAAGAAAGAAAGAAAGAAAGAAGAAAGGAAGGAAGGAAGGAAGGAAGGAAGGAAGGAAGGAAGGAAGGAAGGAAGGAAGGAAGGAAGGAAGGAAAATATATCACCTTATTAGGCATCTTCAACAGTTGACTGAAGGTTACTTGTATACCTGGATATTGGAAACTGAAAGGTCTCAAAATTCCCATCATTGATTTGAGCAGGATTGACAAGACAGCTAAGAAATTTGGATTATGATCTCAGTGTAGGTCTTACTCACTATGTATTCTGATGTGCAATTTGCCTTTTCAAGGTCAAGTTTTCTGATTTATTTCCCCATTCAAGATTCTGGGCTTTCTGATATCTAAAGTCTCTTGTAAGTCATCTGAAAATTTTATGACTTTTTATTTTATTTTATCTCTTCTTAAAAAACAGTCTTTCTATAATATTTGGAAAGAATTTGTGGAGACAGTTGATGTCATATAGCCATTTCAATTCAGCAAGTAGTTTTTTAAGCATAAAACACAGACCTTGTTTTACATACATGTAGTATATGAGATGAGTTTAGCAATATGTGTTACAGTAAATGTACACATAAAATTTGCTGGAGAACTTCTGCTCTGGGTAGCCTTTTGTGAATGTCTCATTATAGTTTAGGACTCTGCTATATTATAGTAATGAAACAGTAGTAATGACTATTATTTACAGAGTATCAGACACAATTCTAAGTAGTTTACATCTACCGATTAATTTACTCCTTTGCATATTTTGGTCTCTTTATCATTATCAGAACATGGGAAAGCAAGGCCCACAGAATTGAAGCAGTTTCTCAAATTCATAGAGCTACCAAGTGTCAGATCCAGTATTTAATGTTCTATAGCTTGATGCTCCACTTTTCTTCCTTGAATCATATTTTAATGTGAAATTTTAAAAACATATACAATGCTATTGTTACTGACCCAAGTTTCTTTTTCCCACAGCACAGTATGACATTCACTGAAACTACAGGTTTTGCAAGAAAGAAACAGCTTATTCTCATGATGCTCAAGCTCAGACATGTGATAATAAGTCTCAAATCTGCCACCCCAAAGACAAAGTTTAGGGGTACTGATGGGGTAAAGAAGCAGGGTGGTCTGAGGAGTGGATAAAAGCATTGTATGAAAGCAGAGAGAAGTAATCCGTGGACTGCATTTGTGTAATAACCTTCATGCTTCTTCAGAGAAGGCGTGCTCAGAACATGGCTGCTTCTAAAATCAGAAAGGAAATCAAGCCACTAGGAGCAAGCTAAATTAGAGACTTATTCAGGTTTTCTGTTAATTTTACTCTTCGGTCTCCTAATCCAAGGAAACAATAACATGGATAAATTAACCATCATTTCATGACTCTTGCCTAAGAGTTGAAAGATCTAGAGTCCCATTTTTAATATTCTCATTACACAGAAGTGTAGCATGTACTACAGAAAAATTTTGATTATTATGAAGTTCATTAATTATAGTTTTTCTGCTCAAACTCTAGATCAATTTTGATTCAGTGCCTACTATTTACCTACTTTTAAGTAAAAATAAATTACTCATGAACAGGAGGCCCAATATTCTACTTTAAAATGCCTTATTCCCTGGGTAATTCTTTTTTACTGTGTTCTTTTCTTTCAAACAGAGGACGATTTATTAAAAAAAAAAAAAAAAAACGTGTTGGACATTTGTTTCCTGCTACTTGGAAGTTCATTATAGCTGTAACAAAATGATACTTCTTTCATCTTCTGTCCCTTCCATATGGAGGCGTTTCTGTAAGGTGGCTCCTTGAAAGTAGCACAAAATTCTATTTGGTATTTTCTTTGGATTTGGTATACTTTTATAATCTGATAAAAAATAATGAAATATTAATTGTTTATTTTCTGTGGGTTGTATAAAGTTGTATTGATTTAATAATTTATAAAAACTTATAAGTCAAAGGTTGAATGTTTATTTTGTCACCTGGAAACTAGAGAGAAATAAAGAAATAAAATTAAAAAAAAAAAACAGCTACAGGAAACAGCCCAGGAAAATAGAAGGAAGATCAGTGAAGTAGAGCAAGAGGATCAAAGGGGAGGGAGCAGGGACAAGCAAAGGGAGAAACTGTGGAATGAAATCGACCAAATTATGCTGTATACATATACCACAGTGAATTCTGCCTTTATATGTACCTATAAAACACCAACTGAAAAAAGAACAAATAAATAAAAGGAAGACCAGTAGAGGATGGGGAAGAGAGGGAGGGAGGAAGGGAAGGAAAGAGAAAGTACTGGGGATTGAAATGGAGTACATTATATTCCATGCATGTAGGAATATGTCAGAATGAACCCCAATATTATCTATAAATGTAAAGCACTAATAAAAATCATTTCAGTAAAACCCTCTAAATGGAACTCATGCCCACATGGACCAAGTGAATTAACCTTGCTACTGGGGGAGTCATTCAATGATCATTTAGGCCAGAAATCCCTCCATACACAATTTGTAAGTTATTATATTGGTCCATTGCTCACACTAGATAAATGATAATGTCCCCAACTCATTTACAAGTTACGGTTTCTTCCTTCTGGAGAAAAGGGAGTGTTCCTCCAAAGACTGGAAGTTTTTTTACTCACATTATCTTGTCTCTTCTTTGTTGAAATTCCAGGGTGTAGTTGTTCAAATTTTATGTATACTCATTTTTCTCCAAGTTTTATCTTCTTCTCTTTGATTATTTTGTTATAGTTAATATATTTCCTATGTGCAGATATTTGATTCAGCTCTAAAATTTGAGACATCTACTTAACAAGTATACATTTACAATGGAAGAGGAAAAACAGTTGTTTAAATTAATATTTTAAAGTTAGAGAACATGGTTTTCTATAAGTCTTTGTATAGAACCGGATTCAGAAACAAAATGAACATATGGGATCTGTTCAAGACTTATTAAGAATTTTAAAACAATTTAACAAAACGTTTAGCCAAGCACAGAGACAGTCTGATCAGGAAGCTCTGTAGGATTAGAGTCACCTTCCTATGAAGCCAGCTCTGCCTTCTTTTCTCCTGGATGGAATGCAGGAAAGAAAGAATGTTCTGGAAATATTGAATATTTATGTGTGAGATTAATCAATGTTGTGGTTTTTTACATGTTTTTTTTAAATCAATATATGTTTCTTCTTTTCACCACCCTGGTCCCTCCCTCCCTCCCTCCCTTCCTTCCTTCCTTCCTTCCTTCCTTCCTTCCTTCCTTCCTTCCTTCCTTCCTTCCTTCTTTCCTTCCCTTCTTCTGTCTTTCTTTCATCAAATGATTATAGAGAGCTTAGCAGCAAACTATAATCACAGATAGAGATGAAGCAAATGTGTCCTGGGGTATATACTAGTAAAAGTCATAGAACTGATAAAAAAAAAAAAAATATTGACTTTAGGAATTTCAGAAGATTGTCAGGGCAAAATCTAAATGTTTTGTGTAGTCTGAGTTTCACAAGATCTATTTCTCTTTATAAACATCAAATAATTCTGTATACAAACATCAAATTCATTTATGTGATGAAAGGAAATTCTATACATAAGAGAAACAGAAAGCTAAATTCCTACAGTGTTTTTAAATGCTACCTAGCCAGATTTCCTTTCTCCAATTATGCTTGGAATAGGGATTCCAGGAGCCTGTAAAAATTAACCTAGAATTCTAGGAAAATTTTTATTTTGAAATTACTTGTTTTAACTAAAGATGAATAT
The DNA here is from genome assembly GCF_047511675.1 of Marmota flaviventris. NCBI lineage: Eukaryota > Metazoa > Chordata > Mammalia > Rodentia > Sciuridae > Marmota > Marmota flaviventris. The sequence goes on from NC_092514.1 coordinate 7,741,227, forward strand.
TAATTTTGTTTTGGTCCACTGCTCTTCATGTTTGGACCTGCTTCAGAAACATCAGAACCACCTGCAGTTTCTTAGATGCACTCTTTCTCAGGCCTTGCCCCAGACCTTCTGAGTTAGAGAGCCTGGATGGGGCGGGGGGGGGGGGTACTTAGGCCAGCAGTGTGTTTAAGGAGCACATCAGCTTATGTCAACACATGCTGAAATTAAGGACGTGGCACTACTGGTCTATTCCCTCCATTCTAAAGCCTTTAAATGAAGATTGTTATCAGTGTAATGAAATAGTAAAGATATTATTTAGATCAATTAACCTTTTAAATGTTATAAATTCATGGGACTTTTCAAAATTGAAAAGTAAATAGATGTAGGCATTGCATGATTAAAACTGGAATAAGTGTTGCACTTATAATGGCAGTCTATGATCAATTATATCCACATTATTTCCTATAGGGAATTTGAAAAATGTTTTATTCATAGTCTAAATTTTATTTAATTTTGTATAATCATTTATAGAAAAAAACATAGCTCTTTGTAAAATTACCACCATACCTCAGATTTATATCATGCAAACCTCTCTTTCATTTCTTTCTTTCATTTCTAGTATTTATCTGTAAGAATTTATACCTTTGTATAAAATACTTTTATATGTTGTTTGCCTGAAGTCAAAATCTAAATTACAATAAAGTTTGCTTCTGAAATGGAAAATCCCCTGAAAAGAAACTTCCAGCCAATGAACACATTCTTAAGAGAACTTTCCACAGTTTTAGAAATGATACAGCACATTTTCATTCATCAGGTGAACAAAGAATTAAGTATCTGGTGCATCTGAAGTAGACTCTCATTTTATATACATGGACAAGTAAATTGAACAGCACATATGCCAGAATTATACCAAGTTTGCATTTTTTGTGTTCAGTACTGACATTTTAGCTTACAGAGCCAATATTAGTAAAAATTTTCTTTGAGGAATTTGGTACTTTTTTTTTTTGTATATATATATATATATATATATATATATATATATATATACACACACATATATAGTTATACTATGTGAAGATATCTCTATATAATTACATATGATATGTATATACACACACACATATATATATGAGTTATTATATAAATTGAAGTAGTATAATATATATTAAATTTAAATAATAGCTACAGGATCTGGACATTTGTAGGCTTTTTCTGAGAGGAATATATTATATCCTTCAGAAAACTCTTCCATAATCTGCAGGTAACTGAGTGAAATTCAAAGGCACCTGTACAGAGTATGCAGTGGGGAGCGTGAGGCCTCCTTTGCCCTGCATCACAGATGAGTTAGATTCTTTGAAAACTAATATCGAACAGCAGACACATTGGTAATATTTAAAGATTTAGGAGTCATCAGGCAGGACTTCATTCTCATTGTCTTCAGATAATGTAATGATGGAATCTAGGATCTTGAGACTTACATAGGTTAAAATAATTTTCATGGAAATTTACTGCTTTATAGCAGTTATACCACAGTGCAATATTAGTTCCACTGTTTAACAGTACATATTTATCTCTCAGGCTTATATTTCAAAATATTTTCCATTTCCAAAATAATAGGTATTTTAAATTGTCTACAGGAATTCAACAGCTGCTTTCTCAATTTTCATGGTGTGAACAGAAACCACTACTTAAAATGGCAGGGAAAAATTTGAGGACTATGTGCAAATCAGGTCTGTGAATAATGGTCATTACCAGGGATACATATTGCTGGGGAGCTGTTAAGCAAGAAATTTGAAACATTTTTTTTTTCTTCAAATGGAAGATCTTATTCTATAACTTGAATTCTAATGTTCAATAACAGCTTATGCCTCGTTGGTCACTCCATAAAATGTGTGAGATACGGACCATTACATTCAGGTTCCAGTTGATTGGGTTTTAAGTGTGAAGCTTCAGGGATATTATTCACTGAAGTGGGATGTGAAGTTTAAATATATCACTTTTGTTCCTTTTGACAAACACATCCAACAGGAGCAATGCTTACACCCAAGAAGGCAGAGACTTAATGGGAATGTGGCTATCAGAAAACTGATCAGATCAATCTTGTGCTGATACACACTGCTCCCCCAAATGTGATCTATCCATGTAACAATATCTAGTTCCATCATAAAAAGAAGTCCTGACACATGTTAAAATAGGGTAAGCCTTGAAAACCAATGCTAAGTGAAAGACATAGTCATAAAAGGCCCAAAGTTGTACAATTCCATTTATTTCAACTATCTAAAGTAGGTAAACCAAAAGACAGAAAGTAGATTAATGGTTACCTTGGGATGAGGATAGCTTATTTAATGGATTTGGGGGTTCTTCTTGGGATAATAAAAAAAAATGTTCTGGAATAGATAATCGTGAAGGTTGTACAATTGTGTATCTATCTAATGTCATTGATTTGAACTTTTTACAATAGTTAAAATGGTAGAGATGTTATATTTTACATTATGTGTATTTTCTTGCAATAATAAAAAATCACTCAGGAAAAAATACAGGAAGAAGGGGCAGGCTTATACAGGAAACCACAGTTTGTCTCGAGTGATATTTTTTATAAAGATAAGATCTCTTGAAGCAACAGGTCTCTATAGTTGATCATGGTGTCAAAATTTCTATTATATGCAACTTATTTCTAAATTGAAGTAACAACTACATCTAGAAGAAACTTTAAAATGTTTCCTGAACAAACTTAAAAATCTTTGGAAGAAGCAATACATTTAACTGCTTCCAATTCAGTGGATGTTAGTCTAATAGAGAATGATCAGTCTTTCAGAAGACCATGGGTGTAGACAGCTTCTCTCTTGAAGAAAGTTGGTCAAATTCTTCCAAGTCTGGAGCATCATGTGATGGCAGAGAGCAAGGTATTCCCTTGGATGGGCTCTGTACCTGGGGAGTTCTTGTCAACCACTGTAGAACATGGATATGAATAGCTGATGGAAATAAAAAAGAAATTGAAATTTAAAGACATTTTTGCACTTATATAAAATATCTGGAATAAGTATATTTTTAAAGATAGAAAATAGATGAGAAATTTCCCACAATTAGGAAACAGGACATGAGAAATTTTTGACTGGTGAAAACAGAATTTTTGTTAGCTGTATGATAAATTTTGTGAAAAAAAGATAGTGATAGTTATAGAATACTGGTAGGAAAATTAATGTCCTTGAACTTTATAGTTAAAAATGATAAAATAGTAAAATTTATTTATATGTATATATTACCACAATTTAAAAAAATGAGGATAGGTGCTGGGTGGGGTGGCTCACTTCTCTAATCCCAACAACTCAGGAAGCTGAGGCAGGAGGATCACAAGTTCAAAGTCAGCCTCAGCCACTTAGTGAGGCCCTAAGCAATTTTGTGACACTCAAAATTTAAAAAAATAAAACAGAAAGGGTTAGGAATGTGGCTCAATGATTGAGAGTTCCTGCATTCAATCCACAGTTTTGACCCCCTCAAAAAGAGAGAGAGAGAGAGAGAGAGAGAGGGAGGAATGGCACTGAAGGGTGGGTCTGCTTGATCTCATTTTGAAGTTCTAGACTGAACTCCCCTATCAGTCAATACTGGTTGTGGCTTCTTTCTTGCCTGGGATAGCAATGTATAGGTGCATTCTGCTCTTGCTTTTATGGATCCCATAGTCAATTAGATTATGAAATATATGAAACAATAGGAAAAAATATTATTCACTGAAGTGGGATGTGAAGTTTAAAAATATCATGTTTGAAATATTGCCTTAGATGGTAATGTCTACATGTTACTCAACTTGAAATACAGAATGTCAAATATGTTATTTTGATCTGAACCAGGATCAATTAAATGGGTAAGAAAACAACAACAACAACAACAACAAAACTTACCATTATTTTCTTTGAAAATTTATTTCTTTTCATTTTAATATTTTAAAGTAGTATATTCAGAGATTATTGTTCTGATACAGCATATTCACATGATCAGAGGAAGTTATTTTGTATGTAATACCCCAATGTTCACCCTGCACCCTTATTTTAGGTATGTATTGTGTATACCCATGCCTAAATATATATTTCATGTGGACAATTATGGTCCAGAAGAAATTCAATTTGTATGTTATCAACAAGTGGAAACTGAAGTGGAAAATTGAAGCTACTTTCTGAATAATTCAGTATTCACCACTTTCACTGAAAATATAGATATTTGATTTTAAAATGTAAATTTGTGTGCATGCCTTAAGAATTGATTAAATATATTTTATTTGGAAAATCACTTCATTCTTGAAACATGATTTTTATACATTATGTTTCTAAATAATCAATATTCCTAACATCTTGTGGTATTTTCAAATTTTCATGCATTATTATGAAAAAATAAATTACCAAACAGAATTATTCACATTTCCTTGTTCTCAATACACTGAGTTATTTAGCTATGGTCCAAAATTTAATTCCCATGTATTTACAGAAAAAATAAGGGGAGTCTTTGTGGTATTTCATTAACTAGAAATATTATTTATTACTGTTCACAGAAAACTTAGATTAGAAACATTCAATTTTGTTCAATTTTAAGATGTTAATTCTTTATGACCTAAGTTGTAAAGAAGAAAAATTAGTCATATTAAGCTATTGAATTAATTATCCAGATGATTTAGCCTCTCGAATACTTAAAAAATTGGGGCAAAAAAATTAGAGTATATCTACTTGCCTCCTTTCTACTTCCTTCAATAGACACTACAATTTATTCTTTTTTCTGTTCTTCCTTGCAACTTGGGTTGACTGAAGCCCATGAATCCAAATAAACCACACGCTAAAGCAAAAGGGCACAACCTGATGTTTCTGGGACTAATGCCTTTTTATTCCATTCCACATTCTACTGAAAGAATCCCCCAAAGCTCATTATGTGTTCATCATTATCATGGCGCAGAAGGTCAGGTCCACCCTCATTATTCACAGCAGAATTTTAGATGGGAGAAGAGAGAAAGATTTGCCCTGTCGCTCAGCACTGCATGACCCCCTGTGGAAAGGTCATCAGGACCTCTCACCAGGGGAGGTGCTCCTCTACTCTTTGCTGTGGCAAACCTTGTCATTTCTGTGTCATTCACAGCTGTAGCTTTATGAGCAGACATAACAGGTCTGCTCACATTTAAAAGCTTCACTAGGTAAATAAGATGAATTTTATTTTATTCTACTCTGCTACTGCCTAAAGTTTTGGCTTCAGCTGGCAGGGTCCAGTGGCCTACTTAGATATTCAGATTATTCAGATTAAAATAGCATCTAAATACTACAGAGACCTCTCTCAACTAGCACTGATATACATAACACACACACACACACACACACACACACATAAAAAAAAATCTTGTACATTGGGTTCTAATTCATCTTAACCTTGGCTCCCAGAAACTTGTTCAAACTGAATCGTATTCACAAATTGTCACCAAATACAAAAAAAAAGTTACTGCCTAAGTTTTTCAAGCTAAACAATAGCTGCATGTAGAGTAACAGGAAGTGCCTTCATCAGCTGGGTCTAGTGTAACAAAATAACAGACTGGGTGGCTTAAACAAGAATAATTGCAAACTGAGGAGAAAGAGTCAAATACAGGTAGTCTAAAATTCTCATTTTGCAACACTGATGAAATTGAGGGAGAGGGTGGTGAGACCTTAAAGACCACTGTCACATTATAGCCTTGCGATTGCTGTTATTGTGCTACCACAGAGGCTATGCATGGGGGTTATGTTGATAATGATTTAAGGACGTTCAGACCTGATGACTGTAATCCCAATTGAAATCACAATCTCATTTCTTAATAGAAATGTTCAATGTAGGTTAATGTGGTTTACTCATTAGCCATTCTCACCCCTGAGTTATTACCAGGCTTCTGAGAAAAACCATTCATCAAGATAATTATGCTTTGCAGTTTAGTGCAGGATTAAAACCAACTATCTGATTTTTTTAGGAAAAAAATAAGTTTTTCACTTTCAAGAACATTGACATAGTTATATATAGGGACTTGGACTCTAGTGTAATTAAAAAAATCAGATAGTATTTGTTTCAAATATTTAAAAACTTAGTGAAGCCTTTGTTGAAAGAGCAAGCTATTTCTCCTCTAGAAAACAGCAGAAAAAAAATTCAGAGGAAAAAATACATATTTTAAGTGAAGATGAGGAATCTCAATTAGAACACAAAATTTACCAAAAATCATTTAATACATGGGCTCTTGAAGTATTAACCTTGCTTTGCATGATGTCTTGGCACCTCCAGGGCTCCTCTTGATGTGAGTGTACAGCACCAATGGTGGGAATGGCATGCATGACATCAGGTATGTCCCTTTATTTTCTTTTTGTGTCAGTTGGATTTTTGTTGCTGTGATCAAGATACCTGGGAACGATTTAGAGAAAACAGGTTATTTTGGCTCATGGTTCAGAGGTTCGGTCCATGGTCAATGGGCTAAACTGCTCTGATCCCAAGGTGAGGGGAACATCAGAATGGAAGGAGGTGGTGGAGAATCTGTGCACACGAAGTCAGGAAGCAGAGGGAGAGAGGGAAAAGGACCACTGGGAAGATGCAGCCTCCCAGGGCATGTCCCAAGGACCCACCTCCTGCAGTCACAGTTACCATCCGCCTGCAGTTACCATCCAGTGAGTCCATTCAAACTACGATGGACCAATTAGGTTACAGCCCATATAATCTAATGATTTCACCTCCAAATATTCCTGCACTAACACAGGAACATTGCGGGGATTAACATCTTAGATCCAAACCATAATTCTCTTTATCTACCCCCATCCTTCCCTCTTTCTTTCCTTTCTTTCTCTCTTTTTCTTTTTCTCTTTATCTTCCTTTCTTTTCCCCTTTCTTTCCTTTGTCTTTCTCCCTCTCTCCCTCCCTCTCTCTCTTTCTCTTGCTTGCTTTCCATGCCAGAAATTGAACTGCAGCCTCAGACATCCCACGTCCCTGCTGTACATCTGAATTTTCTAATTTGTAACCTATGAAAATATTTATTTATCCTGAAAGGTTTTTTTTGGCATCATGAAAAATAAAAATATGATACTTTATTAGAAAGTATCTGAAATAAATTGTATCTCTTTCTATAATTAACTTCAGATAATGCTTTTGAATCTCCCCATTTGACATTGAAGTCCTTCATGAATTTATTTAGCCAACAAATAGCTCTTGATCATTGTCTATATTCCCGGGAGCTCTAGCATCACTGACTTGGCTCTCCTGTCTTACCTCCCAACACACTGGTCATTGTAACCAAGGCTTTCATATTCCTGTATTTAGGTCTTAACAAAAAGAAAGAGGATGCTCTTTTTTTAAGAGAGAAAGAGAGAGAAAAGAGAGACAGAGAGATAGAGAAAGAGAGAGAAAAAATTTTTTAATATTTTATTTTTCAGTTTTTGGTGGACACAACACCTTTATTTTATTTTTTTTAATGTAGTGCTGAGGATCAAACCCATCACCCCGCATATGCCAGGCAAGCGTGTTACCATCTGAGCCACATCCCCAGCCCAAGGATGCTGTTTTATTTGAATTCTCCTGTCATTTTTATATTAAATGGATGATGTATTCTAGAAACCTTGAATGCTTGTCCATGTTGATCTCTTCTCTGAGATGGCCTGTCTCCACACACATTGTATCTCTTACATATTTGTGAAGTCATTTTATGCCAGTTGCAATCTCTAAAGCAGATAAAGACCAGCTAGAAATGTCTTTTTTATTCCCAGGCTAGATTTCTTGTTATTGCTTTTGTTGTTTTTGCTGTTGTTGTTGTGGTTGTTGTTGCGGTTGTTATGTGGTATGCAGAATCCAACCCGGGGCTTTGTGAACACAGAGCAAGTGCTTTAGCAGAGAACTACATCCCCAGACCCTGTAAATCTTCCTAGCAGTGTGGAATCCATACCTCTGTTCTCAGAACAGTGATTAGGGTAGAACTACATATGTAGTACACATAGAAGCCCGGAGGATGGTCTGAAGGTAGACCTAAAAAATTATCTATACACTGTTTCCTTGTCTTTTAGTCATTCAGGGTTCCATATCGTCCCAAAGAAGATATAACTCCCCTGACAAAAGAGCCCATATCACAATCTTTACACATCAAAAATACCTGGAAGATGGCTAAATTGGCTCTGCTTAAATACATTTTGCAACCCTTTTATAAACCTAAATTTCTTTGTGTTTTAGAATGAATACCTATAAATAAATCAAAAGAATAATGTTTATAACAATAGGGCACAGCATGTTTAAATTCTACGTATTTATTAGATGACCTTATTTCCAATTATTTATTTACATTTTAGTAGCTTTCATGGGATCTTCTTCTTATCATGAAACATGATATTAAAATATAATCATATGTTATAAAATATATTAGGCCTGTAAATGAAGAATGTTAAGATTTTTCCAATTTCTGCTGGACTATACAAATAGTATTTGATATTTAAAACTATGTTTACCTGAGATTTTTCTGTTGTATTATTATCACTTTGAAACAATTTGAACACTGGCTTTCTTATTTATGATCTACACTAATGTGTCTGGGTATGTCTTTGAGCCTCAGTTTGTTAATATTTGTAACGGATTCTGCATTAGTATGTTCCTCCAAGGATTTTTTTATTGATTAATAACACATAAAGTGTTTTGAACCTGCTTGGTTTATGATAAGCAATATGCATATGACTATTAAATAATTGGACATCCACAGGTGACAGGGAGGCATTGGTTAGAACTGAGGTGCTGGGAATTTCAACAATGTTTTTTTAAGTTGACCTCTTGCAACTAGGGATCACAGTAGAAGTACTATAAACCACTAAATAGGTCTTCCCCAACTGACAAATGCCACATTTTCCAAAATTTCATTCAGTGATCCTTCAGTAGGAATCAAGAACACAGAAAATTGATGTAATGTAGATTGGTTCTAGAAAGTCTACTATTTATTTAACCACAGAAAATATGTTACAAAGAGCCAAGTAAAATTTTGAAAATTTACTTAGTATCATACATGCATGAACGAAAGACAAACAACACCCCCCCAAAAAAAAAGATTAAGTAAAATATGTCCCGCTATTGTTTAATCCATTTCATTAATCCCAGATATAATTTAAAGCTAGATAAATTCACCTCACATATCTTCCTTTGCTCTCTAAATATTGTTCCTTACCTTTCAGGTTCCCGGGGTAGCTGAAGTTTTTTATAAAACCTGAAACATTCCATTGCACTTTTCAAAGCCTGTTTTACAATTAAAGAGCATTTCTTTCTTTTAAAGTTATTCATTCCTTTCAAACTGGCATAATCAAAAAGGTGTCACTTTCTTTGCGTCCAGAGAAGTACAGTTTTTGAGTGCTCATCCTACTGAAGGCTGTTGACTTTTGAAAGTGAAAACAGGATAATCAAATGCCTTTCTCCATGGGGGGCTGGGAGTGGGGGGGATTGACACACAGTCCATAGCTAAAACCCTCACTCTTTGTCCAATAACAATTGATGTCTTTTAACTATGACACGGTAGCTACCGTTTCAACCCTTTTTTCATGTTTTAATTTATTATAGTTAATTATACATGATAGTAGAATATATTTTGATAAATTTTACATATATGGAGTATAATTTCCCATTCTTCTGGTTGTATATGATGTAGAATCACATTGGTTGTGAACTCATGTTTGCACATAGGATAGTGATGTCTATTTCATACTACTACCTTTCCTATTCCCATTCCCCTTCCCTTCCCTTCATTTCCTTTTGTCTAATCCAAAGTACTTTTAGTCTTCCCTAACACAACTCCTCTTATTGTGAAATTAGCATTGACATATCAGAAAAAAGACTTCGATTTTTTTGGGACTGGCTTATCTCACTTAGGATGATATTCTCCAGTTCCACCCATTTACTTGCAAATGTCATCATTGTATTATTACTTTTTTGTGGCTGATTAATATTCCATTCCATTTGCATGTTGAAGGGCATCTAGGTTGTTTCCTTAGTTTATCTCTTGTGATTTGAGCTGCTATAAACATTGATGTGACTGCATCACCATAATAATGATGATTTAAAGTTGTTTGGGTATAAACTGATGAGTGGGATAACTGAGTCAAATTGTGGTTTCATTCAAACTTTTCTGAGGAATCGTCATACTACTTTCCAGAGTGGTTGCACCAATTTGCAGTCCCGCCAGCAATGCATGAATGAACATTTTTTCCTACGTCCTCACCAACATCGATTGTTGCTTGCATTCTTGATAAATGATTTGCATTTCTCTAATTGCTAGAGATGTTGAATATGCTTTCATATTTTGTTGACCAATCATATTTCTTATTGGGGGAAGTACCTGTTCAGTTCCTTGGCCCATTTATTGAATTTTTTTTTTTGGTGTTAAATTTTCTGCGTTTTTATATATCCTGGAAATCAATGCTATATCTGAGGTACAGGTGACAAAGACTTTCTCCCATTTTGTAGACTCCCTCTTCACTTTATTGATTGTTTCCTTTGCTGTTAAGAGGCTTTTTAGTTTAACTCCATCACATTTATTAAGTCATGATGGAAATTTCTTGCAGAAAGGACTCTACCAAGGTGCCAGAGACCCTAAGGTGAAAGAGGTTCAGGATACTCTTGGGGGCAGAAGGTAGATTGTCTTTCTGTGTTCATCAACAGGTCACTGTATCGAAGCATTCAATAGCCTGGACTTCTTTTGTTAGGCTTGGCAGGAAAATCCAGAAAGAAGTTAGAATTTTTGTCCCAAACATTTGGTTAAAACTCTTTCTTAAAAGAATCAGTTGCTTTTTTGATATGGCAGTTAATTTTGCTAAAAGTAATTGCTGAATCCTCCTTCTGTGATTTGGTTTGACTCAACATCTTACTGTACAAGCCCATGTTTGAGGAATGAAAATCATCAGATTTCATAGGTACTGCCCTGAGGTATATTGTGGAATTATATATAGAGACAACCCTTAACTTCTCTTTTATTGTGAAATATCTTCAATTTATTAAATTAATTGATGAGGTGTAGAAATAATTTGGCTGAGGTTTTATGCTATAAATTTAGCTGTTAAAATATCTTGTTGAAAAAATGTTTATAAATCATTAACTACAATATTAATGTATAAAATTGCGTGCTTTTTTGATTGACTTTACAAGTGCAATGTTATCATTCTATTATTTCATTTTCCTTAGCTTATCAAATTGTAGCTAAATGCATTAAATTCTAGCAACCATTATATCATTAATCAAAATGCAAAATATGTTAAAATATGGTATAAATCTTTATGGAGCTAAAGTACAGATACTAAGGCACAGATCAAAAATATTTTCCCCAATTTAACAATGTCCAACTTTCTTTGAATTAATAATAAAACAACATTTTAGGGCACATTTTCAAAACAAGAAAGGAAATTATCCAATACAAATTTCCATTCTTTGTTTGAAAAAAAAAATTGGCATTAGTTTTGTCTAAAGCTTGTTAATAGTTTTTACAGAGAAAACATGTACTTTTTGTTTAGTTTTTACAATTATATTTTCCAAGATTTCAATGTGGCCTTATTTTTTTGTTACAGCAAAGAGAAGATATTAAATGCAAAATATTGTATTTAAATGCAAATGTTAGAATTGAATGTAACAGAAGGCCATAATTTGCCATGGGATCCTATGAATACTCATTAAACTGAAGAAGTGCTAGTTTATTATTTATGAATTCATTTTAAGAGTTGGTACAAATGGGAATATTCAGGTAGTTCACTGTCAGAAATATGTATTTGTATGAATGTACACATATTACGTATGTAATATATATGTATATACATATATATCTACTTATTGTCAAAGTATAGACAAAATAGCTTTACAGAAATGTAACAGTACACATAGTGAATATTTCAGCTTCATTTTCATATTCCAAGAAAAAAATTTATAGGTTAGAAAACTAAAAATAAGAAGATGGCATTTATATACTTTTTAATAAAATTCCTGAAACTAATATTAAATTTTATTTAAATCTTTCCAGAAAAGAGTCTTCAAAAGCCATTCCATCACACACTTAGGAAATTTCACTGACTCACAATTTGTCATGTCTTGATTTTTAGGGCCAACTCATCCCAGTCTTTTGCTCTCATAGTTGCTTGTTGAAAATCAAATATAATAACCTTGGACTCACCCTCTTTGCCTGACTTTCTTCTAGCCTCAGAGACCAAATCACTCATTTTCTTCTACATGGTTATGCTAAATCATTTTCAGACATCAAGGTGAAACTCGGGCTAGGAGGGTCATCATGAGATTGTGTGGGCAGGTAGGCAGCTTGGGCAAGTTTACCTCACATGAATATCTTCATTGCCTTGATCATAGTGATGAAAGCAGTTTTCTTAGGGTTCTGGGTTTCAGTTGTGATCCAGCTTCCCAAGGTTGCAGAGACCTGAAATATTCATCAATCCAAGGGTGTTGTGCACAAAAACAGGCTGCACCTGGGATATGAATTAATCCAGTCTTTCAAAATTATCAGATGTCTTTATATTGTTGTTATTTTCTTCTCTAACAATTAAATTCAAGTCACTGAGGTGTACAAACATGTAGACATATGTTCTTACAGATTCTTGATAAGATCAAATTTAAAAATTTGAAGCATGCTATACAAACACAGTGAAGCAAAAATAAGCATACTTTTCCACATGTGAAAATATTTGACCCACGTCTCTCTCTTCTCAGTCTATACCCAAGGACTTAAAAACAGCATACCAGAGAGACACAGCCACATTGATGTTTATAGCAGCACAACTCACAATAGATAAACTGTGGAACCAACCTAGATGCCCTTCAATAGATGAATGGATAAAAATAAATGTGGGTTATATACACAATGGAATATTACTCAGCAATAAAAGAGAATAAAATCATAGAGTTTGCAGGCAAATGGATGGAGTTAGAGAAGACAATGCTAAGTGATGTTAGCCAATCCCAAAATACCAAATGCCAAATGTTTTCTTTGATATAAGTAAGCTTATTCATAGTGGGACTGAGAGAGGGAGCATGAAAGGAATAAACAAACTCTAGATAGGGCAGAGGGGCTAGAGGGAAAGGAAGGGGCCTGGGGTTATTAAAAATGGTGGAATGTGATGATCATTATTATCCAAAGTACAGGTATGAAGACACAAATTGGTGTGAATATACATTGTATACAACCAGAGATATGAAAAATTGTGCTCTATATGTGTAATAAGAAGAGTAATGTATTCCGCTGTCATATATAAATTAAAAAATTTAAAAAGTAAATATCAAAGGACAACAATAACCAAAGAAGTAGAACATAGAATGTACTAGAAGCTTCTTATTATTTCTGTGCATTGGCTACTGCTCCACAAAGAGCTCTACCCTAATCTCTCATTCTGTTTTTTACTTTTGCTACTTTTCCAAATTCTTATATGTGAATTGTACAGAGCACGTTCTTCAGTTTCTAGATTTTGTTTCTTAAGATTTTTAATGAATTTTATTTATGTTACCACATGCAGAAAGCATTTGCTTATCCTCCTTATAGATTGATGCTCTGTTAAGTAAATATTCCACATCATAGTCAACCTATAAAAGTGTTCATATAACTAGATAAAATTGTTAAAAAGTAATAATTGCTTCTAATTTTGGCAGCTACAATTAGAACTCCTTGAGCATAAATATGATTTTTCATTGAATATGTACATAGAAGCGCTGCGACTTGGGATATACATGTGTTGGATTTACTAACTTTTGACAATAGGGCTTTTTCTCACATAGCTGAATCTATTTGCTCTCCTATGTGCAGAGTCCCTGAGTTCTTATGCAACATTCAAATAAAGACTTGGTTTTGTCTATACCATTTTAGCCATGCCACTGTATTTGCATCAGTATCCCATTGTGACATTCATATGCTTTTCTTTATTGTAAAGAATTACTTCTGGATAAATGTACTCATAATTTTGCATTATCTCTATTGGTTAATTGTCTTTCCACTATTATATTAGGTTGCTCTTATTTTTTATTTATTAGTTTATGCAAAGTTAAACTATATTTTAGGTATGAATTATTTAGGTACTTAGCATGTTGCAAATGGCTGTTCTGATTCTATTGCTCACAATTCTTTCCTTATTAATTTTGTCTTCTGGTGAACTTTCCACAAACTTTGAGAAAATCTTAAAAATTAAATGTAATAGATAATATTAACATGGTCTTTCATTTTTGACTAAAATTTAGGAAAAATATTGCACTAATATCTCAGCCTATTCACATAGTCAAAAGCATGCTGTTTTTCCTTCTATAAGATTTACAGTTTTGTCTTTTACATTAAAAAATTATTTAATTTTGTACTAAGCAATTTTTGTATATCATATGTTTGGCATTGAAATTCATTTTCCCATATAAAATTTTACTGATATAGAACCAATTTTGGAAAATAGGACCTTTCTGTGTTTGTTTCCATTTTTGTGTCCTGAATCAAGTCTCCACAAACCTGTACACCAGGATCTAAGATATCTATTCTTTACCATTTGTCCATATATGTATCCAGTACCACACTGTATTCATTACTATAGCTTTAACCATGAGTTATCTATATATAATTTTTGATATCTAGAGAGGTTGCATTGCAGTAATAAAACATGTATTTTGTGGTTTTAATTTGACTGAGGGTCACATTTTTATGTTTTTTATTTCTCCATATGTACTTTATTTTTAATATTTTAGTGCATAGTGGAAATTGTGGATGATACATTATAAACTGTTTTTTATTATGTTGCTCTGAAGTTTATCTTGGGTTTTGCCTTGGAGGGCAATTAAACTACCAGCAATTATTGTACATTTTGTGAAATTTTTGGTTTCGGATTTTTCAAAGTAAGTCTCTTTCCTTTTGAAGTTTTATCTTAGGCATATACCTTGGGTTCACTTGTGGCCCATATACCTATGTTCTGCCTCTTCTAGGCATTCAATTGAAAATTTATGAAGCCCCTCTTACTGGGCAGGATTAAATCCCAGAATATTTTTCTAATTTCTAGAAAGTTGCTTAAATCTTTTTAATTATAATTTTTAGTCTAATATTTGTTGTTTTACCTCTGATCTTCTTTGGAAAAATTGAGTTTAGACATCAGGCAATTTTATCAGATACTAGAATGAATATTTTGAGAATTTGTCTATGTTGCTTTCTCCTTTTTCCGGTGTTTCTTCTCTCAACTTTATTATTATTATTTTTTATGGAAGCTCTAACAATTCATGCAATTGCTGATCCTTGAAGCCAACAAATTTGCAACTTTGGGCTGCAATATGCTTATAAGTGTATGACTCTGTAGAGCTTTCTTCCTCTGGAACTTCTGCTGTCTTTGTCATGGCCCGATTTTCATACTCTCTTATTATTAGTATATGCCAATCACAGTCTGTAGCTGGTTCGTGTTTCCTGTTGTTTAGTCAGTTTAGATTCTTTACCTACACTTCAAATAAGCTTTCTTGGAGATAAGAATGATGTTAAGAATTATTTTTCTAACTCAGAGAGCAGTCCAGTTTCCTTTCCAAATTGTTACAAATACCCACTGTTATCTACAGTGACCATGCAGTCTGAACATGGGTGTTCATCCTGACTCAAACACTCATCATACCACACCTCTTTCAAATTCTTATTTCGTGAGTATGTACAGAATTTTGGTCCCTTAGCAAAACTGAATAGAGAACACACACTTGTTTATATATGGTTTAATGCTTCAATTAGTGGTATAATAATTTGAGCTGGACTTAACACTTTTCCTCAAGAATACTCTTTAGCCTTCTCATACTGATATTATCCATACTCCCTCTTCCCTTTATTGTAAGTAATCCTTGCTTTCCTGCTTCTCTAAATAAAGCTCTGCTCATGCCTCAAAAAAAAAAAAAAACAAACAAACAAACAACAACAAAAACACAAAACTTTGGAGCTTTCATAATTATTAACATGCACATTTCCTAAATACTAAAACCAAGGAGAAATATGCTATACCGAAGGCATGCATTTTCACTGAAAAAAAAATAGATTTAGATTGTATAAGTATGTTTTGAATATGCAATGATACCAACAAAAATATGGCAAAATCAAAATTGGAATATTGTCATAAATGTAAATTCCTGGATGGGATTCATAGTAGGAAGAGCAAAATGAAATTGTTGAAGATGATAAAATAATCAATCTTGATGCAAATTTGAAGAAACATGAATGAATTCATTAGAAAGGAAGTGAAAGCCATCTCTTTCTCAGTTGAATATTGAAGTAATTAATTTGTCTTCCTTTGATAAAGTGCATTTCCAGAATGGAGTCTAGTTAGTAAAGGGTGCAGCTTCTGCAGCTCTTTTTGCTCCTGAGATGCCACCAGGGCAGCAAATGGAAGAATTCCGGTGGTGTCCAGTGACTGAAGGCTCCACAATGAAGTCTACAGTTTGGTCAATCTAATCTCTGGTGAGCAGCTGCTTTTATGATCTTAGACTTGTCACTTCTGTCTGTTTTTTCTTTTATCTTCTCACAGAGCTATTCACAATTCTAATCACATGTGCCTATGTCATTGCAGCACCAGAAGATTAATTGCTAAATGTCTCCCTGGAGCTCAGGAGGAAAAGGACATTAATAAAAAAAAGAGCTGCCAAAAGTGTTGCACTGTCACATTTTTTTAATATCAGAATATCTAGTAGGCTCTTCCACACATTTTCATTTGTCAAAGTCTTGCTCATCTTCCAAGGCTAGCTTAAATTTCACCCTCCTTTGTGAGGATTTTCTTCATATTCAGTCAGAATAAATCAAAAGTAAAATCTCCTCAAAGCGCCCTAAAATTTAGTTTTCACTTTGGATCCAAAATTGTTCACAGTCCTTTTATACCATGAAAACACTTTGTTTCTATTTCAAATACTCTCTTAGGGTTCCCAGTTAGGTAAATAAGACATTTTAAAACATTCTTAGTTAAGTTTAGGGAAATTTTAGCTCCATTTGTCCTTTTGTGAATCCCATAGACCAAAAAAAGTGAAAGCATCGATTGCTAGAGTATCATCAACCCTGTGTCCTTCATCTACCTGCACTCTAAGATCAAACTAAGAAAAAAGTGAGGGTGAGAAAAACATCTGGCCAAAGAACAAAGAAAGAATTGCAAGGATTGAATAAGAACTTCCTTCATTGTGACTCATGTGGCAGAGGTGACCTTTGGCAGACATTTCCTTAGGAGTGAAGGTATTCTAAAGCTCCTCTTTGTTTAGTTTTGTTTTCTTAGTTGTAGTTGGACACAATACCTTTATTATATTTATTTATTTTTATGTGGTGCTGAGGATGGAGCCCAACACCTTGCACGTGTTAGGTGAACGCTGTAGTGCTAAGCCACAACCCCAGCCCCCCACACTTTGCTTATTACACCTTTTAACAAGGTTGTGTTGGGTAATGTTATGGTTTGGATGTGAAGTGTCCCCCAAAAGCTCCTATGTGAGAAAATGCTAGAAGGTTCAGAGGAGAAATGATCGGGCTCTAAGAGTCTTAACCCAATCAGTGATTTAATCCCCTGATAAGGATTAATGAGTGGTAGCTGAATTGGTGAGGTGTGGTTGGAGGAGGTGGGAATTGGACAGTGGCTTTAGGGTATATCTTTGTATCTGGCTAGTGGGCTCGCTCTCTCTCTCTCTCTCTCTCTCTCTCTCTCTCCTATCTGATCGTCATGTGAACCACTTCCCTATACCACACTCTTCTGCTATGACATCCTGCCTAACCTCAACCCGGAGGAATGGAGTAGGCCCTCTATGGACTAAGACCTCTGACACTGTGGCCGCCTAAATAAATCTTTCCTCCTCTACAGTTGTTCTGGTTGGGTCCTTTAGTAACAGGAGTGAAAAAGCTAACTAAAGCAGGTAACAATAATAAAAATAATGGTTAAAACTGGACTCGTAAAGTATTGGAATGAGTACATATGAAGGACCATTAGCAGTCATAAGCAGTGTCTATTCTGCTCCTTTGTGCAAAGATGCTCTATTAGAAAGTATATATTATTCTTAATGTTAATTTACTGCCCTGCCAAATCTCTAATATGGACTATGAGCATCTTCTTTTTCTCCAAATAAGTCTTTTCCAAAGCTACCTATTTTTTTTTTCCATTTTCAGGGAGCTTACTTGATATGCAAAGATTTTAGAAAATTTTGGAAGGGGAATAGAATTATTTTATGATAGTATACAATTCATCCATCAGTCCTTCAGAATAAGAAGGGTATAACATACATAAGTAGGTTCATAAAGTGCATTTTTTAAAATATCAGCTTTTCCATGACTAATTATTTATTCAAACACCAAATTCCCACATTACAAGTGAAATTAAACTAATAATTTTGTTTGAATAAAAATAGAAACCCAAAGGCAGTAATAGGACATAGACAAAACATTAAACATTCATAGAACTCTGATAAGGAATTATGAATGTCAATGAAGAATTAAAGATAATATTCAGAAGGAAGACATGCCAAATTATTTATTTATCAGTACTGGGGATTGAACCCAGGGGGATTTAACTGTTAAGCCACATTCCCAGCCCTTTTTATTTTTTATTTTGAGACAGGGTCTCACAAAGTTGTTTAGAGTATCACTAAATTGCTAAAGTTGTCTTTGAGCTTGCAATCTTCCTGTCTTAGCCTCCCAAGAAGCTAGGATTATAGGCATGCACCACCATACCTAGTAATACTTTAATGTAAATTATTGGAACAAAGTTTCCTGCCTTATGGAGAAATATTCTGATGTACTATGATGTGCTAACCTAGTCTGATTTACTTGAATTAATAAATCAGTATGCATGTGTATGTGTGGTTATGTATTCTTTTTGGATCTACATGATAGTAGCATATATTATATTATACATACATGGAGTATAACTTATTCTATTTAGGATCCCATTCTTGTTGAATATGATGTCAATTTACCCTAGTCATATATTTATATATAAACATAGGAATGTTATGTCTAATTCATTCTACTAAGACATTTTCTTAGAGCCATTTTATGTTCAAAGCAAAAAAGAAAGGTACAGCTGTTTCCTATGTATCCCTTGCTTCACACATGTGTAAGCTCTCTTATTAGCAATATCCCCTGCCAGAGTGATACATTTGTTACAACCAATGAATGTGCATTGAAAATTCAAGATCACCCAGACTCCAATTTACATTATGGTTCATTCTTTATGTTCTAGGTTCTATTAGCGTGTAATGACATTTATCAACTATTTTAATGTTATATATTTTTACTGCCCTAAAAATCTGTGTTCTGTGTCTTCATTTGTCTTCTACTCAAAGTCTCAGACCACCACTAATCATTTTTACTGTCTCATAGCTTTGTCTTTTATGAAATGTCGCATGTTTGGAATCATACAGTACACTACATTCTCAGGTTGTCTTTCACCTAATAATATGCTCCTAAGGTTTTCATGTCTTTTCCTGGCTTGATAGCTCATTCTTTTGTAGTGCTGAATGATGTCTATGATATCTTGTAGTCTAGATGAACCTCATTTTCTATCCATTTACATATGGAAGGACATCTGTTTCTTCCAAATCTTGGCAATTATGAAAGAAGTGCAGGTATTTGTGTGGCGATGTGGTTAAAACACTCTTGAGTAAATACTAAGGAGTGTGCTTGCTGGGTTGAATAGTGAAGGTGTGTTTCATTTTGTAAGAAACTGCCAGTCCTCCAAAGTGGCTCTGACTTTGTGTGTTCCACAGGCAATGAACACAAGTTCTTGTTGTCTCAGGTCCTCATCAGCATCCCTCTTGTTGGGGTTCTATATATTTTGACATTTTGATGAATGTGTAGTAGGCTCTGAGATTTGAATTTGCAATTTCTTGATGACTCATGATGTGGAGCATCTGTGTATCTTGTTTGGTGAAATATTCTTTCAGGTCTTTGGTTCTTTTCCTCATTAAATTGATATCTTATTGAGGAGTTTTAAGAGTTCGTTGTGTATTTGGAATACAGTCCTTCATTAGATGTGTGCTTTGCCGATATTTTGTCCCAGTTTCTGACTTGTATTCTCATTCTGTTGACATTAACTTTACAGAACAGTAGATTCATATTTTAACGAAGATGAGTTTGTCAGTTATTGTGGTGGATTGATCATGTCTTTGTGTCTTTGGTTTTTTACTTGATATTCATCACTATATCCAAGCTTTTAGTAAATATCTGCACATGGTTTTGGAGAGTTGAATGATCTTCTATGATACATTCCTAGGGGGAACTGGGATTCCTGGTAAATAATTTTGATTACTACATCCTTTCCCATATTTAAATGTTTAAGAAATATTTGGAGAGGTTTAATGATTTTCTAAATCTTGTCTCACTAATGAATGAGAGATAAAAATCACCTAGCCCATCAAATTAGACTTTAATGGTTTCCTTAGGTGAGGAAGAACACAAATAAAACAGTATAGAAAGTGTAAACTGACACCAACTTTGAGAAAACGAGCCAATTAAATAATTGGCCTATGATAGATTTTACTCCCTACTAATATTTGTGGTTATTTGGGAGCTTTGTTTTTTCTTAGCCTTTTCAGAAAGTGCCAGAAGAAAATATCTTGAAAAATAATCTACTAGTTATTGTTGCCTATTGTTATTAGAGGGCATGAGTATTATAATTATCAACAAAACTCTAGGGCATTCTAATGTAAGAATGCCTCAAACCAACTACACACACTTTATACATACATACAAATTGATTTTTTTTCCTCAATTAGTTTACCTGGACTTTTGAGTGACGTTTAATTTTACTTTCAAGTTAAATACAGAATTGATTCATAATAAACATAATCACATTTTCTAATTTAATTATGTTATTTATGTATAGCAACAGCAGTTAAAGAAAATGTAGTAACCAGGGGCTTGGTAATTATGGGGCATTAATTTTGGGATCTTACAAATAACACGCCTCGGGGAATATCTGAACCCATATTAAAGTTTCAGAAAGTCAATATTATAGTATAATTTATTTCCTTATATTGCCACTGGACTGAGTTTTGCCTGATTGCTCACAGACTGGTTCCCTCTTAACCAACTCTTTCCCACTCTTTTGGTAGGCAATGGAATGCACTGGGGCCAACTGAGGATGAAGGATGAGAGAAACACGCATCTTCTTCTCTGCTCCAGGAAGCAAGTTTGGAAGTAGCCAAGTCATATCTGCAGCTCTCATTTCCATCAGAAGCCTTGGATGCAGGCCCAGGACAACTCACCTCCCCCTAGAGGTGGCAACAGCTTCCTGTTATTGCTTACACTGGTTGCCACTGGATGTCTGCTGTCACATTTTCCATGTTTTCACTCCTCAATACTCTTCTGTTCTATTCTATTATTCAACAAATCTTTTATTTTTTTTCTGACTGGACTCTACCTGATACTTTGATTTACTAATTCAAGTTTTTTTTTAAATATAACATCATTGTATTTGCACGGTACCAACAAAGCCAGATGGGGTTGGAGTTTTCATAGTACAGACAGAAAAAAATAATAATATTCCATTTATTTGACACAAATTCAGCAATTTAAATTCCCAACTAAAATTATCAACCTAAAGCAAGCATAAATGTGTCTGAGCTCTTACAAGTTGAAATGATTTTCTTTGCTTTGTTCTGCAAGAATCATCTATGTTCACTCCAGTTTGCCTTGTGTTTTAAAATGAGATTTGGCTAGCTTTTTTGCAGTACTTCATCTGTAACAGAGTATTGAATTCAATGTCTGCAGGACATCAGTAAAACTATATGTATTGAATATGTGGGAAAAAGATTATCTTCTAGCACATCAATGCAATCTGGATTATTTTATTAAAGAAGAACAATCACATACCAATGAATTCTGAGATTCTTATTCCTTTCAAGGTTTCACAACAGATAACCATAGAAAAAAGAACTCTCACTCTCACCTAAGCCTGGAGGAGAGGCTTAACTTCAGGTACTTACTTTAATCAATTAGATAGAAAGAAATGCAAAGATCCCCAAAATATAATATAAAATGTTTTCATGCTTTAGTAATAAACTTAAATAAAATCACATCAAATATGCTTTTATTAGACAAAATGAATTAAAACCTTGAGATATCATTACTTACATATAGTTGGAAGACCTCAAAAACCTTCAACAAGGTATATTCAGTGGCAAAGCATTCCTGGGTTCATATATTCATATACTTGAATATATGAATAGAATCAGAATCACATTGAAAGGAAACTAAAGAGAAAAATAAAATAAGTGAATTCAAAACTAATTGAACCAGTTCAATAAATTAAATAATAACTGAAATCAACATTAGTTAGTTTAAAAATAAATTTGTAGAAATTATCTAGGACCCAGCACAAAAACATTAAGATTTTTTTTAAATTCAAGAACAATGAAAGTCAAAATGAGGAGAAAAACACACATCTAATCAGTATTCCTGAGAAAATAGAGAATAGGGAAGAGGAAGAGGCAAAGTTGGAGACATGACAGAATATTCCAGAAATAATTGGAAGTGCAAGAATAACAAGTAGGATAAATAAAGAGAATGCCTGGCCCGAGTATGTCAGAGTGAAAATAGAGATTATCAATGAGAAAACTCAGCTTTACAAAAAGAGCAAAGGCAGAGTATCTTGAAAGACAGGAGAATCGTCCTGCTGCTCACTTCTCCAACACAGGAACAAAACTCAGTGGACTGTGGGAAAAACTGTCTTAAATAGCTTACACTGTGGAAAACGAAAACAGAGCTTACAGATATGTCAACTGGAAGTATCACAGATGATAGCAGTGCAAAGATATTTTCAGGCAAAATGCTCAGATTTCACACCACAGCCACTCTTTAAAGCAAATATTTAAAATTTTTCTGAAAAGCAAAATTAAATTGATCTCACATGGAATTTATGGAATGAAAAAAGGGAGAGGTGAACAGAAAAGGTGGCAAACATTGGCAAATCTGAATGAGCAGACTGGAAAACATAGGCAGGTACTGATCAGTTACAAGCCAAGAGGTTGTGGATGAACTTATGCTAGTATGAATAAGTAATTTTAATTAGCAAAAAGCATCATTAGGAATAAAAGAAATCAGTGCTTAAGTTAGTTTCAACTCAGGGCTGGGGTTGTGGCTCAGCAGTAAAGAGCTCACCTAACACATGCGAGTTGCTGGGTTTGATCCTCAGCACCATGTAAAAATAAATAAATAAAATAAAGAAGGTATTGTGTCTAACTACAACTTAAAAAAAATGAATGTTCCAACTCATCAGAAACAGAGTTAAGTTGATGTACCTAACTACATAGAAAGCAAATTTTTTCAGAAAAAAACACATTAATAAGATAGTAAAAAATTCACAATCACAGTGGGGGTTTTCGATAGACTTTTAAAAAATTTATTTATTTATTTATTTGTTTTAATTAATTATGTATGACAGCAGAATGCACTTTGATTCAGAGCACCAAATGGAGCACAATTTCTTATGTCTTTGTTTGTACACAGAGTCACACCATATCCATACATGTACTTAGGGTAATGATGTCCATCTCTTTCCACCATCTTTCCTACCCCATGCCCCCTCCCTTCTCCTCCCTCTCCTTTGCCCTATCCAAAGTATTGGCTAGACTTTCTTAATAGTTGTAAAACAAATAAAACTGAAAATATCAGTAGGGTCACAAAGGATTTCAATAAACCAATACAAAAGTTAGATCAAGTGTTACAACCATAAAATATGAAGTTTGTGTGGGAATTGGGACACAAAACAACTCTCAAATATTTTCAAAGCAAAATGAAATGTTCTGTGATTATAATGAGTTTGAGTTTAAAGTGAGAGAGATAGAGATCTAGAAAAATCATGTTTGGATACTAGAAAAATAAGCCAATGATCAATAATTTCGGGATAAAGTAATGGAAACTAGGTGACTAGACATAAAAGACAAAATTCTGCTTGTCAAAACCAGCACCTTTAGAGATGCAGCTAAAGCAACATTTATATGTAAATTCATAGTTTGAAATAATTAAATTGGAAAAGAAAGGCTGAGCATTAATGAGTCAAGAACGTAACTTTAGATGTTATAAAGGAAAAGAAAGAGAATAAATCCAAATAAATTAGGATTACATAAATAATGTGAATCTGTGATGCCATGGCCTGTCCTAAGCAGTTTGTCCAGTTTAGTTCAATCAGGACTAGGGTTCTGTGAAGGCTGCCTCTATACTCTGTCCTGTTCACTTTTATTCTGTTCTCTCTTCATCAGTGGAGAAACAGAGAAAGATAGCAATGAGATAGAAAGCAATGTTAAAATAAGGTCAAATTCATCAGTAACTTTGCCAAGTACGTCAGGATTATAAACTGCTTGATAGGATTCAATACTTATGGTTGTCCAGTGTCCTCTTGAAAATTGTGAGGGGGCGGGTGGCTAAATCTTGAAGAGCAATAAAATGTAAAAATTCAGATGTCAAACCATCTGGTAATCACAACTGTACAGGTGGGGTAATAATTACAGAACTTAATGTTTTGTTGCTTTGAGGATTAAAAGAGAGAGTTTCTGTTACATATCCGCCATGTTCATTCACTACTTTTAAATGGGCAGTACTGTGCTTGCCACAAACGGCTTATGGGATGGACCAAAACTCTTTGTAATTTGGCATTCTAATCCTAATCACTTCCTTTGATTTCTCTTTAATTTTTCCATTTTAAGATACTTCTTTTTTTTCCAAGTTGTAATGAAGTCATTAAATTTTCATCTAACAAATGAATTCATTGATAAAGGCAGAACTGACAAATCCTTAACCTTTTAGGGCCAGCATCTTGACTTCTTCATTTTCCTCATAGTGGTGATCATATCAGAGTTCACATTCTTTAAAATCTAATTTAAAGAGTTCTAAAAGGTCTATGATTCTAATGAGCTCTACAACACCAATCTACCTCATAGTGCTTTTGAGTTCTAATTACTTTTAGCCCCAGCAGACTCTTAACTTTGAATATAACTTACACCATTCACTGAAAGAGTTTGCCAAACTCTATTAATGCTTTTTCACATGTTTCTATGATTCTAAATGGAAATTACTCTCACAATTTGTCCAGTGTATAAATTAGCCCACATTGTCCTGGCTGCTAGTAAAACTCTCCAAGATTTGACCAGGAGTAAATTAGCATTTTTGATTAACATGCAAGAGGTTATTTTGTGCCATATATTTTTTAGGGTGACCCTTTATGTTGTTGCAATAGATATGATCTTTTTCTATAATAAGGGCTAGCATATCTGCATCAAAATTCACCCTTTCTAGTATATTATTCTGTGATTTAAAATATGTGTATACAAGTTATACAATCACTACCACAGTCAAAATATTGAACAATAACACATTATCTAAATAGTGCTCTAGTTCTATTTGTAAAAATTTCTCTGGTAACATCTGACTTGCTTTGTGTCTGAATGAGTTTGTCTGAGAATTCAAATAAATTTAAGTACACCAGCTAGCTTTCAAATTTGACTTTGTTGCTAAATGCAATGCATTTGTGTTTTATCATTGTGTGTTTGTCAGAAGCTCATTTCTTATGACTGTCAAATGTTATTTTATTCGACAAATTAACCACAGTTGATAAATTTTCTAGTTCATATAACAGTCATCCCTTGTGTTTGTGGCAATGACAAATAAAGCTACTATAAAACACTATTCTTATCAATTACTATTCTCATATCAGCATTTGTGTTAACAGAATTAATTCTACTTGGGAAATGGTGAGTGTTTACTTAAATTTTTTTAAATGCAGTTTTATTTTGAAGCAGTTTTAGATTAATAGAAAAATTGAAAATAGTTACAGAGATTTCCCATATACTTGAACCTGTTTCCCATATTATTAACATCTTAATTTAGTATTATACATTTGCACAATTAATGTATCAATATTCATATCATATTTTTAACTAAATCACATATTTTATTGAGATTTCTTCATTCCTTTTTAATATTTGTTTTAATTAGTTATACATGACTCATTTCTAATACTTTTCTTTTTAAGAGATCAATAAAAAGTACAAAAATTATACACACGTATGTGGTACTTGAATAAAAATCGTATACATTTACATGATGTTTTGATAATGTATATATTATATAATATTTATGATTAAACATTTCTGTATATTTCAACATTTTCCATTTCTTTATGATGAAAATATTCAAAACCTTTTTTCTAGTTTTTTGAAGCATATTTTCATTATATACAATCAGCCTGCTGTGCAATAGATTGTCAGAACATTTTATTTCTTTTAAACTCTAAGTTAATAGCCATTGGTCAACCTCTCCCCATCTGGCCTTCCTCCCATTCTCCCCAGCCCCTGAGAATCATTGCTCCACTGTCTCCATGAGATCATAATTTTAGATTCTCCATGAGTGAGATTATGTGATGTGCTTGTCTTTCTGTGCCTATCTGGCTTCATTCAACATAATTATCTCCAGTTCTAGCCACTCTGGCAAAAATGACACAGTTTCATTTCTGTGGATGAACAAAATTCCACTGGGTACATGTACCACAGTTTAGACTTTAGACTCTGATGGACACTTAGGTTGTTTCCATTTCTTGATTATTTTGACTAGTATTCCAATGAACATGGCAGGGTATGTGTCTCTCTGACATACTGATTTCATTTTCTTTGGATACATTCCCAGTAGTGAATTGCCCGATCACAACAGTAGTTTTGTTTTTAATTCTTTAGAGAAACTCCATATCGCTTTTGTTCTATAATGTGCAAGAGTCCCCTTTTTCTCCCTAACCTCGACAGCACCTGTTATCTTTAGTTGTTTTGATAATAGTCATTCTTAATTAGGTGAGAGGAGAGGATAGCTCAGCACAGTTTTTATTTGCATTGCCCTAATGATTAGTGGTGCTCAGAATTTTTTTGTTGTTGCTTTTGTTTGTGATGCTAGGGATTGAAACCAGGGCCTTGTGCATGCACTCTGCTAACTGAGCTATATCCCCAGCCCCAGTGCTCAGAATTTTTTCCTGTAACTCTATGTCATTTATGTGTCTTCTTTTAAGAAATACATAATTTAAATGTATTGCTTTTGTATCTTGGACATTATTTCCTTGTCAGATGTACAGTTTGCAAATATTTTCCCCATTCTGTAGGTTGTTTATTCATTCTCTTGATTGTGTCCTTTGTGGAAGAGAATCTTACCAATTTAATGTAGTAATCCCATTTGTTTGTTTATCTGTTTGTTTCCTGTACTTTTTGGATCTTGTCAAAATATCTTTATCCATTCCAATGTCCTGAGATGTTTATATAGCTTCAGGTCTTACACTGAACTCTTCAATCCATTTTGAGCTGTTTTTTTTCTAACTGGCAAGAGACACAGGACATTTGTCCTTACTGTGTTCTCCTGTTACAGCATCTCATTCAGGCTGCCTCCTTCCACATAGCACAGGAGGCATCCCAAGCTCCTCCTAGCTATGAGGTTTCTCCCACTTTTCTCACTGTTACGATTTGGTGGTTTTGAGCAGTAATGGACAGGTATTACATAGTCTGACCCTTAAATATCATAATTCAGATATTTTTTTCTCATGAATTGACTTGTGTTTTATGTTCTTGGAAGGAAGACCATAGTGATGAGGGACCATTTTCATTGCATCATAAATGTGACACCACAATACACTGTATCACAAAGGCAATCAATGAAATGTATTTTCTAGCATATTTACTTAATTATATTTTCACTGACATTCCATGATACTTATGAGTAATAAGCTAAATGCTGTTTTTATTCATATGCAATTACCACTTTAGGATTCAAATTGCCTTTCTTTAAATTTAAAGTCTCTATGTGATGATAAGCATGCAATGTCATCTTCCAGTTTTGTGTTTATAATTTTTAAACACTATTATTGTGAAAGGAGAGAATGCTGCGTCCGGCTAACGGAGCCCAGTCCTGCGAGGGACGGCGGGGTTAAAAATACACAGGACACCAAGGTTCTTCATCCAGGAGGGAGCGTGTGCACGCTTTATTGCCAGATTTGTTCTCCTTATATATCTTTTTAACAACTGCGGGAAATTACTCAAAAGTGAGGAGGGAAGAGTGTGGTGAGCCGCTTCTGCCGTTTCTGCAGACTATGGTCGCCATTACGAGATGGCGCTGGCTCCGCTGTGGTATGTGACAAACAACTCCTTATCTGAGAGAGTTGGCACATGATTTTCACCACCCTGTGAGAAAGCTCCACGCGGCAGCTTTGTATTGGGGCTTGGGATGCTTTATTAAGGCTGGGAGGGCATCCGGGGGAGAGAGAAGAGGAGAAGAAGAAAGAATAAGAAATATCAAGGGACCTGAATAAACTGCTGAGAGAAGATTCCTGAGTGTTGCGTCTTCCTTGCGGGCAAGGGGTCGCGACAAGTGGTGCCGTGACTCGGATACCAGAACTTTCAGCAGTCAGGGGTGGTGCACCGGTTAGTCCCAGGTAAGTGGGATCCGCGACCAAAGCGGGGTTAATCCCAGGTAAGTGGGATCCGCGACCAAAGCGGGGTTAGTCCCTAGTAAATGGGATCCGCGACCAAAGCGGGGCAGCTCCTCTGTAAACACAGAGAGAGCCTTACATTTTATTGCAGCTGCACTGTGTACTTTCGCTTCTACTTTCGCTTTTGTTTTTTGTGCTTCTTTTGTTGTTGTGTCATGGGTGCCGCATCTTCAAGTCCGCTTCTCCTGGCCCTAGATGGCCTGTTACGTTCCAAGGGCCTGGAAGTGAAACATAGTACTTTACAGAGATTTTTACAGAAGATAGATATCGCTGCACCGTGGTTTGCATTTTCGGGCAGCCTTACTGTACCTAGTTGGGATAAATTAGGCAAAGATCTTGACTTTGCTTCTGAGCAGGGCATATTAGAGGGTGGGGTGATACCCCTTTTGAACATGGTCCGTAGTTGCCTTACAGATGGTAAATGCCAAGAAGCTGTGAGTGAGGGTCAGGCCGTTCTTGAACAACTACATGAGGAAAAATCTGAAGGATCACATAGTGAAGTGGCAGAGAGTATCAAAAGTAACAGTAGTGAGAAGGCAAAAGAGCCTGAAGATAAAAATAGGAGAAGGCTCTATCCAGACTTGACCGAATTCAAAACATCTGAGGACACAAGCGGCTCAGAGTGTTCTGAGGACCTTGATATATTGTTGCAACAACTACATAAGATAAAAATGAAAAGAAGAAAAAGGAGACACAAGACGCGCATGCCTACTGTAAGAAGGGGGAGGGATCTAATATTGGTCAACAGAATTCTGAGGAGGAGGAGGTTGAAAATTTAGAAGAAGATATGATGCCTGTTGCCCCACCCCCGTATGTGGGGGGGAGCCAAGGTTCCGGGAGATCTTTTCATGCACAAGTTTGGAGGACAGTTAATACAGATATGGGACTTGCGTACCCGGTGTTTCAGGACAATAATAGAGGAAGATATCATGAGCCTTTAGACTTTAAGATAATTAAAACCTTGGCAGAATCTGTCCGCACTTATGGCATAGATGCCGCTTTCACTCTCACTCAAGTGGAGGGACTTACTAGATTTTGCATGACTCCCTCAGATTGGGCTAGTCTGGTGCGCGCTTGTGTCTCCCCAGGCAAATACTTGGACTGGAGAGCATTTATGCTAGAGGGCGCGGTAGAGCAGGCTGCACAAAATCATGCAGCAGGACACCCTGCCTGGGATAAGGATATGCTTTTTATCTAATGCTACTTTGCCCTCCGCAGCAGTCTGTCTCCAATCTCCGTTCCTGTTTCTTTTGGCTAATGTTACATTACAGGGGATGCTTAATTGTTCTAATGTTACTTGCTACTTGTCTGAGTGTTGGAATGGCTCCTGGACTATGGCAGTGATTATGAAAATTCCAACCTTTGTCCCGATCCCAGTTACTGCAGATCCAGAATCCTTTCCTATTGTTGAATTGATTAGAGCCCGTAGAGATTTTGGAATTACGGCAGCTATAGTGACAGCTGTGGCGGTATCTGCTGCTGCAGCAGTTACAGCTGGAGTAGCCATGGCCAGTCAAGGACAAACTGCTGCCACTATTAATCAAGTTGTTCAACAAACTTCCACCATACTTGAATCCCAAAATACAATTAATCAACATATTTTGTCAGGGATTTTAGCTGCCAACCAAAGAATAGATTTACTCCAAGCTCAGGTAGAAGAATTGGCCGACTTGGTGCTTTTGGGTTGTGTTGACCAACGTGCACATTTATGTATAACCTCTGTCAGATTTAATGATTCCAGGAATGCCTCCCGCATCATTGGCGAATATTTGGCTGGAAATTGGTCCATGGCAGCGGAAGACATGATCCAGTCTCAACTAACCCAGATAGCTGTCTTGAACAGTACCTGTGTCGAACCAGTGACTTTGGGTCGATTCACCGATTGGATATCTTCTGCTTTTTCCTTCTTCAAAGAGTGGGTGGGAGTAGGCATTTTTGGTGCAATGTGTTGCTTCAGTGTTATACTTTGTTTGTGGTTTCTCTGTCGCCTTAAAACTCGCCATGCACAAGAAAAGGCTATGATCATACAAGCTCTTGCAGCTTTAGAAAATGGCAACTCACCTCAAGTCTGGCTTGCGCATCTTAAACAGTAAACCTTTGTCATGGTCGTTGCACCCCAAGTTATTATAACATTGCACTGGGATCGACATGACTTTCCTTGTTATTCTCTTAGTGTTGGAAAGCCCTTGCACTCTGCTGGTCTTGCTGCCATTGCACGCAGATGGGTTTCCACACTAGTGCTTTTCTATCGCTTTAAAGTCCGTGCCTTTCTTTCAGGGTGCTGTCAACTTGTTTGTCATTAATACAGCCACAGTTCAGCCTCAGCTATCCCCCTTCGTCCACCATCGTCACGATACAGGATGCGAGGCAAGGCACTGCACTTGAGTGATCCTTGACGTGGACCTCAAGGAGAGCATGTCCTATTGCATGCGGGTTAGACGCGTCCACGCCCCGCCCCACGAAAAAAGGCGTTGGCTGATATGGCCTCAGATCTGGGGAAGGGCCCTCCTTAGGACTGAGCCATACTATGCAGCCACTTCTGCACAGTGGGATAGGACCTCTACTCTCGCCTGTATTGTTTTAATAAAACAGAAAGGGGGAACTGTGGTGAGCCGCTTCTGCCATTTCTGCAGACTATGGTCGCCATTACGAGATGGCGCTGGCTCCGCTGTGGTATGTGACAAACAACTCCTTATCTGAGAGAGTTGGCACATGATTTTCACCACCCTGTGAGAAAGCTCCACGCGGCAGCTTTGTATTGGGGCTTGGGATGCTTTATTAAGGCTGGGAGGGCATCCGGGGGAGAGAGAAGAGGAGAAGAAGAAAGAATAAGAAATATCAAGGGACCTGAATAAACTGCTGAGAGAAGATTCCTGAGTGTTGCGTCTTCCTTGCGGGCAAGGGGTCGCGACAGAAGAGTAATAACTGCGTCCTTGGGTTACCGTCAAGTCACCGTCCCCTATCAGGAGGCTCGAACAGGTCAAGATGTTCCCGAGAGACACATATGTGCGAGGCAGATAAACAGGGAACCGCAAGCCTGCGTCATGGCCTTGTGAGCTGGCCACATTGACATGCATAACAAAGAACTGGGGGTTGAGTCCCCAGGGGCCAGGGCGGGCCTGCTATCAGCAAGAGAAGACATTTTTATTCTTAGCTCATTGTAATGTTAGATACCCAAACTTGCATTATTAACTTAGCTTGTCTGAGAGTCATTTTTATACTTGCCAAACTTGTCAGAAAATATAAATAGCCACTTTAATGTCTAATACTAGTAATGAAAATGCAGTGAAAAAATGATTGGTAAAATACAGTTTAACATAGATAATACTGTAAAGATATATAATTGTTTTCACCAAAATTGGGGAATACACTCTGCCTTATGTAAGACATAGCACTCACAGTGGAAAAATTATTTTGCATATGGATTTATGGAATATGTTTAGATTTATATAACTCTTGAAGTTACCTTCCCAGGCATAATGATGGTTTGATGGAGAAATTAGATGCAACAGAAATTTTTCATTCACTTCAAGGATGAATGGAAGAAGATGAGTGTGTTCACAGAGGAGACTGAGAAACTGCTGCCTAGGGGGGGGGGTGCTCCACGAAAATTCACTTACAGTTTGCATCAAGAGTGTCAGGTTCCAGGGGAAAGTTCAGATGAAGAGTGTGGGAAGGGTGCCAGGCTGTAAGTCTGGGGAGCTTGGAGCTAGTGGTCCTGAAGTAACACAGAGAGGGAAGAGAAGATGGAAAAGCACAGACTGTAGGCCACATATATCTTCAAAGGTAGGTTTCTAAGCAGGCATACTCTGCATGTAGCTCTCATTGAACATTTAAGTTTTTAATAGAATTTCCTTTTAGGGTGTCATAAACCTCATTTTCTCTCCCAAGTCCTTTGAAATATTTATGTGGCAACAATGCTTCCAGTAACACGGTGCCCGCTCTCCAAAGCCTGTGTATTGACAAACATTACATTTGCCTGAAGCCAATGAACACTCCAGGTGATATGGCAGTGTCCAGCTGAAATGGTCAAAGTGAAAATTTTCATACTTTAAGTGGCTTAAATCCACCCCCTTCTATTGCTTACT
Source organism: Marmota flaviventris (assembly GCF_047511675.1). Taxonomy (NCBI): domain Eukaryota; kingdom Metazoa; phylum Chordata; class Mammalia; order Rodentia; family Sciuridae; genus Marmota; species Marmota flaviventris. The sequence continues at coordinate 7,773,745 of NC_092514.1, forward strand.
GAGAATTTATCTGTGAAATCGCTCAATTTGACAATTTTGTCTCTTCATAAGAGGTTTCCAACACCTCTGACTAATATCTCTTAAGTCTTCAAACACTATCCAGGGGGCAATTTACTGTGATCTCTTTTATGCTGAATGTTAATTTATCCTTTACTAAGCCCAGTCATGAATGTAAGCAGAAGTCAAACTCCCTGTAGGATCTCACTCAATCAAGGAAATCAAAGCTGGAGTTAAAAATCATAATTTGAAATTACCCAAATAAGATGAATATGGATGATTATAAATTGAGATAATGTTATATTTAGATATGGGGTGCCCCTTCCAAAATTTTTTGTGAGACAATTCAAGAATGTTCAGAGGTGAAATGATTAGGTTATGAGAGCCTTAACCTAATTAGTGTATTACTGCTCTGATATGGGTTAACTGGGCAGGAGTTGTAGGCAGGTAGTGTGTAGTTGGAAGAAGTAGGTCATTTTAGGTGTACCTGTGGGTTTATATTTTGTCTCTGGTGAGCAGAGTGCTTTCTCTCTGCTTCCTGGGGCCATGAGCTCAACTGCTTTCCTCCACCATTCCCTTCCACCATGATATCCTGCCTCATTTTGAGCCCAGGGCTATGGAGTCTGCTGTCTGGACTGAGACTTCTGAAACCATTAGCAAAGTAAACTTTTCCTCCTCTCATCATTCTTCTCAGGTCTTTTGGACACATCAGTGAAAAAGTTGACTGAAACAAATACGCTGCCCTTACCATGCAGGTAGAAGGCAATGCCCCCGATCCTCCATGCTGGGACAGTGAGCACAATTGTCATCCTGTCCCCTTGATGCATGTTCTTATTGCTTTTAAATAAAATGAGAAAAAAGAAGCTGTAGATTGTTTTAAAAAATCTGTTAATATGCTTGATATTGAAATTTGAGAAGGAAAAATTACATTGTAAACGTTTTATAGGTAAAACAGTATCCAACCCAGTGTTCTTGGGCTCATATTGTCAAAACAAAAGAATTGCTATTGCTGACCAGTTTTCTTTATTTTATTGGTATTACTTCAGCAATTTTTTAAGTACAGTACATGAGTAGGTAAACACTGACAGATGGTTTGGACCATGGCAGATTTTAGTGACAGGAAAAAAACTTGTTCTCCTGAATAATGCACCATCAAAACAGCCTGAGGCTCCTGCACATGTTCATGTTATTTGATAGCATTCATAATTTGTTTTATCTTACATAAGGTGAGCCAAATGTAACAAAGATATTTTGTGACACATGAGCCTGAATATTGTCTTTAATATTTAAAGGGTTTTTTTCTCTTTCTCTTTCTATTCCTTTTTTCCTTCCTTCCTTCCTTCCTTCCTTCCTTCCTTCCTCTTTTCTTCCTCCCTTCCTACTTCTCTCTCTCTCTCTCTCTCTCTCTCTCTCTCTCTCTCTCTTCTTGATGTGCTAAGGATTGAACCAGACACCTTGCACTTGCTAGGCAAGCGATGACAAGTGTTCTCCTACTGACTACTTCCCCAACTATTTTCTCCCATCTCAATTATTCTGTTTTGACACATGGTCTTGCTAAGATGCAGAGACTGGTCTTGGACTTGTGATTTTGCTGCCTCAGCCTCCAAAGTAGCTGGAATTACAGGTATGCAGCACCATGATAGTTTTTATTTAAAATAATTTTGTTTAGACAGAAAATAGGAAACTATAATGTTTTATCGCTTGCTTACTTTATTAATCAGGAATTCTGAACCTCCTGAGATGTTGAAAATAATTTCTTTTGTCAATTGGCAGAATTAGTAATTTTCTTTTTTTTTTCTGTTTAAAATTACAACCTGTAATAGCAACAACATTTTTAAAATGTCCTGCTTTGCCTTTCTTTGTAATTATAATATTTAACTTTGAAGGACAATACAAATTAGCATATATGAAGGAGGAGTGAAGGGATGGATTAAATTGTCAAAGTAAAAATAAACTCTCAAATTTGCACTCAAAGAAAATTTGATTTTTGTTCAAGGACAAGATTTTCAGAATTATTTACTAATCACCTAAAAGATTCATAAGAATAGATTGTTAATATTGTTTTTCAGTCGATAAATCCTTTTCAAAGACTTTCCTAGGAAATTTATCAAATGCTTAATGAATTTAAACTAATAAAAGAATTTATCTAATAAATGAATCTATCAAATGAGTTTTGCTAGAAATAAGAATAGGTGTTTAGCTTCTAAGTGACAATATTCTTCCTATTCCCAAATATAGTGTCCATAGTTGTCTATACTCATTTTTCTTCATCCAATGATATGGGGTATAATACTGTCCCTTTAACCATTTCTCCCCCAAACAACAAACAAAAATAAAACAAAAATGGACAAAAAATGAAATGGAAAAAAAAAGTTATCTAATCTTGTATATAATAAATAGATGTCAGTCCTTCAATCATACCTTATAATTGTATTCACAAAAAGTTAACATGGACTATATGTTTTGGAAGGGATCATTGGAATCTTTATCAGTAGCAGTCTTTTCCCCACATTTTCTTTGCTATATTATGAAGGTTTTACAATTCACTGCTCTTTTCTTTATCTTCAAAAACCGTATGTGGCTTCTTATATACTTGACTCATATACACATATAATATAGTATTGATGTTAACTATTAGTGTAGTGCCTCCTATGTCTTGCAGATATTAAAATTTGAGAACTTAAATTTGTAATATGCCAGAAAACAATGGTTTTCTAAAAATAAATCTGGCCAAATTATTATTAAAGTAGAATCACCCTGGAAACCATACCATTAGAGAAATAATATTACATTTAATTGTGTAAGTCTTAACATGCTGATCTTCCCTTGAAACTAATATAGAACTTCTAATTTGCTATCTGTATTACATTTAGTATACTAAGCTTACAAAGGGGAAGAAAAAGATTTATGCATTAATTACTGGAAATTGTAATAAGAAATATATTTAATATATTAATTCCAATGCTCTTAAATTTTTTGATCTCAGGATGCCTGTACACTATAAAATAATTATTGAGGTTTTTAAATAGCTTAAATATCTCTCTCATTATGCTATTGAAAATTAAACGTAATAAGTTTTTAAATAATATTTATTTGTATTTTATGATTTTATTATATGTTACTTATTATTTTATATATCAAGAAAACATATATCATGTTAATATAAATAACATATCTTTCACATAAACTATATTGTCAAAAAAATAACAGTGACAAGGAAGGCAGAATTATACTGCTGCAAATGTCTTTAATATCTGGAGTAATATAGAGCAATTGGAGTTGCTGATCTGGCACTGATTGTCTATTACTACTTTTACTTTTGGGGGCATGCATGGAATTCAGCCTTACACAGATAATGTATTTGGAACTTGCAGGAATGTTTGAAGTGCCTTTACAGGTAATTATGAACGTTTGTCTTTGATACTACAACAAAATTTGACGTGTTGCAGTTACTTAATGGTCATTTGCAGTTGTCTGAAACTGCATCAATTAGCTTCTCATACTTTGCTGTTTTAAGATTCACTGGATTATCCTGAACTCTGGATGAATCTTTCTCCTGTGCATGATTATCATGCATTTGGCATTTAGAAAGAATCAGTTCAATGAAGATGCAGATTTTCTGAATATTAATGTATCTCCTTTAAATGTTGATAGCCATCAAGCTCATGGTGACAGTTTTAAATCTTCAAAAATTCTAATCTTCATTAGGAAGTAGAAACATTGTCATTAAAAAGCAATATCATCATTTTTTTAGTGTTAAGCTCACTTTGACCATTTTCTTTTTAAAATTTTTTTGATAGACGAATTTCCTTTATTAGTCATTTTTATATATATTTTAATTAGTTATACATGATAGTAGAATACACTTTGAGACAGCATACATAAATGGAGTATAATTTCTCATTCTTCTGGTTGTACATGATGTAGAATCATACTTGTCATGTAGTTATATATGTACATAGGGTAATAATGTCTGATTTCCTCTCCCCACACCCTTCCCCTCCTGTCATTCCCCTCTGACTAATCCAAAATAACTCTATTCTTCCCTAGCACTCCCCCCCCAAATTGTGAATTGGGGGATTGGCCTATTTCACTTAGCGTAATATTCTCTAGCTCCATCCATTCACCAGCAAATGCCTTAATTTCATAATTTGTTCATTTTATTTTAAAATATCTTCTGAGAGTCTAAGCTGAATTATCATAGATTAGCTGTTAGTCTTCATTTCCAGCAAAGCTGGTACTGCTTAGAAAATGTGACTTGTTCAGTTCCAACTCAAACACTTATTTATGATGTTTACCCCAAGATCCATTGCACTTGAGAGGGCAACAGAATGCTATATGTGCACTTTGAACTTTATCATACTGAATGTCGAAAGGTAAATGTACTCTGACAAGTACGTTCTTAAGACATGCTTGTTATTTTTCCTTTTTCTTCTAAGTGAGGTTGTTCACCTAGATAGTAGTAAAGTAATAGTCACAAGGCAGTCAAGTGAGCTACTGACACCATGGATCTTAATAGTTCTATCTACTATTGATTTTGCACAATTAGTACAAGTTCAGAAAGATAGGAAAAGTCATATAATAACTTGTTTCCATTATGAAGAGAGTCTGGTCTTTGCCTTGCTAGTGCACTCAGCAGACACTTGTTTAAAACAGATTGGGTTTATCACTCCTCTTAGTGAAGAGCTTGGATGTCAGTAGGGGATCTTAGGAAAAGCTTTTTATTGGATGTGGCCTTGTGTTTGGTTTTTGGAAAGGTTTGAGGAAGTGAGGATTAGCTTTGCATTACTGTCAGGAATCATGGATAATTACTGTCAGGAATAACTTTGTATTTCTAAAGGGATGATTAGAGATGAATCAAAAGCTATAATTCACAAAGCACTAGTGGTCACTCAGCCAGGGTCAGGATATGGATACTGGTCATGCTTTGTTTGTTCAGGAGTGATTGCAAAGTGGAAATGCTCTTGTCTTCGACACATATGGTCCCTAAATGGTCCTGTCTATGGTTGATGTTCTTCAACGTTACATCCTACAGAGCACCGAGGCTGCCTGGGGTGGGAGGCCAGCTCCTGGCTCTTCAAGTTGCTCCTTTTTGCTTGGACATCATGCTCCTTGCCTTTGGGGTCTAAAGACCATATTTTCCTTCTCCCCTTGTTATTTACTTCTCCAGAGCCAACGGCTAGAATCCTTGTCTCCATTGTTTCAGGAGAAGAGTCATACAACAGAACAGAGGAAAAAAATAGCCTATGTTTGATGTTCAGTTCTTAAAGAATTAGTGCGAAAGACATGGATTTGGAAGAATTTATAAAGAGTCAGGTTGTCTTATCCACCACAATAGGTAGAGATTTCCTGATGTGCAAGTGAGGAGAGGTTCAAAGAGAAGCAAATTCAGATATCCTGGGGTCCCTGAGAAGCCTCAGGTTAAATCCCTTCTCAGCAGGAGGAAGAAAAATGTGCAGATAGATTTGGTTATTTGAGAGAAAATCTGACTCCTCCGGAATGCCCACTTGTAAGGTTCTAGAAAGTCTCACAGCTGGGTGAGACAGTAGAGGATATGTGTGTATCTAATGCAGCTATGTTTCTACTGTGGGGCAGACTGTGAGCAATGGCTAAAAATGTTCCATGCATGTCTGGAAATTTGTGTTCTTGATGTACATGTACTATATTTTATAAGATTTATATAAAATAGAATGTATTTATTATATAATTTTTGATATAAATTTCATCCATAATTATATATCTATACACACACATATATATCATATATACAATCTCTATACTATGTAAACCAGCATGTGACAATTACTTTTCAAGGGGTAGCAAAATTATTTGTTGCCAATATAATCTTTTTTTAATGTTTTATCTCTTCTTAGGATATTTAAATTGGCTACATTGTGAGAACTCTAAAGTATTCTTGAAAAATCTGAATTAAACATTAGAAGAGGATGAACAAATGGTTTTGATGCACAAACATTTGCAAAATTGAGAAGATTTACAAATTTGTAAGGAGCTTGAGATAGCAAGAGGATTTGAATACGAAGAAAGATGATTGGAACTGAATAGAATAATCCAGTGAAACAGACAAAAATGAAAATTAGATCTGGATACTAAATAATCTGAAATGAAAGGTCATAGGAAGAGAAACATGGGATTCTATGAGAACTGCAAAGGAGGCCAGTTGTGGCAAGACATAAATCATTTATGTAACTGGAACATTCCATTGAATGATGGAAATGCTTCAGTTGGCCCATCTCCTGAAATTCTAACTACATTCTGAAAACAGCTTAAAGCAATGTATAGGATTCTTTAAGCCACTGAATTAACATCACATGCAGTTTAATAATGCCTTGTATAATTTGGTGCCAATTTTGAGCCTACTCTAGATTGAGTCATGTGTTGGATGTAAACTGAATGGATAAATAAGCCAATTAAAGAAGTTACATTATTAATCTCTTTGCATACGGTGATATGTCATGTAGGGCACAATTTAAAGAGAGAAAATACATGTATGTTTTAAAAGCAGATTTCCTATTGACTATAATATGCAACATTCTTTCAAATGTCACATTTTTAAAAAATTGTAACTTTTACTTTTCTTTCTCTGTGAAATCACAATCAAAATGGCAGCCAGAATCTGGATATTTTTTTTTCCATTTCTTTTATGCTGCCTTCCACACCTGTGAACAAACTGCTATGCTTGTCAGAAACAATAAGGGAATACTTTCTTAAGTGCTGGGAACAGATCTATCCTCAGGACCATAGGGAATCCTTCCCAGAGACCAGCTGCTCTGGTTAAATCTATTTGGCACAACAAGCAAACCCCAACGAGCTTCTCTTAATGCTGTGCTTACATCATTCATTTTCAAAGAAGTTTCTTTTGTTAGATATAATAACACATGGCAACATTTCCAATTCAGTATTTACCATCATATTTATAGACGCTATAAATTTGTATTCATAAACTAAGCATCAAGAGAGACTGGGTTCCTGTCTGTGTATTTTAATCTCATTCTAAAATGAAATTTTTTCCCTTATATTAAGACCAAAGACTTTCAGTAAATATATGAAACCAAAGGTCCTGTTTCTTCCAGGTAGAAAGTTTGATCCTGACCCAAGTTTCAAAAGATCAAAACAAATACAGTTTTTGTCTGTGTATTGCAAATATCATTTGAAATTCAAATGGTCTTCATTCTAGGTAGAATTTGAGTATGTTCAAATTGACATGATTGAGTAATGTTACTATTTGAATAGAAAGTGGAGAAACAGAAAAATTGGTAGATTGCTATCCCTTAAAATGGGCCTTATTTGAAGACCCTGGAAGGTTGCTGGCTTATCACATTTATAATTATCATTCCTTGTATTTGACTCCAAAGGAGAGAAAATGAATTCAAAAATGATTGCTCTTTTATGTATTTTCATTTTTATTCTAACTCGTTATAGGATTGTGTTTTGCCTTTTTTTTTCCCCACACAGTCCCAGAAAATAATAAAAAGTATTGAAGGCTAAGTTGAAATTACTTTTGTATTTTATTTTACTTTTATTGGTATTGTTGGTTTATTCTCTTTGTAAATAATACTCCATTGTGTAAATATGCTGTCTCTTCCTGCAAATGATATGGCAAAGAAGTCATTCAATCCAATACTTTTGTTTTTTATTTAGAATTGACATCCGATTGAGAATTGACCAGAGAATTTTGTATATAGAGCATTCTTTTGTAAAATATATTACATAGGCCTGTTTATATAATTTTTCTTAGTAATATATTAATTATTACTTGTTAAAGTATAAATTCACTTTATAAATCTGTAAGAAAGCATCTCATGATATTTCATTTAACACTTTAAATTGCAGTGTTAAGATAGAAATTACTCAAAAATGAACAATTAAAAATGTGGTACTGTTTAAGAATGTGTAATTAATGATTTTGACATTCTCTTGTTTCAGTTTTTAAAAAAAATATACTAGCTGAAGTAATTAATTTGGCACCTAATGAAAAGAAACTATGAAGTATATCATGATTTCATAAATTATCGGTGGAGGACTAATTTGGGGAAAACATTCTTTGACAAAACCAATTCCCCTGGAAGGAAAGGACTCTAATTACCTCATGGTTATTGAATTTTGACCTTTTCATGAGGTTCCCTTGCTTCATAGTATACATTGGTTGGATACGTGTATAAAACACATAAAGGAAGACTATTTAAACAGGATCAACCAAGGAAAGTTCTCTCAGTTTGTAGCCTGGACCACAGAGACTGAGGGAGTTTAGCAGGGGAGGGACACCAATGTAACATTAGGACAGCATGGAAGGACGTGTTAAGATTCTGATTAACCAAAGAAACAGAGTTTTATAATGCAAGTTTTAGAAGATGAATTGACCACAATTGGATTTCTAAGAGTAAATTCAGTCTACAAATGGTGGTCACCAAGCAATTTAATATGGAAGAGTACAAGATCTGTTTCTCAGGAATAGACTCCTGTTTGTTTCTTTCCTTAACTTGTTTTCTGAACCTCCCTTCACTGCCAGCAGTGGTTCTATAGTTCTAAGAACAGACAGTTTTCTTAAGATTCATTGGAGCCTTCCCCAGAATTGGGACTCCATTGGGACTCCTTACACGACCTAAGTTACTGATTTCCAAAAACTTAGGGGTTCAATGTTTGTTACATTGTTTTTCCCAGTAAGTCCTGAGGGAATTCATGCAATGTGTTACCTGGGATAAGAGCAAATGTTACAAGAAAATACATGGGGACAGCAGAAAGCGTTACTTTGCTATGGTTCTGGTGAAATGATACAAGCGAGGCTGAGAAAATACTGGCAGCTTGGGATAAACACCGATGTTTCTAATGACAGGGGTGTCCTGGTTTATTCTGGTTTCGAAGTCATCATTCTCTTTTGGTTTTACTCATCCCAATTTTCTGATAATTAATTCATTTGCTCTTCTGTGGACATCTATTCTTCTGTGCAACTTCACATGTTTTTGTTGTAAATATCCAAATCATTTTTTTAAGAAGTTCTGCATCTTCTATTTTGCCTTTAAATCCATCTCCTTGTTTACTCCAGAGTGATGTTTCTACAGCCTGCATATGGATGGGTTGGAGGTTTCTGCAAGCCCTCAGTGACACAGCTAACTTGACAATGTCAAAAGCCCAGGGGGGACAATGATGGCCTTCCCTGAACTGGTTCTTGTCTCCTTCTCATTTCTGAACTCCCTGCCTGGAAACTGATGAATGAGCCAAGCTGGGTTATTTCTTCCTTCACTTTATTTTCCATGTTTCCTCTGAAAGGAATGCTCTATTGACCCTTCTACCATGACCTCAATAACCAATTCTAATTCCACTTCTCAGCTCCAGAATCCCCCCTGAGAATTTATCCATCTATGACTTTCCCCAGCTAAAAAGTGTATCCCGTTTCTCTGTCCTCATATCCACAAGAATAAAATTTTACCTTTTAATTTACAACATGGTTCTGTATTTTACAATATGTGTTCCATGGTGAGCTGTGGCCTGTTAGAGGGCATGAAGTGCATTTTTTATATACATGGCACCTAGTACTGAGGTTTGTTTTTAGGAATGTTAAAATTCTATTAGATTGAGTAAAGTGGAATCAATCTTTGATATTGCTTTGCTATTTAATAAATACTTCCAACTGCCTTCCTATTGCGTACTCTTCTTTATGTCCAAATATTGCTATGTCAAAATAAAAAATATAGAGATGAATATTCAGTAAAAGAACTTTCATTTGGCATTAAAGAAAAGGACTGTAATATGGGACACACATGCACGGGCTGAGGTGTCCACTAGTGTCTGGAGAACAAAGGAAGAAATGGGGGTTTTCTTAGAATAGGGGACTCTAGGTAAGTTTTTTTCTTTGTATTCCTGAGATGCGTGAACTTTTTTTAAAATTTGTTCTTTTTAGATATACATGACAGCATAGTGTATTTTGATATATGATACATACATCGAATACAACTTCCCATTCTTGTGGTTGTACATGATGTGGAGTTTCACTGTTCATGTATTATTGTAAGATCATAGGAAAGTTATAACCAATTCCTTCTACTGTTTCTAAGTAAGTTATTTTGAATGAAAGCTCATTGGCATATTCAGAATTTGCTAGAGCACACAAGCTCTGACTGGCAAATTACTATGCAATGTTAGTTAGTAAGGTCGTAGCTGGCTGCTCTAGGGCCAGTATCTATGTAAAAGTACTTTTAAGGATAAGTCAGCTTGCTTTGTTAGATGTGCTCATTGGTGACATAGTTCCTGGGGCAAGGATCCTCAAGTGTTTTGCTTTCTTTTTTCATTTTAATGGGGTGTGGCAAGAATGGCTCCATTTTGAAAAATGGCTTTTCAGAGCTGCTTCTCAAATGGATCCATGTTCCACCACATGAAAGAACCTGCATTTTTAAAAATACACTTATTTATTTATTTATTTATGTGGTGCTGAATATTGAACCCAGTGCCTTACATGTGCTAGGCAAGTGCTCTACCAGCCATAACCCCAGCCCCAAGAACCTGCATTTTTAATTCATGTCAGATTCCTGATTCCAACAGTCTTGAGTGTTACCTAATGTTCATTACCAATTCTGACATCTCCCTCTTGCTTCTCAGATGATGGAAGAATTTGTACTGAGTTCCAAATTATTTTTTTTTTATTTTTCCTCCACTTAAGGTATAATTGACAAATTAAAATCTCAGATATTCACGAGTATAACATGATTTTGATATATCTACACATTTTAAAATTATTTAATCTAGCTGATCCACAGAACTATCACCTCACCACTTAACAATTGTGTGTGTGCCTGTGCTGGGAGACTATTCAGGATCTACTACCTTAGCCATTTTCTATATACAATGCATTATTATTAGGTTTAGTCATTATGTTATATTATGAATCTCCAGAACTTACAGTAAATGAAACTTTTTTTGCTTTTGATAAAAATCATTCCATAGACCCCTGTCCTCAGCCTCTGGTAAACGTCACTCTATACTCAGCTTTTATGTGTTCAACTTTATATACTCATAGCTTATTTAACTTGACAAAGTGTCCTCCAGGTTCAAGAAAGTGGTTTCAAAAATTGTTTTCCTTTTTAGTTGTTGCAAAGACAGCCTTTGTTTTCAGGCTGAATAACATACCATTATATAAGAAAAATAAGGACATGTAGCTTAATCTCACATCTTGTTTATTGGGAATAATGCTACGTGAAACATGAAGATGCAGATAACTTCAAAATTCTAATTTTGTTTTCTAAAAGGTGAGATTGCTGAAAAATAGTGTACTTCTTATCTTTCTTCTTCTTTTTTTTTTGTGATCTCCGTGATGGCTATACTTATATTCATTCTTACCAACAGTGAACAAGATTTTCCTTTGCCTGCATCTTTACCATAATTTGTTATTTTATTTATTTTTTGGGGAGGGGGTGTACTGAAAATTGAACTCAGGGGCACTTGACCACTGAACCACATCCCCAGCCCTATTTTTCATTTTATTTAGAGACAGGGTCTCACTGAGTTGCTCAGTGCCTTGTTTTTGCTAAGGCTGGCTTTGAACTCGCAGTCCTCCTGCCTCAGCCTCCCAAGACATTAAGATTAAAGGCATGTGCCACTGCACCCGTCAATGTTTTTTTTTCTTTTATGATAATAGACACCAAATTGTTATTTCTAAAATCCTGTTTGTTTCCCTTCTGCTTTACCAACTAATACTATTGACTGATTTGCGTCTCCCCAATATCCACATGTGTTTTCTCTCCCTGTCCCCCAACTGGGCTGCACCTGGAAACTGGGTCTTCAGATGATGTTAAATGAGGTGCCTCAATCCAATAGAACTCTGGTCTGTAAGAAGAGAAAAAGAGTGAGCAATTTCTTCTCTTTCTTGTGTGTGAGGACACAATGAGAAGATGGCCATCTGCAAGCCAGGAACCTAACTATGCTGACACATGATTTTAAACTTTCAGCTATCAGAACACTGAAAAAAAAAATCTTTCCATTATTTAAACCAGCTAGACGAATGGCATTTTTGTATGGCAGCCTGAGCCTGCAAAGACAATTACTGATAGTAAAATATTATTTTAAATGCTACTCTATTGGTAGAAAATAGTATTGGCTTATGTTATGAACTGAATGTTTATGTTCACCTTCTAACACATATGTTGAAGTCCTGATCCCCAAAGTGATGGTATTTGGAAATGAGACTCCTGAGAGATAATTGGAGTTAGATGAATTTATAGGGTGGGATACTAGTGGTGGGATAGTGTCCTTGAGAGACACAGAGAGTGCCCTAATTGGACAGCACTCTGATTTTAGATTTTCTATACCCCAGAACTATGAAGTATATTTCTGAAGTTTAAGACACACAGTGTGTTGTTTTATTATACAAGATCTGGCAGACTAATCCAGATTATATATCCTTATGAAAGTTAACAAGGTTTTAGATTTGAAATAAAATGAAACTGAATTACTATTGCTCACCCTGCACGAATTTCAACTCAAAGGTGGATCAAGGACCTGGGAATTAGACCAGTCTCTGCACCTATTCGAAGAAAAAGTAGGGCCAAATGTTCAATATGTCCTCTTAGGAATTGACTTCCTCAATAAGATGCCTAAAGCGCAAGTGGTAAAATGAAGAATCCATAAACGGATGGTATCAAACTAAAAAGCTCCTTCTCAGCAAAGGAAACAATCAGAACGTGAACAGAGAGCCTACAGAATGGGAGAAAATCTTTACCACCTGCCCCTCAAATAGAACATTAATCTCTAGGATATACAAAATGACGCAAAAACCTTAACACCAAAGAACGAACAAACAAAACAAACAAATAATTCAGTCAATAAATGGGCTAAGGAACAGAACAGATACTTCAGAGAAGAAACAAAAATGGTCAAAAAGTATAGGAAAAAATGTTCAAAATCGTTAGAAATTGGAGAAATGCAAGTCAAAACTACACTGATATTCCATCTTACCACAGTCAGAAAGGCAATTATCAAAAATACAACTAACAATAAATGTTGATGAGGATGTGGGGAAAAGGGTGAAAACAGTATGGAGATTCTTTAAAGAACTTGGAATGGAACCACCATTTTACCCAGTTATCCCACTCCTTGGTTTATCCCCAAAGGACATATAACAGTGATTCAGTAGTATCAATGTTTATAGCAGCTCAATTTACAATAACTAAACTATGTACCCAACCTACATGTCCTTCAACAGATGAATGGATCAAAAAAGTGTCTCTTTAGATAACTATATCTTGATTTTTTAAAATTCCGATTTAACAGATTAGTTTAAATTTGGTTAAATTACACAACAATAATACAGGAAATGTGTTCTGTGCTCACTGAACTTCCTGGCTCTCCGTGCCTTGGGAGCCAGGTTCTGGAGGGAGGAACTCTGGTACAGGAGTTGCAGCATAAAGTGCTTGGAGCCCAGAGGAGGCATGGGGGGCCCTCTTCCCACTCCCCAGAAACCTTGGAGGCACAGGTTACCACCCTACAAAAGGAATGATGGCAACATTTTTTAATTGATTTTATTTTTTAAAATATATGACAGCGGAATGCATTGTAATTCTTATTACACATATAGAGCACAATTTTTCATATCTCTGATTGTATATAAAGTATGTTCATATCAATTTTTGTCTTCATACATGTACTTTGGATATTGATGTCCATCACATTCCACCTTCACTGCTAACCTCCTGCCCCCTCCCTTCCCCTCCCACCCCCTGCTCTATCTAGAGTTTGTCTATTCCTCCCATGCTCCCTTTCCCTACTTTAATATGAGTCAGTCTCCTTATATCAGAGAAAACATTTGGCATGTGTTTTTTTTAGGATTGGCTAACTTCACTTAGCATTATCTTCTCCAGCTCCATCCATTTATCTGCAAATGCCATGATTTTATTCTCTTTTATTGCTGAGTAATATTCCATTGTGTACATATACCACATTTACAGAATACAGGACACAGAGACTAACCCACAAAATTACAATTATCTTATATTAGACAAAAGTGACAAAAATATGCATTGGAGAAAAGATAGCCTCTTCAACAAATGGTGCTGGAAAAACTGGAAATCTATATGCAACAAATAAATTAAACCCCTATGTCTCACCATGCACAAAACTCAACTCAAGTGAATCAAGAACATAGGAATTAAACCAGAGACTCTGCATCGATTAGAAGAACAAGTAGACCCTAATTTTCAACATGTGGGATTAGGCCCCAATTTCCTTAATAAGATTCCTATAGTGTAAGAATTAAAACCAAGAATAAATAAATGGGATGGACTCAAACTAAAAAGTTTCTTCTCAGCAAAAGAAACAATCTGTGAGGTAAATAGAGAGCTTACAATTTAGGAGAAAATTTTTACCCCTCACACATCAGATAGAGCACTAATCTCTAGGGTATATAAAGATCTCAAAAGGCTAAGCATCAAAAAAACCCAAATAATCCAATCAACAAATGGGCCAAGGACATGAACAGACAATTCTCAGAAGAGAATATAAAATCGATCAACAAATGTATAAAAAAATGCTCATCATCTTTAGAAATTAGAGAAACACAAATCAAAACTACTCCAGGATATCATCTCACTCCAGTCAGAATGACAGCTATCATGAAGATAACAAGTGTTGGTAAGGATGTGGAGAAAAAGGCACACTCAAACATTGCTGGTTGGACTGCAAATTGGTGCAGTCATTATGAAAAGCACTATGGAGATTCCTTGGAAAACTTGGAATGGAACCACCATTTGACCCAGCTATCCCTCTCCTCAGACTATACCCAAAGGACATAAAAATATCATACTACAGGGACACAGCCACATCAATGTTCATAGCAACACAATTCACAATAGCCAAACTGTGGAGCCAACCTAGATGCCCTCCAGTAGATGAATGGATCACAAATGTGCCATATAAAGAGTCTGGATATTTTTAAAGGAGAGTTGACCTGGCCAGTGTGCAGCAGACTACACAGCTAAGAACAAAAAAAAAAAGACTCTTGTTGTGGCAAGCCACTGAGATGGGGCTCCCTTGGGGCACCTTTGGTGTCCACAGCATGGCATTCCCTGCCTAATATAAAGGGGTTGGGAGCTGGCATAATTGACTCCTGAAGACCATCAGATTCACTTGGTGGGAATAAACTTCCTCCATTAATAGAAACTTTCCCACCTACTCTGGATGTTAGCCAGCCTATTTTGTAGTAGGAATAAACCACCTTGAATAAGAGAGTTCTACTGTATGTCTAAGAGTATATATCACTAACTTAAGTGGCTTTGCCAATCATTGTGAATTTATAAGATTTAGCCTCTTCTTAACAGGATATTTCACACATATTCAATTGAATTACCTGGGATAATGTATTTTCCTTATTTCCTTGATGTAATAAAATTTTAAATTATGGTTTGCCACACGTTGTGAAAAGATTATTATTATAAGCAGCAGCAAATGAATGGAGGAATCCTACTTTTTAAAATCTAATTCAGCTGTGTGAGGTTTAATGACTGTTTGGAAAGCCCTAATGGTTTTATTATATCCCCTACAGCAAGGAATTAAGTATTAAGAATGAATAAAAGGAAACAATAACACATTTTAATAAAGAACATTAATTAACATATGTTGAATGTTAACGAATCTCTTACTCTTGGAGGCATTTTTTATCTGCCAGAGGGCAGTAGAATATAAAGGAAGCATATTCTGCCTCCACAGTGGTTGATGTGAAGAAGACAGACCGTGACAGACAGGCCATGTCAACACATTAATTTCTAAACTGAAATTATTCAGGCAGAGTAAGGTTTCACGTATTTACTTAAGGGGTGTTTCTCACCTTAACACAATTTAATGGATGATGACTAAAAATGGAATTACAACTGCCATATATCAGCGGTCTCTGCTGAATTCTACTTTATTAATGTGCATCATAATTCAGCACAATTTAGCTCCTGATATTCAGAAATCATGGCAGAATATCTGCTGATTAATATTTGCTGTAGAAATGGAAATGTCTGGTTATGACTTGGGTAAGAAATGAGCATGGCTGATTGACTGCACAAGTGTGGTAAGTAACTATTCCACTCAGCACCTCATCAAAATGATGAGTGATTCCGTGGAGACTTCACTAGTGAAAATTAATCAGTGAATGAAAAGTAGTCACCAAGTTTTAAAGACAAGTACATTAAGATTCCTCTATTTTTTTTTGTATTTCATTATTATTTATGATAAAGGTTTATGGTTTATATTTTTGTCCTCTGTGTTATTATAAGTATGTTATGCAGTATGTATCAATTTGAAGAATTAATTGTAAAATGTAGACAAAAAATTTATGAATTGCCTTTTATTTTTCAGATACCGTGTTAAAATATGAAAGATTCATAATATAGTGGGACTAGTGTTCAGATGTATAATTTCAACACACATAAGCACTTCCTAAATGCATGGTTTGTGATGTGTAAATATGGACACAACTATGGGGACAAGAATTTCCAGCATTTGGGGATTAAGAGTAATTTTAATTATTAAATGCACTAGAAAAGATTAAGAGATTGTGGGCATAATTCTAGTTGCAAAATGTGAAAGAGTTTTGTATTTTTCATCTCTATTTTCTCATTAAATTCTATTTTTCTCACATACATCAATATTGCAGTGAGATGCTAGAGAATGAAGGAAAACAATTTTCTCAATTAAGTTTTTCTTTGAGAGCTAAACTTAGTTCCCTTTGTTATATGACCCTGTAAGCCCCATATTCTATTGAGCTCTTTACCACAATAATTTTTATTACAATTGTTCACCTCATATGCATTTATTTAGACTCCATCTCCTAATGTAAGCTTTATGATAACAAGTATTCATTTCATTAGGTTTTATGGATTCCTTGTGAAATGTTATCAATTATGATCAATCTTCCTCAATCTTGGAGCCTCATAAATTTCATATCTCTAAGTATTACACTAGATTTGATCTTATGTGCAGCATAACTTCTACATATGTGCTATATGTGTGATGCTATATCAGAAAGTATTCTAAATAACAGGGTTTAATAAATCTTTGGAGGCTGCAAAAAATAAATGGTAAATATCCTCACAATATTGAATACAGATGAGACTCTCCGTTGTGAAGAATGATTGAATATTTTTCATAAGTAGCACAGGGAAGAACCAGAGGCAACTGAGTGGTACTTCAAAACCTATGCTCATCTACATAGTCTATTCTACTTTACAGACAATGTTCATCTCCTGTTGTTAGTTTTGAATTCTCTTTCCTGGTATACTTTTATTTCAGCAGTCATTTAAAATATTCTATCCACCAGTTCATCCCCAGTGGTTAACACATAGTATGATCATGATAAAAATTTGGTAAATAGATTAGCAAATTCCATTGGTGGCAAATAGTTTGTCCTCATTGTTTCTTCTTTGCTATCTGTTCATCACAGCATGGGAAATAACATTCTGTCATCAGGAATACCTCTGCTTTGTCATGATCTTCTCGAATAAAGGAAATAACCGGAAGTGTCCCCAGCATAGAGCATGCTTACTGGCAGTTGGTAGGTATACAGTCAACATGTATGGATTGGAGGATGTGTTCACAAATAGAATGAATCAGACCTAAGCAAATATTCAGGGATTTATTTTTTGCTCTATAATCCTATTGTAATTCAGGGAGTTCTATTTAACTACTCAGAAAATCCGGTGTCTGCTAAAAATAAGTGAATTCTGTCATTTTAATTTTCAATGTACACTATCACAGGCTGATACAATGCTTCTCACTCAACATACTTAAACTAAGCCCCCCCTTTTTTAAAAAAAATCTCAGTTCTTCAAGTCAAACTTTAAGTTGATTTTTTAAAATATTTGTTTTCCCCCTAAAGTGGAATTTCTGAATACACATATCATCTTAATATTTTACCATATTTTACATGGCTTAACACATTTATAAATGACAACCATAAAGCAGCTATAACTTAACTTAAAAAATACAGTTGGAAATGCTCTTCCTTCATGCCTTATTCATGACATGAAATTGTTGAGTTCCCATGTAAATGACCAATGCATGTTTATGCCTAGATATTGTTAATAAGAGGAATTTTCTTACCCCTCTCCTTTCTATGCTGCAGGTTATATGCTATTTTAAATGTAGTGCCTTATTCCTAAGGCAGACATAAATACACACAATCACCTTGTAGAGATAAGTGTCAACAGAGAATGCATTGTTGGGATTGCCACTCAGGCATGCCATACGTCTATCATCTTTCCTGGATTCAAATCTTTCCAAGTCTAGAAAATGACAAGAGCACTTTGGTTTTGGATAGTGGCTTCAACAATTGATTGGAATCAACCAAATAAAGGCAGTGTGCAGAAATCAACCTTATCAAACACTGATAGACACATAATTCAATAGCATTAAAACCACTGCATCTTGAGAGATCTGATTATGTTTGCTCTCTGGCAGGAAGTCAGTCATAAGTGAGGCTCACTGGTGTTTGGGTAGAGCAGAGTAGCAAATTTATATGAATACTGATAATGTTTTCTATAATAAATGACCAAACAGAATGACTGGGATAATAGGGCAAATCTGTCTCATGATGTCAAAGGGAGAAAAGGTGCATTAAATTTTTCTAATATTTTATGCCATATGAACCCCCTGTGTAGAGTCAACTTCATTACTAAAACCACTTGAAAACTCACTTGAACTAGTTTACAAAGTTCCATAATGTAGAGGTGGCACAAATAAATAAAAAATTGATACAAATGGAAAATAAACAAAGGAACTGATGATAAAGCCTAGGATAAAATTAAATTGGGATACTAATTATCCCTCAGTTCTTAGAAGTTGGTTATAAATTTATAAATCAAGATATATAGGTTACAGTAAAAAAAAGAAAGAAAAGTAAAGCCAATAATATTGAAATGGAATATAAACCAGTCAAGACACCTGAGGTCCTCAACCCACTCCCTAGGGATACTGAGTGAATGGAATGCACCATGAGGTTCTGGAAGAGATGCTTCAGCCATGCATTTTGTTACTGTAAACACTGAAATGTGGTTCTTTTTTTTATTATAGCTCTTAGACTTACACCTGTGCTATAGTAATATAACAAAATGCACAGTGGAAGTTGCCTGTGAAGGGCCAGAATGACAAAACCCATAGATGACATGGCATGAAGTAAGGAATGACAATTATCTATTTATAGAAAAATGAGGGATTTTGCCAACTTTTAGTTATATGTGGCATTGCACTTTGGACTGGATGTCAAATAGTAGCATAGACAACTTTGAAAAAAACCTTGAAGTGCTGATGAAGTCTTCAAGGGAACCAGAGGGTTACAACATGCTCAAAACCTGGGTAAGATCCCATTCAGGGTTAAATGAATGTAAAAAGAATGAATTGGAAAGTGGAGAAGAGAGGACCCTTGCTATCTTGTGATAATAGTTGGTAGCCTGCATTTGATGGAAAATAAGATATGTGCCTGATAAACTTGACAATTTACTAAGGAGATTCTCATGCAGCACTGACTATTTTCTGATGTGCAGGAATGAAACAGAAAGAGGTGATCTAAAGATAAATGAGCTAGGGCTTGCTGAATTGAAAAATAAAGTTCTTTCTCATCTCTACACTCTCCAGGTGACTGGCAACTCTCAAATAAAGACTTCCAAAATAAAGATGTAATTCAGCATGCTATCAGAAAAATGTAGTAAATATAAAGAATGTGATGCAGAACCACACATCAAGACCTCAGAAAGATCTGGGTTCTTCATTTGGAAGGCATGAATTACTTTTGTGCAGAATAGTAAAGATGATACAGGGCAGAGTCAAAAGTCACAAAGATCATCCACCAGGAAAAAGGACCAAGCCATGACTAATTGCAGCTGAATTCATGAGCCTGGCTTGATTTCAAGTTGTTTGTCAAAGATATTATTTCCCCTTAACTCCTCCTATGTAGAAATTTGGTCAGGCATGGAATTCTGCATTGATGGTCATTTTTCACTACTGTTAAGTACTTGCTGTTGTTGATAAAAAAAAGCTGTAAGTTGAACTTTGAACTCTCTACCTTATGAGCAGCACAACTTACAACTTCCAATACTGTCCATCCTTTCCTGCCTGTTCCTCCTGCCCATACCGTATGTTTGGCTTCTCTATTAATTCCCTTGACCACATTCAGAGTTTTTTGAGGTGTATCTTGTGGAGGGGGATGCTTTCCTGATCACCCTGAACAAAACTTTATTTACTGAACAATACCGTTATGTTTGAATCTCAGTTTCTATTCCTTTCTATTGCTTCGTTTGGCATCTGGTGACAAAAATACCTGAGATAAACAACTTGTACAGAGGAAAATTGTATTTCCACTCACAGTTTCAGAGCTTTCTTTGCATAGATCCAGGTCCCTGTTGCTTTGGACCTGTGCTGGCAGGAGCAAACTGGCCACCACCTTCCAGCAGCACCATGGACAGGAATCGAGTCTTCTACATGTGGGTCTTTGAGGAATACTCCAAGATCCTAACAATAGCACTAGTAACACGGTGGGCTTGGGAAGCCTGCTAATATTCTCTGTGCCTGTTTTCGTGTCTCCAAAAATTGTGAGTTTTATAGTTTATAGGAATAAGTGTTCAGAAAAAGTGAATCAAATCCAGTGTCACTGAAGTTTGTGTTATTATTTCTGTCATGGCAGTGTTATCATCACTGTTTGAAGTACCCAGGAAAAAGAGCTATATGGATGATACCAACCTGTGCTTTCGGAGTAAACTGACCTCTTACAAGGGCTGTGGAGTAAGATGCTATTGAAACATTCTTATAACAATGATTCTAGAGCCCAAGGCACTGGCTGGAGGAGTTAGCTCTTGAAAACTCTCCAGGTCCTCTTTGAAGGCTTCAGCTGTCTTAAAATGTTTTCCACTTCAAAACACTAAGAAAGGAGGAATTTTGGCAAAAGCTTTTTCCTTTTATATAGTAATGCATCAATTTTATTAGTTAAACTCTAAATGTAAAAGAGTAATCCTATTTAACCAAAATGTTGAGTTAAGGCCTTAAAAAGCCTCCTGCTTGGTATTGATGGGCACACTTCAGTCTTCTGGGGATTTATTTTCTTTAGAAAGGGAAAAGGCTGACAAGGAAATAGATTTCTGACATGTTTTCATGCTTTTTATTCCCCAAACAGCAGTCTCTGAAGTGATATGACAACCTGTTCCAATGGCATTGTGTGGCTCGCTTTTGTAGAACTCTACACCTAAAGAAATATCAGAGAAAAAGAGAGGGCTTCAGAAAAGAAGTCAATGCCAGGTATTGGAGAAGGAAATAAGTAAGAGATGACAGAATATTTTGTTTGGCAGAATCCTGTGTGCATTAGAAGTTTTAACTACTGCTTTAAAAATTGGATAAAGAAGTCAGTGAGGGAATGTCTTGACACAACCTGTTTTTAATCAGGAAAGCAACTGTGGAAATATAGGAATATTTGGGAAACCTTTACCTGGCCAAACTTGTGATGAACTGTGTCAACGGCTGTGTGTCTACGCGTTGGGGAGGTTTGTGTTTGCAAATGAAGAGTCCCTGACTTGTGGACACTGGACTACCCTTTACTCATACAGTCCCACAGATTTTGTGAGTCACAAAGAGAAGCACATACTCAAGTTATGTTGGGAGTGTAACTTGTCTATAGATTAAGAGAATCATTACTACGCTTGGAAGATGAATCATGACAAAATTCCATGAAATGCTGTCTCAGCAGTTCTCCAGATGTCCTAGACATTATGGGAAAGGAAAGAAGGAAAAAGTTCTGATGGTTCTGGGGATTCTCTAGGGTGATGTTTTGGTATTGCTCTTCTGGATGCCCTTTATCAGCCTGAGTCCTGTTTTCTTGCAGAAGTGCTCTGGCAAAACAAAATCTGCTGCCCTCATGTGGAATGATATACAGAGTGTAACTCTGACCCTCTGTCCTTCACAGACCTCCCCAGAAGACACACTGGTGACAAGCACAGGTCTTAGACTCTGGCAAGTCCTGTCCTGCTGTGTGGCCCAGTTCATCTCTGAGCTTTTTCTGTGATCTGGCTGACTTCGGCTTGGGTGATTTTTTCTTCCCTATCTGAGCTTACTCTGTCCCTGCTAAGAAAACCCCCTCAATTATTTGAACAAGAATCTCTATCTCTTTCTTCCTAGAGAGTTGACCAAAGAAAGTAGCTTAAATCAAAGAGCAGTAGCACACATCTATGATCCCAGATACTCAGCAGCCTGAGGCAGAAGGAAAGCAAGTTTCTGGCTAAATTAGGAAGACCCTGTTTCAAAAGAAAAGAAAATAGAAGAACTGGGGATGTATCTCAGTAGAGTGATTGTCTAGCAAGTATATGGTCCAGGATTCCATTCCTGGTACCAGAAAAAAAAAGTATTTCAGAAAAGTTACAATTATTACTCATTCTTAGTGAGAATGATCATTTTACAACTTTACATTTATTTATCATTTTTACTGACATGTAAGGATCATACATATTTATGGAGTAAAATGGGTTGTTTTGATACATATATACATTGGGAAATAAACAAGCATGGTAATTGGCAAATCTAACATCTTAAACACTTATCATTTCTTTGCTGTTGAGAGCAACCAAAATGCCCTACTCTACCATGTGAAATATCCATCCCAGTTATCCATAGTCTGGAACATTCTGCCTGTGACCAACTTCTTAGCCATCCCCTCGCACCATTCCCCTGGCTAAGATGTAGTTTGGCATCTCTTCTTACCAAGTTAACAATTTATTAGAACCAAATGTGGGAAAGAAAGATTTTTTTTCCATGAACAAAGTCCAGACATATGAGAAGAAAACATATGATAAAAGGACCTTTATTTTTCAATAGAAATAATCATAATTTGGGTGAGGCAGTTGGCTTCTTTTTTCTCCTGAATAGCCAGGTTGCACTGTTTCTTTCATTGTGAGATGGGTCTGGGTATCACAGAATCAATGATTTCAGTAAACAAAGGACTAGGTTAACACTAAGAATTTCCCTTGTTTCTCCCTTTGGTTTTCTTACGGGCACAAAATTATTCATTAAATCATTTTGTGGTCCTTTTTTGTTGCCTGAATAATATGTAGGATTCTTCCACATGTCTATTGTTAATTTGTCCATTATCTTTTATTTTTTCCTGATTAATATCACCAGGGATTGAGCAGATTCTTATTCTTTAGCATCACAACTTTGCCTTTGTCAATATTAAGTCCATTATTTCATTAATATGTTTGCATTTATTATTTGCTCCTTTATATCTGTGTATCATTTACTATTCCACTTCTAATCCTGTGGGTTTATCTTCAGTCATTGATCACATGCCTCCTTCCTCCTAAAAGCAGCTAAATTTACATATCTTATTAAGCACAAGTTTATCTGTCCTCATATGCATTACTGTGTCACATTTTTATTAATAATCAACTAAAATAGCTTTGCATCTGTATGAGAATTTTAAATCTGGGATACACTGTGTTGGTTTATTTTTGGTGTCAATTTGACTGGTCCGAGGGGTGACCATGTCTGATAAAATATTTCTGGGTGAATCTGTGAGGATGTTTTTGGAAGCGATTAGCAATTGAGTCATTTCCTGAGTAAAGTTTGGATCTACACTGCCCAATGTGAGTGGGCATCATCCAATTTGTGAAGGCCTGAATAGAACAAAAACATGGAGAAAACGAGAACTTGCTTTCTCTTCTGGAGCTGAAACCTCCATCATTACCTTCCCCAGGGACCTTGGTTCTCAGCTTTTCAGACTCAGACTGAATGTATTACTGGCTCTCCTGGTTTTATAGCTTGCTGAGCTCATACCATGAGATTCTTGGCCTCCATAGTCAGGCAAACTTTCTTAAAATAAATCCTAAATTAAATCTACCCCCCCACACACAGGTTTTTAGGGTTCCTGTGAACCTATAAACCTTTTTTTTGTGTGTGTGTGTTATCTTTTGTGTGCATATATTTGCTTAGCTTTGATTATGTGACTACTGACTGAATATTTCTTTTACAAAATTTCTTGTTAAAATAATGCTACAGTGCAAAAGATACTTTGTTCCTATTAAAAGGAGTTACATTTATTGCTGGGAGAAAACAGAGCACACACACTCTCTGGGGTAGCAATGTACTGTGATGGGGTGGTTGGGGAGGTTTGGTAAGAGAAGAGTGGTGCAGTTTCAGAACACTCTTTAAAGGGTGCAGTCTTCTGAATCACCACCAAAAGCAAGGCACTGCCCCTCGCTGTATATCAAGCTCCAGCTTTAGTTCCCCAACCCTTTGAGAAAGTTATTGAAACTTTAGCCTGTTAACTTCTCAGGAATGGCTGTGACATCAGCAACTAGCTGTGGGGAAAAAAGTGTTGTTATGGTTTGGATACTTGCAGTCCCCAGAAAGCACATGTGTGAGATAATGCAGGAATGTTCAGAGGTAAAGTGATTAAAATATGAGAGCTATAACCTGATGAGTGGATTCATCTATTTGATGGATTAATAATTGAGAGGACTATTGTACTACGTGGTAAACATAGGCAGGGTGGTACGTGGCTGGAGGAAGTAGATCACTGGTGACATGCCTGGGGATTATATATATTTGTGTCTCCTGCTGTCTCTCTACTCCCTGGCTACCAATGAAGTGAGCATTTTTCATCCACCATACACATTTATCATGATACTCTGAGCAATGAAGTTGGCCAACTGTGGACTGAGACCTGTGAAACCAAAAGTTCAAAATAAAAGTTTGCTCTTCTAAGTTGTTCTTGCCAGGTATTTTGGTCAAGATGGAGAAAACCTCAGCAGGACAGGAACCATAAACTCACTGCATATTATTTTCCAGTTCCTGGTCAGTAATTCTTCATTCTTCTGTTAAGGTTTGAACACCACTTTATAGATTTTGGTGTTTTTCAAGTTATGCTCAGTGGAATGGATGGATAGGCTATAATCACTGTTCCTGAATATGGAAAAGTCCATCATAATTTTTAAAGAACACTTTTATTTTACACAGTTTTTGATTTATGTGGAAAAACAAGGTTGTTATGGTTTAGATTTTAGATGTTCAGCAAAAGCTCATATGTGAGACAATGCAGGAGAATTCAGAGGTGAAATGATTGCTCTATGATAGTCTTAACTTAATCTGTGTATTAATCCACTGGTACCAATTAACTGGGTGGTAGCTGTAGTGTGTACTGAAGGAGGTGGGTCATTGGAGCAGGTGTGCCTCTAGGATTATATTTTGTCCTTGTTGAGCAGAACTCTCTCTGCTTCCTGTTCTGAGCTGCTTCCTCTGCCATGCTCTCTGCCATGATGTTTTTCCTCGCCTCTGACCCAGAGCGATGGAGCTGGCAATCTATGGACTGAGACCTCTGAAACCTTGGGCTCCAAATAAACTTTTCCTTCTCTAAAATTGTTTGTGTCAGGTCTTTTGGTCACAGTGGTGAAAGCACTGGCTAAAACAAGTGTTAAGTCAGTAACAAAATGTCATACACTGAATGGATTATGAATAACAGGAATTTATTTCCTATGATTAGGGGATTCTAGAAGTCCAAACTGAGGTGCCCCACAGAATTACTGTTTTCTTTTTCTTTTCTTTTCTTTTTTAATTAGGACCCTCTTTAGGTTTCAAACTCTCAACCTCCCATAGTGTCCTCACCTGGTGGCAGGAGGTAAGATGGACCTCTGATATTCCTTTTATAAAGATACTAAATCCATTCAGGAGAGCTCTACCTTCATGACCTCATTACCTCCCTGAAACCCCTTCCTAGTACCATCAACTTGGGGTTAGAATTTTAATTTATTGACCACTTGGCTGAGCTGGCACTTCTCAGATTTCTATATTGTGTTCTTAGGCTTTTTCTTCCTTTTCACACTGTATTCTTTGGAAGGAAGTCAATATTCACAACTCACAGGTTTAACTTTGGAAGCTTATGGTCCACCCTTCTTGAGAATGAAGCAAGTACATATAGTATCTGGAATTCTTTTGCATGAGAAGCTGTCTGGTTTTATTATTTATTTAGTATTTTATTCATATCAGAGTGGAATCATGGTTTTTGTATTTATTATTGCTTTAGTGATTTGGTTGCTCAAATATTCGATCTTTGACCATAAGAAAAACTCTCTGTTGTCTTCAGGGGCCCTCAGTTGTTAGAGCAAGGAAATATGTAAGTATACTAAGCTATACTCTATTGAAAACATGTCTATATGCATCCATCAGTATCTGTATTATGGTAACATCAGTTCATGCTAACTCTGACTCTAATCCATCCCTACATGGATCACGCTGCCTTCTTTCCATGGCTTGTCTGTCATCTCTTATTTCAGGAGCGAGGGTTCTGGCTTCCATCACCTACATTCTTTTAATTAGTTGTTTGGTTCCACCTTGCATAAGCTATCATGAGAATAGTTCATTCATACCCTCATGGCAGACAATAATCACTGGATTGACATCAGTTTCTTTGACCTATAGTTCTATAGAATACTATGGTTACTCCCAAACTTACTCAGATTCAGCACATTTTCCCCAACCTACTTCAATGAAATGGATTCATATGTTTCTAACACAGTTTGACAGATTCGTCACATTACTCATTCCATCCAGGGAATTCCCTGACCTCCTAGATAATATTTTTTGGAAAATTTGCACTCAAGATTTTGACTTATAGAGTTCTATGGATTTTGACAAATGAATAGTGTTATGTATACAAAATTATAGCAACATAAAGAATATTTTCTACTCTAAAAAATGTCCTGTGGCTCACTTTCAATCTCCGCTTCTTCAGAAGGACTCTACTGATATTTAATTGTTTCTAAACATTTGCCTTTTCTCAGATGCTAAATAATGTCAATTATATAGTTTTTAGCATGTCCAGACTGTTTTTTTTTTGTTTGTCTGTCTGTTTGTTTTCAACTTGGAACCATGTATTTAAACTTCGTCCACGTGGTTTTGTGGCTTCATATTTTTTTTTTCTTTTTTCTGTTGAGTGCAACATTGTTGGATGTATATTTGGATTATACTTTCTTCCATATCTATTGCTTCCAGTTTGGGACAATTATGAATAAAGGTTTTATAAATACTTTCATGAACACTTGGTGGGGCCACAAATTTTTAATTATATAGGTAAATGTGTAGGCACAAGATTTCTGGATGTTATGATAAAACAATGCTTAGATTTGCAAAAAGACCACTCCCCGCAAACAAACAACAAAGGACTACTGCTGAACTGTCTTGGGAGGGGTTGTGCATTCCCACCAGCAGTGAGTGAAAGCTATAGTTGCTCTGTGAACAGCTGTAATTTCAGTTTTGCAATGTTAACTATCCTAGGAGGTACCAGAGGTATTTCCTCACACTAACTTAAACATCCTCCCATATGCTTGCTGCTGTCTCTTTAACATCCATGGTGAAGTCTTTTGTTTAGATCATTTGCTCATTTTTAAATTGGATTGTTTGTTTTCTTACTAAGTTTAAAGAGTTCTTTTCATATTTTGCAAACAATTTCTATACCAGATTTTTGTTTTGTAAATGCTTTCTAAATTGTTTTTCATCATTTTCCTGTCTTTCTTAGAAAAGAAGCTTTTAACTTTAATTAAATTCAACTTACAATGTCTTTCCTTTCATGCACTAATGATTTGGTATTGATTCGAAAATCTCATCATTAACCCAAGGGCACACCGATTTTCTCCACATTCCCTTCTAGAAGTTGCATAGCTTTGCATTTTACTTTTAGGTCTACAATCCTTTTAAGATCCCTGCCTCACAGTGAAAGATGTAAATTCTCTGACCAGGTTGACTTTCTGTATGTGGATATCAAGATTTTCAAGTTGTTTTAAAGACTATCATTTCTTTTATTAATTCCCTTTGATAATTTTTCAAAGATCCATTGATGGTGCAAGTCTACTTCTGGACTGCATATTTTCTGGCATTGATCTCTGTGTCTCATTTCCCTAGCGTAACCCTCTTTTGATTACTGCAATTTATAAACTTAAAATTGGGTAGTGGGAGTCCTTTCACTTTCTGTTTTTCTTCAGTACTGTTTTGGCTTTTTTTTGGCCTTTGCCTTTCCACATTGTGTTAGTCAGGATTCTCAAGGTGTACAAAGCCATGAGAGCTATTAGAGTGCCCTACATGATTACAGGTTGGAGAGTCCCACGCTGGCCGTCTGCAGGATGGAGAGTCAGGGAAACCAATGGTTATGAGTCATGGAAACTGGAATCCTCAGAATTAGAAGAATCAATCATGCACCTGCTGAAAGCCTGGAAGCTCCTTGGAGAGACCCTGGTGTTTGTCCTGGAGTCTGATGCCCATGAGTAATGGTGGCAGTAAAAGAAACACCTGCTAAGGAGGAGTGGAGCTTTCATGCTTGTGTATCACCACCCTCCTCTTTTTTTTTTTCCTGCTGTTTTGTTCTATCCAGGAACCCCGCCTATGGGTTGGTACTGTCCAGGATTATTGTGGAACTTCTCTCAGCTCACTGAACTACAGGCCATCATCTAGAAATGCCCTCAAAGACACACCAGGAGTGTGCTTTGTAAGTTTCCAGGCATCTCTTAATCCAGGGAAGTTGACAATCATGATTAACCATCACACATTCGCACTGCAGAATCATTTCCTATCATCTACAAATTAGTCTCCTAAGTGTTTCACTGTGATTGTGCTGGACACAGATCCAGTTGTGAGCAATTTCATCACGTCACTATTATGACCCAAGAAAGCTAAACAGTACTCCATTTATTCACATATTTTATTTCTCTCATCACATTTGTTTGTTTCCCATGTATAAATACTTTACGTATCTGTGAGATGTATAACTAGGCATTTCATTTTGGAGAGTGTTTTTTTTTTTTTTCTTAATTTCAAAATCAGATAATTAATTTCTGGGACATAGAGAACGAATTTAATTTTGTATATTTATCATTGAAGTGGAAGCTTGCTATACTTATTCCATTTAGTATTTCTTAAATTTGTTCTTTGGGGACTTTTAAAAATGGACAATTATGTTATCTGTATATAAAAAGGGGAATTCTTTTGTGCTTATAGTCTATATATTTTTTTAAGAAGTTAAAACATCTTCAACTCAAATTTTTGATTTTCATTAAATCATAATATATACAGTCTTGCTTTTTCCCAGATATGTTGTTAAGATATATCCAGAGCTACACAACCTTTATTTATTATTTGTAATGAAATTTTATACCAGTGTAATGGTTATTGACCTTCAGTTATTATTCATCTTTCTTTAGTTTAAATTATCTTTATACTACTATTTCTTTGGGGTATAACTTCAAGATAATTTCTGTTGAAGGAAAGATTTTAAACTATTATTTAGAAAGAAATATAAAAATATACAGTTTTTTGAATGATTATGAAATTTTTGAAATATTTTTCTTTCGTTTATATCAACACATCCATTTAGTTACTAGATTGCTAGATTTTAATCCTTATCCATAATCATCCTCTCAAAAGATTTTAATTTGGTAAAATTATGTAGCTTAATTGTGACCCACACACCCCCAATGTTACCTTGTCTTATTCTTATTGTATTTATCTTTCTTTCTTTTTTTCTTTTTTTTAGACAGCATCTTGGTTAGTTGCTCAGGCTGGTCTAGAACTTAAGATCTTCCTACCTCAGTCTCCTGAGTTGCTGGCAATGCAGACATGCACCAAGGTACCTGGTTTCATCTTATACTTCTAAAAATAACTTCCTAAATTTCAACTATCTGCAGGTAAAACCAGAAAAGTTTTAATTAATTTAATTATTTAATTTCTGTCCCAAAGACTGCCTTATGGAATATCATGTGACTGCCAAAATTTAAAGAGTTGTTATCTAGAGGGACAATGGCAAGATCAGAAAAGTCATTCTATAAGCAGAAACTTTCAAATATAAGTCTTTCTTGATCTTATCTTCATGCTTTATGAAAATTTACAAAAGACAAAAGCTTATAAGCACTTGTCTAATTCATATGTCTTATTCTTTGTCTGAAGAGTTCCTTGATAATTCAACATATCAGACACAAATAAAGAGGTAAAGAGATTGTAATAAGAAAGAATGTGCCACACATATTCTATTTAAATCCAATGTATGCTTTTCAAAATGTGACACACTGTATTTTTATTCAGATGCAGAATTGGTTCTCCTTGGAAAAAAAGAAATGTAAGAACTCTTTTTTCTTATATTTTTCTAATCTCTTAATCCTGATAATAAAAATATTTGCTATGACATTCTCATAATGAAATGGAAATAGTTGTGTCAATGTCTAAAAACCATTATACAAATACAATACTCTTATCAAACTATAAACCTGTTATACAATACAATGATCTTATTAATGCTACTGTTATTAAAAACAGCTAACAAAAACAAATAACCACCAATAACACTATTTATATAATATTTTATAGACAACTCTACTAAGGCTTCGTTATGTTCTTGTAATCTTTTTTAATATTTAATTTTTAGTTGTAGATGGACACAATATCTTTATTTCATTTTTTTATGTAGTGCTGAGGATGGAACCCAATGACTCATGTGTGCTAGGCAAGTGTTCTATCACTGAGCCACAACCTCAGCACCATGTTGTTGTAATCCTAATTGAGCAATTTAGAATGAGACATGTATAGAATGCTTCAATTGTTAATTTAACTCTTTGGCCCTGGGATCAGAAGGAGGTTCCATTTATTTTCCCCACTTTCTTTAAGGTCTCCACTATGGAATCACCAAAGAACATGTATTTTGCATCATGGACTCTGCTCCTCCACAGTGGGAATTCTTAGGGGCCTCCACAGTTGGAGTCATGGCTTATTGTTCTTACCTGTTTCTGCTACCAGTGACCTAGAATCCTTTTTGATTCTCTAACCCTATGGGTGCTTTGGGACATCATAAGTTGGTAATCATTCTTTGAAAATCTGCATGCAGTTAGACTTTTACTCTCACTGGAGGAGGGAGAGCAACCAGAGGCTGACCTGGTGCACATTTTCACTCAAGCAAATGAGATATTTATGTGCTTTTATGCATATGGGCACTACAGTTTCAAAATTATGCACAAATAGACTGTTATATATAACAGAGGCAATTGCATTGTGATTAATGTCAAAAAAAATCACTGTTTATTGTGCATCCACTGTACTTTATCCATATATTCTCTACATCAGAAAAATCTAGGCTGTCTGCATATCCCTGAGGCTCTCATTAATGTTGAGATTTTGGGACTTTTTTAAATGGATAATTTTAAAATGGACAATGCTAAATATCTTTGTATATGATGCTTTATGGATTTATATGGAAATTTCTCAGGAATTACTCAAATGGGTGTTTAGAGGGCAAAAGAATTCAATTTTAGTGAAAAATTCCAAAATATTTTTAGAGTAAAGAGCCCTTTTCCTACCACTTTTATAGACGTGCAATTGCTGCTTGGAATGTGTTGACATGTTCATAATTAAAATATCACCACGCAAAGACCTTAGCATGAGGACACATAAGCCACCTTTCAAAGAGGCTGCCAGAGCAGAAAATTCCATTCTAAATCTCAAAGTTTCATAATGTGCAGATGGCTGTTTTACTCAAACCTGTTCATGTGCCAGTCTCACATTAACTCCTACCCCACAAATGTGTCATTGCGTATCTTAGTTTTGCAATTCTGTATTATTTATTATATAGCATTTTGCACCATGAGAAGTGAGAAGGTGTCTAGTTTTAAGTGAAACACTAATCTGCCCCCAAGATAGACACCAGAAATCATTTTTCCCCTAAAATTGAGGCATCTTTTCCTATTTAAAAGCTGCTTTGGGCTCACCCATGCAGGACCACCAGGTGCCGTGCCTGAGCAGGACCACCGGCACTAACAAGCACATGGGACCCCTAGCCACCCACCAGCACAAAATACCAGGCCACTGCCCACATGGAGGACCTCCAGCCACCACTACCATGTGAACCCCCATCTACCAACGTGGGGCTCCCCTGGTGGCCTCCATCTTGACAGACTGCAACCACTGACACAGTCCCCTATAGGCAGTAGCCTGCATCTGGGGACATAAGACAGCATCTGGAGACAGTTGCCAGCCACAACACTGCATGCCACAGAGCTGCACTCGGTCCCATCTGACTGGACACCCCATCTATGAAAGCAGTCGCCTCCATCTTGGGACACCTTTGTCACCATCTTTACTTGGGGCAACTCCAACCTTGGGATAGCAGCTCTGGCTTAGAAGCAATATCAAGGTACCTATAGTTCCCAATTCCTCCCTCTACCAGGCAGCTGCTAACCTAGTACAGTGCTTGTGGCTACATGGCCACTTCCTAGCTTGCAAAGCCTGGCCCTGAACTGCCCAATACAAAACAGCTCTCTGCATAGGTGTGCAGACTGCAGAGTGCAACCCACAAGACCTCCAGAAAGAGGTTCCTGACTGGGAAGTAGAAAGGGAGGGGGTGAGTGAGATACAGCTTAGAGACTAAATTAGAGACCAGGAATTGTGAGGTCTATAGGTGATAAAATGAGATAAGACCTGGCACCCACATCACATGAGCAGGCCCCAAAGGAGACCCGTGTTGTGCAGTCTCACATCAGGATGGCAAGTGCTGTACCCCACTTCCAGGATCTCTGCCTCCAAGACCAACTCACCCACCCTAATAACCTTCACCATCTTGAGGGTGGAGATACAGCAAACAACAGACAACCCCACCTGTTGGATGAGAAGGGAAGCGGGAAAGATACTGATCTCCAACAAAAACAATCCTTGTATCTTCCTTGGAGATCTCTCTCTCTCTCTCTCTCTCTCTCTCTCTCTCTCTCTCTCTCTCTCTCTTCAACTGTCTTCATATTCTCAACATTTATGAATCCAGGTACTATTCATTAATTAGGCTAGTGAGGACTGGGATGTCTGAATAGTATATTACAGTTGTGTTGTATATTCCTTTATCTCCTAATTTATTTATTTATATATATATATATATATATATATATATATATATATATATATATATATATATATATATATTTAATTTTTATGTTTGTCTGGTTTTTGTACTCTCTTCTCACTTACTTATCTCCCCCAAATCGCTTTCTTTCTTTTCTCTTGCTGCAAGCAATTTGTTTAGATTCTTCTTTCAAGCTTTGTAAGATCTAATAACTCTATATCCTCATCTCCTAACTCCTTAACATCTCATCTTATACCCCACCCCTAGTTCTGTCTTTGTTCACCATCAGAAAGTGTAGACCTTCTTGCAAACCTACTGTTTATATTTTAGATAATAATTGGACTCAACATATCTGTGTATTGTGACAAAAGTGTAAACTTCTTAATAGCAGGTATTTGATTTAAGGTATATATTGTTTGTATTGGGATCTGTTACCCCTTAAAGGAGAGAGATTGGAACCCTACATGGACACTATAAGCTGATAGGGTAAAAACTGTAACACCTTGGATTCTGAGTGCATAAAGAAAAGACACACAAACTACATGAAAAAACAAGGGAGGAAAGTGCCCCAAACAAACCACGATATGAAGTTATTAGAATCCATGACAAGAAATTACAGAGAAGAAGTTCAGGATGTGCATAATTAAAATGTTCTGTGAATTAAAAGATGATAAAAGAGAGGAAATACAGGCAGCCAAAGTTCATTTTGATGAAGAGCTATATAAGCAAAAGATTATTTTAATAAGGAGATAAGAGGTTCTGAAAAAAACAAAACAATCAGAAATCCTTGAAATGAAAGAAACAATAAACCAAATTAAAATCTCAATAGAAAGCATCACTCATAGATTAGATCACTTGGAATACAGAACCTCAGACAATGAAGACAAAATATATAATCTTGAAAATAAAGTTGACCACACGGTACAGATGGTAAGAAGCCATCAGCAGAAAATTCAAGAATTATAAGAAAACATAAAAAGACTAAAATTTAAAACTATTAAGATATAGGAAGGCATAGAGTTACAAACTAAAGGAATGAACAATCTATTTAATGAAATAATATCAGAAATTTTTTCCCAAACATGAAGAATGAATTGGAAAATCAAATACAAGAGGCTTGCATGATACCAAATATACAAAATCACAACAGATCTACACCAAGGCACATTATGGTAAACATGCCTAGCATACAGTATAAGAAGATAATTTTAAAAGCCAAAAGAGAAAGAAATAAGATTATATATATGGGGAAATAAATTAGAATTTCTGCAGATTTTTTAACCTAAACCCTCAAAGCTAGAAGATCCTGGAACAACATAGACCAAGCTCTAAAAGAAAATGGATGCCAGCCAAGAATCTTACATTCTGCAAAATTAAGCTTTAGATTTGATGATGAAATAAAAAGAAATTCATGATAAACAAAAGTTAAAAGAATTTACAACTAGAAAGCCTGCAATACAGAACATCCTCGACAAAATATTCCATGAGGAGGAAAAGAAAAAAAAATGAAAATCAGCAAAAGGACATATTACACTAAGGAAAGGCAGATCAAAGGAGAAGCCAAGACAAGTTAAATTGACAAAAATAAATAAAAATTATCAGAAATACAAATTATGTCTCAATAATAGCTCTGAATGTCAATGGTTTAAACTCACCAACCAAAGACATAGACTGGCAGATTGAATTAAAAAAAAAAGACCCAACAACATGCTGCCTTCAAGAGACCCATTTCACACAAAAAAAGACACCTATAGACTGAAGGTAAATAGTTAGGAAGAAAACATACCACTCACATGGATTTCAGAAACAAGCAGGGGCTTCCATCCTCATATCAAATAAAGTAGACTTCAAGTGAAAGTTAATCAAAAGGGATAAAGAAAGATATAAGGGAATCATATATTGATAAGACTTAATAATTATTAGCTTATATGCCCAAAATATTGGAGGATCTAAGTTCAGCAAACAGACTCTTCTCAATTTCAAGAGTCAAATAGACCACAACACCATAATTTTAGGTGACTTTAATACACCTCTTTCCCCACTGGATAGATCTTCCAAACAAATGCTAAACCAAGAAACTATAGAACTCAATAATACAATCCATAATTTAGATTTAACTGACATAAAAAGAATATTTTAGCCATCAACAAGTTAATACACTTTATTCTCAGAAGCACATGCATCCTTCTCTAAAAGAGACCATATATTATGCCACAAAGCAACTCTTAGCAAAGATGAAAAAGTAGCAATACTACTTTGCATTCTATTTATCATAATGAAATAAAATTATAAATCAATGATAAAATAAAAAACAAAAGCTACTCCATCACTTGTAACCTAAATAATATGCTATTGAAAGAATAATGGATTACAGAAGACATTAAGGAAGAGATTAAAAATTCTTAGAGGTAAATGAGAACAAGAAAGATACAACATATCAAATCTCTGGGATTCTATGAAGGCAGAACTAAGAGAAAAATTTCATTGCAAGGAGTTTATTCTTTAAAAGATGAAAAAGTCAATAAATAAATGACCTAACATTACAAGTCAAAGCCCTAGAAAAAGAAGAAAAAAAAATCAACCCCCAAAGCAGTAGTAGACAGGAAATAATTAAAATCAGAGCTGAAACCAATGAATTTGAAATAAAAGAAACAATTGAAAAAACTGACAAAACAAAAGATTTGTGCTTTGAATAAATGAATAAAATTGATAAGCCCTTAGCCATGATAATGAAAATAAGGAGAAAGAAAACTCAAATTACTAATATCCATGCTGAAAAAAGGAACTATCATGATGGACACTACAGAAATACAGAATATAATTAGAAATTATATTGAAAATTTGTACTCCAATAAAATAAAAAATATTGAAGGCATAGACAAATTTCTAGAGTCATATACTTTACCCAAACTGAATCAGGATGATATACACAAGTTAAACTGATCAATTTCAAGAAATGAAATAGAAGATGCCATCAGAAGCTACCAACCAAGAAAAGTCCAGGACCAGATGGATACACAGCTGAGTCCTACAAGACTTTCAAAGAAGAACTAATACCAATATTCCTCAAATTATTCCAGGATTTAGAAAAAGAGGGAACACTTCTAAACTCATTCTATGAGGCCAATAGCACCCTGATCCCCAAATCAGACAAAGACACATTAAAGAAAGAAAATGTCAGACCAATATATATAATAAAAACAGCTGCAAAAATTCTCAATAGAATTTCTGGCAAATCTAATACAAAAACATACCAAAAAATATTGCACCATGATCAAGTGGGGTTCATCCCAGGGATGCAAGTTTGGCTCAACATGTAGAACAAAAAAATGTAATTCAGCACATCAATAGACTTAAAGATAAGAATCATATGATAATCTCAATAGATGCAGAGAAAGCATTCAACAAAATGCAGCACCTCTTCATGTTTAAAACACTAGTAAAACTTCTGATAACAGGAACATATCTCAACATTTAAAAGCTATCAATGTTAAGCACCAGGCCAACATCATTTTCTTTTTTTTTTAATTTATTTTTTATTGGTTGTTCAAAACATTATAAAGCTATTGACATATCATATTTCATACAATAGATTCAAGTTGGTTATGAACTCCCAATTTTACACCAAATACAGATTGCAGAATCACATCGGTTACACATCCACATTTTTACATAATGCCCTATTAGTAACTGTTGTATTCTGCTACCTTTCCTATCCTCTACTATCCCCCCTCTCTCCCCTCCCGTCTTCTCTCACTACCCCATCCACTGTAATTCATTTCTCTCCTTGTTTATTTTCCCATTCCCCTCACAACCTCTTATATGTAATTTTGTATAACAATGAGGGTCTCCCTCCATTACCATGCAATTTCCCTTTCTCTCCCTTTCCATCCCACCTCATGTATCTGTTTAATGTTAATCTTTTCTTCCTGCTCTTCCTCCCAGCTCTGTTCTTAGTTGCTCTCATTATATCAAAGAAGACATTTAGTATTTGTTTTTTAGGGATTGGCTAGCTTCACTAAGCATGATCTGCTCTAGTGCCATCCATTTCCCTGCAAATTCTATGATTTTGTCATTTTTTAGTGCTGCGTAGTACTCCATGGTGTATAAATGCCACATTTTTTTATCCATTCATCTATTGAAGGGCATCTGGGTTGGTTCCACAGTCTAGCAATTGTGAATTGTGCTGCTATGAACATCGATGTGGCAGTATCCCTGTAGTACGCTCTTTTAAGGTCTTCAGGGAATAGTCCGAGAAGGGCAATAGCTGGGTCAAATGGTGGTTCCATTCCCAGCTTTCCCAGGAATCTCCATACTGCTTTCCAGATTGGCCACACCAGTTTGCAGTCCCACCAGCAATGTACAAGAGTACCCTTTTCCCCACATCCTCTCCAGCACTCATTTTCAATGGAGAACATCATTTTCAATGGAGAAAAATTGAAACTATTTTCTCTAAAAACTGGAAGAAAACAGGAATGCCCTCTTTCACCACTTCTATTTAACATAATTCTTGAAACTCTATCCAGAGCAATTAGACAGATGAAAGAAATTAAAGGGATACAGATAGGAAAAGAAGAACTCAAACTATCAATATTTGCTGACTACATGATTCTATGCCTAGAGTATTCAAAAAATTCCACCAGAAAACTTATAGAAATAATAAATGAATTCAGCATAGTACAAGGATATAATATCAAATCGAAGGCATTTCTGTACATTAGTGTCAAATCCTCTGAAAGAGAAACTAGGAAAACTACCCCATTTACAATAGCCTCAAAAAACATAAAATACTTGGGAATCAACAAAAGAGTGAAAGACCTCTATAATGAAAACTACAGAACACTAGAGAAACTAAAGAAGATCTTAGAAGGGGTGTGTTCATGGCTTAGTGGTAGAGCACGCAATTATCATGTATGAGGCACTGGGTTAGATCCTCAGCACCACATGAAAATATATAAAGAAGATGTACTGTGTCCATCTACAACTAAATAAAAAATCATTGAAAATAAAAAGGAAGACCTTAGAAGATGAAAAGATCTCCCTAGTTCTTGTATAGAAAGAATTAATATTGTCAAAATCCCAATGACTTTCCTCATAGAAATAGAAAAAGCAATCATGAAATTCATCTGAAAAAATAAGAGAACCAGAATAGCCAAAGCAATCCTCAGCAAGAAAAGTAAAGAAGGCGGCATCACTATTCCAGATCTTACACTGTACTACAGAGCAATAGAAAAAAAAATGGCATGGCACTGGCACCAAAATAGACTTGTAGACCAATGGTACAGAATAGAGGACACAGAGACTAACCCACATGAATGCTGTTATCTCATACTAGACAAAGGTGCCAAAGACATATATTGGAGAAAAGATAGCCTCTTCAACAAATGATGCTAAGAGAACTGGAAATCCATATGCAACAAAATGAAATTAAACCCTTATCTCTCACCATGCACAAAATTCAACTCAAGTGAATCAAGGGCCTAGGAATAAAACTAGAAACCTCGTGCCTAATAGAATAAGAAGTAGGCCCAAATCTTCCTCAAGTTGGATTAGGTCCTGACTTCCTTAATAAGACTCCTATAATGCAAGAAATAAGATCAAGAATCAATAAATGGGATGGATTCAAACTGAAAAGCTTCTTCTCAGCAAAGAAATAATCAGCGTGGTGAAGAGACAGCCTACAGAACGAGAACAAATTTTTACCAGTTGCACATCAGATAGAGCACCTACTTTAGGATGTATAAAGAACTCAAATAATTTAACATAAAAAGAAATGACCCAATCAATAAATGGGCCAAGGAAATGAACAGACACTTCTCAGAAAATAATGTATAATCAATCAACAAATATATGAAGAAATGTTCAACATCTCTAGCAATTAAAGAAATGCAAGTGAAAATTTTTCTAAGATTTCATCTCACTCCAGTCAGAATGGCAGCTATTAAGAACACAAACAACATTAAGTGTTAGCAATGATGTAGAGAAAAAGGCACACTCATATATTGCTGGTGGGACTGCAATCTGGTGCAAGCAATCTGGAAAGCAGTGTGGAGATTCCATGGAAAACTTGGAATGGAACCACCATTTGGCCCAGCTGTCCCACTCCTCTACACCCAAAGGACTTTAAAACAGCATACTTCAGGGATGCAGCCCCATCAATTTATAGCAGCACAATTCACAATAGCTAAATTGTGTAACCAACCTAGATGCCCTTCAGGAGATGGATGGATAAAGAAAATGTGGTCTGTATGCAAATTGGAATATTACTCACTATTAAAAGAGAATAAAATCATAGCATTTTCAGGTACATGGATAGAGTTGAAGAATCTCATGCTAAGTGAAGTAAGCCAATCCCCAAAACCAAAGAAGAAATATTTTCTCTGATATGTGGATATTGATCCATAATTGTGTGTGTATGTGTGTGTGTGTGTGTTGCAGGGGGGTGCTGAGAGCATGGGAGGAATGGAGGAAATTTAGATAGGGCAAAGGGGAGGGAGGGGAAGGTAGGGGAGATGGGGGTAGGGAAGATGGTGGAATGAGATGGACATCATTACTCTATGTGCATGTATGAAGACACAAATGGTGTAACTCTACTTTGTGTACAAGCAGAGACATGAAAAATTGTGTTCTACATGTGTGGTATGAATTGAAATGCATTCTGTCATGTATGACAAATTGGAATAAATAAATGAATAAATTTTTAAAAATTAAAGCTGTTTTGACAAAATTCCAAGGTTTGATGGTGTGCATTCTTCCTGTGTTCTACAAGTCTGAGCACTTCCATCAGTATTATCTCTGGTACTACTGTTGCTTCCCATCTTCATCATTCAGAGCGGTCGTTTCCTGATGCTTTGTGTGCAGCGAGAATCTCAATGCTCAGTTCACGAATCTGGGTGCCTGTGGGCACTGTCAACACCATCATGTGTCCTATAGGGTCTGTCTCAGAGTGTAAAGAATAATAATAAAGAGGAGACACAGACACAAGGTGCAGGGGCAGGGAAGGTGGCAGAGTGGCTCTTTGTCCAAGCAGCCGCATTTATTTACACCATCAGGTCATTAGTACCATAACCACATTATGGTTCAGAGTATCAGTAAGGTTGCTTCTTCTGCAGTTACATTTCATTGTTAAAATATGAAATGTTAGAAGCTTTGCACTGTTCTCCAGGAAGTCCATTGTGTGAAGTTACTGTTAGGTAGGCAGCTCCAGGAGCTCTGGGGCTTGGTGAAACATTGCAGTTATCAAGCAAGCAACTTCCTTTATTCCCAGGAGTTATGTGCCTAAGATTAAGGTCGAAGCTGATTAAGACTCTAGCATGCAGGGCATTACCATAGCAACTGGGCATCCTATGCTTTTGCAGAGAAACTTTCCCAGGTACCAAGCATGCCACAGCCATGAAGTCAACAGGGACCCCAATCCCAAACACAGAATACCTACATCAGAGTCTGTGTCTCCCACTCTGCTTTAAACACTGTATCTATTCCTCCCACTACCAAAATTAGGTGCAGAAAGAAAAATATAGAGACTTTATTTAGTTGCTGTGCCAAACTGACACATTACTGATAATTGTGGATTTGTCAAAAATATGTTCAGGAGCATATAATAAGAAACAACTGAAATAAAGTATTTCAAGTGAAGTAACAAATAAGTGTCAATAACTGGAGTTTTTTCACAATGAAAAATGGAGAAAAATTACTTTTGTAAACTAATTTTCTTAGATGTATAAGGTGAGTAACACTGAAGATTGTAGCAAAGATTTGTCAGCCTCGGTGAGGCATAGAGCCTCTTATTGTGCTTAAATCACAATAAGTGATTTGGAAACACAGTGTTCTCCCAGAATGCTCTCCAAAATAACTTGTGCAGACTTAGGCATGAAATGGAACAAGGTGTAGTTTGGTAAATCTATCCAAGGAGCAAACAGGAGAATGTCAGACTCCCTATGTAGCAAGGCAGTTGGAGTTGAGCCATACTGATTTTTCAGACCATGCATTTTTTCTATGTATTGTATTTCATTTTTGAAGCTGTTCATTAAGACAGTTTAACTGCCCATGGTTGCAAAAGTTACTGAACTTTTCACTGCCCTTTCTGCAACCCCTAAACACAGTATAGTCATGTTATGGGTTTGTGGACAATATGTTCAGAATCTGTCACTGAAGTTTATCTTTCTGCTGCACAGCTTATTCCAGCTGCTGACTTTGCTTTGATTGGTTGTGCTAAATGTTCTGGATCCAACAGCTGCTGACTTACCCTTCTAATCACTGATCTTCCACTGCTTTGAGTCAGGTTACCATGGGTACTCAGCCCAGTACTTTGCCTCTGGCGAGACCACCTCTGCTTTCCTCAATTTGAATGTGCACCAGAGTTTCTGTCAACGTAAGTTTATTATTTTAACACAGCTCTTTTTTTAGGGGCAAGACATCATTACTATTGTTTGTGAAGAAAGCAAAAATGAAACCAAAATCTTGAACTAAAATTATTTCCCTAGAGTGCTCACCAAGAAAAACCATTATATTACTAAATGTGGATGATATGAGTTATATTTTTAATTTGGTTCATAACTAAGAGATGACACATGCAACTTCCTGGTACCAAGCCTCTGTTTTCTTTCCTCTCCCCTGCTAGCTTAATCTCTATATTTAGGTCTGATTCTCCACTCACAGTAAATATTTGAAGAAATTTAACTTTGATTATCTATTTCAGTAAGATTGTAAATCAAACCTTCAATTTTGTAACTAGTGTTCTGTTTCACCAAATTTTTTCTTTCTTTTTAAGACTTCTCACAGTTTTAAACATTTATTTATATTTTTATTTGTTCTTTTTAGAGATGTATAACAGTATAGTGCATTTTAACATATACCTACATGGAGTATAACTTATTCTAATTAGGATCTCATTCTTGTAGTTGGACTTGATGTGGAGTTTCACTCGTTGTGCATTTACATATGAACATTAGAATGTTATGTCAGATTCATTCTACTGTCTGACTTTTCACATTTCTGAGCACCTGTTCTAATAAGTAATAACCTTATATTAAATTACAACTTCACATTTGGGCAGCTGCTATCTGTAGATATTTCTGAGATATATCACATCTATATGCTTAAATCATTCTGGAAGACTATTATTTTGGTGACCCTTGATGAATCGTACATTTTCAAGGACATGCTCTTGAGTAGTCTGCTCCCACAATGTCTCTGGGCTTGGACAGTGAGTTACACAAAGCTTTGCAAATGCATATACATTGGGGACTTTTGTCTTGGAATATTCCTTTCTGTAAATTCACTGTTGTGTTGGACAGATGCCCAAGCTAGTCACTTCAAAACTCTATCAATAAGTCAATTTAGATTATGTATACTTAGAGATATATACACATACATATATGTGCATGAGTGTGCATATGTGTGTGTGTATCCAGAGAGAGAGAGAAAGAGAGAGAGAGAAGGAGGAGGAGAGAGAACAATTATTTCAAAATATATACAAGTGTTTACACGTTAAAATTTTTGGAATGTGTAAAGAGATTGACAAGAAGGAAAAAAGGAAATGCCAAAGTTGAAGTAGCAATTTTCCCTAAACCATGTATCTTTAAATTGTTATCAGCATTTAAAATATACATCTATCTCATGCACATTTACTAGTCTGCTACAGTTCAAGATGAGAAACAGATTTGATGTCTGTTGTCACTTACTAGTGTAGGAAATTAGTGTTTGAGGCAGAAATAATTTAAATTTTGCAAACTGATTGATTTTTCATGTTCCTTACTCAAATCTCTCTTAATTCTCAAAATAATGTAGTGCTGAATCTTCTAGTTTTATCATTAAATATGTGTGTGTATATATATATATATATATATATATATATATATATATATATATATACACACACACACACACACACACACACACACACACACACACAATTTTATTGATTTGTATGGATGAATTCGGTTTTAAAAAATTCAATGCAGAAGACAGATGCAAACTCTAGTGCTCTTGTCTCAAGACAGAATTATATCTCAATTCCAGGGTCATTCTCCTGTTTCTCTCATCAGGCCATTTCTAGGACTTTTAAGGAGACCTTTTTTTTATGATTGTAAGCAAAATAATTCCAATTTTTAAACCAAAATAAATCTATTTTCAAGTCAGATATTTCAATTAGGGTAAACTAAATTAAATAAAAATACTCCATTTTCCCTAGTTATTTTTAAAGAATCCTCAAAGTAACATCCTTTCTAAAAAGGTCTTTTCTATGTAAGTGTCCTTTCAAGAATGTGTGCATTTTTAGTTACCATTTCATTGGTGAGGAAAAGCCATAAGTCTCATTTATTAAAGAAAGTTATTTTGAAAATACCATTTTGTCATT
This sequence comes from Marmota flaviventris, assembly GCF_047511675.1. Taxonomy (NCBI): domain Eukaryota; kingdom Metazoa; phylum Chordata; class Mammalia; order Rodentia; family Sciuridae; genus Marmota; species Marmota flaviventris. The sequence goes on from NC_092514.1 coordinate 7,816,974, forward strand.
TCAACAAGATTGACTCTTTGAATAATCCTCTTAAACTCACTGCTTTCTGGGAGTTTTGGAAGCATTTGAAAACTACAAACTCTGTTTACTAGCAGCAAAACCTTGTACTGCCTTGAAGTGCAGCTGATCTGCTTCTGAAGAGACCACAGCTGCATTCTTCAGGCTACATGTTTTCCACTCCTGTTTCCGGAATCGGTTCAGTCCTGTGGCATGTAGCAGTGTACAGAGGTTCTGTGAGTTACTGCATGTATTGTTGGCAGTTCATCTATTTTCCTGCACAAAGTTGGCTAATGCCAGCAGCAGATCATGCGATCCTGACACACAACAGTGGAAAAGTACATTACCACTAGGAGCGATGATACCTGCAGTGGCCCTGCTGAAGCAGGGCACTCCAGCAAAACATGTTGATGTTGTTTCCTCCTGGGCTTTATTTTCTGAATGAATGTTTATAGCCATCTGTGTTGTCTCTAACACAATGAGAAAAGCACATTTCCCGGAATTTATTTTGTCTTTGCCTTTTCCCCAGCCAAATTCTCAAATTCACTGCTTTGTATTTAAATAGTAATCCACAGCACTCCAAAAGTCATCCCCCTTACCTCTCTTTCTAAAGCAAAGGGTCTCTGCATCACATATGTTGACCTTGTCCCCATCCAATGAGATAATTCCATGGTGTACATTTTGGTACCAAGAATAAGAAGAAAGTATAAAACCAAAAACATTTTAAGAAAAACAATCTTTAGAACAAGATAATAAAGCATTTCATAGAATGAAGAGGAGAGGGAATTTAAAGTGATTTTTTTGATGGGAAACTGCATGATGGACTAGTGAAGGTGCCAGCCAGAAGAGCTGTGAAACTGCGGTGCAGAGAGCAGTAGGTTTGTGCAAGAAAATCTTTCATTTCAAAGCAAACTAAATTTAAGAACTCAGATTCTACATGTGAGATTTCTAATTTAATATATATGATAGGATAAAAAAATAATTTCAGATGCATGTTTCAGAGCTAAAAGCAGATTTATAATAAAACAGTATTGTTGGTATTATTTTTTAAAAGTGTAAGAAAGGATTTTCATCTTAGAGTAATCACAATGTTAAGCAAATTAGATAAGATCTACCATAAAATAAACAGCCCAAACTAGTAATAGCATTGAAGTTTCAAAATATACAATTTATTTAAAGTGACCTATGGGATCTTATCATACACATATGTATATATGTATATCTGTATACATTTTATATATTTATAATTTCTTTTGGGTAAAGACAAAAAAAGGAATGATCTCCACAATGTTTTCCCTCAGATAATCATTTGGTTCATAGACTTTACTGGTCATTTATGTGAAGATACTACATAGCTTCTCTAATTCACTATTGAAGGGCACCATCTTAATTTTGTGTAAAAACATCTGTGTTTTGGGAAATTCATCTGTCATTTGCTCATTGTGTTTAATGATGTAGTTTCTTCCTAAAATGGGCTACAAGGCACCGATCTCCATCAATTTCCATCCTGTCACCATTCCAGGTTATCACTATGAAGAGATTGCCAAAAAGTTTGTGTATTTTTATATTAATAAGAGGAAAACCTGATCATTAAAGAATGCATATGATAAGCACATAGAAAAGATCCAGGAACAATTGACTGATTCCTAAGAGAGTGCTCAAAAATAATAATTATATGAATTAATCTAATTATTTCACACTTTTATTTTATCTATGTCTGTCATTTTGTCTAAATCATCAAAACCACCTGATTCAATAGGGCCAAAGTGTACAGCTATTACTTCCATCACGAAGGCAGTAATGAAAGGAGCCAATGGTGACTGCAGAGAAAGGCCTATTTATTTCCTCTTTAAATTGGAGTAAATTAATAGACTTTGAATACTGGTATTTATAAATTAAAAGGCTTATTGTTATTGAAATATAATTAATCGATACTCTCCGTGTGTGTCATCAGATATATTTGGCATCTGAGATTCTTAATTAGAAACAGAGACTTATGAAGTCAAAGGAAATAAAACCATAATCCAGAGGTATTTTTTTAAACAATTGCCAAACTAGGTTTTACTTTAATAATTGCATTTATCTTTTCTACTGAAAGTCTTAGGAAAAGTAATCATAATTAAAATTTGCTCTTCCTTTTTCCTCCCAGACATCAAAATGACAGGGTTTAGAATAAATCAATGGATTCTATAGAGTGTTTTTCTTCTTAACTTATGCTATGTAAGTGAACCTTCGGAAGATTCTAGGGAATATTTTATGCCATGATGCTCATTGATAACTGAAGTACTGTGGTCTCTGATGAGCTATGTCTGTTTGCTCTTCTCTCATTGAGCAGTGAAAACTGACAGGCTGCCGGTTCTGAATCAGTGATTTTTGTCAGTTTGGCTTCTTTGGAGATAAATTATAAAAGGATGTAACAAACAGAGAAAGGTATCTTTATTTTTCTGAAATAATAAGCAATTCTACATTTTAAAATGCATTGTAAGGTATAGGATGACAAGTCCCTGTTTAGTTTTGACACAATTTTTTTCCATTGCATCACATTTGAAATGATGTCAACTCATCACAAACTGTGCAATACAAACATTAGGAACTCTTAATTTCTTTAGATGAGGTTACAAACGTTGTGTGCTTTGCATTACCCCTTTCCAAACTTCAGATAAAAATAATCTCTGTTTTCTTACTGGTTTGCGGTAATAATATACAGACATCTGGTGACTTATTGAATTGTTATGATTGACTTGATTAAAATCTCTTTGTAAATCTTCAGTAGCCTGATGTGAATAGAAACAAATAGTTCATGCCTAAATCAACACAGTTTAATTAATAAATCCTGGCATGTGTGGTATGATTTTTATAGAGTTTATACTTTAGCTTAATTTGCACTGATTTCTGAGGCAAAATGGGTGCTTTTTAAACTAATAATTCAAGGATTGTTTAAAGCAACAACGAGAACAAACAACAAATCTCATTAAAACTTTTTTCAGTAAAAAATTTCAACCATTGTTTTAGTTCTAGTAAGGCTTCTATATCTCATAAATTCACCTACTGAAGTAATTCTACTCAGCTTACTTTAGAAGAGTGTGCCATCTCATACTATGATTATACAGAAGAATTAAGACAGAAATTTTCAAGGATGAAATGATTCATAATCGATAGTTGTGTCCCACATATGTCACAAATGACCACACATGAACATCATGTTCCGTGTCTGATCTACTGGGTGGGCGTGGACATACCAAGTAGATACAAGTCCTGAAGCTGGAAATGTGTGTCCAGGCTTATGTTGGAGGTTGGAAACACTACTGGGTTTCCAGTCTTCTTAATTGATTTGTCCCATTTCAAGACCAGGTGTGGAACTAGTCACAATGCAAGAGTGTGTTAAAGAAACAGGTCCCTTTTTTACTCCACGTGGAATTCTGAACTGCTGTCCAGAGAATGAGCATAGCTGAATTACAATTATGGTGGTAGCTGCCCCTTCCGGTTGGCATCCTACAACATAAAAATCAAACAGGCAGGAGAAAACACCTCAAATTAATAAAATATAATTTTAAAAATATGTGTTAATATAGCACTGGTATTTAATAATGATAATTTTAAATTTCACATAATTTGAAAATTCCTTTTTAAAAAAGTTAAATTTTTTTGCAAAGAAACAAAGCATGTTGGAATTGTCTTACAGCCCCACAGCCAGTTTCCATCCTGTTTCCAATTATCTTCACCTGAACAGTAAATATCATGTTTCGTATTAGATATTGCTTTTACTATGGTTTGACTTGTAGACTACATTCAGGTGACATTCTTCTGTAAAAAAATAAATAAAATGGAGAAGTAGAAATTTGCTTTTGACATAGGAAACTGTATCTAGGTATTTTCTGATACCATCATTTGATTTGCAAGATAATTGCTTATTAACAGCTCCTATTCCTTTATATTGCAGTCACCACACATGTAGGCCCTTCCTGTGTGTTTATATAGCAGTCACCACACATATAGGCCCTTCCTCTGACAGGGGGCTTAACTGAATCCTCTGCTACCCTTAGCATGCTCCCAGCATGGTAAAGGACGGCTACCTAATATTTTGTCTGGGCCTTCTAGCCTCTTGGATACCTAAAGGCTGGATTTAGCCTTTGACCCACTGAGGGGAATCTATGTCAACATATTCATAATTCTGAACTGCAGGTTCATAGGTTTAAAAGGAAATTACCAGTAGAAAACTAGATTTTTACCAAAACTCTGCCCACTAAATGTCAATCTTAAGCACTTTTCTTTCTGCATGTCAATGATTTTTTTTTTTTTTTTTTTTTAGCTTTTACAGTTTCTTTTTTTTTTAATTTTTTATTGTTGGCTGTTCAAAACATTACATAGTTCTTGATATATCATATTTCACAATTTGATTCAAGTGGGTTATGAGCTCCCATTTTTACCCCATATACAGATTGCAGAATCACATCAGTTACACATCCATTGATTTACATATTGCCATACTAGTGTCTGTTGTATTCTGCTGCCTTTCCTATCCTCTACTATCACCCCTCCCCTCCCCTCCCCTCCCCTCTTCTCTCTCTGCCCCCTCTACTGACATTCGTTTGTCCCCCTTGTATTATTTTTCCCCTTCCCCTCACTTCCTCTTGTATGTACTTTTGTATAACTCTGAGGGTCTCCTTCCATTTCCATGCATTTTCCCTTCTCTCTCCCTTTCCCTCCCACCTCTCATCCCTGTTTAATGTTAATCTTCTTCTCATGCTCTTCGACCTTACTCTGTTCTTAGTTACTCTCCTTATATCAAAGAAGACATTTGGCATTTGTTTTTTAGGGATTGGCTAGCTTCACTTAGCATAATCTGCTCTAATGCCATCCATTTCCCTGTAAATTCTATGATTTTGTCATTTTTTAATGCAGAGTAATACTCCATTGTGTATAAATGCCACATTTTTTTTTATCCATTCATCCATTGAAGGGCATCTAGGTTGGTTCCACAGTCTAGCTATTGTGAATTGTGCTGCTATGAACATCGATGTAGCAGTGTCCCTGTAGCATGCTCTTTTTAGGTCTTTAGGGAATAGACCAAGAAGGGGAATAGCTGGGTCAAATGGTGGCTCCATTCCCAGCTTTCCAAGAAATCTCCATACTGCTTTCCAAATTGGCTGCACCAGTTTGCAGTCCCACCAGCAATGTACAAGTGTACCCTTTTCCCCACATCCTCGCCAGCACTTGTTGTTGTTTGGCATGTCAATGATTTTGAATTCATTATATTTTGAGACATGCCCTGTGTGACATAATTAACATTCACCCAACAAAAGCTTCATCAGGATAGGAGCTATTGCATTTTAATGCAGAACAAAACAAAAAGGTAACCCAAACTAAATAATTCCACTGTTCTCATCACTCCAAAAGAGATTATAGATACTTCAAATTTTATGTTGACCACAGGTATAAAAAGGGGCTTGAAAGAGATGAATAACAAAAAAGAAAATATTGAGCTGGAAATCATTCTTTATAAAGATTGAATTCAATCAGTAGGGAGAATATATGCACAACAATTAAGCTGAATCAGAGGGTAGACTGCCATCATTCCTGGAAATAAATTATAAATGAGGTGAATGAATGAAAAATTTACATGAAAATTAGTGATTGACTCTAGTCAAAATAGTAGCATATAAATATTTAGAAGAGAACTTGAAAATGCTGCTCTTGTGCTAATTCCATAAGCTTGATAATAAGGATTGCTGGTGATTTATAATCATGTGCCAGATCCCAAATGTTAGGCTGAAAATTGCTAAAATTTGGTATGCATATTTAGGCTCTTATATCTATGACAGACGTTTTTTATGCACCATTTATTCTAACCAGGGCTTTGAACCAAAGCTAACACAGACTTCACTTATGTATTTTTGTATTTTCACAAACTTTGGAAAAAAAGTTGTTTGATGAAATACATATATATTATTAAGTTAAATTAAAATTAGGGAAATATTCCTATTTTTATAAATTATTGATGTCAACATTATTAGCTTTAGAATAGTTATAGTGACATAGTCATTTAAAACTTTTGTATGTTGACCTTGACAGTCAACCGATTGTGTATATATATATAGCAATGAAATATATTCCTCAACAGAACAGTAGCAAACCAAATTTAACAACATGATACAAAGGTTGTTCACCATAATCACATGGAATTCATTCATCCCATTGATGCAAGGATGATTCAATGTATGTAAGTAGGTGAATGTGACATATCACATTAACAGAATGAATGACAAAAACATGTGGTCATTTCAATATATACAGCAAAAGCATTTGATACAATTTAATATTCTTTCCTAATGAAACGTTTCAACATGTTAGGTAGAGAAGGAATATAGGTCAACAAAATAAAGGTCATATTCAGCAAACCCACAGCTGCCATTAAACTTGATGGGGTTAAGTTGAAACTTTTCCTCTAAGGTAAAGAACATGATAAAGATACCCACTTTCATCACTTTTGATCAATATTGTAATAGAAGTCCTCATCAGATTTGTTCAATATAGTAAAAGAAGTCCTCATCAGAACAGCTAAGAAAGAGAAAGAAAATGCATACAAATCAAAAAGGAAGAGGTTAAACTGTCCCTGAGAGACAATCTGATCTTACATGTAGTAAAACCTAAGAGTCCACTAAAAAACACCTAGGACTGATAAACAAATTCAGTAAAGTTATAGGACACAAAATTGATGTACAAAAATAAGTAGTGTTTTATGCTCTAACATCAAACTACTGAAAAAGAAATCAAGTAACCTTCCTTTGTATAGTAACTACCAAAAACTGAGGAATAAATTGAACCTAGGAGATGACACTATAAATCATTGATTTTTCTACACCAAAACCTATCAAACTTTCATGAAATAAATGGAGGAATTCACAAATAATAAAAAGATATCTCATGTTCATGAATGGGAAGAGGTAATATTCTTAAAATGTCCATACTATCCAAAGCAACCTTCAGATTCCGAATAATCTCCATCAAAATACCAATGCATTTTTTCACAGAAATAGAATACACAATTTAACACTTTGTTTGGTCACAAAAGACTCCAACTATCAAAGTATTTCTATGCTTTTATTGATAAACTGTTGGAAGACAAGCAATTTTTGAGTTGTATGTCAACTGTGGAATGTTTTTCAACTATCATATTTTCTTAAATATGTAACACCATTGGGTGAAAATTCATATTTTCTCTTCCATGTAGAGTAATTCTATTTTCTAATGATTCCAACTGTGACCTCCATTATTTATGAAGTAATAAACTTCAGAATCAAAATAAAAGTCACTCTTGCTAATCAAATATGGATAGTTGCCAGGGTTTTATATTAGTTAGATATAGTATGTTTATAAGATGCTTATCAGTGTGGAGGAATGTGGCAGGATTACCAATGTGATGTAACAAAATGAGAATTTCTCTTGGGTCAAAAACATCCCAGGTAAGTCTCCACTCAACTAAATTCCAGTTGTGAAAGTATTATCATCTTATCATCCAGGTATTATCATCTTCATCTGTGACATGAAGTTGAAAACATTAAGATACATTTATAACTGCTCAGAAAGTCATGAATATCATAGAAATGCAAGCTATAATGATACATGGATAGCTGTATCAACATATTGTTAGGTCTGAAGGTTTGTGTCCTCCTGAGATTCATATATTGAAATCCTAACCCCTCAGGTAATGGTATTTGACAGAGGCCTGTGGGGGTTGCTTAGGTCACAGTGTAAGGTCCTCATTAATGGAGTGAGTGCACAACAGGATAAAGGGAACTTATTAGTTCCCTTTCACACAGGAGAGGACAGAAGTAGAAGGAACTATATATGTACCAGAAAATGACCATCTTCAGACACCAAGTCTGCAGGTGGCTTATCTTGAGCTTTTGAGCCCCAAACTGTGAGAAACAACGTTTTGTTGTTTATAAGTGACTCAGTTATACCAGTACAATAAGACAGACACAAAACTAGGGAATGAAGGGAAGGAAGGAGGGATGGCATGGGGAAGGACAACGGAATGCATCTGAAATAACTTTCCTGTGCACATATATATAAAATTACCACAGGAAATCTCACCATCATGTATATCCACAAGACACTACTTAAACAACAACAACAGCAACTCTAAGTAAGTAGCAGAAAGCTCATTAGAGTAGAGGAAATGAAATGGAGGAGGGAGGATTGGAGGGGAAGGGGAAGTATTAGGGACTAAATTAGAACAAACTATATTTCCTGCTTCTATAATTATGTCAAAATAAATTCAATTCTCAAGTATAACTAAAATTAACCAATAAGAAAAGATGAAAAAAGGAAAAAAAAAATTAAGAATTTGGTCTCCCATGTATGAAACAAAGTAATGTAATTGCAATTACAGAAACTGGTAATAGTAGTAGTGGTGGTGGTAGTAGTAGTAGTAGTAGTAGTAGTAGTAGTAGTAGTATAAAAACACATGGTATAATCATATTGACTATTTCATAAAATGTACAATTTTTATGTGTCAATGAAAAAAAAAAGATTTAAAAATAGATTAATGGGAAAAAATAGGTACCTCAAAAACATCTCTAAAAATGTGTTTGTGTTGGGGCTTGGTTTGTGGTTCAGTGGTAGTTTGCCTGCCTGACACATATGAGGCACTAGGTTAGATCCTCAGCACCACATAAAATAAATAAATGAAATAAAGGGACTGTGCTGCAACTAAAAAAAAAAAAAATTAAAATGTGTTTGTGTTGTTTGTGTGCATGTGAACTTAAGGAAATCTTTAGTATATATAAAACTGTGGTGTTATATGATCCATTACTTCAATTATGTATTTTTCTTCCTTTGATTCAAATGGATGAAATTAAACCATATAATGTAATTTTTAAAAAAATGGTAAATTAGGAGTAAGGAAAGAAGAATCTTGATTAGGAAGCCAAATTATATCTCAGTAGAATGTCAGCTGCTGAAAAATGACATTGAGCTCACAGGATGAAGTTCTTATTTAGGAAAAGAAACTGCTGTTAGAGACAAAGATTCGATGTGTCCCAAAGAAAACTTAGATCCTTAGTTCTTAAAGGCTTATTAAAGACAATCTAGTCAACTCCCTCAACTTCCAGAGAAGCTATTGCCAAAGATTCCACAGCAATTAACAGAAGAACCAGGACTAGCTCCATAATTTCCAATGCACTGTTTAATGAAATCCCCCCCCCCCTTTTTTTTTTTTTTTTGAGCAGGATGAAACCAGGGCTTCCTGCATGCTAGGCAAGTGCCTGACCACTGAGCTACATCCTAGCCCCTGAAATCTACTTTTGAAAATATCCTAATTCTTCCTCCCTCAAGAATTCTTATAGAAGACTGCTGGCTTTGGCTTCTCCCTCTCCAGAAACATGTATATTGAAACTGTATTTCAAACATGTGACTACAAGGTGAGACATGAGGCGTCTGTGAAAGCCACAGTGTAGTGGATTTCTTCTAGTTCTTAAAGTGCACAGTAATTAAGGGAAAAGTGTCAGCAAGCCACAAAGTAAAATTTTCTCCTGTTCCAAGGGCAGATGTTGCAATTTAGTTAGGGACACATAATAATACTCTGTAAATATATGTGAAAAGATTTGAGAATACACTTTGTAACATTTATCAAAAATTTTAATAGCTTTTGACATATCAATTTCACATCTATGGATTTGCTCTGTAAAAATGAAGTTGACTAAATTATATTGTTAATATTTTGCATCTACAATTATGTGACAATAAATCCCATTATTATGTATATAATACACCAATAAAAATTTTTAAAAAGATGAAATAAGTATATAATTGAGTGGTGAAAAGAAAAGAGAAACAGATTTTAAGATAACAAAAGAGAAGGAGTAATACATGGAAAATAATGAAAATATTAAAAATAAGATTGCATGTGTAATCACATGAAACAGAGACAGAGTACAAAAAGAAAACGGTATTTTTAAAGTAATATAGATTATATAGAAAGTAAAAAAGAATAATTAAGGAAATAGAAAGAAAGAAAAAAGAAAGGTATGATATTGAAAGAACAACATTAGGAGCAAGTAAGGCAAGAAAACAAAGAACCCATCTGGCAAATAACCAATTGCACCTTGAACTTGGATGCGGGTCCCTGCTCAGGATGATCCAGGACGTGGTGACATCTGATCTAGGCTTCAGTGCCTCTTCTGTTAAGATACTTTAGACCATCTTTTTCATTTCATTCAATTTTGGTTTTAGTAGACCAAAAAAAAAATATATAGCATATTATGTCATGTCCACATCTTTTAATTAGATTCTACTTGGATGCTAAAGAAATATTATAAGACTAAAACAAAATTTTTAAATTTAACCCATGAAAATATATTTGGAAATCTGTTTTTTTTTTCGTTTTCACCAATTTATAGAGTAATAATTGTCATGCATTTATTTACTATATATGATCTGCTGAGATTTAACGTGAATACATGTATGTAATCATTGTTATGGTCAGAATAAGCCATATTTATTTCACTCCCTAAAGCATTCTTGTGCCTGTATATAATCTATCTTTTCTTCCACCCTTATTCCCTTGGAATCGCTGATCTGCTTTCCTGTAGTGTAGAGTGTTTTATTTAAAGATACATGAAATTTTCTTAGATATTTTATTGTGCTGGGTTTCTAGCTAATTGCATCCTAATTAGGAAAAAAAAATCTTGTACTTTAAATTTATCAAAACATGTTTTATGGCCCAGCATATGGTTTACCTGAATGAAAGTACTGTGGGAACTTTAAAGAAGGTGGATTCTGTAATTGTTACATGCAGTGTTCTATAAATGTCAGTTCAGTCAAGGTGGTTGGTGTGGTTGCTCAGATCTTTCATGTCCTTACTAATTTTTCTTGTTGTTCTTTCAAGTCCTGACTAAAAAGGTGATAATATCTACTGTTATATTTGCTAAATTATCAATTTTCCCTTTAGTCCTTTCACATTTATCCTCATGTATCTTGAGTTTCTATTAATAGATGAATTACTTTAAAACATTTTATTTTTTTTAAATACGACCCTTTCACCATAAACAATCCTACTTTATCTCTGGAAATATTCTTTATTTAAAACTGTTCTATTAATATTATATCAATTATTTGTACATTTTATATTTTCTCACTTGTTTACTTTCAATCCATTTATCTATTTATATTAAAATGACATCTAATTTAGGTATCATGTGCTTGAGTCTTGTTTTAGAATCAGTAATGTCATTATAAACCTTTTAAATTCAATGTTTAGAATATTATCATTTAATAAAATATGGAAAATTTGAAGTCAGGATTTCCAGTTCATTATTTATCTTTTTTTGACTGTAGTTTTTATTCCATTGTGTAACTAATTCCTTCCTTTTGTGTTATTATTTTAATATTTTAATAGAACATTAAAATTATCTACTGGATTTTTTTTTTTTTTTTTTGCCAAAAAATGTTTCCATTAGGATTTAGCAGTTGCTACTAGGATCACAATATTTTCTTAGCCTACTTACAATTAACATTTCACCAGTGTAAAATAAATACAGAAAATGTAAAATAATTATAACATACATGTCTTTTTAACCCCTAATGCCCTTTATTTTCTATTTAGTTTCCTAAGGATACTATAATAAACATACTGCATGGCTACAAGAGAAACAATCACAAATAAAGATCACAATTTTGTAATGTAAATTGCTTAAAAAAACTGAATCACATGATAAAGATTTTATATTTTCTAGGATATTTGGTATTTTGATGACCTTTCCTTCTTAAGTAATAGTCCCCCCCCCCTTTTAGCATTGAGAATCTCCTCTTCATTGCTTATAGAATCCTCTTATTATTTTCTTCACTTGAAAAATGTCATTTTTTTCTTTTATTACTGAATCATGTGTTTGCTGAATATAGCATTCTGGTTAGTAATTTATTATTTATTTTTTCCCACTTTGAAGATATTTTCTGACTGTCTTCCTACCTCCAGGATCTCTGAGTTGAAATATAATAATTTGTTTTTTTTCCCTTTAGGTGTTATGCCCAACTTCTGTTTTTGTTGTTGTTGTTGTTTTTTTAATATCCCCTTATCTTAGGTTTTCATTCTATATAGGTAGTTTGATGTGACTATTATTGGTTTTCTTTTAATTTATCATTTTCATGATTTGTTGACTGTCATGTAAACATTTGTCTTTTTAAAAATCTTGGAAGTTTGCACTCATTGTTTTCTCAAATACTGTGTTTACTCAAACCTCTTTCTCCTTGTTCTTATTCTGTGATTAAATATTAATTAGATCTTGTGCTAGTTTCTCACTAGTTTCTCACAGGTCCAGGAAAATATTCTTTGATTTTAGTTAATTTCGCTCTCTTGTTCTGATTGGATAATTACTATTTAGTATCTTTAATTTCCCTGATTTTTTTCCACAGTCCCCTCCATAGTGATATTTTTTTAACTCAGTGATTTTATTTTTTCAATATCATAATTAATAGCTATAAAGTTTTTATTTGCTTCTTTACAGTGGTTTTTGCTTCACTGATATTTGCTATATTTTATTCATTTCAGAAATGATTTATTTTCCTCCCAGAACATGGTTTTAACTCTGCTGTAAAATATTTGTCTGATACTTGTGATATAAGGATTCCAAATAGGTTGTCATCTGAAACTCCTCTTTCCACTTCAGGATGGGCTACATTTTTCTCTTTTCTTTTTTGTTTATTTTACCTTGTTGTTTTTATTTTTTTATGTTGAGTATTACTGCATTGTGTCTTGGGAAATGTAAATGGTATGTTCATATAGTGTGAAACCTGTAATAATTCCCAGTAGAATGTTTATTAAATGGACAATCAACAAGACGGCAAACTCTGTCTCACATTCCGTAACTAATGGTCCACATTTCATTTACATCGCCAGAGCCTTTGCTACATAATTTTGTAATTGTCCCACACATATGCTCAGCTGAGACTTGCACAATTAGTTTAAACCTGTTTAGCTTTACGAGCCTTTGTAATGGTTGTTTTGATATATCCTGTGCAGGGATTGTTTCGATCTCAGTTCAGTTGTTTAATGATGCTGGTTGGCTTGTCTTGTGCAATTTGGAAGTGAAGCTGAGAATTTCGTGATGCACATGAGAATACAGTCTTCACTAGTTTGTCTCTCTCTTCTTCAGAATTCCCTCTGCACTTAGCTGCTCATGGTGGCTTCTTTCCCTAACTCCTGAGATTAGGTCACTGTATTTCTACCAGGATAACAGCTATGCAGAATGCTGCCCTGCTCTGTAAGTCAAGTCCAATCTTTGGGGCAAAGCCTCAGAGAAAAAGAAAACAAGGGATAAACAGAAGTAGATCCCCAAGCCCTTGTGAGCCTCCTCTCCAAGTTTCAACTCTCCCCTCAAATTTCCAGATTCTGTTTGACTTTCAGAGATATTATTGCTTTTCTTTCCTTGGATTGCCCTGGCAGCCAGCACTGGGAATGAACAGTGCAGGCTAGTGATACTCCAGAAGGAATGGAACTCATAAGTTCTGATTAAAAAAAAAAAAAAAAAACAACTCTGAATTTATTCAAAGATTAAAGTTTTTTGAACTGTTTCATGTCCCAAACCATAGATGGGTTTGGGGATCAATTTAAACTACTGCATTTTGAATGTGATTATAAAATTGGCAGGTTATTCTAGGTATATTTAGATTTTATATTATTGTTCCAAGTTGCCATGATAAACTCAGTGTGATTCATGCTGATACCACGAGGACATACTTAGTCTTAATATATCCCAAACAAAAACCAGAATGTAGTGAGCACCTCATGCTATAACAATAAAGCAAGATAAGTGGAATCCTACTTTCTTTTAAAACCCTAACCATGCATTGTAATTTTTATGTAACAGAACTGACATTCTTTGGCAACACATGGCCCCAAATCAACCTGCTCCAGAATCAAAATTATTTTTACCCAAGATTTTCAAAGAGACTAGGGCTTGAAATAATTTGCCTTTTAGAATGAGCAAGCCATTTGAATAGTAGTGACATTGCTTTCACCTTCAAATTCCTGCCTTCTCAGAAGAATCTGAGAAGAAGTCAATCATTAAATTGTCAATAAAATGCTTCCAGGTGACACTAATTTCTCAAAAGCTGTTTAAAAGCCCCAGACAAGAGCACCCCTCCAAGTTTTAAGCATGACAGCACTTTTAAGCTTTGTTTTATAAGATGGTACAGATTTACATATGACAACTCTTTAGAACCATGACTTCATCATAACTGGAGGATGAAAACTTTTTTTGCTTCAATGTTTAAGACTCTTGTCACTTTTGACAAGATGGGAATTCAACCTTCAGTGACAACATGGTACATCAATCAAGGGTACTTTGAGTTGGCACTGAATGTCCTCCACCCCTTGACCATCTTCTTAATGATGAAATTCACCAGTGATGGAGGGGTCCCCTAAGTAAGCTGATCTGCCTTTCTCATGACACTTTCATGCACAGTCAAAATCTATGAAAATCACTGCTGAAAAAAGATCTGTGAACCTTGAAATTCCCACTGTTGATTCTCATTTTATATCCTGTACCAAATTTTCTAATTGTCAATTCACCAGGTTTTCTTTTTCTTTATTTTTTATATCTTTATTTTGTTTATTTATTTATTTTTTATGTGGTGCTGAGGATCGAACCCAGCGCCTCGTACATGCGAGGCAAGCGCTCTACTGCTGAGCTACATACAACCCCAGCCCCTCACCAGGTTTCCTCTGCTTGAAACAGTAATTCATTTCTCCTCATATCTAAAATATGCCACTGGAAGCAAGATCTCAATGCTTCATTCCCAAACGTATATCACAACCCTTGAAGTACATTTTAGATTACTGGTTTGTATGCTGTATCTGTGTTTAAAATTTATTTTTCCCCTGTGTCTTTTTCATTGTTTCAAATCACTAAAGCCTGGAGGATGTAAACTGATGAGTTAGGTTCATGATGCTAATATTGGAACATCCAACTTGTACTCCAACATGTAAAGAGTTTGCAAGTCCTCCTATCCATTGTTATGACAAAGTCTGGACAAACTGAAAATTCCATAAATTATCTTGGATTATCAGGAAACTCAGGTAAGGAAAATCTGCCACTCAGAAATCTGAAAAGACATATGTGAGACCTGCTTACCTAGAAGAGAAGCCATGGAATTTATAACTGAATGGAACTATAGCGTGAAAATTTTGACCAGAACCTCAAGGCAGAATGTTGAAGAAAGAGTGTAAGAAATTCCTCCAGCTCTCCCCGTGAGATGGGACTCCTGTGCTTTTGTGGGCTTTACTTTCAGGAAACTCAATATTTTCTTACTTTGAATATTTGAGAAAGATCTCCTCATGGCCTGGATAAGGAAGGGATGAGAAAACCATTATGAACTACTAGCTACAGAAACATCTCCACTACAAAGGTCCATACTTGGGGCCTAGGATACAGAACATCATTCTCAGAGGGTGATTCTTCTCATGCCAAACCATTTTGTTTCACTTGGGCAGGGGGCAATGCCAACTAAAAGAAAATAACAGAACAAAAGAAGTCAATAGGGATGAGGATGTCAAAGAAATAGATTAGGATTATTGAAGCCAAGGAAAGTGAAGAGGCTAGGGAGAGAAGCTATGCTTCTGGAGAAGTTCACAGCCCCAGGATACCAGGCACTGAAGCTCAGATACCTGTAGAGTACAGGTAGATGGAGGTTATTGGTCAGACCAAGAACTGAAACTTTGGGGTTAGCTGCAGTCTCTGGTTTGATCAGATATGTGTCCAGGAATCCAGACCTGTGGTGCGCAGCATGGTTGCAGAAGGAATTCTCTTCCATTAGGAGAAGGCATCATGACCCAACTATTCTTGAGTACAGGGACTATGTTTTGTTCATGAGGATATACCAGGTAACTCTACTAAGCACTAAATGCTAGTTGAGTGAAATGAGAAATAAACCATAATCTAATATGCCAGTTAGTTATAAAATGAATCTACTTATCATGAGATTTATTTGTGCCCAGGAGTGGAAAAGAAATCAGATTCATGGCTATGTCCTTGTCCCTTATCTTTATTCTTTGAGATCTCCCAGAGATGACATGGCCTTTTAAGAAAATGAATAGCATTTTATATGGGGATTTCTGAAAAACAGTGGACAACAATTAACAAAAAATCATAGGGAGAAGAAACACAGGAAGACTTTAACACCACAAGAAACAACACACAGCAGCACTTATTAGAACACGGACCTAATGCATTTCCTTCTCCTACCCTATGGTAACTATGGAACCAAGCACAAAATGTACACAAGTTTTGGTGAAAGAAGACTTTTACACTGCTTTCGTGACTGGGAGTTGATTTTCTATTTGTGAATTGAGGATAAACAATATACTAGTCATTTTTATTTCTAAGATAAAATCCTGGTATCATACATAGTAATTATGACAAGGCATATATCAAGACACATTCTGTTCTTGGTTTTGCTCTAAAGATGTTGTCAGCTTTAATAAGCAACAGATTCATCATAAGTTTTCTTAGCATAAAATTGCACAGTCAGATTTAGTGAATATACATTATTCATTATATTAATGAGATACTCAAAACATACAACAATTTGCACTACATTTGTTACCACCAACTTTAAAATGAACTAAGATAAATTAAGACTGAGGGCTGTGCCATGTAATATTTTTCCCCATGGTCACTAGTTTACTGGTGGCATCTTTATTCATGTGACTCTACTTAAGATTTCTTGCCTCAAAGCCTTTTCAGCCATATTTGTTGGACATCTAGTGCCTCTTGTGAAGTTCTGGTCAGGATTCTTATTTGCAAACCATATTGCATATAACTCTTTTTCTTTTCTTTCTCAACCCCCCTGCCTGGCCCCCGGGGAACAATCTAGGTCTTAGCAGGGCAAGAAAGTCTTATCATTTTTTCCTAACAATTCTAGAAGTTTATAGCACTGAAGGAATACAAATAAAAACAAAACTAAGTTTCTTATCCCAGGAAATTCATCTTCTACTCACTTTAGAAAATTTTCTTTTTATATTCTTCAGGGACATCTTTAATTTTCCAGAAAATGATGTTTTCTCTCATGTACTGCACAATTTTCCAGGACAACAACTCAGAAGAAACTGATATGTTCTGAAAATTACAGTAAACCAAAGTGAAACATCCAGTTCTTAAAAATTGAGTTTATGATTTATTTACTAATGTCTTTGTGATGATTTAATTTAAAGTAGCCTGTTTAGAATTAATACTTCTAATTTATTTTAATTGCAAAGGTGAAAATATTATTCCTCTCTAACTTTTCATCAACATAGTTCTTATTTCTGGTCATCTCCTCTATGCAGTGAATGTTGCTTTCACTTTGTTTTTAATTATTTGATTTTATTTACTGGGGAACAATCATTCCACATTTCTATTTTCTCAGTTTATGAGAAGACTGAAATCATTTTTGAAATCAAGTCATGTTGGTCAAGCTCCATGTGATTTTACTCTTTCCATTCTCTGAAATCTTTTTCTTCTTCACAATAGTGCCTGTTATGCCATTCTTTGCTTTTGATTTTTGCAACCTGTCAGTACATTGTTATAAACTCTTTGCCCAGAGCAAACAAGACCCAGAGATGACAGGCTGCATTGCAGTTTGCATGAATTGTTCTCAGAGCTTTCTTATAAACATGAGAGTTTGCCTAGCTGTTGTCACAAGTGCGATATTAATAGTTCTTTTCATCATCCTGACAAGTTGAAGAAGTCACTTGTATTCAAGGGACCACGTCCATATTTATATCCCAGAGTGAAATAATCCAAATTGCCATGGGTGCTGGTTAAACAATTAATTAGGTCCTGACTCTTTTGTTCCACCCTGAGTAGTAGGCCTGCTGTGTGGGCCCACACAACACACAATAGCTCAGGAAAACTGCAAGTTATTTTTTTTTTCAGGCTGAGTAATAGTTTCACAAGATAATCAAACATTTTAAATCTACATCTGAGATAACCTATTTCTGTCAATCTTTATTTTCTTCCTGCCTTTTCAGGAATTTATGTATGTTAAGTATATAGGGGATGGCAAGTTCTTCATAGTGTTAACTTTTATTCACTATTCAAAAGGTCTTTTTTTTTAAGTTAAAAGAGAGGAGTTTATTTCCCTCCTGTCTATCTCTATAAATATATTTCAATGTGATATGAGATGATTTATGATATGGCTGTAATGTTTCATTACTAGGATTGAATAAGAATCTGAAAATATAGACTCAATATAAGTAAACGAAAAGTGATCAACCCTATAGAATTATTTGGGAATGAGTCACTCATAGATGATGCTTCCAGGATCTCTAAGGAATCTTATATTGACCTTGGGCCTAAAACTCCAAACTGGTCCCCCAATTTTTTATTATCAACTGCTAAGCCAAGAAAGTTGTCTTTAAATGCAAATAATAAAGAAGAATAATTTAATACACTATAAAATATCATACTGTTTTTGGAGAAATTACTTAGCAAATTTCCATAAGTTGATTTCCATCCTAGAAAATTATACTATGACTATTATCCTTCCTATCCCATTAGTTTATATTTAATCACTTCATGTCCAGTTTCTCTTCTCAGTTCTGAGCTAAAGGCAGAAGCTAGAACAATTTTTGATGACTGATGTCTGTGCAATAGAAGCTTGCTAAAGTTAATTTAATTTATTTTTAATATAATTCTGAAGTTTTCATCATGTTCAATTTCAAAGACTTCTGATGCAGACTTCTTTTAGGAAAAATATATTTCAAACTACTGTTGTTTCCATGAGAAGCTTGTATTTGATGGAACATCAAAATTGGTTTGTAGACTGCAGACTGCGTTGGATCCTCTCTGCCCCCAGGATTTGTGTTTATGAAATTCATTTAGAATTCTGTACAGTTTGTCCCTTCTGTCAATCCCAGAGTTACCACAATGTGGGTACAAATATCAGTCTGTAAACATTATTTGGGAGAAGAAGCAAGAAAAAGCCACAGACTCTCAAAATCATCCTGTAACTTCAAAATATCAGAATACTTTCTAATATATCTAGGCATTTACTCGGATTTATTTTCTGTTTGTGGGAGTGCTTCAGTACTGATGATTGTACTCAGAGCTACCTCCCAGCTCAGAGGTGGCTGTTACAGGCATAGACTACCATGCCCAGTTTTTCATTTATATTTGAAATCAAGAATGCTAAATGATAAGATTTATGAAATTCTAAATTCATAGTTTTCTCTGATCACTCACAAACTGTACTTATAATATTGTCCATTTTTTTCTTTAAAAGCACAATTTATAATTTTCTTAGTTCTTATATTCTAGAAAATACATCAAATTTTAGGGGTATCTGTCCTTAGTTATACAGGACATGTGCCATAAAAGTTGCAGAAAGCAAACATCTTTTTTTTTTTCTTAAAACATCAATTAGTTCATGGTTTTTAGTGTGTGAAGATAAAAATATCTCACAGCCACTGATCCTGCCCCGAAGATGTATTTCTGAAGGTATGTATTAGCCTATTCTTATAACAGTACTAGTGAAGTGGCTTCTTCTTCTTTAGAATAGAATTGCAGAACATGTTAAAACATTAGTTAAAAGGGCGGAATGTTTGTGTCTACCTCGAATTTATGTGTTGAAATCCTTCTCCTCAAAGTGATGCTATTTGGAGGTGGGTCCTGTGTGAGATAGTTAGTCACAGGTGGGAGAATGCACAGATGGGGCTGGTGCCCAAGTAAAAGAGAGGCCTGTGGCTTTTTAGCACCATGTGAGGACATAAGAATCAGACAATCTGCAACAGGGAGAGAGCAACCAGAGCCTAACCAGGCTGTCGCTCTGATCTCCAATCTTGGACTTCCAGCCTCCAGAAATCACAGAAGTAACAGTTTGTTGTGTCAACTCCCCTAATAGCATCCTTTGTTATAGCAGTGTGAATAACTAAGGCAGTAGGGTATCATTTTATAATAAAATGTCTACTTCCTGAACTTAAAAGTGTTCAATTTGTCTTTAATATTTCAACTAAAATTCATGGGAAGACAAGCCACCACTTCTCCTGAACTCTTGTCTAGGCCTGGAATATGCCTGACAAACTCTTTAACCTGTCCTCTCTTAACTTCTCAATTGCAATGCCCATTAGGTGCTTCTTGTTTCTCTCTTGCCTGTCACTTTTGCACTTCAAGTGTCAAACCACCATTCCCTTGCTCTTGAGATGTCCCGTGGACCATGAATACCATGACCCTCCACTCCTTCATTTCCTTCTACCTTTCAAGAGAGTCCATTTCCATTCCCTCCCTAGTCTCCTCTTCCTCTGACAGTACTTTCAACGTTGACTTTCACCTTGATGTGCAGAACATCTATTATCATTTTGGAAGTGTTCCTTGTTTGATATCACCTCTTCTCATCCCTTCAACGACCTTCTCCTCAAGAGCAGTGTGTAATGTAGTGTGTCAGAGCCTAGGCCCTGTTGTACATTCCTGGTTTCAAATCTCACCATCATGAATTATGAGATTTGTGAGGTTGGGTAAGTCATCTAACCCTTTGTGTTTCAGTTACCTCTATTGACAGATGGAAATCCAATGGTATTACTCACCACATTTGGTGGTTGTGGAGATAAATGGTGACGCAGATATTGAAAGCACATAGAACAGTGATTGGCATCTAGTATTTGCTAGGTGTTGATGTTAATATCATGCTTACTATGATGACTCCCTTATTTCCATATTTACTTCAGGTCATTCACATGAACTCCAGATCATTATACCTAGCTACTCACAAGCAGATGTTCTGGGAAGTTTCATAAGGATATCAAGATCAATATGTTCATGTTTAACTCATCACCAGCTGCATGTTTTAGATTTTTATTTATCTTTTGTATTTCTGAGAGAAAATACGATCTTCCCAAATACTAGCAAAAATTTTCAGTCTCTTTTGATTATTTTCAACCTATCTTCCTCATTTCCAATAACTGAAAATCAAGATTGTTTATTTCAAATGTGTTAATATTTTTGTTTCTCCATTTTTATCATCCCCATAGCTACTGCCTTCATGAAGGTCTTCGTTAAACATCCATTTAATCATGTGGGTGATCTTTTAACTATCTCACCTGTCTTCGTTATTTTTATATTTCAATATATCATCTGAAACTAAGCGATCTTTCTCAACTGTGAAAGAGTTTAATTTACTAATACTTGAAGTTCATGCTAGACATTGATTTAATGATAAAGAATAAACTTTATTTGGAAAGACACTGGAATGCAAAGTAGTTCCTGAATGATTTGTTCAATTTTTCCTAGAATAAGTTCACCCATTTGTTGATTTAGATGCTATTGTGGTATTCCTTTGTAATTGATATTTGCCTAATTTGTTTCTGTTATAATTTACACATTCTTCAATATGTTACACAGTGACAATAATGGCCTGTGTGTTTCTAATCCAGTTTGTTTCTTATACTTTGAAAAATGACTCTTGACAAGCCCACAACTCATTTTCTTTGCTTTGAGATATAACATTGCACTCAACAATATAATGTGTGTGAACACCTGGAAGAATTTCAAACGTCTTTATAATCACCATTCATATCAAGGTACAGAAATTTAAAACACCTAGGAGGCTCTCTTTTTCAAATTTTCAAAAAATAATGATGAATATTTAAATTATTTTGCTCACTATCGTTTGGGTATTTGTTATTAGAATACAAATTGAGTAAATTAATATTTTCAGTTATGCAGTTTACTCTTAAACCTATTTATCAAAATTTTATGTATTCAAATGTTTCAGTTACATGTTATATGTGTCATATTTATGGAATGGTACAAAATGTTAATTTCAAATGTTCTATATATGTTCTGATTCTTGGTTGATATTCTTCACAAGTTCATGCAACTTTTTGCCTTTTTAGTGTTTTTTTATATCTAAATTTTTTATATTTGTCAAAGTTATTTTAAAGTTTTGTTATTCTGACCACAGGTTTTGGATTATTTGTGGATTTGTGTCTAACCATTATTATTATTTTTTTTATTTTGATTATTGGTCATTATCTCATGTTTTTAAACATAATGATTCTTGTTTATATGACATATATCAAAACTGACCTTAGAAGCTGCAAATTATGTCACTTTTATACCAGAATTTTGCATATACGTTGAACAGAGATGGGTTGGTATTTGAGTAAGATTGCTCCATGCCTGCCTTTGCTCTATTCCTTGCTCACAGGCCTGATGGGTCTCTGTCCATAGCACTGAAAGGCTCCAAGGGATTCCATTCTATCTTTGTGAGGTCTGATAGCCTCCAGGGTATCTGTCCCTAGAACTGAAAATTTGTGGGAAATTTAATTCTCTTTTGAGTTTTATAAATCCAAACTCTGGTCATATTGTCAGGGGAGACAGGGCGTGTATTTTAGGAGGTCTCTCTCTTCCATGGAACTTGATATCCCCAATCTTGAGAGCCAGTGCTTCTCATTCAGATTTTTAGAAAACTTTAGCCCAGCACACTCAGTCTTTTCTATCATCCTACGGTTCACTAAATGGCTCAAGGGAAAACAAACAAACAAACAAAACATTCTGTATTAGGGATCAAGCATGATATCTTTGGGACTTTTTCTTAGCCCTTTTAGTTCCACATTGTATAAGTAGAACCATCCAAACACAACCTGTATCTCAAATCAATAAATGCTTCCAGGAAAAAAAGCAACCTTTAGGAAGATTTTTTGTCCCCAGGATCTTAGTCAATCTTGTCTTCCTTCCCTCACTGATTTGTATAATTTTTAAATTTATTTATTTTTTTTCAAAGTATATGCACACCAGTTGTTACAGCTGTATGATTGGTTTGCATGACCTATTAAATTCAAAGCAAATCCACCTGTTGACTATAAAATTCAATACATACATATACTCATATATATTGAATATTATATATGTGTATAGTTGTTGCAACACTGGCAATTGAATTTGGTGCTTTGTGCATGGTAGGCTAGTGATCTGCCACTGAATTACATCCCTACCCCTCAAGGTGTCTGTATTATGGAAGCATCTTTCTCTATCTCACAAAAAAGTGAGTTATTTTAAAGAAGAAAATATGTTAAGTGTTGTTAATTGGCTTAGTAATAAAAAATAAGGATATTGTTTTAATTATTTAAATCATTGACATAATTGTTGCCTTTAAAAGAACTACTTTTTAAAGAACTACTGAGCAATCTTGACATGACAAAATGTTGATAAAATGTTGAAAAGAATTTATATTTTGTTTGTGCTCCCCAGTTGCTATAAAAATCATTTAAATTCTATTTTGAAGTGTACTGTCATTTTAATTTACTTGCTTCATTTTATGTAATAAAAAAATTGTTGATGATCTCCTAGTTT
This sequence comes from Marmota flaviventris, assembly GCF_047511675.1. Lineage (NCBI taxonomy): Eukaryota > Metazoa > Chordata > Mammalia > Rodentia > Sciuridae > Marmota > Marmota flaviventris. Next base: position 7,840,298 of record NC_092514.1, read on the forward strand.
ACCAAAGCTAAGTGGCAGTTCATAGTAGAAAGTAAAACAAAAATGCCTTTTCCTACCTATAGATTAAACATTAGCAGGATATTGAGATCTTTTAGAAAATGTTTGCTTTTTAAAGGTTTGTAGAGCCTTTCCATAAAATTTGGAAATAACTTATAGAACAAACTTGCTTGCATGCTGGTCTTGAAAATAATTCTTTGTGATTATTTTATTTCTTTTATTGAAATTAGGATATTCCTGAATTAAATTTTTAGAACCAGTTTTCAAATTCACTTACTGAAATATAATTTACCTCATTAAAATCAATACTACATTATACTTTATTGAGTTTTCATAAATGCATATAGTTGAGTAGTTATAATAGCAATCAAGTTATGGAGCATTTTAATCAATCAAACATGTTTCATTGTGTCCCATTATAGATAATCCTTACAATAGCTCCTGAAAACTACATTTTTTCATACTCCATAGTTTTACCTCTTTCAAGAACCATGCAGACGGGTTTACATGATACTGTGTCTCTTGTGTTTTATTGTTTTTCTTAATACAATGTTTTTGAAATTATGTTTTTGCAAAATACATTCAGAATTTATTCATTTTATTTCAGAATAATGTTCTAATAATGCAGACATATCAACATCAACATTCACGTGTGAACTATATGTGGGGATATTTACAGTATTTTTAGTCATTTTCTATAGCCCTAACCAGTATCAAGTGTAACTTTTTAAATAATATTTAAGATTAGTGATAAATATTAGATTATCTTCAATATTGTTCTGTCATATAACAACCACTTTCGTTTGGATTTTATTTATTTTTTCTTATCTAAATAAACTAAGAATAATTTATAATTATCAAACAGGATACTTATAAATTACTTGTTTTTGAGTCACATTATTGAAAATTGTTATTAATTTGTAATTTTCCTATTATTTTATTAAGCTATTACATTACTATTCTGTTGATTTTTATTATTTTTTAAAATCATGAACTCTTTTGATGTTACAAGGGTTTTAACATGTTTTCTTTTCCTCCGTGTTCAAAATAAACCAGACTTAAATATAATAGTGACCTTTTTAAACATTTTTTTCTAAATAAAACAAAAGTTTCCTAGGAATTAGGTGTAATTTTTTTTAAAATTCAACTGTTTGACTGAATTTGCTTTAAACCCTGCATTCTTCTGGCTGGAAGCAACAGAGGCTACAAAACAGCCCAATCAGGTGAATTCGGTTTCTATGTACAGCCTCCTGTGGAAGAGAAGACAGGGGAGAGGAGATATAGGAACAGGAAAAAGACAGACCGTGCTCAGAGTTGCCTCTTTGGTCTCTAGATACTAATACTGTATTTATTTATTTATTTATTTATTTTTAATGAAGGGAATTGCTTTAGTCAACTTTGTTGTTGTTGTTGCTGTGATTAAAAGACCTGAAAAGAACAATTATAAGAGGAAACATTTATTTGGGGGCTCATGCTCATGGTTTCAGAGGTCTCAGTCCATAGACAGCTGGCTGAACATGGAGGCTGAAGAGTGTGGTGGAGGGAAGTGGCTCACATGGTGATCAGTGGGCAGAGAGAGACTCCACCTGCCAAATGCAAAATATAAGCCCCAAAGGCATGCCCCCAGTGACCCACCTCCTCCAGCCACACCCTAGCCACCTTCAGCCACCACCCAGTTAATCCCATCAGGGGGTTGATTCACTGATTGGGTTAAGACTCTTATAACCCAATCATTTATGTTTCAAACTTTCTTTCATTGCCTCACACATTAGCTTTTGGGGGACACCTCACATCCATACCATAACGGGAATCATTAAACACAAAGTTGTCATAGTATTCAGATGATCCCAAGGTAACATTGATTCAATAAAAACAAAAAAGAATCAAAAATTGATTTGTGGCTTTAAACTTCTACAGGTACTTCTCATGAAAGAAATTATTAATTAGTATAATATATAGTCATGACCTGGTTGCTTCATCATATCTATATTATAGTGGCATTTTTCAAAAAGAGTGTTACTCCTATTACTGGAACAATTGTCAATACCTTGAAAAGGAAGTGGACTCCCTTGGTAATCTTTCCCAGGGAGATTTAGAGTATAGCTGAGAAGTTGCACACAATAAATCCCTGTCTGCATTACCACTATGCTAAGCTTTCCAACTCTTTATGGCAGGATAGGGCATTTCGAGCACCTCAGCCTTATTGTTTATAGACCAATATGGAACCAAATAATCAACTTAAAAACCAAGAAATATTTTAGAGATATTCCCATGTACTTGAAACAAGATATTCCTATGTATGTGAAATCAATCCTGGATGGATGTACATGTATAGAGGGATTGTATCTGACGCTATATTTGGCCTAAGTTTAATACCCTTTTAATGCAACCCCAAACTGGACTTGAGATCTTGTGGAAATGATTTGTCAATATTTGAAATTATGTTTCCTTCCAACTTAACTAGAATTTGAAGTTGATTTTTTTGGGGGCCATTCTGGAGTTTAAAGTCATGTTAAGACTTCAAGTACAGCATGATGGTATTTCATTCTGAGAATGGGTATCACTGGAAAAAAAATTCCTCAGCATTAGTCATTTGAAGACTTTTATGCAAATAAATTCTATTGCCAAAGAGATCTTCCTCTAATAAAGAATCACTTGAAGTTCTCAGCTGTGGGAGATGCCACCTTATCATGGCCCTCCCTCAAACCATGCCATGACTCTCAGCCTTCTCCCTAGAAATGACACACAGCCTTTGTGTTCATATGTTGTCAGCCAATAAGTCATATCTTCTTACCGATTTCTGAACATGTAGAGATATGCTGTCATAACACATGCCCAAGAAGCAAACTGAAGTATTTTCAAACAATTCTAATAATTCCCACAATGATGGACTTTATTTGACCTTGACTCTCCTTAGAAATAAATTATTTGCCCCTTTTCTCTAATCCCTTCTCTAAAAATTCCCTGTAGACATTAGTCAAACCAAGGATTCCTAGTTTTAACCTGGGAAATCTTATGTTACTCTGAATGGGCCCCTCCCCTAGCTGCTACTTAATATAAATATTTTGGTCAAATAAAAATCTTAATTAACAGTCACCATATGGCTACTGGGTTTCTTTGGTTGCGTGTGCCAAAAGCACTGATAAACTGCATCAGAGGAAATAAAAGTGCTTCCTATCCAAATCCCTCTCAGCTAGTTAGCGAGGCTGAGTCAGGGCTTGTGTTTTCTTTAGACGTGTAGAGGTCATGTTGAAATTTCAGAGGAAAAGAAAACCTACCTGACTATTTTCCCATTAATGTGATCCTTCCTGTGCTATATTTGGATAAAAATTTTGAAATTCTTAACAATTTAAAAGCATCTTTTTATAATTCATTGGAAGCCTGAAGGGTGGAATATTTACAGATAAAAGCTTATGTATCCTCCATGCCCTAGATTCTGATTTTGGATGCTAGCATTAGGGACATGCTAAAGATTAGAAGTTATACATGTATCTAGGGTAATGATGTCCATCTCATTCCACTGTATTTCTTGCCCCGTGCCCCCTCTCTTCCCTCCCCTTTGCCCATTCAAATTTCCTCCACTCATCCCATGCCCCCACCCCCACCCCCGCTATTGTGGATCATTATCCACTTATCAGAGAGAACATTTGGCCTTTGGTTTTCTGGGGGATTGGCTTACTTTGCTTAGAATATTCTATATTGTGTGCAACCAGAAAAATGAAATGTTGTGCTCCATTTGTGTACAGTGAATCTAAATGCATTCTGCTGTCATATATACTTAATTAGAATAAATAAATAGATAAATAAATATGAGATAGTAAAAGCAAATGTGACTCCATTTTGTTTTGTGACTCCATTCTGTAAAACAACCATGCCAAGTAGAAGGGTCATGACTTGGGCAAGATGTTCTTTTCCTTTTGCTATAGAAACCTTTAAGAACACGGAACTACCTAATGGGGCATTGTTTCTGTAACTAGGGTAATGGGGCTCTGTTTCTGTAACTGGGGTGACTGGGCTTTGATGGGTTAGGCTTCCCTCTGCTTGACTGCACTGTCCTGCTTCTGTAACCTGGCTTGCTTGCATTGGCTAGACCCCTGAACATCCCTTTTGCGGTTTTCAGGCTTATAAGAAGTGCCCTTGCAATTGTTCAGGGCTGATCAGGGGAACAGCTTTATGTTCTGGTCAGCCGCCACCAGTGTGCTTCAATAAAGGCTTGATTCCATTATACGTGAGTGGTCTGGAAGTCAGTTTATGAAACCCCGGAATGAAGCTTTAACTATAACAGATAGAAAGATAAATAAGAGATAGAAGTGACTGAGGAAGAGTAGAGACAATGATGGAAACAGTCTGAACTGAGAAGTGCCAGCAAAGGAGGCTTTAAAATAGAGGTGCACTTTTAATTTTTATTGTAAAGTTGTGATCTAACTAGGTGAAATAAACATGTGAATGTGGAATGAGTACAGTGCTTCTAAATTAAAACAGGACATTAAGTTCCAAAATAAGTGGAGATATATTTCAGTTAGAGGAAAAGCTAATATATACCCCCTGTAACTATGTAAAAGTGCCAATACAAATGAATGAGGTTTTCAATACACAGTCACAGCATCAGGAAATGTACTAATGCTTATCATTAATCAACTAAATTACAAAAAGATTATAAATGATGGTTTTAACCTATCAGTTTACAAACATTTTAAATGAACTCAACAACACTCATCATTGGCAGGGATTCAGAGAAATGAAAATCTTATCAAGTGTTGGTGAGTACATACATGAACAAAATGTTTTTAAAGATAATTTGGAGATTTGTATTAAAATTATAAATGTATAGAACTTTTCAATCAGAAATTACAATTCTAGAATTCCAGCTTTCAAAAGAATTTTATGTATACCCAAGAACGGACAATGTTACGTAGAAAACACTTTTTACCCACGCCCAGGTACAGGATAGGAGCGTATAATTTAAGACCAAGTAACCACTAATAAAAGATGAGAAAAAAGGTATAAAATACACTGGGGCTGGTTGGCTTGTGAAATTCTAGAAGCCTATGACATTCCCTCCTCAGGGGAGAACACTTGTTTCTTGGCCTAGAAGCAACAGATGCTGCATGCATATGACTATTTAAGCTGTATTTCTATCTTCATTTTTGTCAAAGAAGAAAAATGTGTGGCTCATAGTTGTGAGCAAGTAAAGATGCTTGTGAGGGTTAATAAAGTTCAATGCCAGTTCAAGATGAGATGCGACTAATCCATCTTCACATCATGAATTTTAGCTGCCGGGTACCACAGCTGAACTTTCCTTTCTTGAACTCAAGGTGAATGAATTAGGGTCATTTGTGTGACACCAAACACACACACAACATACACACACACACACACACAAACACACACACATACATACACACACCCCAAACTGGAAATTCAACATGCTCAACAAGATAAAGATCATTGCTCACATTTTTAAAGTATTCACTTAAGGTTTAAAGTTGGGATTTACAAAAAAGGAGATGGATTATTTGGTATTTCAGCTACTGATACAAAGTTAAAGATCAAATAAGAAATGACTGTGATATACATATTTCAGTAAGTTTGTGTAAAGTTGAAATTATCTTTACATGTAGTCTTTTCTTTTTAACTCTATCACTAATCATTTATATATGAATTTGTTTTGGCTTAGATATGAGGTGTCCCCCAAAAGCTCATGTGGAAGGCAGTGCAAGAAGTCTTACAGGTGACATGATTGCTTTATGAGAACCTTTACCCATTCAGTGAGTTAATTTCCAGATAGGGATTAATTGAGGGTAATTGAAAGCAGGGTATGGCTGGAGCAGGTGGGTCATTGGGGGCAGGACTTTGGGGTTTATATTTGTCCTGGTGAACATTGTGTGCTCTCGTTCTCTCTCTCTCTCTCTCTCTCTCTCTCTCTCTCTCTCTCTCTCTCTCTCTCTCTCTCTCTTCTTCCATGTTGGATATCCTGAGTCACTTTCCTCTGCCACAAGCTTGAGTCATGATGTTCTGCTTTACCACTAGAGCCTCAAGGAATAGTAGGTCATCTATGGACTGAGACCTCTGAAACTGTGAGCCCCAGAATAAACTTTTCCTCCTCTAAAACTGTTCTTGTCAGGACATTTTGTCACAGTGGCACAAAAAGTGGTCTAAAACAGAATTTGCATATCTAGATTAAACACTAGTCTAGATAATACTTTGGTAACTGCAATTTTGGTTTAACCTATAGTTTACCTTAAGAGATAATAAGGCTCTTAGTTAAGAATTATTTTTCTCTTTCCTTTTTTCTTTCATGGGGATTGGACCCTATCATGCTTTACCACTGAATTATATTTCTGGTCCTTTATTTTTAATTTTTTAAAAAAATTTGAGACAGGGTCTTACTAATTTGATGAGGGTCTTAATAAATTACTGAGATGGGCCTTAAACTTGCAATCCTCTTGCTTCAGTCTCCGGAATCTCTGGGATTATAGGCATGCACCATCATGCCTAGCTAATATAGAACTATTTCTAATCCTCCAAAAAGCTTATATACCTATAGTGAGAGATATTAAGAAATTTGTTCAAAATGCTACTGCTTTGTTATCAGCCAAGCATCTAAATTGTATTGTTAGTACAGGGTGCTATGTAGTAATTTTCTCATGTCAGTGTTTCAATCTTTACTCAGACATCATAACTTATAATGTCCCCTTTAGTGGGAGGGGGGAACAGGTTGTAGATGGATAAATCTCAAACCTGGTGCTTAGACTCTATTTTCTGAGTCTCATATCTATGGGTTCACAAAAATATTTTTAAAAAAATGAAATGTGTCCTCTGATTTTGTGTGTGTGTGTGTGTGTTTTTTTTTTTCAGTGCTGGGAAACAGTGCATCAGGAATAAGCCAGTGAAAGGCACTACATCATCATTGACTCCTCATGTAATGAAGTATTAACATTTACCTTAAGTGAGAGAAGGCTTGATGTTTTAATGATCCTAGAAATGTTGCACTACATATAATTAATGGAAGTCCCATGCTTACTCATAAAAAGAATTCATTTATTCAGTCATACATTCTGTATCTCTTGAGGTTCTACTATTTGCTAAACCCTATAGTACTTAATGAGCATAATGTCTAACTTGATACAGAAGATCTTTATTCATGAAGTTTACATCAAGCGAGGAAACAGAATAATATCTATTATGAAAAAAAAAAAAAACAAACAAATAAAAACCCAAAAAACAAACAAACAAAAAACCTCTTTTATGCACCAGGAATGTGTGCCTTTGGCCCACTTATTTTCAGGGCAGCTCTGAGGGACAGTTTGGTGCACATTTTTCCCCTAGGGTCACTGAACATGCAAAGCCCTAGAGCCATTAACAAAGCTGTGTGATTGTGCAGTGGATGGCACAAGTCCAAACTACAGGGGTTTTTATGCCCTGAATGGCAATTCTGAACTTGGAGGTGAGGATATCATTGGTGAATGCCCGAGGGAAGGAGCTCAGGAGGTAGTATGATGGAATGTTTTACTTAAAGCTCATCAGAGGTGACAGGTTGGAGGACATCCTGTGATAGCTGGAGCTCTGCCCTCTGGGAAACAGTAACCAACATGCCAGCATCCAGGGTCAACAGCTCCAGGACCCTGGATGTGGAAAGGGGCTCAGGCTGCCCCAGCTCTCAGTTACCCACTGGCTCTGTGTGCTTCTTATCCACTGGCAGAGAAGCTTGGGCTGTTGTCCTGGTCACCAGGGACTGTGAGGTAGTATTTCTAGCTGGGACCTATAGTAAGAAACTAAAGCCAGGACCACCACCTTGTTGCTGTGGGCTCCTCATGGCTGTCAACAGTAGGGTGATCCCCTGGGCTTTCCACGAGGAAGGAAGAGTCCACACCTCAGTGGACTTATTTCCTGCTGAAGGGACAGAAGTCTATCACAACAGCTCCTATACTGTTTGACTCCATCTCTATTTTTTGAAATATTTTTATTAGTTGTTGATGGATCTTTATTTTATGTATCTATTTACATGTGGTGCTGGGAATCGAATCCAGTGCCTCACACATGCTAGGCAAGTGCTCTGCCACTGAGCTGGGACCACAGCCCTCCATGTGTATGAAATGCCCAGCATCGGCAGATCTCTGGACTGAAAGTGGCCTGAAGTTTGTCTCTGGCTTTCAGGTAAAGTGACTGCTAATGGGTTCAGGGTTTCATTTGGGAATAGTGAAAATATTCTACATTTGACAGTGGTGATTCAATTTTATGAATAAATACTTTTAATACATAGCATGTTATCTGAATTTTATCTTTACAAAACTGCTTTAAACACAGAAAAAAATTAGGAAAAATCCAATTAAATATGAGCATGAAATCATGCTATAAGCAATAATAATAATCATTATTGAGAGAATTTAGAGATATCTAAATAAATGAAAATATATAGCTTTGTAATGGATTAGAAGATTTCATTATAAGTGTGTCAATTCTCAAAGTAAATCTGTAGAATCCACACTGTCACCATCAAAATAACAAATACTTTTTGGTAGAACTGGCAACTTACTCTGTAATTCATATGGAGAAGCAGAAAACAACAACAAAAATATGGGTAATGAAATTGAAGAAAAGAAAATAAAACTAAAGGTCCTTATGCAACAGATATTACATTTTTGTTATATTTTTAGCAATACTAGAGATAAAATCAAGGATCTTATGCATAATAGGCATAAGATTACTCAGATATCATAACTTATAATGTCCCCTTTAGTGGGAGGGGGGAACAGGTTGTAGATGGATAAATCTCAAACCTGGTGCTTTGTATTACAACTTTGTATTACATCTTATCCTTTTAAAAAATTTTAAAAGTTAATTTTTTTCAAAATTTTGCTAGGGTTGATCTTGAACTTATGATCCTCCTATTTTCATCTCCACAGTAGGAAGAGTTACAGGATAGTTGTTCAAATACCCTAAGTAACTAGCAAAGTGTGACATTGAATCAGACAAGTTCTAATGTAACAGAATAAGGTGATTTATTTGAGTGCTAGTTTGTTTTAGGATACTGTAATTTGATTTTAACAATTATGGTAGAGCTTCTACTTGAAAACAAACAAAAATTGTGTTCTTTTAGAGAAGGCAGCTTTTTCCTCAAAAGTGCACAGAAAACAACAACAACAACACACCTCTAATCATAAATACTAATGAAAAAAAATGATAAATCTGACATAAAGTTTATTAAGGTATTCTGTGTTAAAGTATAACATTAAGAGATTTAAAGGCAGTCACCCAAGGATGCAATATCTTTGATAATAGTTGTTTAACAGCAGCAGCATCAAAACTCTTGGTCTCCAGACCATTATGTTAATATGAAAAAAAAATTAATTAAAAATAATAAAAAATACAGACAGAATTTTAGGAATAGTCTGGGACAAAAATGTTTCACAAATAAGCTTATCTGTATAATGCAAGACTGCTCAGTTTTATAATCACCAAAAAATGCAAAGTACAACTATGTTACCACTAAATTCCCATAAAAAATAAAGGCCAAAATGAAAATTTTGGCAAATGCAAGTGTTGGGGGAAAAAAAAAGGCAACATTGAATATCTCATATTTTTTCTGTAGTAGTGTATTTGAAACAATTTGGAAAATTGTCAGTTTTGCAAAAATATGACCTCATGAATATAATATAACAAAAATTTCCACTCCTTGGAAAATTTACAACAGACACATGTTAACCAAATATGTATCCCTCAGTACAATGGAAACCCTATTTTTAAAAATTTATTTATTTTTATTTCTTACATACATGATAATAGTGGAATGCATTACAATTTTAAATATGTGAATTTTTTGTTGCTGATGGACCTTCATTTTATTTATTTATTTGTTTATTCATATGTGGTGCTTAGAATCAAACCCAGTGCCTCACACATGCTAAACAAGAGCTCCACCACTGAGCCAAAAACCCAGCCTAGTAACCCTATTTTTACTAAACAAAAATCTAGACATTACTCATATGCTCTTTGAGAGTAGATGAGTATAGCCTCATGGTTATGTTTAGAGAATGAATCACTATCCATGCAATGACACTGAGTTTTCTATTTCTACACATAATTACACTGATGAATATCCCAAATAATATTGACTGATGACTACTAGACATAAAAATGGGTATAAACAGTCTCTGTAGTTAGAGATTCTAACTACACAGTCTCTGTGTAGAGGTTTTTTTAGGGAATGTCCAGGGTAAGGTGCACAGGTGGAGCTTCTGGGTCTGGGGCACTGTCCTTGCACTACATCTAGAGGTGGTGCTGGTTATGTTTTACTTACTGAAATGGCCTTTGATAGTGTTCCTGTTTTGTGTGTGTGTGTGTGTGTGTGTATGTGTGTAGTCCAGACTAGCCTAAGACCAATTAAATCATTATATCAGGACATCAGATTTTGACTCCAGACATCTAAATTATTTAAAATTTCCAAGAATTCTGAAGCTCAGAAAAGGTATTCATAGTTTCTCTACTAAAAAGTGGAGATAAAAGAGAAAAAGAAACTCTTTTTTTTTTTTTTACATCTTGAGTGGCTACTATTTGAGAGTGTTTCTCATGTGCTTTATCCATGTGATTACTCTTAGTATTTATTTCAGAGAGACCTATATTATCATTATCATTACCATTAATAATAAGATATTGTGGCATGGATCATCTCAAGGTTCAATAGCTAGAAATGACCAATGCTAAATTTTAAATTCAACACTACTATTTGGTCAGTTCTGTGGATTTTTCATACTATCACTGCCTTCTAAGTTTGTATTTAAAAAAAAGCAAATAAACAAAACATAAATCTGGAATTGACATTTTGTTTTTATTTCTCTATAAGGATAGAATTTTAAAATGTACTGGTCAGTGTAATTCAGATTCCTTTCCCACATAAGAGTTGAAAGGTGTTTTATGAATCCTATGAAATGATCATATAGTTTTTTTTCACCTTTACTCTTCCTTTATTCATTTGTGTTGCTTTTGGGATCCCTCTAGTTTTTCCTAATAAATGTGTTGAGTTTCAGCAAAATGCTGGTCACCAGGGAGAAAATGGAGGGATGTGGAAAGTAGAGTTTTGTCCTTCAGGGTCCATTATCATACATATTCTTGAACTGCTTTTTAAATTAAAGATGCAAACCCTTGCCAAGAAACACTGGTGAATTCTCTCTTTACAAATAGACATAGATTAATGAATCATGGCACAATCTTCTAATTTGTTTTTCCTTTTGCTTACTACCATATTTGCAGCAAAATATATTACTCTTTTGAACACTCAATATTCATACATCATGCAAAAATTTAGGAAGGTCAAGAGCAGTGGGGAGTAGAGAAACTAAAAAGCTATGCCATGATATTTACCACTTGGCCTTTATTTATGAATTTCAAGTCCCCGCAACAAAGTATGTAAAAGCACATACACACCTGCTGAGAGTAGGGAACATGGTCCTTAGGGATTCATTTTATTTTATATGTCTTACAAATTATGCTAAAATTGTCATGTGTTGTCATGAATTGTTACACATAAAGTATTCTGGGGGTGATTAGGAATTCAATTCCTTTTTTAAAGAATTAAAATGGTTTAATTTTTATTTAAAGATCTTAAATATAAACCCAGAATTCAAATTCTGGTTTCTTATAGTATAGTCATAATTGCTTTAAAAATAATATCAGTCTTCTAAATAACTGAAGGAAAATTTCATAAATTCATAGTACACAAACACACATATAATACACATTGTTAAGATAGGGAAAGGAATATATAGATACACATCAAATATAATACATACATATTTATACCTTGGTATATGCATGTATTTTCCCTATACCAACAATAGGCATGAAATCCTACTCCTATAGGAACATGGAACAGCATGGTGCTTATCATCATAAAAGAACAAAAGAAAGTTTCTGAATGCTTCCTCCTTTGTTTCTTATTGTCTTCTACACAGTTGCATCCTTTTGTTGACAAAATAATTAGCCCATCCTGTCCTCCCATAGACTGGTTAAAAGAATTACTAAGAAAAAAAACTACTAAGAACATTAAGATTCATAACAGAACCTCTTTTCTTTCAGTCATATTTTTAAAAAAGTATCTCAAAGACCTGACCTTTTTCTCTTGTAAAATTGTTAGTGTTCTTGTAAGTTGCTTGAGCTGATTCACAATACACATTTGTTAAATCCAACATATTTGCAATTAAGGTTCTTGTCTACACAATTCCTTTTATATTAGTAATTAAAATTATTTGAACCCATTCTATCTTCATTACACCATACTCACAAGTGGCATATATTGTCTAAAATTTATAAGGATTTACTGGAATTTAGAGCCAGCATTGCTTTGGAAAGCAAGTGTATGGTGGTGACCAGTGTACGCGTGATATATGCAAACACGTGAAAAACTTAAGCGCCAGTCACCTGCTACATCTCCACTCTGCAGGTTGTGGGATAGAAAAACTACGAAGCTCTTTAAACTTAGTTCATTCTTGTAATTTTATGTCTTGTTTTTGCTTTGTTTTGTTTGTTTCCTTTTCTCATCTGTTTTTCTCCAAGGGAGCAGGGGCACTGCTGACCTTGAAAATATTCCTAATCTCTGGTCTTGCTGCCCAACTACAAGATCACTCAAATCCAGTTCCAGATGTTGGTTGCAAATTAGCAACCTCCTAGGTACTTCTGGAACTTTAGGGGAGGGCAACTCCTACATATCTTTCTGAACACATAGACTCCAAGAAAAATTATTGAGAGCCCAAATCCAACATCCTTCTGCCAAATTAGGTCAGGATCAGGACCCGATTGACTTTCCATAGCTGTTTGGGGAAGGTATATGGTAGAAGATGTAGTCCTGTAAATGGGGGTGAGGTGAAGGAGACAGAGTATTCTCTCTTCTTGTTTTCCTTTCCTGATTCCCCTACATCTCCTCCACGACCACAGAGTGAGGAGATTTATTTGTATCCCTGATTTTTCTGCCATTGTGACTTTTCCCCATTTTCAGTTCTTCCTCATCCCTAACAAGGCACATATCTCTTTGAAAAGGCATTTGCTCTCTCTCTTTCCCTGGTGAATTGTGTTAAAGGACTGGCTAGATACTTGATTTGCAGCAAATAGAAATGAATACATCAGCTTAAGTTTTCCAAATGTATAACCTCCAAAATGCAATATTATATTAGATTTCATTTTACCATGGAGTCAGACAGAAAACCTCTCCTATCATTAACCATAATTTGGGATGGTAAAAAGTTGTTTAGGGTGAAAGTCTACTGTTCTGATACTAATTTCCAAAATTTTAGAATAGAGAGAATTATGAGAAACATCTGTTTGGGTACCTCTATTTAGGTCTGATAATAGGAGTAAATTCCAGCCTCTATGGAAGTTCTTCTCCATCCATCAGGGAGAAGAATAAGTTTTGCTTCTCTGAATCAATACCCTAAGGGACAGCTGACTTTAGCACTTTCTCCACCCAGTCAAGATGCATGCAAATGTAGGTGCAAAACATCAATTAATCATGTTAACTGGTAACTGAAAGATGTCTGCTCTAATTGAGTTAGACATGTGGTTAAAGTAGAAGAAAAAGTTGAAATTAAAGAAGTCTTTCCTTAGAGCAGAACTACCTTATAACATGTCTAAATTAGAAAGGATTGATTGGCTTGGTCCTTTGAAGTTGCCTGTAATGCACCCCTCATTTATGTGACTCTACTCTTTCCCCTTATTTCTGTTGTAACTCTTCCTGCTCTGCTCCTCTTCCTGTATTAGCATCAAGGCATCGTTAGCTGTCCTCCTCTCTGATGAGCAGATATAGGTGAACATTAGTTAAAATAAGTAACCTACAAAGTATTATGTAATACAGACAAATGAACTTCTTAAATGTAATACTTTTAGAAAATTAGACATCAACAGGCTTAGCAAATACCATTTTAAGCACTCCACATTATTGGATGGGGATGTTTTCCTTTCCTAATGAAATCCTGTAACTTAGAATTATCTGCTGTGAAAGTGACAACTTGTTAATAAAGGTTTACTTTTCCTCAGATTAAAAACACCTTCAAGGTTGTAAAATCAATACAACAAGCAAGTTGCTGTTATGCTCTTTTAAATTTATGAGAAACAAGCCAGCAGAATGGAATAAAAAATGGAATTTATTTATAGAGTCAAGAGATAGGAACTGATTGCATTTGCCAGTGTTTCTGCCAGATGTGTGAAGGATAATGACATTAAACTTTTTTTAGGGGTGGGGTGGGGGGAAGACACCAAAGCTTAATTCAAACAAAATTGTGTTCAGAACCTGGCTGTAGTGAGCTGGATGGAGTGCAGCCCAGGAACCCGGAGTCCCTTATACGTTCTCATCCTCATATGGGGAGGGTGCCGGGAAGGGATGACCAGATTTGCAGGACTTCTGAAGCAGATGGCCAGTAGAGCAGGCACTCAGTCTTCTTATCAGATGAAGAATTGGATTCTGAGTTTTTTATTATTTTTATAAAACTCTTTAACATTGAACTGAAAACACAGAGAGATAATGGCCTACTTTTGATAGTTGAAATGATGTTTTAAAAATTGAAAATAAAACACTTGTTGAGATACAAGAAATACAGAAAAAATTAGGAGGAATAAAGTTACGTTTCATTATGGATCAACAGCATTTAAAATTCTAACATTTTCCTATTACCATTTTTTCCTATGTGTGTTTTATTTCCTACATCATTTTCTTCCTTTCTTCCTTTGTTTCATCTCTCTCTCTCCCATGGTTTTATTCTGACCTTAAGATCAGTCTTAAATGTTACATTCTATTTGTCTATATTTTGTCTGGCATACCACTATCAAGAATTTTGATAGTGTACATTATAACTGCCCTTTATTTTTTTTTAATTTTTTATTGTTGGCTGTTCAAAACATTACATAGTTCTTGATATATCATATTTCACAATTTGATTCAAGTGGGTTATGAGCTCCCATTTTTACCCCATATACAGATTGCAGAATCACATCAGTTACACATCCATTGATTTACATATTGCCATACTAATGTCTGTTGTATTCTGCTGCCTTTCCTATCCTCTACTATCCCCCCTCCCCTCCCCTCCCCTCCCCTCCCCTCTTCTCTCTCTGCCCCCTCTACTGACATTCGTTTGTCCCCCTTATATTATTTTTCCCCTTCCCCTCACTTCCTCTTGTATGTACTTTTGTATGACTCTGAGGGTCTCCTTCCATTTCCATGCATTTTCCCTTCTCTCTCCCTTTCCCTCCCACCTCTCATCCCTGTTTAATGTTAATCTTCTTCTCATGCTCTTCGACCCTACTCTGTTCTTAGTTACTCTCCTTATATCAAAGAAGACATTTGGCATTTGTTTTTTAGGGATTGGCTAGCTTCACTTAGCATAATCTGCTCTAATGCCATCCATTTCCCTGTAAATTCTATGATTTTGTCATTTTTTAATGCAGAGTAATACTCCATTGTGTATAAATGCCACATTTTTTTTATCCATTCATCCATTGAAGGGCATCTAGGTTGGTTCCACAGTCTAGCTATTGTGAATTGGGCTGCTATGAACATCGATGTAGCAGTGTCCCTGTAGCATGCTCTTTTTAGGTCTTTAGGGAATAGACCTAGAAGGGGAATAGCTGGGTCAAATGGTGGCTCCATTCCCAGCTTTCCAAGAAATCTCCATACTGCTTTCCAAATTGGCTGCACCAATTTGCAGTCCAGCAATGTACAAGTGTACCCTTTTCCCCACATCCTCGCCAGCACTTGTTGTTGTTTGACTTCATAATGGCTGCCAATCTAACTGGAGTGAGATGGTATCTTAGGGTGGTTTTGATTTGCATTTCTCTGACTGCTAGAGATGGTGAGCATTTTTTCATGTACTTGTTGATTGACTGTATGTCCTCCTCTGAGAAGTGTCTGTTCAGGTCCTTGGCCCATTTGTTGATTGGGTTGTTTGTTCTCTTATTGTCTAATTTTTTGAGTTCTTTGTATACTCTGGATATTAGGGCTCTATCTGAAGTGTGAGGAGTAAAGATTTGTATAACTGCCCTTTAAAACTTGTTTTTTGGGGGTTTTTTTGGCCAGGGTCAATTATTTTTTTTTAAGTTTTAGGAGCTTCCTTTTCTATGCCTTTGCAAGAATTTTAATTGAAAGGGGGATATATGGTTATTAGAAAGGATGATCTATGTGCACAAATTATTCTACTTTAACTACAGGTGAATGTTAGATAATCTTTCATGCCATGGTGGATTGAGGTCAGCTTTCATTCCTTCCTGCTGTACCTGAAGGGATTTTAATCTTGGAGTTAATGTGAAGCAATTGCCTGTAAAGTATAATAAGCCAGGCACAGAAAGACAAGAACTGCGTTTCTCACTCATACGTGAAATCTAAACTTTTTCTGAATAGAGTGGTGATTATCAGATTACCTACTCTGGAGAGAGTAGGAGTGAGGGAAGAATGGGGAAAAGTTGGTCAATGGGTATTGTCGCAGTCAGCAGTAAGAAGTTGTGACAGGTTCTTGCTCAGTAAAATGATTATAGATAATAATGGTATCCTGTTATTTCAGAAAGCTAGGGAAAAAAAGGATTTTGAATATTTTTACTCATAAAAATAATGTTTTGAAGAAGATAAATTTGGCAGGTGTGGTGGCACACACCTGTAATCCTGGTAGCTTGGGAGGCTGAGGTAGAAGAATCCCAAGTTTAAAGCCATCCTTAGCAACTCAGTGAGGACCTAAGTAACTTAGCAAGGCCCCAAGCAATTTACTGAGACCTTGTCTCAAAATAAAATAAAAAAGGGTTGGAGTTATGGCACAGTACTTAAGTGTCCCTGGGTTGAATCCCTGATACAAAAAAAAAAAAAAAAATAGATAAATGTATTTAATCTCATTTAAACATTACAAAATGCATACATCTAACAAAACTTCCTATGTTACTCCATAAATATATATAGTTCTTATGTTTTTGATGAGTCAATTAAAAATAAAAATGCACATTTTTCTGATATCAATGGATAATTGACTTGGCGGAGCTGAGCTGGTCTGGGGACAGGTCCAAGAAGGGTATTGCTTATGCCCAGCCCCTTCTGCTTCTTCTGTTTGCTGCTACCCAAACGGAACCACTTCTCTATTGCACCCTTCTGCCTGATGCTCAAAGCAAACAATAATCTGACCATGGACTAAAATATCTAAAACCATGAGCCAGAAACAAATCCTTCCACCTTTAAGTTTTTCATATCAGGTATTTTGGTCACATCAAGGAAAACTGACTCACACGCGTACACACACAAGCTTGGGATTTTCTCATCTCTCAGATTGCAAAACGTTTTAGGTGTTGTAACAATCTACTTTGTTACCTCCTTTCTATGGAAATGTACTCTATAGATCTAAAACATGGCAAAGGCCCATATGTCAAAGGTTTGGTGTGCAGCTTGTGGCACTATTGGGTGGTAGTGAAAATGTTAGTGGGAAGCTATGAGTCCTCAGGGTGTTCCTGTCTGGGGGCAGTGGGACTCCAGCCCCCTTGTTCTCTTTCCCTTGGTGGCCATGCCGGGAGTGGGCCCCATCACACACTCCCTGCCTAATGTGCCTCCTCAGCACAGGTCCAATTCCACAAGAGCAATCAATGGTTGCCTGGAACCTCTGAAACTGGGAGCTAACATAAACTTTCTTTTTTGTAAGTTAATTATTCACGTACTTTTTATAGTGATGGAAACTAACACATGTTCTTTTATAGGGCAGAAATATGTCTTTGTTTCAGCATTTTGCAAATTCATGAAGAAGTTAATAGGGAAAAAATAGCAAGTGTTGCCTGTCCTAGAAAGTGACACTTGCAACTCCAGTGCCTAATGTAATGCTGATAGAATTCTGGAAAAATTGATGGTTAGAGAGTATAGGAAAGTTGCTGATTTTGTTCTTTAGAGACTTATAAAGCAACTTGCTGTTAGTCCAGACTTTGAAATCCTACAACAATGACACTAGATTGAAAAAGAATCCTGTCACCTTACCTGCAAAGGAACCCCCTATTTATTTAAGTGGTAGGCTATTAATCTTTCAAATAAAAGTGTGGGTCACAAATCTTGGTACTCTGATCCCAAAAGTGACAGCATAAGGCAGAGTATGTTCTATTATGAAAAAATGATTTACACAATTTTTAATTGTTTAACATCCAATGATTTTATATTCTCTATTCAGAAAAATGATTAACACTAGAACCATACATTATTTTGTTTTATATTCAGATTAACAATATGAAATTTTGCCATCCTCAGAGCCTTGAGAATCTAAAAGCTTTTGTGACTCTGTCACACTGAACTGTTGTGCTGATAAGGATTAATGTTCATTATCCCACTTAGTTTGAAGTTTCACTCGTTTCTAGGAAGCTATAGTTAAATTATGTGATCAATTTCAGGTTTGGTATAGGCCCCACCTGAGTATCAGGTACTATAAAATACTTGCATATTCTTATCTTGTGTTAAGGAACAGAGCTGGTATCAGATAAGAAAATAAGTATTCAGATGAAGTATATACCATTGAATAAGATTGCTGTTGTTTAACATGTTATTTTATTCAAATTATACATTCTGTGTAATGCATAGAATTAGACTTTTGTCAATTCATATTTTCATCTTTATATTTCAAAGTGCAAAACAAAAAATATTATATTAGTTTGCCTGAATTTTCATAACAAAGTCCCCCAGCCTGGGTGGCTTAAATGACAGAAAGTTATTTCCTCACAGTTTGGGGAGCTCTAAGTCTAAATTAAAAGTAAGACCTTTCTTTCAGAGCCTTTCTCCTTGCATATCAATGACAATTTTCTAGCCGTATTTTCATATCATCTGCCCTCTCTATGTGTTTGTGTCTTAATATCACTTTTTAATGAAAACTCTGGCCAAATTGGATTTGAGCCTGTCATGCTGATCTCAATTTTAACTTAATGAACTCTTTGATGTCTCAGTCTTCAAATGCAGTTGAATGTTGAGATATTGGGGGTTAAGCCTTCAACAAAAGAATATGGAGAGGGAAATAACTCAGCCTGCAATGGCCATCTATATGAAGTCCCTCATGCAAGTGGAACCAAAAGCCAATTACACAAAGATGAAGGAGAGGCAAAATTTATTCCTGTATAGAAAGAGACCCTCAATGAAGTCCACTTCCTGTTCCCCAGTAACAAATGTCACATTTTCGCTATTTCTACACCTATTAAATTTATGTCTCTCTTTTCTGATTGCCTCTTTATAAGTACATAATAAAATGATAGGCTAATCTAATAGTAAAGGAAAAAAAGACAAAACATTTCACCCTGTGTCAAATGCAAACCCAAAGAATACAGCCACTTGAGATTTTGAACTGGACTCTTCAACACCATTCTAAGCATGAGAGTCCTTTGGTCTTCATTAGTTTGTTTGAAAGAGTGATAGAAGTTATACCAGCTGAAGTCTGAAATATATATCTCTGTTATGACTGTATCTCCTGAGTCTGGTTTTCTGGTCTGATATTTTTAACTATGTATGAAAACATTAACCATTCTATTTAGAATTGTTCTACATGTTATTTCTAGGAACAGTGAAGTTTGTGTTTTGTCTTTGAATATAATGGCTACTTAAGGAATTTTCAAAAGCATTATAACATCTACTAAATTTTCTTTCTTTTTTTTTTTTGTGGTACTGGGGATTGAACCCAGGTTCTTGGGCATGCTAGACAACACTCTACCATAGCTACATGCTCAGCCCTGAGATGGTTAAGCTGCAGGTGCTAAACTTTTGTTCCACAGTGTGAATAACCCACTGTCGTAATTGTACTTGGTGTATACATGATTCTTTTGCTTTAGCTCTGATTTTTTCACCCAGTCCCCTGTTGGAGGCTAGTTAAGGAGACTTCTAAATTTAACAAATTTCCTTTGAACTTAGAGGAATATTCTATCTTACCTTGTTGTCAAATGCTTTATTGCATTCTTGACATTTTAAAGCATTATTCTGATTTCAGTTGTTTATGAGAGAATAGCATTAATTTTTTGATAGAGTTTTAGAAATTTTCCATTTCAAAATAAATAAGTAAAACCTGAGAACTACAAGTAACATTGTGTTTTAATATTTATGGCAGAGAATAAGAAAGAAGACTGTGTTGTTTCCATGCCATGGAGAAGGAGTCACATTATATATCTCGGAGTCCACAGGGGACATGATTAGACAAATCCTGCAGGTAGTAGAATATTTTTTAAAGTATCTTACTGTGAATTTCATGTTAATGTAGATTTCTATGTTATATTGTTGACTTTGCTTTAACTTGGGACAAATATTTCTTTCTCCTAGATTTTCTGGCTCTGTAAACACTTATTGCTTTTCAAAACTTACAAAGCCAATTTTTCTTTAATGTGCATGATGGTAGAAAGAATAGGTGGGTTTGCATTCCCTTTTTTCTTATGCGAAAATTGTATGCTATTATATATTCCCAATGATCATTCCTTGAGAATTGCCTGCAGTCCCTTACCCACTGCAGTTATAAATTCAATAAAATATATCATCTTTATGTGTAAGGCCATAGGTTTAAAACAAACAAACAATAAAATTTCAATGAAAGACACAAGTGGAAGTAAAAGGAATAAAGATAAAATAAAATACATTGGGGAATGGTTGTAAAAAAAAGAAACTGGTAAAGGTATGAAAATCAAAAATACTTTCACTTATATGGTAAAGAAACCAGGTGATAATTAATTCTTCATGTTTCAAATCATGTGGGGGCATCCATAGCATAATTAGCAAAACCATAAAATAGTGTTTCCTAACAAAAATAAAGATGAAATAAAATATTTTCAAGCCATAATCATATATAATTATTAAGCATTCAGGATATTGATATTGTACATGTAAAATCAAACTTTGTAAAAAAATGGCTAAATTTGTGTTCTTGTTTTTCAAAGGTGAATTTAATGTCTTGAAATAGTTTTAATGTTAAAAGTGGTTGAACTTTTTTCCTTTAATGTATGTTTTCCTTTCCTGAAAAACAAAAACATATCTTGAAAATATTGAAATGTTACTTATTACTCTAGAGAGAATACTGAAATTTTGATAAATCTATGATTAGGCAATTACATAAACAGCATACGCTCTTGGAACAACCGGAACAACCACAAAGGTTCTTGTGCAGATGTCCCTGGAAAGAAGACACTAATAGCATTGTTTTAGGGCAAGCTCTGAGGTGGGGGAACTGGGAAGATGTCTGTCAAAAGACAGGATACATAAGTACAGGACATCTATTGAACATCATGGTGACTTCAGTTAACAGCAATATGTTGCTTATTTGAAATTGCTATCAGAGCAGATTTTGTGTTGGCACCACAAAAAATGGATAAATAATAAAGTAATATTTATGTTAAATAGCTTGCACAATGCATTCAGATATTAAAATATCATGTTCGATGTCATAAATGTGTAAAATTTTGTCTATTTAAAATAATTTGAAAAACAAGTACACAAGTATGAAACTTGTTTATTGACTGAATTCTTGTCTCAATAAATTTTGGAATATTCAGAAAATTTTATATCAGAAGGCTTTTTCTGAAAAATAAATACAAAGCACCATAAAGAGTATTCGTCAATATACAGAAGTAGAAATTTTCTTACTATGTAAGTAAGATATTTTAAGTAAGATACATTAATTAAATATTTAATAAAAATATTCACATCACATGTGAAGGAGTTTTTGTTGTAAAATATGAAACAACTTATTAGAAATGTCTTTCATTTTCATGAGAAGTTTAATGGACAGTATTTTGTCTTCTCTTTCTATATGAAAGATGATTTTTTTCTATGAAACATTATTTGATAAGTGATTATTTTACAAGCTCAACAAAAGATTCATTGATGAGTATCAGTAAGAAAAAATGAATCACTACAAAATTCTTAAGTCCACTACTTATGTATTTATTTATTTAATTTCTGGTTGTTCTGGGGATCAAACCCAGGGCCTTGGCAGGCTTGGCAAGCATTCTACCCATGAGCCACATCCCCAGACTCCTTTATTCCACTATTCTTAAACTGGTCACTAAGTTCACATCATAGAATATACAATAAATTAAAAAAAATAAAATGGATGGGAAGAGAGATCTAATCTAATTACCTACTTCAGTCAATATACTTAAATATCCTCATTGTGGTTCCACAGTTTTCTTCATTGGCCTGGAATTTCTGTTGTGGAGTTTTCTATCATGAACCAAAGCCTGCTTTCGTATTCACCTGTATTGACATACCAGACTCCTGTGATGTGAGGTAGCGATGTTTTGACCATATCCAAGCATATATCACAGTCATGTAACTTTATCCTATGGTAAATAGTTTAGAATTTTCACTTTCTCTACCATTCCATAAATACACAGTTACCTTTACCCTGTTTCTTTCTTTCTCTTTTAATTATAAAGAACTATATATAATTTTACATAATGTTAGGGTTCATTTTGCCATAATCATAAAAGGATGGAATACAACTTGTTCCACTTCAATCTGCAGTAATTCTCCATTTCCTCCCCTCCTCCCTCTCCCTGTCCCCCCTCTACTTTCTGGTCTTCCTTCTATTCATTTATGGTTTAAGTTTTTATCAGTGATGTACAGGTATACATGAAGGTAGAATTCACTGTGGTGCATTCATGTATGTACAGGGCATAGTTTAGTCCACTTCCTTCCCCTGTTCCTTTATTTTCCTCTCCCTGCTCCCTCTCCTTCAATCTTCTTCCTCTGCTCCACTGCTCCCCCTTTTGTTTTAAAAGGATTCCAACCCCCCCACACACGCTTTTTTTTTTCTTCTTTTGAGAAAGTTAAGGGCCGAACATTTTCTCTCATGTGAGGAATCTGCTTGCTTTTTCTAATAGTGTGGTCCCAGTATTTATTTTCTCTTCCCATTTTAGTGATAGCTTCCTAAATTTTATTTAGAATAAATATACATAATTTAAATTATGTATGAATGTACTGTACATGATTTAAATATTTAAAACTAGCAGTGCCCAGTAGAAAGTGAGTGAAAGGCACTTCCTGGAATTTTTAGAGACATGTCTTTAAATGAAGCTTGCTGGGGAAGTGCACCACTTCTACTTGGCCAGCTCTCTCCTGCTGGTGAAGAGCAATCTGAGCCTGGGAGCCACCTGCTGCTAATCATGGAGCAAAATGATAGATGACTCTAGAGCCACTATAATGACAATGGCCTGACCATAGTCGATAGATTGCTTTTATGTCAGAGGAAGAAACCTCTCCATATGTTTAACCAGGTTGTATTTTATGATTCACTAATCAGCAAATGAATGAGCTTCTTAAGGGGTGCAATTGCCTGGTAGTTTACTCAGCATCAGCCAGTACCATACCGGGGAGGGGAACTCTGTATTTGTTTTTGTAGAATACACTTATATCAACTCTGATTGTCATCACTTCCAGTTGGCCTGTGTGGAACATCAGTTGTTTAATGATGTCAAGGATATTTTCAATATATGTTTTCTTATTCATCCAAATTCATTTAATTTTTTTTTAAATTTATTGCCCTTCATTCTCTCAGCAAGTCTTGCATCCTAGTTTATCCACCTGTCCTTTTGCAAAACATCAGTGAGGGAATACATCTAATTGTCCTTCCATTACATCATAATTTATATTGATTAAGCACTTTTTGAAATATTTAATCAGACCTTCTTTCATTATAATTTAAAATGATTGTTTTTAATAACTAGGGAAACTAATTCATTATCAATGAAAGAAATACTGCAAATTCTTGGTACCAGATATATATATAGATGGTTGTTAAGTGTATTTTTAACAACTCAAACTACTCATTAAGTAAAAGCAAATGTTAAAACATCTCTCACTAAGTTAAATACAAAAATTGAAAGATAATGCTGTAGTAATAAGGTATTATAACATTGCATCAATGTGTAATGACTACAGTATGCTTTTTTGGTATAAAAATACCTTGTTTTTTTTGTATTTACATTTGTATTCTTTTTATTCTCTGTATCTATTGTTGTATAAAAAGTATATTCACACCAATTCATGTCTTCATACATGTACTTTGGGTAATAATGATCATCACATTTCACCATCATTTATAACCCCATGCCCCTCCCTTCCCCTCCAACCCCTCTGCCCTATCTAGAGTTCGTATATTCCTCCCAGGTTCCCCCTCCCTATACATTTGTATTTCTGCATAGATAATATTAATAAATTCTTGCTCTTTCCTAACCTGTACAAAAAAAAAATAGCACCTGTTGTTCTGATGTCCTTCGTGGATCATTTACAAGTAAGCATGCAAGTGCGGATACAAGAAACCAAAAAAGGAATTTGAAAACCTCAGTGGTTTAGGTTTTCAGCAACTATTTTCTTTGTCACTGTGACCAAAAGACCAGATAAGAACAAGTTATAGAAGGAAACTGGATCACAGTTTCAGGGGTATCAGTCCATAGATGGCTGACTCCATAGCTCTGAGTCTGAGGTACAGCAGAACAACACCCTGGAAGGCATGGGTGAGAAAAGCAGCTCAGGACAAGGGAGCAGGGAACAGAGAGATGGCTCCATTCAATTGACACAAAATGTAAGCTCCAAAGGAACACCCCTAGTGATCCACCTCCTCCAGCATCTCCCCACCTGGCTGCAGTTACCACTCAGAGGTGCAGTAGTTGGACTGTGAGAGTTGTAATCTAATCCATATCAATGAATTAATCCACTGATTAAATTACAACTTTCACTTCCAACCGTTCCACCTCTGTATAATTCTTGCCCTGTCTCACACATGAGTTTTGGGTGACACCTCTTATTTAAACCATAACAGGTTGTTTGTTGCTTGCTATTATTCACCTCATGGACATGCTTGTCCAGATTCAATGTTTTCTCCTTTATGAAAGAAAATGCATGTTGCTGTCCCACAAAACAGTTGCTTTAGGCTGGCGCTCAGTGAATGGCTAAACATGACACACCCACTGTATAAGCCCATTTGGTATACATTATGGTGGGATATACAAATTATTTCTAAACTACTTTTCCTTGGCCTGGCTTCCTTTTAGAGACTGTAGTATTATAATATTTATTTTTGTGTTCTCCTTAATTACAGATAAGCAGTGATCATATGCCTTCTGACAGCTTCTGAGAAAACATGAACATTTGGAAAGATGTGAGTGTGATTTGATAGAGGAACTTTTCTTTATGTCTTTCTCCTTTCCTTCTGCTAAAATGGCTAGATCCTTAGTGTCTCATACACACCAGGGGTGACCTTCCCCATAAGAAGAACAACAGAGATAGACTGAGGTATCTTTACCATGAATTCTTCAATGACTTGATAGACAGCACTGAGTTACTACTGTCCTCTAAAAATATTTTTAAGTAAAAAAAAAAGTAAACTACTAGCATTTAGACAGTTTGTTACTTTCACTCTAAAAGCATTTCAAACTTCTAGTTCCCAAATTGTCATCTCAGATATCATAGTTTCCTGGAGATATTGTAACCAGGTACCATAGAACTCATGTTTTCAACCAGAAAAAATATATCCCTTTGTGGTTTTGGAGGCTGAAAATGCAAACCTAACATTCCAAGGATCACTGTTCCAAGAATTGTGAGGGAATCTTTGTTACAGTCTTTCCCTTAATTTCTGGGGGCCTCAGGTGTTTTGTGACTTGCAGATGGTGTTCTCCCTATATCCTTATATTTACCCTTCTGTCTCCAAATCTCCTTTTTAGGAGAACATTAATCATATTGGAAGAGGATACACTTTAATGCCCTCATTTTAACTTGATCACCTGAAAAGACCTTATTTTCAATAAGGTCTCATTTACAGATACTGAAAAGTTAGGTCTTCAACCTCCTTTAACCCATAATATCAGGGGTTAGCATAGTAAACTATTTCACATTGTGAACTGAGCTCAGATTATTTATCAAACCCAGCTTTTTATATATAGTTCTCCTTTTTCACTCCATTAATACAGGTCCCTAGAAGGAAAGGAAATTGTAATTACTATATATATATATATATATATATATATATATATATATATATAGAGAGAGAGAGAGAGAGAGAGAGAGAGAGAGATGTTTTTTCTATTTTATTATTATTAATTTAATTGTATATATTTATTATAGATATTCATTGTAGATATTTGTAAGCTATTTTAACCAATGTGATATATGTATAAGAAAACAAAGTTTAAGTGTTTATTAATAGATCAATAAGGCACACGTAGTATATGAAATCTAAGACATTTTATTTGTTGCATGCATAGAAATATAATGGACTCAAATTTTTAATCATACAAACCTTCATTTTTATTATGAAGCTGAATATTTAACTTTTAATTTAAATTTTTTTCTTAATCTTTTATCATATTCTCCTTAAAAATTCCTATTCTTACTTTCTAAAATTTTTTGTAATTAGTTCTACATGACAGTAGAATGTACTTTGATACATCATACATAGATGAAGTATAATTTCTCATTCTTCTGGTTTTACATGATGTAGAATCCAATCCCACTGATCTTATTGTAATTCATGTACATAGGGAAATAATGTCTGATTAATGAATTCAAATTTTTACAATAAAAAAATTATCAAAAATAAATGTGAGTTCAGATGTGTCTTAGATATAATGATTTGATTTTCCCTGGATATATACCCAGGATTGGGATTGCTGCTTGCACAGTAGTTCTGTTCTTATATTTTTAGGAAGATCCATGTACTTTTGTCCATAACGTCTCAGTAATTTGTATTCCCACCTATAATGCTAATGAAATCCCCTTTCTCCACATCTGTACTAGCATCTGTAATTTGCTTTTTTGATAATAGGTACTCTAACTCATAAGAGGTAATCTCACACTGTTAATTGATTTACAGTCCCTTAACATATGTGAAAATTCCAAGAGAATTTAAATGCCAGTTGAAAAAGATAGCCAATTAATAGCCAATTAAAAGAGCTAAGCCCATGGGCCTGGAATAAATTCATCAAATTTATAGAAAGAAGTCCTGCCGCAGTCTGGCTGGGCACAAAATCACGAGCCACCACACAGCTTGTAGATTCAAACAGCAACTCTTTATTCCCGAACTCACACCAGCCGTCTACAATCACGTTCTGGGGAAATCCACGTTCTCTGCCCAAATCCACCCCCACTGGGCTTCTGTCTCCCAAAAAATACTGTCTGAATCCCGTGAGAACTCAAGGGGAACTCAGGCAGCAGGATACGCCCTATTCCCAGCAGGAATAACCTTAAACCTGGAACCTAAACCAGGAACGCCTTAAACCCGGATCTGCCCTGGTCCTTGAGCAAGGTCACCTACATGCAATGTCACTGCAAAATGTTCTATTTCCAGGAGTCCTTCCACTAAGCAACATGGGGTATGCTGGCAAGGAAATTGTCATACCTACTTGGCTAATGGCTCCCAGCAAAGTCCCATGAACATAGGAATATATTAAGACCATTCAAAATGCCCCCAAATACAGGATATCTATGCCACCCCTCAAAATTACACCTAAGCACACATTTAATAATAAAATATAGTATTATAATAAATAATATATAATGTAATATAAAACATATATGGTATAATATGATGTATACTATAATATAAAACATAATATATAATATAATATAATATTATGTAATATAATAATTTAATATTATACAGCTAGATATTTTTCCATTAGCACATGGAAAAGGAAAGATCACTATTGCTTCTAGTCACCATTATCATCATGATCCCAGCTTGTGCAGGACACAAGGTCATATACAAAAATCAGGTTCATTGCTTTATAACCATATTGAGCAAAAAGGAACACAAAATTTAAGTCAATAGTATTATTTTTATCAAAGGAAAATATGACATGCTTGGAGATGAATTTACTGATATATGTATAAACAATGTATACAAAAGTATAAAACTTACTGAGAGAAACTAAAGATGAAAACATAGCTGAAGCAAATTTAAGCAAGAAGAGAAATACTGGAGACAGCACAATACTTGATCTCTGATTATACTACAGATCTGTAGTAACAAAAAAAGAGTGATATTGGCATAAAAACAGAAGTGATGAACAATAGAATAGAATAGAAGACACAAAAGAAACCCACATGGATACAGATATATGATACCTGACAAAGATTCCAAAAACATACATTGAAGAAAACATTTTTTAACCAATTGTGCTGGGAAAACTAAATAACCATATGAAAAGAAAAAGCATAGATTGCTATCTCTCACCCTCTACAGAAGTCAACTAAAAGTGGTTCAAAGACCTAGGAATTAGATCAGAAATTTTGCAACTTCTAGAAGAAAGCATAGCATAAACCACCCAACATATTGGCACAGCCAACCACTTCTTCAATAACATTTCTAAAGCTCAAGATACAAAACTGAAAATTGGTAAGATAATAGCATAAAATTTGAAAAAAATTGCTTCCACACAGCAAAGTAAGAATGAAAGAAGATCTTTGACAGTTATTCACCAATGGGAGAATAATATTCAGAATATATAAAGATATATAAAAAGGACACACACATACAAAAAAAAAAAAAAAACCCTGCAATTAATAACTGGCAAAAAACTAAGCAGATATTTATCAAAAGAAGAAATCGAAATAAAAATAGCCAACAATTATAGAAAAAAATGTTTAACAATCTTAGCAATCAGGGAAATTATAATGAAAACTACACTGAGACATCATATGATTCCAGTTAAAATGACAATCATCAAGAATACAAATAAAGGTGTGTCGGTGTGTGTGTGTGTGTGTGTGTGTGTGTGTGTGAGTGTGGTGTGTGTGTGGTGTGTGTGTGTGTGTGTGAGTGTGCGCGCTCGGAGTGTGTGTATTTGTGCATCGGCGGTCCCGCAGGTCCCAGATGTTGCGGACAGTATGAGGCGAGCGCAGGGGGACAGGGACCAGCAGCTGTCGCCGCCGCTCTCAGTATCATCATGAACTCATGGCTTTTAATTCATTGTGTTCTACCAACAATTACAATCTTTGTGATGCACAAGATGTTCCATATTTGGCCTGTGGGAGCCCTTTCAGCTCAGTGTAGTGAAGAAAGAACAGAAATCTTTGTTCCCTGACTTTGGAAACCTTGTTTAACCTTCAAACTGGCGATGTCAAGGGTTCCAAGTCCTCCACCTCCGGCAGAAATGTCGAGTGGCCCTGTAGCTGAGAGCTGGTGCTACACTCAGATCAAGGTAGTGAAATTCTCCTACATGTGGACCATTAATAACTTTAGCTTTTGCCGGGAAGAAATGGGTGAAGTCATTAAAAGTTCAACCTTTTCATCAGGAGCCAATGATAAACTGAAATGGTGTTTGCGAGTAAACCCAAAAGGGCTAGATGAAGAAAGCAAAGATTACCTGTCACTTTACCTGTTACTGGTCAGCTGTCCAAAGAGTGAAGTTCGGGCAAAATTCAAATTCTCCATCCTGAATGCTAAGGGAGAAGAAACCAAAGCTATGGAGGGTCAACGAGCTTATAGGTTTGTGCAAGGCAAGGACTGGGGATTCAAAAAATTCATCCGAAGAGATTTTCTTTTGGATGAGGCTAACGGGCTTCTCCCTGATGACAAGCTTACCCTCTTTTGTGAGGTGAGTGTGGTACAAGATTCCGTAAACATTTCTGGCCAGAATACCATGAATATGGTGAAGGTTCCTGAATGCCGGTTGGCAGATGAGTTAGGAGGGCTGTGGGAGAATTCCCGGTTCACAGACTGCTGCCTGTGTGTTGCTGGCCAAGAGTTCCAGGCTCACAGAGCTATCTTAGCAGCACGTTCTCCAGTTTTTAAAAAAGTGCCGTGTTTGAACATGGAATGGAGGAGAGCAAAAAGAATCGGGTTGAAATCAATGACGTGGAGCCTGAAGTTTTTAAGGAGATGATGTGCTTCATTTACACGGGGAAGGCTCCAAATCTCGACAAAATGGCTGATGATCTGCTGGCAGCTGCTGACAAGTATGCCCTGGAGCCTTTGAAGGTCATGTGTGAGGATGCCCTCTGCAGTAACCTCTCTGTGGAGAATGCCGCAGAAATTCTCATCCTGGCTGACCTCCACAGCGCAGATCAGTTGAAAACTCAGGCAGTGGATTTCATCAACTATCATGCCTCAGATGTATTGGAGACCTCTGGATGGAAGTCAGTGGTAGTGTCACATCCCCACTTGGTGGCTGAAGCATATCGCTCTCTGGCTTCAGCACAGTGCCCTGTCCTGGGACCGCCCCCCCCCCCCCCCCCCCCCCGCGCAAACGCCTGAAGCAATCCTAAGATCTGCCTTTTGCAGGACTCCGGATTTTCCAGAAATAGCAGCCCCTGTTGCTGCCACTGACCACCAGGTAGACAGCGCAATCTGTGGAGCTTTACTCTGTTGTGGGGAAGAGACTGCATCATGGCCCCAGACTTTTGAAACAGCACTAAATAACTTGGGGAAGCCGAGGGCGGGGGGTGAGGGAAAGGCCCAGGACTCGGGCTACTCAACCTAATGAAAACCCTGTTGCTGCGTCACCCTGTTCCCTTTGGCTTGACCAAGTCTGACTCTGGGATTCAGTTTAGGTGCTGGCCCTGAGCACATCCCAGTCGTGGTACTTCGGAGAAACCTGCCTGCATCTGACTGAGCAGAACAAATTGTCAAGTGCCTGGAGCAAAAAGGAAAAAGAAGAAAGGAAAAAAAAAAAGGACATTTAGTTTTAAGAGAAGGGAAAAGGAAAGAAGAGTTTTTGCAGAATTTTTCAAAATCAGTTTGTGAATTCTAATAGTATTTACGTTGAGAGAAGCAAATTTTAGTCCTTCCAACTGTGCTGAAGCTTGGATGTTTGTGAAAACTCCTCACCACCACACAAGTATCAGAAGAGATCTCTCTCCTTAGCACTTATTGTTTGCAAGAACAGAATACATCCTTTTATCCTCTTATGAAAGTGACAAGCAAAGGCAAAAGGGGAAGAGGTTATTTGATCTGGAAGATAAGTGTTCTGATAATAGTGGCTTTTGCAAAAATCTTTATTGGTGTTGAGAACTGGAAAAAAAATTCATCCAGAATTCATGCTGTCTTGACAAGAACTATGGTTCTCTGTTTTTTAGATATTGTGGAAAATGTTTTTTGGCATTTTTCTTTGATTTTATTTCTCTTCCCTCCCCCCTCCCTTTTTTTCTAAAAAACAAAAACACAAGAAATCTGAAAACACACAAAACAAAAACAACAAAAAGAAGAGAAGAAAAAAGGAAATTTTATTATTAATGCTGTGTGAAAAAAGTCCCAGCACAGATTGCTCAGCTGTTTGTACCTGACTTGCCACCTGCATAGGAGCCAGTCCTGTTCCTCCTTCTTAGCCCTCTTCCTACAGGGGAGAACTTCCAAATGTTAATTTTTTCTTTTTGAAAATATAAATAATTACTATTTTGTTAAAAAAAAGAATACAAATAACAATAAATGCTGATGAGGATGTGGTGGAAGAGGTACATTCATGCATTGTTGGTATGACTGCAAATTAGTACAACTCCAGAAAGTAAATTAGTACAAATTAGTAGTACATATTAGTACAAATTAGTACAACAAATTAGTATAACTCTGGAAATCAGTATGGCGGTTCTCCAAAGACTAGAAATAAAGCCAGCAAATGACTCTGCCATCCTACTTCAAGGTATTTATCCAAAAGAACTAAAATTATCATACTGTCCGGATACGGGCACATTAATGTTTATAGCAGTGTGATTCATAGTACCCAAGCTATGGAACCAGGCCAGGAGTCTCTCAACAGATGTAAGGATAAAGAAAAATGTGGTATATTTCACAATGGAGTCTTACTAAGTCATAAAGAAGAACCATTTTGGCATTTGCTCATAACTGAATAGCATTGGAGATCATCATGTAAAACCAAGTAAATTAGATTCAGAAAATCAACAGAGTGAAATAAGGGGTAAAGTAGGGAATCCTATGAAAATAGAAGGGAGATCAGTGAAGTAGGGGAAGGAGACTGAAGGGGAGGCAGTAGGGTCAGGAGGAAGGAACTGGGAACGAAATTGACCAAATGTGTAATGTGCAAATGTGAATATAACACAGTGAACCCCACCTTTACATATATCTAAAAGCACCAATTTAAGAAGTAACAAATGAATAGAAGGAAAACCAGTAGAGTAGAGGGAGGGAAACAGGAGAAGGGAGGAAGGAAGTGAAAGAGGAAGTACTGGGGGAAAAGATGGAAAACATATGTCTCATGTATGTATGCTGAAATGAATCCCACTATTATTGCTACCTATATTGCATTAATAAAAACAATTAAGAAAATAAAATGATAAAATTTTTTAAATGGAGCAAAGATTGGAAGGTGGTGTGGTCAAGATGTCCATCACCCTCAAATTGTTCCATATCATCATGAAAATTTTGATTAAAATGCCAGTAGTTGCCCCACCCCATTTCTCTCTCCCAGCACTGGCAAACATATTCTCATAGATATAGACCTGGTGCCTAATACTAAACATATCTCTTTTCACCGCACTAAATGACAGATTGAGTTTCTGAACTCACTAGGGATAATAGATAAGAAGTGATGCAAAAAGTCATCATTTAATGTTCATAAAACCATACTCTTAAAAGAAAAATACAGTAGCTTGAGTCCCATATGCAATAATTTCCATAGAATATAACCATATTTCCAATCACATTCAAGATGGCTGTCTAGAAGATGGCTACAATTTGTGTTGCTCTGTGACCTAAGATTCAAGTAGTGGAAATACTGTTTCTCTGTAGTTTATTGGAGGATCTTTACAGCTGCTCCTGCTTAGGAATCCTGGCTGCTGTTCCAGTGCAGGTCCCTAGGCCTCAGTGTCAGCACAGGACTCTCAGCCACTCAACCACACAAGAACTCCAGCTGATATGCCCGAGCAGGACCACAAGCATCAGTACCCATACAGGACCCCTCACCTCCTACCCATGTAGAAATCCTGGCTGCTGCTCCCACATAGGACACCCAGCTGCCACTTCCATGTAGACCCCCATCTACCAGTATGAGGCTCCCCTGTTTGCCTCCATCTTGGGACACTGCAAGCACTGCCATCGTCCCACACCTGCAGGTGCCTGCACCGGGGAACACTGGTCAGGGTCTGGAGAGAGCCACCAGCCACAAAACTGCATGCCATAGAGGTGCATCTCTGAACATGCCACCCAATGCCACCACCCAGCCCAATGTGACCTGACACCCCATCTCTGAAAGCAGCTGCCTCCATCTTATGACACTTTTGTCACTATTTTTAGTTGGGGCAACTCTCAGCATTGGACATTGGCTGGGACCTAGTAGCAAAATCAAGGAGAGGTATTAGAACCCTGCAGGGAAACTATAATCCTATAGGGTAAAAACTTTAACAGCTTGGATCTTCAGTGCTAAAAGGGAAGACACATGAAAAAAAAAAAAAAAAACAAGGGAAGAATGTGCCCCAAACAAACCAAGATACAACATGATTAGAATCCACGGCCAGTACAACAAAAGAAATTACAGAGAAAGAGTTCAAGATGTACATAATTAAAATGTTCTGTGAATTAAAAAGATGATATAAGAGAACAAATGCAGGCAGCAAACGATCATTTTGATAAAGAGCTACATAAGCAAGTATGGGAAGTAAAAGAATACTTCAATAAAGAGATAGAGGCTCTGAAAAAAAAAACACCAAACAAACAGAAATTCTTGAAATGAAAGACATAATAAACTAAATTAAAAACTCAATAGAAAGCACCACCAATATTTTAGATCACTTGGAAGACAGAACTTCAGACAATGAAGACAAAATATTTAATTCAGAAGATTAAGTTTACCACACAGTGAAGATGGTAAAAAATCATGAGTAGAATATTTCATAATCATGGAATAACATAAAAAGACCAAATGTAAGAATTATTAGGATAGAGGAAGGTATAGAGTTACAAACCAAAAAAAAATAAGCAATTGATTCAATGAAAAAATATCAGAAAATATTCCAAACATAAAGAATGAATTAGAAAATCAAGTACAAGAGTCTTACAGGACATCAAATGTACAAAATCACAACAGACCTATACCAAGGCATACTATAATGAAAATGCGAAACATACAGAATAAGGAGAGAATTTTAAAAGCCACAGAGAAAAGAATCAGATTACATATAGGGGGAAACCAATAAGGATCTCTGCAGATTTTTCAACCCAGACCCTGAAAGCTAAAAGATGCTGAAATAACATATATCAAGCTCTGAAAGAAAATGGATGCCAATCAAGAATCTTCTATACAGCAAAATTAAGCTTCATATTTGATGATGAAATAATGACCTTCCATGATAAACCAAAGCAAAAAGAATTTACAACTTGGAAGCCTGAACTACAGAACATCCTCAGCAAAATATTCCATAAGGAGGAAATGAAAAACAACAATGAAAATCAGCAAAGGCAGGTACTACACTAGAGGGAAAATCAATCAAAGGAGAAACCAAGTCAAGTTAAAAACCAAAAGTAAACAAAAATACCCAGGAATACAAATAATGTCTCAATAATAACCCTGGATATTAATGGCTTGAACTCATCAATTAAAAGACATAGACTTGCAGATTGGATTTTTTTTTAAAAAAAGACCCAACAAAATCCTGCCCTCAAGAGATTCATTAGATAGGAAAAGACATCCATAGATGGAAGCTGAAAGATTGGGAAAAATCATACCACTCATATAGACTGCAGAAACAAGCAGGGGTTTCCATCCTCATATCAAATAAAGCAGACTTCAAGACAAAGTTAATCAAAAGGTTTAAAGAAGGATATTATATACTGCTTAAGGGAACCATATATTAACAAGAACTAAAAATTATAAATATATATGCCCCAAACAATGGAACATCTATGTGCATCAAACAAACTCTTCTCAATTTTATGAGTGAAATAGACCACAACACAATAATTCTGGGGGACATTAATACATATCTTTCACCACTGAATAGATATATCAAACAAAAGCAAAACAAAGAAACTGTAGAGCTCAATAATTCAATCAATAACTTAGACTTAACTGACATATATAGAATATTTCATTCTTCAACAAGTTAATACACTTTCTTTTCAGGAGCACATGGATCCTTCTCTAAAATAGACCATATATTATGCCACAAAGCAACTTTAGAAAAGACAAAAAAGTAGAGATACTATCCTGCATTCCATCAGATCATAAAGAAATGAAATCAGAAATAAATGATAAAATAAAAAAATAGAAACAAGTCCAATACCCAAAGAGTAAATAATATGCTATCGAATGAAAAATGACTGCAGAAGACATCAAATAGCAGATTAAAAAATTCTTTGAGTAAATGAGAACACTTATACAACATATCAAAATCTATGGGACAATATGAAGACGGTACTAAGGAAAATTCACTGCATGGAATTCATTCTATAAAAGAAGAAAAAGTGAACAAACAAGTGCCCTTACATTACATCTCAAAGTCCTAGAAAAAGAACAAATCAACACCAAAAGCAGTAGAAGACAGGAAAAATTAAAATCAGAGCAGAAATCAATGAAAATGAAACAAAAGAAACAATTGAAAAATTGACAAAACAAAAAGTTTGTCCTTTGAATAAATAAATAAAATTAATAAACCCTTAGCTATGTTAATGAAGAGAAGGAAAGATAAAACTCAAATCACTAAAACCTGTCTGTGATGAAAAAGAAAATATTACAAGGAACACCAGAAATACAGAAGATAATTAGAAATTATTTTGAAAATCTGTACCCAAATGAAATAGAAAATATTAAAGACATCGACAAATTTCTAGAGTCATATGATTTGCCCAAACTGAATCAGGATGATATACACAAGTTAAAAAGATCAATTTCAAGCAATGAAATAGAAGACACCATCGAAAACTACCAACCAAGAAAAGCCCAGGACCAGACAGATGCACAGGTGAGTTCTACAAGACCTTCAAAGAAGAAATAATACCAATACTCCTCAAATTATTCCATAAAATAGAAAAAGAGGGAACACTTCTAAACTCATTCTATGAGACTAATATCACCAATATCAAAGACACATCAAAGAAAAAAAACTTCAGACCAATATCTATAATGAACTCAGATGCAAAAATTCTCAATAAAATTCTGTCAATTCAAATAAAAAACATATCAAAAAGATAGGGTACCATGATCAAGTGGAGTTCATCCCAGGGATGCAAGATTGGTCAACATAAGAAAATCAATAAATATAATTCATCACATCAAGAGACTTAAATATCATCTCAATAGATGCAGAAAAAGCATTCAAAAAATACAGAACCTTTTCATGTTCAAAACACTAGAACAACTAGGGATTACAGGAACATATCTCCACATTGCAATAGCTATCTATTCTAAGCCCAAGGCCAACATCATTCTAAATGGGGAAAAAAAGTTAAAAGCATTCCCTCTAAAAACTGGAACAAGACAGGGATGCTTCCTTTACCACTTCTATTTAACATAGTTCTTGAAACTCTAGCCAGAGCAATTAGACAAATGAAAGAAATTAAAAGGATACAGATAGGAAAAGAAGAATTCAAAACTATTACTACTTGCTAATGACATGATTCTATGCCTACATGATCCACAAAATTCCATCAGAAAACATCTAGAACTAATAAATGAATTCAGCAATGTAGCAGGATATAAAATCAATACCCATTAATCAAATGCATTTCTGCACATCAGTGACAAATTCTCTGAAAGAGAAATTAGAAAAACAACCCATTTAAAATAGCCTCAAAAATTAAAATACTTGGGAATCAACTTAATGTAAGGTGAAAGACCTCTAAAATAAAAATGCAGAATACTAAAGAAAGAAATTAAAGAGAACCTTAGAAGATGGGAAGTTCTCCCTTGTTAATGGATTTAGGCAGAATTAATATTGTCAAAATGACCATTCTACCAAAAAGCACTATACAAATTTAATGCAATTCCAATAAAAACCCCAATGACATTTCTCATAGAAATAGAGAAAGCAATCATGAAATTTATCTGGAAAAAATAAAAGACCCAGTATAGCCAAAGGGATCCTTGACAAGAAGAGTGAAGCAGATGGTATCACAATACCAGATCTTAACCTATACTACAGAGCAATAGTAACAAAAATGTCATGGTTTTGGCAGCAAAATAGACTTGTGGACCTATGGTACAGAATAGAGGACACAGAGACTAATCCACATAAGTGCAGTTATCTCATACTAGACAAAGGTGCCAAAGATGTACATTGGAGAAAAGATAGCCTCTCCAACAAATGGTGCTGGAAAAACTGGAAAGCCACATGAAGAAAGTGAAATTAAACCCCTATCTCTCATCATGCACAAAACTCAACTCAAAAGTGGATCAAGGACCTAGGAATAAGACAAGAGACCCTGTGCCTAATAGAAGAAAAGGTAGGCTCAAATCTTCCTCTATAAGACTCCTATAGCACAAAAAAATAAGATCAAGCATCAATAAATGGGATGGATTCAAACTGAAAAGCTTCTTTTCAGAAAAAGAAATAATCAATAGGGTGAAGAGAGAGCTTACAGAATGGGAGAAAGTTTTTAGCACTTGCACATCAGATAGAGCACTAATCTCTAGGATGTATAAAGAACTCAAAAAATTTAACACCAAAAAACCAAGTAACCCAATTAATAAGTGGGCCAAGGAAATGAACAGAAGATGATATACAATCAATCAACAAATATATGAAGAAATGTTCAACATCTCTAGCTATTAAAGAATTGCAAATGAAAACTACTCTAACATTTCATCTCATTCCAGTCAGAATGGAAGCTATTAAGAATACAAACAACAGTAAGTGTTAGCAAGGATGTGGGGAAAAAGGCACACTCATACATTGCTGGTGGGACTGCAATCTGATGCAAGCAATCTGGAAAGCAGTATGGAGATTCCTTGGAAAAGTTGGAATGGAACCACCATTTGACCCAGCTATCCCATTCCTCCATCTAATCCCAAAGGACTTAAAAACAGCATGCTACATCAATGTTTATAGCAGCTCAATTCACAATATCTAAATTGTGAAACAAACCTAGATGCCCTTCAGTAGATGAATGGATAAAGAAACTGTGGTATATATACACAATGGAATATTACTCAGCATTAAAAGAAAACAAAATCATGGCATTTTCAAGTACATGGATGGAGTTGGAGAATATCATGCTTAGTGAAGCAAGACAGTTTCAAAAAAACAAAAACAAAACAAAACAAAGGGGGGTGTTTTTTCTGATATGTGGATGCTGATCCATAATGGTAGGGGGAGCATGGGAGGAATGAAAAAATTTTAGATAGGGCAAAGTAGTGGGAGAGAGAGGGATGGGGCATGGGTGTAGGAAAGATGGTGGAATGAAATGGGCATCATTACCCTAGGTACATGTATGAAGACACGAATGGTGTGAGTCTTCTTTTTGTACAACCACAGACATAAAAAATTGTGCTCTATATGTGTACTATGAATTGAAATGCATTCTGCTCTCATGTATAACAAATTAAAATAAATAAATAAACAAATAAACAAACAAACAAATAAATAAAAAAATGTTCTGCCTGCCCTGCAGGAGAAACCACAGAAAAGGTATTGACATGGCTTGGAGAGGCTAAGTGGCCCAGTCAAACCCACAGAGACCCTGACCTAAGTGTGAAGCAGCCTTGGAGCCTCCAGGATGGCCCAGCTGCCAGCAGAAAACCACATTGGATACCATTTGATACCATGCGGAGATGAAAGATTTCTCATTCCAGCCACGTTCAAATTCTTCACCCATAAAATCATGAGATAAAATTAAAAAATGGTTACTTAGGGCTGGGGATGTGGCTAAAGCGATAACGCACTCACCTGGTATGCATGGGGTGCTGAGTTTGATCCTCAGCACCACATAAAAATAAAATAAAGATGTTGTATCCACCTAAAACTGAAAAATAAATATTAAAAAAAATTCTCAATTCTTTCTCTCTCTTTAAAAAATGGTTACTTAAAGCTAATATGTGTGTGTGTGTGTGTGTGTAATTCCTTCCTCCTAGCAGCTGCTATACACACACATTCACATATGCACATATGTATATTATACACACATCTCCGTATTATATATGTTATTAATTTGGGTTTTTTTGGTTTGGTTTGGTTGGCTTTTTGTTCCAGGATTGAACTCAGGGGCACTCAAACTCTGAGCCCCATCCCCAGCCCTATTTTATATTTTATTTAGAGAAAGGTCTCACCGAGTTGCTTTAGTGCCTCACCATTTCTGAGGGTGGCTTTGAACACACAATCCTCCTGCCTCAGCTTCCCAAGCTATATATCATATATGTGATATGATATATATATATAGCATATAATATACATATGCTATATTATATGTTATGAATAATATATGAGATATATATACATATATATATATATATATATATATATATATATATATATAATACACACATACATACACACATACACATAATGTAGCTGTTGAATATTTGGGGCACGTATAGATCAATGTATTCTTATGAGGTAATACAAATTCATCTGCAGTTTATTTGTTATCAGTTTTGTTGGTTGGGTTCTGTGATTTTCAATTGATACAAGTCAAAGGATCTGTTTATAGTCAATCCATTCTATTTCGGAATGTCACGTCTCACATTGTGTATTCAGTAGACTCATATTTGTATTGTTTAATGCATAATAAGTAGGATTTCTGATGAGAGATCATTTATTTTTTCTCCAAGGGCTTCACAATGTTTTTGCTTCTGTGAAAGCACTGTGAGTCAGATTTCTCTAGTTGGAACTTTGGACCTTCTGTCCATTATAATGACCACCATCACTCAGTTTGCCTCTGGCAAATATTGTTAAAACTTGACCTCTTCCACCCTAGAATATAATTATCATCATTAAAATAAGGGAGCCCTTTCTAAGCAAGTACCTCCAGACCACACTCCTAGTTGAAAACAGAATAAGCACTATAATAACTTTTTTTCACCAATGTATTCCTCATTCTTAACAACTCAAGGATTCTATAAATGGACAGATATCAATGAGCAAGTGAGATACAAGTTATAAATTATGTGCAAGGATTTCATCTGAGGTCATTTCAACTTGTTATTCTAATTCTTTTCTCTGTATTATTCCAAAAATTCTTAATACTTTGATTTACTGAGTTAAATCTTTTGTCTAAATTTAAGACAATTAACTTATTCAACAGAGTGATGTACACATACCAAGCAAGCACAATGGATTTGGAACCTCTAGTTTGAGAATCCTCTTTGGTACATTGAACAGAACCTAGATTTTTCTTACTTCCTTTTCAAATTCTTTCAAGAATTCATATGGATTTTTGCCCCTATACTTTGTTTTTTTTTTTAATCTTACTGCCAATGAGTTAACAAAACCTTATGATTCTTTGGATATGAAAGTTCCCTCCTCATATTTTGATTATCCCTTTGGATATGCTTGGGTATGGATCTAATTATATATAGATCAGTGAGGCTCTCTTACTTAACACATATTTTCTACATTCCTTTCTTGCCAAAACAGGTTGAAAATATTTTTGGCTGCAACCAGATTCAGTAACACTTCCCCCCAGGTTTTGTCATACCTTTTGGAGTCACAGACCTAAAAAATGGGAATTTACCTCTGTTGTTTATTTCACCTCATAATAATGTGCTCACATGTTTGAGGAGAAGCTATCATTTGCATACATGGTATTAAAATTATGTGGTGAAATTACTTTCAATAATGATAAATGCATTTAAAATATTTAAATTACAGAAAATAAATGCACATAAATATTGATAATAATATTGAAATAATAAATATTAATATATTATTATTGATTTCTAGTTCTAATATTATAAATTAATGATTATATTACTCTGCTGTTATATTGCAGAAACAGAAGAAGGACAAAAATACATATTAAAAACTAATGTCAAGGAAGCTATGAAATTCTTAGATAAGATGCAACACATGCATCAGAAAAACAATGAAGATCAGTAAGGTTGCAGGCAAATATTCAAATTATAGACTTGGGATACACTCTTGATTTAAATATCTTCCCTCTGGTGAAACAGTACCAAATAGGAGAGTCGCTCATGATACACTGACACTATCCTGACTCCCAAATAATTCTTATCAATGAATTCCTCTCATACCCAATTTAGCAAGTAAAATATTCAATACATATATTTCAATCTGTTTTTATTTTTAGTTGTCATATGTGAGAACAGTCTAGGTGTATTGATATCTTCTAGATTGTTATTAAAAGCCTAATAAGTAGAAAAAAAAAGTTAATTCTGCTGAATTAAATTTAACTGCATTCATATAATAAGGCTAATTTTAAAATCTGCTAGTCTTTCCTGGATATACCTCATAGGAATAATATCAGACTGCTCAGTGAGAGCCTCTAATCTTGGTTCCTGGTTCTGAAGGCTGAAGTTCCAAATGGTGTCTGGAAAGGATCATTGCATGATGGAATGCAGAAGAACAAATGAGCATGTAAGAAGAGAAGTTCTCATGACCTCCTCCCTTAAATCTTTACTTCAAAATACTGTTAGACTTGGGGATAGACTCATGATTTAGATATCTCCCCCCTTGTGAATTTCAATATGATTTTTGCAGGAATCATTCAAGCTACAACACTGCTGCAATATTGGATACACATTTTCTTATACTCTTCAAAACCAAGAGAAGGTAAAGCAAAAAGAAAACAGTCCAACTTAAACTATGAACATGTGGTGATGGGCAATGCAGGCTCATATATGTAATTAATGCACCACTCTGCTAGGACATGTTGATAGTGGGGTAGTGTGGGATGGGTGGCATACTGGAATTCTGTATATTCTTCTCAGTTTTGCAGTAAACCTAAGCTGCTTTCAAATAGAGACTCCATTAATTTTTTAAGGTTGCAAGAAGATACTGGGTATATTCTATCTCTTTTTTGCTCTGCATATTTATGGAGTTGAAGAAAATGAATTTGAGTCAGAGTAAGTATTTGGAAAACATGAGATTTCAACAATGTTTTATGCAATATGTAGATTCCAGTTCTACATATATTAGCTATATACTATGGGTCAATACTTCCTATTAAAGATTCCTAAACTTCATATGCTTGAGACATTTAAAGTCTAGTGAAACTGTGGACTCTTACTCAAAATCAGGCACATAATAAATGGAGACGAAAATATACAGTGCTTTAGTGGAAGCCAATTATGGAGTTACTAAAATGTTACTTTTTAAAACAGGTTATATAGATTTTATTATTGTGATTAAAGAAATTACTACAACAATTTGAAAGCTTCTTCGTGTGTATGTGACATACACATATATATTTACATACATACATTAGTTTTCATGTAATATCAAAGCCTGCAGTTCTACTAGTGGCAATACAATTACTACTGATACAGATGTGATTTTATAATTTAACTAGAAGTAAAAGTGGATGCTAAGTTTCAGTTAAATATAAATGGAAACAAGACTGCATTTTGTTTTCCAGTCTGAAACATATAGCCATCCTAAATGCTACAAAAGCCTTAGAGAATCCTAGGTCCCCAGATACAGAAACTCTGCTTTATAGTTAACTCCATTTTGAGTCATTTTGTATATTCCAGAAGTTGTACTTAACATTTTACAAAATACTAACAATATCTACCTTATAAATCTCTTCACCTAGTGATTGCACTTGTTTGATTCATATTGTATCAAATGATATGAAATTTTATTGGATAAACAGAAGAAGCCTTTCTCTTCTAATCAAATAACCTTAATTAATTTTGCACATATTTCCAGGTGTGGTGGTGCACACCTGTATTCCCAGTGACTCTGGAGGTTGAGGCAGGAGGTTTGCAAGTTCAAAGACAGCCTCAGCAACTTAGTGAGGTCCTAAGTAATTTACTGAGGCCCTATCTCAAAATAAAATATAGAAAAGGATGGAGATGTGGCTTAGCAAAAAATTCATGTATTTATTTCATCCTGAGATAAAATACTGACATTTGCTAATAAATACACTTGCTCTTAAAAATAAAGCTATATTAAAGTATTGTAAGACTTAGAGCTTGAGCAAGATCTAAGGTAAGAGATTCATCTTCCTGTCAATAGATGCCCCCAAAACAAATCACAAGATATATTACCACATATTTTCTAATATTTTTAATTATTTTAGAATGCTTACCTGTCTTTATTAAAGTTTTTCAATTGCTTGAAGCGATATAGGTGTTTTACATATCCAATGACAAAAATTAAAGAATTACTTGTCAGACCACGAATAGAGTATTTTGTTAAATGCTAAGTCATACGTCTTATAATAAATATTTATATAGTGTATTTGAGGAACAATTTTCCATGTTGCTTGCTATAATCTAGCAACTCAGGAGGCTGAGATAGGATCAGAAGTTACAGGGAAGCCTCAGCAACTTAGGCCCTAAACAACTTAGCAAGACCCTGTCTCAAAAACAAAGACTGGGAATATAGTGCTAAAGGTGCCCCTGGGTTTAATTCCCAGTAAAATAAATATCAGAGAAAATCCAGAATGACATTGGTTTTCCAAAATTATACAGAATTAAGAAATAAATAGCAGAAAAGTTTGTATTTATTTAGCCAGGATTTCTCAAAACTTGAAGTTCTCTAAACTTTAAATTTAGTCATAGGTAAGAATAAAATAAATCAGGACCTTTGAGAGACAAAACGTTAGAAGGGATAATGCAGCAAGTAAGCACCTACCTGTGGGATAGGAAGCAAGTTCCATGTGGAACCACTCACATGATGTGTAGATGACCAGCTGACAATAGACCCCATCCCCTGTGCAGGAGAATTAGATGACCATGGAAACAGGAAACACTTCTGATGCCAAAACATTGACTTATTATTTGTAAAAAACAAATTTTAATTATTTTTAAATTTTATTTTCTCCAAAATTAAAAACCATGAATTCTTATTA
Source organism: Marmota flaviventris (assembly GCF_047511675.1). NCBI lineage: Eukaryota > Metazoa > Chordata > Mammalia > Rodentia > Sciuridae > Marmota > Marmota flaviventris. Next base: position 7,884,163 of record NC_092514.1, read on the forward strand.
AAGTAATTCAAAAGAACCATAACATGTGGAAATAGGTCCTGTAGGTTCCTGCTGCTTCAATGAAAAGAAAAATATGATCAACTTCTGGGTGATCCAAAAATTCTTCCTATTTCCCTTTAATATATTTTAAATTAAAAGGTCTTCAACAGAGAAAGAAAAGAAAGATCAAACAGCTTTTTAATTTGAGAACTAGAAAATGTATTATTATCACTTAAGCTTCATATTGAAAATTTTCAAATGGAATAAAATATCTTCAGATTAATGTAAAATTTTTTGTAACTTGTAATCACGAATTACTTATGTATAACCTCTGGGGCTTATTTGCCTTGTTGATGGACACAGTAAGCTACCAAATATTGATTTCCTGGTTCCTACCTCAAAGAGTTAATATAGGTCATGAGAAAAATTGGGGCCATGGGTAGCAATTTATTACAGTTAATACAAAGAAAACATTTTGATGTATCCCTCCACATCAGACAAAATTCTAGACTTATCTTTATAATACTGTAGTACATAGAAAATTGTCATTTTGAAAAATAAATTAATACTCATAAAAATTATATTGTCTTAACAATAGACAGTGGGTCAGAGCTTTTACTGATATCTCATGCATAATATTATTATAATTACATGATACTACTGTCTTGTATACTCATCAAGGTTTTTTTCAGTATTAGCAAACACAGTCTGACAAAAAGAGTCTAAGAATAGAAAACCAATTGTAGAATCTGAAAGATAGTAAATTTGGAGAGTGTGGAATGAATCTGACATAATCTTCCTATGTACACAGACGTATATACCACAGTGAAACTCATCATGTAGAAACCAAAATTAATTAAAAAATAACTAAGGGCAAATAACAGAAAGATCAAAAGCAGGAAGGGATCAGGTAGAGGAAAGGGGAAGGAGAGTTCTTGGGGTCTGAATTAGAAAAAAGATATATTCTATGCTTGTATAATTATATCAAAATGGATTCTACTGTCATGTATGACTAAAAAGAACCAAATAGAGCAAATTTACATGATTTTTCAAAACAGTATTTGAAATTATATCCTGATTGTTAATATTATGTTTTTTAGTATTTAAAGAAGTATACTGTCTTCTATAACTAATAATATTTAAAGTGACCCAGAGCATAGAGGAAGAAAAAAAAAGTTCTAAATTATTTTTATTCAGTCAGAACATCATTGATAACAAAGGCAATTCCAAAAAATAAAAAGAAAGGAATGATAAATCAATCTCATACATAAATATTGATACATAAATCCTACATAAAATATTAGCAATCAGAATGCAGAAACATACCTAATGCTTATTATAGGCTTCCTTCAATACCCATGAGAGATTGGATTCAGGACTCCCTGGTGCTGTGTTTGCATATAAGCTACAAACATCTTACTGCATACTACATTATCTGTAGATTACTTTTAATGCCTGATACAATGTAAATGCTGCATAAATAGTGGTTTAGAAAATAATGACAAGAAAGAAGTCTGTATATATTTAATACAGACACAATTTTTTAAAAATATTCGATTCCCAAACTTGCAATCCTCCAACATCAGCCTGCCCTAAGCAATTTAGTGAGACTCTGTCTCAAAATAAAAAAAAAAATTAAAAAGGGCTAGGGATATAGCTTAATGGTAAAGCACACTTAGGTTCATTTCCCAAAATACAAAAAAAAAAAAAAAATTGATTCACATTTGATTGAATCAGTAGATATGGAACCTGCAGAAATGGATGGCCTACTGAGTTATAGTTTATTCTAAGAATGCAAAGACAGTTCCTCAAAACAGACCTAAGGAGGGCTGGGATGTGGCTCAGTGATACAGCACTTGCCTAGCATGCATGGAGGCCCTGGGTTTGATCCCCAGCACCACCAAAATAACAACAACAACAAAACCTAAGGAGAAAAATCATGTGAGTGTCTCCATAGGTCCCAAAGATGCATTTGATAAATTCCATACGTGTTTTCATTTGTATAAAATACTCTGAAAGAGCAGATGAGGGTGACTCATGAGGACAGAAAACAGGGATAGACACAAGCACAAATGGGGGCAAGGTTCTCAAGATGGAGCAAAGCAAGACCTTCTAGAAGGGAAATAAGAAGCATGTTTGATCTTGAGTTAACTCTGACCTAATATTCTGAAACATCATGTTGTTTTCTGGAATGTACCGAAAACTTAAGTTTTCCATAGGGACACAGCTCAGAGTGCCTGGTATGAGATGGAATGGGAGTTAAAATAATAGTATTTAACATTTATAGAGAACTTAAAATTTTTGAGTAGGTAAAAATCATCACATGGCTGGAAATTAAAAAGATGTAAAATAATGTACATTGAGAAACTGGCCCAATTCTTGGAATCAAATAGATGCTTATGAAAGGAATGAATGATTCATAAATTGCATTCCTGAAGGGAAGCTGGCCAGGCAGTTTTGCAGCAGTGAGTTCAGTGAATCCTTTGGAAGTATGAAAACTCATCCGGTGCTTAATTCTTTTCTGAAGGATCCTGTGAAGGGCTAAGTGTGCCAGGCACAGCTCCTATTGGCTTGGGAATACAGTTCCCTAGCCTTGGTCCCTTCACTCCACTTTCCATTGCTCTGCCCCCTCTCTCTTTTCCATGTCCCACACATAAATCCCCCCCTCTCTGGAAATCATAGTAAGGACTGATATCTGGGAATTCTTCAGGTGAAAATTTTAAAGGGCTGCCTGAAGATGCCAACCTTGGCTGCCAAGACTCTACACAGACATCCCATTGTTATTTATTATTCGTTGTTTGGTTTTCAGTGCTCATTTAACTTCTCCGAGGCTTAGTTTCTCCCCCTGCAAAAGAAAAATATCATATTTACCTTGTTTACTCATCCTGCTTTTAAAACTCAGAACACCTGATACATAATAGGTGCTCAATAAACAGGCTGAGCCTGCGCTATTATTATTGGTGATGGTGATGGCGTGTTTAGCAGTTCATTCGTCAGTCTCAGCATATTGCAAATACCAATCAGAAGAACCTCCTCCATCATCCCATTATGTCTATGTGTGCAGAGAGCAGTAATGAGTAGACAAAGATATTGAGAAATTAATTAAGCAGTACTAAATGAACGGGGCAATGAAATGTGAAAATGAAGGAAGAAAAAAAAATAAGACTGAAAACAAGAACTTCTTGTATCACAAGGAAAACAAGTCTCCTTTAGTTATCCAGGCGTGGGCTTAAGGACTCAGGACTTTGCTGGGAAGTAAACTGTTGCCGTGTAACCTAGACCCGGGCCTTTCAGCTTCTCGTGGGTTCTTGGAAATGTGCTTGCTTGTATTTCTCCTTCCCTTTGCTCGTTCCTTGTCAGGCTCCTCTGCTTCTTCTGCCCTCCCTTAACTGTTGGTGCTCCCCAGGTCTTCCCCCTCAGACCCTGGTGCAGGCCACCCTGGACACCCATCACTGGTCAGGGACCCCAGAGGATGCCTCTTTCCAGCCTCACTGCCAGGCCACTTTAGACACTAGTAATCACAGCTGGATTGCTGCAGGAGGTGCAGGAGCTGAGCTGTCTCTCCACCTTGGGTTGTCACCCATACTCCCCTCCCCTCATCAGAGTGAGGCTCCTGACATAATCTCTGCTGTCCTCAGACAGTCTGGGGCTCCCTAGCATGGTGCCCCAGACCCTCCAGGACCTGGCTCCTGCCCACCTCTTCTGCCACATTCTGTCCCTTTTGTCTCTCTGTTCCTCCCACAGGGAGGAATGTGCTGACCCCTCAGGGGTTTTGCTCAAACTGGCCTTCTTTCTGGGAAACCTTTCCTCATTTACTAGTCAGAACTCAGCTCAGGAAGTGTCCCTTTCCAGGGACTACTCCCCTGGGACACCGCGCTCACCGCATCACACCACTCTCGCAGCACCCTTGGCATCCCGTCACAGTTGTCCCTTACGCCCACTTCCCTGTGTGGAGTAGTGGCGAGGGGAGGGCATCTGGAGCCCGCCCACCTGCGTTCACATCTGAGCACTGCACGTCAGCCCAGGGCCTTGGGGTGGGGATTGTGAGGATGAGATGAACCCGTGGCTGAGGAGTGCTGGGAATAGGGTGGGGCGCCTGGTGATCCCTGCGCCAATGTACCTGGTCCTTAGCCTGTGATCACCTTGAGGGCCAGATGATCTGTTTTGTTCTCCTCTGAATCATCCGTTTCCAGCTGAGCCCCTACCACCAAATTGCTGATTACAAAATAATAGCTCTGACAAGGATGGAAAGAGCCACGAACACGGCAGAGGTGGCACACCTGATAGCCTACACAACGTTTTCACACAGTAGACCTCATTTAGTCCTCAGCACACTCTTGTCAGAGACTCATGGGTATTCCCATTTCACAGACACTAAGCCTCAAAGAGTATCACATTCGTCCAATTTATTGGAGGGCTGAAACAGAGATAGGATTCTATCCAGGCAGTGCTCAGATGTGACCTGCTCATGGGGTAGGGCATGCTGTTGACTGCAGGGGGCGGTGTACCATGTGGAGGGGTGGCCTGGATATCTCCCTTCTACTTGGTCCCACCAGGAAGTTCCTGGGCATTATTCCTCAACCTTTTCTGGAAAAGCCATAACAGCATCTCTGCTGGACAGCTAGGTACAGCTCCCACCTCAAAGCACCCATTCTGACCTCCACCTCTACAGAAAGGCCCGCAAGGATCACATCAAATTAAAGGTTTCTGCCCAGCAATTATCAGGGTGAAGAGCCAGCCTACAGAATGGGAGAAAAATCTTTGCTGGCCTTATCTCTGACACAGAATTAGTATTCAAAATATATAAATGTTAGAGTCTGTAAACAAGTCAAAATAACACCTGGCATTTTGCCAGGGGAATGTTAAGAGTTCATAAACAAGTCTAGATGGTGCCTGTCAAAATGCCAGAGGGAGTGGTTTGAGAAGTAACAAAGGCGAGCCATTAAGTGTGGAGATTCCTGATTGGTTGACCGCTGTATCTAGTTTATGTTACTTAGATAAGCTGTGTGGAATCTATAAATACTGCTCCTGTCCTGCAATAAAGGGCTCCCACTCCTGCTGTATCAAGGTACAAAAGTTATTCGTCACCCCCCGGTTATTTTGCTGCAGCCAGCTGTACTCCGGCATATAAAGATCTCAAAAAGCCATCAAAGGAATAAGTTTTCCTATTAATAAGTGGGTCAATGAGATGAAAAGCTATTCCTCAGAAGAATAAGTACAAATGGACGATAAATATATGGAGACATGCTCAACATCTTTAGCCACCAGGGAGATGCAAATCAAAGCTACATTGGGATTCCATCTCATCCCAGTCAGAATGGCTGTTGTCAAGAAAACAAAAAGTAGGAGACACTGGTGAGGATGCCAGGAGAAGGAACTCCATACACTCTTGGTGAGAATGTAAATTAGCACAGCCATTGTGGAAAACCGTATAGAGATTCCTTAAAAAATTAAAATTAGAACTACCATGAGGACTGAGGTTGTGGCTCGGTGGTAAGGCCCTGGGTTTGATCCTCAGCACCACATAAAAACAAATAAAGGTATTGTGTCCAACTACAACTAAAAATAAACAAATATTAAAAACAAATAACTAACATGTGATCCAGATGCTAATGGAGATAAGATGATACTGAGATAAGATCTTACTGGATATTTCGATAACCCAATCAATAAATGGTCCAAGGACCTGAAGAGACACTTCTCAGAAGATGGTATATAATCAATCAACAAATACACACAAAAAAAATGTTCATCATCACTAGCAATTAGAGAAATGCAAATCAAAACCACTCTAAGATTTCATCTCACTCCAGTAAGAATGGCAGCTATTATGCATACAAACAACAATAAGTGTTGGTGAGGATGTGGGGGAAAAGGCACACTCATACACTGCTGGTGGGACTGCAAATTGGTGCAGCCAATATGGAAAGTACTATGGAGATTTCTTGGATAATTGGGAATGGAGCCACCATTTGACTCAGCTGTCCCTCTCCTCAGTCTATACCCAAAGGACTTAAAAACATCATACTATAAGGATACAGCCACATCAATGTTTATAGCAGCACAATTCACAATAGCTAAACTGTGAAACCAACCTAGATGCCCTTCAATAGATGAATGTATGAGATGATTTCAAGAGACTTAGTAAAAATGTAGCACAAGTTTATTAGAAGAGAAGGAAAAGGGGCTGGATTTGTGGCTCAGCGGTGGAGCGCTCACCCAGCACGTGTGAGGCCCTGGGTTCAATCCTTGGCACCACATGAAGGTAAATGAATGGAGTGAAGGTATTGTGTCCAACTACAATTGAAAAATAAATATTAAAAAAAGAAGAGAAGTAAGAGAGGGGAAGAAGGAAAAAGAAGGGAAGGAGTGGGTCCTCTCAGAGAGGAGGACAACTCACTTCTTTGTGTTCTTGCTCTTATTGGGGTGGGAGGGGGATTATTAGAAGGTCCTGCCCAAGCGTCATCTCTTGGCTGTGCATTGACCAACTACATGCCCTACATAAGAGCAACTCTTGGTCATCTTGGCTTGGATGACAGGTCCTAATTGGAACTGGTTTTACAGCATTCATGGTTGGTGGACTCTAGTCTTAATTATTCTGCTTTCCTAGGTCTGGTAACTCTGGTCTGTGTTGTTTGTACAAAGTCTTGCTTCAGATGCTTTAGCAATTAGGCCTTTCTGAGTAAACATTTCTTTGTCCTTCCATGATTTTTTTTTATTTTGCTCTTGTTGTAAAAGGAATAGTTTATAGGACTGAGATGAGGCAAGGGTCCTGAAATAGCCATTTTGTTGACCTGTGGCACCACTGAGGCACAGCTGCTAATTTAACTGATTTGTTTTGTACTAAGTATTTTCTTGAACTCCTGACCTACACAGGCATAAAACAGGCATAAAACTTCTGCATATACCCAAAGGAATCACACTGAGGAGAGAACTGCAGACCCATGTCTACTGAGACACTATTCACAATAGCCAAGTTATGGAACCAGCCTAGATGCCACCAATGGATGAATGGATAAAGAAAATGTGAAAATATTATATATATATATATATATATATATATATATATATATATATATATATATATATATTACATGTATACATACATATATGTGTATATATGTATATATACATATATAAAATCATTCACACATACATAAATATACACACATATCATGGAGTACTATTCAGCCATAAAAGAAAAACAGAATCAAGTCATTTGAAGGAAAATCGATGGAACTGGAGATCATCATGTTAAGCAAAATAAACTCAGCTCAGAAAGGTAAGCATCACATGTTTTCTGATATATATGGAATTTTAAAAAAAGACAACACAAAAGCAGAAGGGAAAGTTTAAGGGAAGGGGATGGGAGCTAGCTAGGTGGAAGGGGAGGGGGTGGTAAGAGGGTAGCAGGGAGGGTGGATACAATTAAAGCACATTATATGCATACGTGAGAATGTAACAATGAAGCCACTGATTTGTATAATTAAGGTGCACTAATAATTAAATAAAATTAAAAATATTTGGGTAATTACAAAATATAAAATGAAAAACAATTGCATCTTTCAGCTAATGAACAATAAAAAGGCAGAGGCACTTCACTGTAGGGAGTCAAGAGAGGCTATCAATCCACTCTTTCAGATAACCTCAAATCCTCCAAAGGGAGAGGGAAAAGACGGACGTCTTGTTTTGCTAACTTCTTTGAGCCTTTATGGAAGGTATATATCTGAAAACCATTGTACCTATTGTAACTGAAGAGGGGGTGGCGGAAGGGTGGCAGGGGAGAAAGAGAGAGAGAGAGAGAGAAGAGAGAGAGAGAGAGAGAGAGAGAGAGAGAGAGAGAGAGAGACTGAGATTTTGACACAGAAGTCAAAGCATTTACTTGGTAAGCCAGGAGTTGCAATTTAGGTATATTGAATCAGGGCAACTCTGAATAATATCCCTTAAGGAAAACACAGGAGAAGTTTTTTCTCTAGGGTTTTTCCATGAGTGTTGCTTTTGGAAGCCGTTCATTGGCAGGGCTAGAATCTGGGACTGTAAACCATCTCTGATTGGTCTGGCAATTAGGATCTCCCATCTGAGACACTGAAGGCCAGAGGGTACTGACTTCAGTTGTTTACCCAAGTCTATTGAAACATCTATGCCTTAACCTTTAGCAGGTGTGTGTGCAATCCTCCTGCAATCTCCCTGTTTCACTTTAGAAAGTTCTAGCCTTAGTTACTTCATTTTCTTTCATACTCTCGATGGATGAGAAGTGCCTTATATTCAAAATATTGTTTTTTCCTCTTTAAAGTTTGGTTCTCTGTCAAATCCAGGTCTCAGTGACCTCGGCTCATGACCTTTCACCACAAGGATAATGCTTGGTTAGGATTTGGACCATTAATGTGACACCATTTCTTTCTTTTTTTTTTTAAGTTGTAGATGGATACAATCTTTATTTATTTCTTTTTATGTGGTGCTGAGGATCGAACCCAGTGCCTCATGTGTGTGAGGCAGGCATTCTACCACTGAGCTACAACCCCAACCCCCCATTTCTTTTCTGAAATGGCTGGGTGACTTAAGCAATTGATTTTGGTGCTAGGAATTCAGTTTCAAGGTCTGCACTATGTGAAAAGGCAGATGATGTTAAGCAGTTTGGGAGATGTCTTCATTAACCTTTTTTTTGAGCTTCTTCTATAAGGTGCCCTGCATTGTTTTGCTGAGTGATTATGAAGATCAAATGAGATAAACGGTTTTGTGTGGCCATGGGCCTCAAGGAACCTCTTTCCAGCCAAACATCGAGCCACATCTTTGGCAGATCAGGTGTGACTGTGGCCAGTGGCAGCTGGCATTAAGGATCGCCATTCTTTGCCCTTACCATACCCATGCCCATTGCCTTGCATCTCTGCAGAGCCTTTCCCCTCTGACTCTGGGCTCCGCTTCGTGACTTACTTTGGCTTATGGGCCAAGTCAGAAGTGGTGGTGTGCCAGTTCTGGCTCCCAGCATGCTCCACTTAACCCTCTTGTGCTGCTTGCATCTGTGTGAGGCTGACATGCCTGAGCTAGCCTGCTGACGCAGGGGAGGATGACAGAGAAGGGAGAAGAGCCGGCTCACTTCAGCCAGGGCCAGCCTAGATCAGCCACCCCCACCCTGCCAGCAGCCCAAGATGCCCCAGTGTCCCTAGCCGAGACCAGCAGAGCTGTCCAGCCAGAACCAAGGGACATGACCATTGGGCTGTGCAGATCCATAGGGGAATAGGTGCTTATTATTTGAGCTTCTGAGATTTTGTGGTTATTTGTTATACCACAAAAGCTGCCTGATTCTTGATGCCCTGTGCCTTTTCATTAGAGGGATCATGGGAGGAGGAACACACAAGCTATTTAGGGCATGCATGGTCTTGAAAGCTCACCTTAACTGTTTGTGTTTAGGGGTTGGGTTCTCTTGATAATATTGTATCCCTGCATAGTCAAGTTTTTAGATAAACTTTATAGTAGAAGAGGATTTCCTGGGGATAGATGGTGGAGGGGAAGAAGTGTATGCCAGAGTCCTTCCTTTCATATCCAAAACACTGCCTCTCTGTGGACTCATCAGGACGGTCTTATCTCTGTCCTCACATGGCCCACACATAGCTGATGCTAAAGATTAGTGTTGACTAAGAAGATAAGAGATCAAATATTTCTCTCATCCAACATGCACACGTCATGTACATCTTTCTTTTCACTCAGGAGACATTATGTGAATTCTTTGACTTAGTTTCCAGCAAATGCTTACGTTCACCTAGCTACTGTCTTCCTTTGAAGTTTGTGGAAATTTGTGCTGAGTGGAATTGTGTCTAGTCCCAGTCTTTCTTTGCACATTTCATCCTTTGCTCCTGTGTAATTCTAGAATGTTCCCCATATCCCTTACATGTTTGTAAACCACGTTTCTCATTCTCCTTTACCTCTAATCACAATTCTGGCAGCCTCCCTTAATGAGCCTGGCCATGGATCTGCCTGGGTTTATGTCTGGTCTGGCTAGTGGTGGAGTGACCTTAATCAAGTTACTTAAGCTTTCTGAACCTCTGTTGCCTTATTTCTAATGGGGATAAAAAAAAAATCGGGCTAGACCATCGGGCTGTGGAGAGTGATAGCTATGTTGGCACATGGTCACAGTGAAGAAATATTAACTTCATGCTTCCTTCCTTTCTCTTATCCCTACCTTGACTTGTTAGTTCAGACCCATCTTTAAGGTCTGTCTCATTTGTTGGGCCACTGATCCTGTATTACCATGTGGCCGTTCTTGTACTGGGTTGTGGTATTTGCATGTATTCTGTGGCAAATATTAACCACTTAGGATGGCATCATGGCGCATCCTGAATTGCAGTTACAGCAGCAATTAAGTCCACTCTCTGCTCTAGGCTTCCCAACTTGATTGCTCATTTCTGAGAGCAGAGACACCCTAACTGGTTGAGGCTCTATCAGTCAGGACTCTTTCTGTTCTAAGGAACAGAAAACCTTACTCAAACAGGCCTCATCTATAAAAGGACATGTAGTGGCACCCAGACAGAAGGCCCAGAGGCCCAGAGGCCCAGAACCCCAGAACCGGGTATGTGCAGGTTATTAGGGCAATATTGCTCCTGCTTCAGCTTTTTAACTGTCCCATTCAGGATTCTTGTCATCGTTTAATAGTTTAATACCAAAGTGCGCTAACTAATATTTTCTTAAAGTGATTCACAGTTCTCCTTAAATAAGCTTAATTTCAAAGAAAACTTTAAATCACAATCATAAATGAAAACCAATATCCCTTGCCATAGAAAGCAATGACAAAAATAGGTACAGTAAGAATGACCAAATTCTAACCAATTAGAACCAAGCCTCTTGTTCTAAGACCAGTTCACTCTTATTAGAAAAAAAAAAATGGAAATGACTGAATAACCACGAAAGAAACACAAACTAAGTCGTTCTCTTTGATATAACCAGAAGTGAAAAAAAAATTATTTTGTTCCTATAAGATTCAGTGTTGTTTGATATAATGCCCAAGTTATATCCAACTTTTAGTACAAGTGAATCACATTGAACTCTGTAAAAGACCATTTAAAAAAGCCTATGCCATGATATCAGAGCATGGGCAGATTGCTAGGATGCACACTATGGTCTGTGGTGACAGGAGATGGCCAGGGTGAGCTGAGGTTGAGGGGGAGGTGCAGACATGCGTCAGGCAGCACGGAAGGGGTTTGATGGAAGATGACGGGGAAGATGCTCAGGGGTGATGGATACAAATCTTGGAGACCAGAAAGTCATGTCTATGGAATTAGTTCTAAGGAGCTGAGGGAACTTAGAGGCATCTCAAAAGACAATCTCTAACAAGGTTATAAAAGAGCCATAAGTTAGGCCCCAATGAAGAGAACAAAAGAAAACTGGTCTATTAAGTCACTTATATCATAATGCCCTCTAAATCATAGTAGAACAGTGGGGCAAAGGATAGGAGCCATGGGTCACTGGGCTCGGGTTCAGAAAAGCTGTGAGCAATCTGGAATGGTTTCTCACCGCTGAGGCAAATCTGTGTGTTAAGTTAGAGAATCCAAGTTCAAGTACCTGCATGTGCCAGCTGGGTCGTGTAAACTGACTTAGTCGGTGTGGATGAAAAAAAAAAAAAATAAGGCATGGTGGGGGTTGGGGTAGAAAACACACAGACACAGACACACATACACGTCTACTTAAAGGCACCCCAATTCAGATAAAACAAAATAAAACAAAACACTAGACTTGCCAAAAAAAATGCATCCAGGCATCCTTCATGGGGTTGGGCTCTGCCTTGAATTTCCCAGGTGTTCCCACATGGTTAAGACAATACATAGGATACTAAGTCATGTTGGTTCAAGTTCCCCCAAAAGCACACCCCAAATGTGACCAGATATATGACAGAGTTATTAGGAGACACAACCGTGAAGGAAAAAGAGGAGAAAGCCAAAATGCATGGGGAGACCTTCAGACAGGGTCCTAGGTCTGACACCATCCTAAGAAAGTCTCAGCCAGGTCAATCAAGAGTCCTCAAGCCAAAGCCTTCTTCAAAAGGGTGCCTTGTCTTCAGGAATGGCCTGAGTCAATTTGCCTGCCATGGTCAGGCTTTGACTGGGAACAGCAGGGATGTGGGAGATCACAAAAGGGCAACAGCTGAAGTTGACTGTCAATGGTGCTGTCCAAGGCAGGAGGTCTGAATGGTACCTTTTCATGGCCACAGCATGGATGCGGCATTTGATAGGGCTTTTTGGAGTCACTTAGTAGAAGGACTCTCAGCTGTTATTCTGTGCTGGGTAGAAGGGCTGAGCCTTCTTGTATCTTTGGATCCCCCAACCCAAATAAGAAAAATGATTAGATCTTGAAAATCTAAAAATGATAAATGTTAACTATCAAAAGAACATTGTGAATAATAGTTATAAACCCTCCCACTAAAACACATTTCTTAGCCAAAACATTTGGGAATATTGGAATACCTCTGTTTTTAAGCAAAGTCAAGCAATTTCTATGATTTCTCAGAGCTGTTTCTAGGCTGAGGTTTACCTTCAGTCTGAATGGCAGGTAGAATTGTCACATTTATTTGACCACTCACCCCACAACCCAAACTTTTATTATATTCTTTGCAGAATATCCTACAAGACATATTTGGAAGTGCTGGCCATGTTGTACATCTTCTGCTTATTCCTCCATATCCACTCGCCATCCTTCTCCACCTTGCTCTGTGCCCAGGAGAAGGACCTTCATAGACAAGGTTATGGCCCTCCCTCACCCTTTATCAACTTTGCCCAATAGAACTTTTGGTGATGATGGAGATGTTCTGTTTCCATGCTGCCCAGGATGGGAGACACTAGCCACATGTAGCTACGGAGCACTTGAAATGTGGCTCGTAACTGAGGAATGGAATTTTTAATCTTTTCTAATTTAAATAGCTCCATGTGGCAAATAGCTCCATTACTGAATAGTCAAATTCTAGATTCTGGTTGGGTTTGGCCAGTAAGAGGCACTAACAGGAACCTGGGGAGTAGAGGGAGACTGAAGAGGGTTATTTATTTCCCTGGCCCCCTGCCTCTGTGATCATCCCAGATCATCATGTCTTCCACCTAAGGTCCCATTTTTTTGGCAGATGGTCTTTTCCATATAGTCATCATCTAGAGGTCAGCAGACGGTTTCCCTTCCCTTTGTGGCTGAGAGGTGATAAAAGCAACATACTGTTGGTGGCTTACTGAACTGACCTGGTAGGTTTCCCTATCCTACCCTGCCCACACTATTGCAAATAATCCTTTTAAAACTCTTCGGAGTTACTATGCATTGTGTCATCTGTTTACTGCCATCCCCCAGAAACACTGAAATAGAACTTGCTTTGTTTGTTTCTTTATTGACATGTAATATTTGTACATATTTATGAGTTACAATGCTGTTTTGATTCATGTATACACCGAGTAGTGATTAGAAAAAAAAAATCTTGAAATTCTTACAGAACCACAAAAGACCCCAATAGCTGAAGCAATCTTGAACCAAAAAGAACAAAGTTGGAGGTATCACACTACCAGTCCTTAAAATATACTAAGAAGCTGTCCTATTTAAAACATCATGGTATGGGCGTAAAAAAGACATACAGGTTAAGGCAACAGAATCAGGAACCCAGAAGTATCCCCACACACTTACAGCTAACTGAATTTTGACAAAGAAGCCAAGAACATACAATGGAGAAATGATAATCTCTTAAATAAATGGTACTGGGAAAAGTGGATATCCACATTGCAAAAGAGGGAAGCTTGACCCATCTCTCACCAATTACAAATACCAACTCAAAATGCAAGCTTCATACTACCAGAACTTGTTTGTGTTTTGACATCCCATTTTGTAAAATGAAGGTATTATCTTCCTTCCTGTTCCTTATCTTTTCCTCTAAGTTTTTGGCCTCCCTAATTCCAGTCCACCTGCTATGATTTAGATCTTGAATGCTCCCCAAAGGCCATGATCTGAAGGCTTGGTTCCAAGCCTGTGGTGCTATTGGAAGATGATGGAACCTTTAAGAGGAGGAGCCTAGTTGGAGGAAGTTAGGTCATTAGGGGTGTGTCTTGTAGGGGATATTGGGATCCTGGCCCTTCCTCTCTTTGTTTCCTGGCCATAATGAGTTGAGTATCTTTTCTTTACCATGTGCTCCTCACCATTTTGTTCTGCCTCACCACAGGCCCAAAATGATGGGGCCAAATGACAATGGACTGAAATCTCTAAAGCTGTGATTCAAAATGAATCTTTCCTCTTTTAGGTTAATCTATCTCAGGTATTTTGTCACAGCAATGGAAAGCTGACCAATACACCAGATAAACCCATGTTTTTAACTTCATGAATGTGATTAACATTTATATTTTGCTTTGTAAACATTTGATTATCTATGCTTTGTCTATAAACGTTTCCAAATACTCATAGTCAGTGATTAGCATTTATATAATGTTGATTGCTCACTACCAGAACTAAGTAGCATGCACTTTCTTTTCTCCAGGGCATATATCAGTCTCTTTGCCATTCAAAAGAGAGCATTCTTAGCCTCAGGGTTCAATGCACTTCCCTACCTTCCTACTCCTCTCATTGCTAAAATGATGCACATTTTGGGTTGATTCTATTTAGTCAATGACCATTTTGTATATATTTCATTTCTGGGAAATTTTATTTTTTTCCTTTTTGTTTCCTAGGAAAAATTTATATCTAACTGTATTCCAAAAGTATCATCCAGTTCTGTAGCCATTTTATTAAAATTTTAAAACCTTTTTCATTTTCCTTCTTAACACAATCTTCTTAAAAGTCAAAGACTCTATAATTGCTTTCCAGACCTGAGATCTACTTTCTACCCAGGGACTTCTGTTCATTGGCATCTTGGTGAGCTCTCATTTTCTACATTCCAAAGTTCTCCCTTTCTAGGTTCTTGCCTTCTCTCCTCCCCCACCCCTTCCTTCATTGGCAGTAAAACTTCAGGTGAATTCTTTAGAAAATGTGTGAATGAGGTAAATATCCTGAAAGTCTGGAAATGATGTCTTTTCCTTATTCTTAGTTTGGATATAGAATTCAGGCCGATAATTTTACGTCCATATTTTGAAGACTTTGTTCTGGTATCATATGGCATCCTTCATTGCTAATTAAAAGTCTGATCCAGTTGGATTCAAAATTCCTTATAGTTCTTTTTTAGATTCCGCCCCCTGGAATCTCAGTAATATTATCTAGGGTAATTTGGTATTTTCCATGGTATGCCAAGGTTTGGTCTTTACATAATTAATTCTGATCAATATTTGTGCCTATGAACAGTTCTTAGAATCACCTTTGATAACTTCCTTCCCTAATGTCTGTCTTACTGCTTTCTTAACATCTCTTAATTGGCTGTTGAAACTCACAAGGATATTTGATCCATGCATCGTTTTTACTTTTTTTTTTTTTTTAATTTTTTATTGTGGGTTGTTCAAAACATTACAAATTTCTTGACATATCATATTCCACACTTTGATTCAAGTGGGTTATGAACTCCCACCTTCACCCCATACACAGATTGCAGAATCACATCAGTTACACATCCATTGATTTACAAATTGCCATACTAGTGTCTGTTGTGCTCCGCTGCCTTTCCCGTCCTCCACCCTCCCCCCTCCCCACCTCTCCCCTCCCCTCTCTCTACCTCCTCCACTGTATAACCCTGAGGGTCTCCTTCCATTACCATGCAATTTCCCTTCTCTCTCCCTTTCCCTCCCAACTCTCATCCCTGTTAAATGTTAATCTTCTTCTCTTGCTCTTCGTCCCTACTCTGATCTTAGTTACTCTCCTTATATCAAAGAAGACATTTGGCATTTGTTTTTTAGGGATTGGCTAGCTTCACTTAGCATAATCTGCTCTAATGCCATCCATTTCCCTGTAAATTCTATGATTTTGTCATTTTTTAATGCAGAGTAATACTCCATTGTGTATAAATGCCACATTTTTTTTATCCATTCATCCATTGAAGGGCATCTAGGTTGGTTCCACAGTCTTGCTATTGTGAACTGTGCTGCTATGAACATCGATGTAGCAGTGTCCCTGTAGCATGCCCTTTTTAGGTCTTTAGGGAATAGACCAAGAAGGGGAATAGCTGGGTCAAATGGTGGCTCCATTCCCAACTTTCCAAGAAATCTCCATACTGCTTTCCAAATTGGCTGCACCGATCTGCAGTCCCACCAGCAATGTACAAGTGTACCCTTTTCCCCACATCCTCGCCAGCACTTGTTGTTGTTTGACTTCTTAATGGCTGCTAATCTTACTGGAGTGAGATGGTATCTTAGGGTGGTTTTGATTTGCATTTCTCTGACAGCTAGAGATGGTGAGCATTTTTTCATGTACTTGTTGATTGACTGTATGTCCTCCTCTGAGAAGTGTCTGTTCAGGTCCTTGGCCCATTTGTTGATTGGGTTGTTTGTTCTCTTATTGTCTAATTTTTTGAGTTCTTTGTATACTCTGGATATTAGGGCTCTATCTGAAGTGTGAGGAGTAAAGATTTGTTCCCAGGGTGTAGGCTCCCTATTTACCTCTCTTATTGTTTCTTTTGCTGAGAAAAAACTTTTTAGTTTGAGTAAGTCCCATTTGTTGATTCTAGTTATTAACTTTTGTGCTATGGGTGTCCTATTGAGGAATTTGGAGCCCGACCCCACAGTCTGTAGATCGGAGCCAACTTTTTCTTCTATCAGACGGCGCATCTCTGATTTGATATCAAGCTCCTTGATCCATTTTGAATTCACTTTTGTGCATGGCGAGAGAAAGGGATTCAGTTTCATTTTGTTGCATATGGATTTCCAGTTTTCCCAGCACCATTTGTTGAAGATGCTATCCTTCCTCCATTGCATGTTTTTAGCCCCTTTATCAAATATAAGAAAGTTGTAGTTTTGTGGATTGGTTTCTGTGTCCTCTATTCTGTACCATTGGTCCACCCTCCTGTTTTGGTACCAGTACCATGCTGTTTTTGTTACTATTGCTCTGTAGTATAGTTTGAAGTCTGGTATCGCTATACCGCCTGATTCACACTTCCTGCTTAGCATTGTTTTTGCTATTCTGGGTCTTTTATTTTTCCATACGAATTTCATGATTGCTTTCTCTATTTCTACAAGAAATGCCGTTGGGATTTTGATTGGCATTGCATTAAACCTATAGAGAACTTTTGGTAATATCGCCATTTTGATGATGTTAGTTCTGCCTATCCATGAACAGGGTATATTTTTCCATCTTCTAAGATCTTCTTCTATTTCTCTCTTTAGGGTTCTGTAGTTTTCATTGTATAAGTCTTTCACCTCTTTTGTTAGGTTGATTCCCAAGTATTTTATTTTTTTTGAAGATATTGTGAATGGAGTGGTTGTCCTCATTTCCATTTCAGAGGATTTGTCGCTGATATACAGGAATGCCTTTGATTTATGCGTGTTGATTTTATATCCTGCCACTTTGCTGAATTCATTTATTAGCTCTAATAGTTTCTTTGTAGAGCCTTTTGGGTCTGCTAGGTATAGAATCATATCATCTGCAAATAGTGATAATTTAAGTTCTTCTTTTCCTATTTTTATGCCTTTAATTTCTTTCGTCTGTCTAATTGCTCTGGCCAATGTTTCGAGAACTATGTTGAACAGAAGTGGAGAGAGAGGGCATCCCTGTCTTGTTCCAGATTTTAGAGGGAATGCCTTCAGTTTTTCTCCATTCAGAATGATGCTAGCCTGGGGCTTAGCATAGATTGCTTTTACAATATTGAGGTATGTTCCTGTTATCCCTAGTTTTTCTAGAGTTTTGAACATACAGGGATGCTGTACTTTGTCGAATGCTTTTTCCGCATCTATCGAGATGATCATATGGTTCTTATTTTTAAGTCTATTGATGTGGTGAATAACATTTATTGATTTCCGTATATTGAACCAGCCTTGCATCCCAGGGATGAATCCTACTTGATCATGGTGTACAATTTTTTTGATATGTTTTTGTATCCGATTCGCCAGAATTTTATTGAGGATTTTTGCATCTAGGTTCATTAGAGATATTGGTCTGTAGTTTTCTATCTTTGAAGTGTCTTTGTCTGGTTTAGGTATCAGGGTGATGTTGGCCTCATAGAATGAATTTGGAAGTTCTCCCTCCTTTTCTATTTCCTGAAGTAGCTTGAAAAGTATTGGTATTAGTTCTTCTTTAAAGGTTTTGTAAAATTCTGCTGTATACCCATCCGGACCTGGGCTTTTCTTAGTTGGTAGTCTTTTTATGGTTTCTTCTATTTCCTCAATTGATATTGGTCTGTTTAGGTTTTCTATATCCTCCTGACTCAATCTGGGCAGATCATATGACTTAAGAAATTTATCTATGCCTTCACTATCTTCTAATTTGTTGGAGTATAAGGATTCAAAATAGTTTTTGATTATCTTCTGTATTTCTGAAGTGTCTGTTGTGATATTGCCTTTTTCATCCCGTATGCTAGTAATTTGAGTTCTCTCTCTTCTTCTCTTCGTTAGCATGGCTAAGGGTCTGTCGATTTTGTTTATTTTTTCAAAGAACCAACTTTTAGTTTTGTCAATTTTTTCAATTGTTTCTTTTGTTTCAATTTCATTAATTTCAGCTCTGATTTTAATTATTTCTTGCCTTCTACTTCTTTTGCTGTTGTTTTGCTCTTCTTTTTCAAGGATTTTGAGATGAAGTATGAGATCATTTATTTGTTGGTTTTTTCTTTTTTTAAGGAATGAACTCCAAGCAATGAATTTTCCTCTTAGAACTGCTTTCAATGTGTCCCATAGATTCCGATATGTTGTGTCTGTGTTTTCAATAATCTCTAAGAATTTTTTAATTTCCTCCTTGATGTCTTCTATAACCCATTGATCATTCAGCAACCTATTGTTCATTCTCCAAGTGATGTATGCTTTTTCCTTCCTTCTTTTATCGTTGATTTTCAGTTTCATTCCATTATGGTCAGATAAGATGCATGGTATTATCTCTACTCCTTTATATTGTCTAAGAGTTGCCCTGTGACATAATATATGATCTATTTTTGAGAAGGATCCATGTGCTGCTGAGAAAAAAGTGTAACTGCTTGATGTTGGGTGGTATACTCTATATATGTCAATTAGGTCTAGGTTATTAATAGTGTTATTGAGTTCTATAGTTTCCTTATTCAACTTTTGTTTGGAAGATCTGTCCAGTGGCGAGAGAGGTGTGTTGAAGTCTCCCATGATTATGGTATGGTGGTCTATTAGACTCTTGAACTTGAGAAGAGTTTGTTTGACGAATATAGCTGCACCATTGTTTGGGGCATAAATATTTATGATTGTTATGTCTTGTTGTTGTATGGTTCCCTTAAGCAGTATGTAGTGTCCCTCTTTATCTCTTTTGATTAACTTTGGCTTGAAATCTATTTTATTTGATATGAGTATGAACACTCCTGCTTGTTTCTGAAGTCCATATGACTGATTTGATTTTTCCCAACCTTTCACCTTCAGCCTATGTATGTCTTTTCCTATCAAATGCATCTCCTGTAGGCAGCATTTTGTTGGGTCTTGTTTTGTGATCCATTCTACTAGCCTGTGTCTCTTAATTGGTGAGTTTAAGCCATTAACATTTAGGGTTATTATTGAGATATGGGTTGTTCTTCCAGCCATATTTGTTTATTTCTGTTACTAAACATGGTTTGTTTTCCTCTTTGATTATCCCCCCCCCTTTACTGTCCTACCTCCCACTGTTGGTTTTCATTGTTATTTTCCATTTCCTCTTCCTGTAATGCTTTGGCGAGGATGTTTTGAAGAGATGGTTTTCTAGCTGTGAATTCTTTAAACTTTTGTTTATCGTGGAAGGTTTCAATTTCATCCTCCATCCTGAAGCTTAATTTCGCTGGATACACAATTCTTGGTTGGAACCCATTTTCTTTCAGTGTTTGAAATATGTTATTCCAGGATCTTCTAGCTTTCAGGGTCTGTGTTGAAAGATCAGCTGTTATCCTGATTGGCTTACCCCTAAATGTAATCTGCTTCCTTTCTCTTGTAGCTTTTAAAATTCTCTCCTTATTCTGTATGTTGGGCATCTTCATTATAATGTGTCTAGGTGTGGATCTCTTATGATTTTGCACATTCGGCGTCCTGTAGGCTTCTATGATTTGGGATTCTGTCTCATTCTTCAAGTCTGGGAAGTTTTCTTGTATTATTTCATTGAATAGACTTCTCATTCCTTTGGTTTGGAGCTCTGTACCTTCCTGTATCCCAATGACTCTTAAGTTTGGTCTCTTAATGTTATCCCATATTTCTTGGATGTTCTGCTCATGGTTCCTTAACAGTCTTGCTGAGCTGTCTATGTTCTTTTCCAGTTGAAATACTTTGTCTTCATTGTCTGATGTTCTATCTTCTAAGTGTTCTACTCTGCTGGTAGTATTCTCCATTGAGTTTTTAAGTTGGTTTATTGCTTCCTGCATTTCTAGGATTTCTGTTTGTTTGTTTTTTATAACCTCTATCTCCCTGTATAGTTGATCCTTTGCTTCCTGGATTTGTTTGCGTAATTCGTTGTCGAAGTGATCTTTCATTGTCTGATTTTGCTGTTTAATGTCTTCCTTGATACTCCAGATCATTTGAAGCATGTATATCCTGAATTCTTTATCTGACATTCCATCTGCTGCAGCTGTTACCTCTTCTAAAGTTGCGTTGACCTGCATTGCTTGTGGTCCTTTCTTTCCTTGTCTTTTCATACTGCTTGCGTATCTTTCCTGCAGGTGCGGGCGGCGGCTCTGCTCTCTCCTTATTCCAATTGGGGTTTCGTGGCTACCACGCCGGCAGGTCACTGGGCCTGTTCTGGGAGCTGGCGGCGGCTCTGTTCTGCCCCTACTCCGATTGGGGTGACGAGTGTACCACGCCAGCAGGCCACCGGGCCTGATCCGCCGGTCGGTTGCAGGTTTGCCTACCCTGCAGGCGCGGGAGGCGGCTCTACTCTGCCCCTACTCCAAATGGGGTGACGTGTCTGTCGTACCGGCAGGCCACTGGGCCTGTCCCGCTGGTCGGTCGCAGATCTGCCCACCTTTCGGGCACGGGTGGAGGCTCTGCTCTGCCCCTACTCCAATTGGGGTGTCGTGACTACCCCGCCTGCAGGACGCTGGGCCTGTTCCTGGCACGGGCGGCGACTCTGCTCTGCCACTACTCCAAGTAGGGTGGTGTTTGTACCACGCCGGCAGGCTCCTGGGCCTGATCCGCCGGTCTGTTGTAGGTCTGCCTACCTTGGAGGCGCGGGCGGCGGATCTGCCCTGCCCCTCCTACCACGCCTGCGGACCCCTGGGCCTGATCTGCAGGTTGATCACTGGTCTGCTCACCCTGCGGGCACGGGTGGCGGTTCCGCTCCGCCCCCACTCCAATTGGGGTCATGTGACCACCACACCGTCAGGGCCTGATCCGGGCGTGGCAGAAGGATCTGCTCTGCCCCTACTCCAGTTGGGGTGACATGTGTACCACACTGGCAGGCCACTGGGCCTGACCCGCCAGGCTGTCACAGGTCTGTTTACCTTGCCAGCGCGAACGGCGGCTCTGCCCTGCCCCTCCTACCACGCCCATGTACCACTGGGTCGCGGGTCTGCCCACCTTGCGGGTGCGGGTGGCGGTTCCGCTCCGCCCCCTCTCCAATTGGGGTCACGCGGTCACCACGCTGGCGAGCCGCTGGGCCTGCTCTGGGAGCTGGCGGCGGCTCGGCTCCTCCCCTCTGGCTCGACGACAAATTGAGGAGACTCGGGTGACTGTGCCTCACCCCCCCTACCAGGAGACCAACTGCTTATGTCACCGCTGGTATTGATGAAGTTCTCTCCTCCGCCGCTTTCTGCTGACATCAGATCTCTGCCATGTTGGTATCCTATGCGAATGGCAGCATTTCGTTCCCCTTGCCAGGCAGCCAAAGCACCGGGTGAGTCCTGACCGGCCCTCAGCAGGACCCGGACCGAGAAGCAGTTTCCGCGGGCTCCTAGCCCCGGGCCAGGGAAGTTCCGGGAGCCGGAACTCGGCTGCTCCTTGCTCTGTGTAAGCTCCTATAAGTGTAAGCTCCAAGAAGCAGTCCCGCGGGCTCAGTTCTGGGAGCCGGAATTCGGCTGCTTAGTGCTTGGTGTATGCTCTGATAGGAGCAGGGTCCAAGAAGCAGCCTCTGCAGGCTCCGCAGCCCTGGGCCAGGGCGGTTCTGGGACGGTTCCGGGAGCCGGAACTCGGCCGCCCCGCGCTCGGTGTTCGCTCCGATAGGATCAGGTTCTAAGAAGCACCCAGGCGCTGAACCCTAGCAATGTGTCTGCAAGCCGCAGGCGAATTGCAGCCTGAAATTACCTGATCTATGGCTGAATGAGCTGCGGTCAGTCGAAAACAGGGGTGGTGACGTCAGTTTACTAACATGGTGGCTGCTGGCCTCCTCTGTGGTCTGACCCGTGTGGAGAACCAAGATGGACCGCTTCCTTCCCCCGTCTCGAACCCAGAATTCAGCCCTGAGTACGGTGCTTGCGCGGCTCTCGTTTTTACTTTTTAATTTTGTCTTTTTTGCTCAAGGCTATAGGAAATTTCACTATTTGTATCTACTAATTTTCTATTAGCTCTTTTTAGATAAATGTTTTAATCTGGTAACTTAATGTTCTTGGAAATATGTATTGTTCTTTGGTTGTCATTAAAAAAATCCATGTTTTCAGGTTTCAGTGGATAAGCTGCCATTGAAAGTCTATTTCTTAAGGAGTGTTTTTCTGTTTTTCTTCCCTCAAATATCCATTCATCCTTGGTTTTCTATTAGTTTCTAAGGATGAATAAATAGAAACACTGCTTTATCATATGTTTGTCTATCTTTTACCCTCAAACGTTTGTTCATGTTTAGCTACCAGCTCGTTTTTCTGAAGGAGTATAAATACTATTGGTCTCTGACCTGGTAGGTTTCCGTATCCTACCGTGCCCACACTATTGCAAATAATCCTTTTAAAAGGATGAGAGTAGGTCTTATCAACTGGCAAGCCTCTCTTTAGGATGTGCCTAGACATGCAGGCCTTAATTTGGGATATCAACACTCACACCAACTGCCCTGTCCTCTCCAAACAAAATACAGTCATGTGTCATAGTCTCCTGATACAATCCAGGGATGGGGTAAACAGGGATGTTTATAACATAGCACATTGCTTTACGGTAAACATTTTTATTAGTAGAAGGAACACACCCTAAAATAATGGTGAAGGGTATAGTGTAGTAAATGTATAAGCCAGCAACATGGTTGTTTATTATCATTATCAAGCACTATATACTGTACATAATTGTACGCTGTCCTTTAATGCGACAAGCTTCTTTACACCAGCATCACCACAAATAGTCGTGCCTGTGCCATGCTGTTGTGATGCCACAACATCACTGGGCACTGGGAATTGTTTATCCACTGTCACATATGCAGTCTGTTGTCAACTGAAACATCCTTATATGACACGTGACTACAATGAAACTTATTTAAAAGGAAAACCTTTCTGGGGTTGGAGGCAGGAGTCAAGCCTGTCACTAGAAGGTCGATGACTTCCTCCTTTGGCCCTCACTGCCGCCCACTGATATGGGTCTTTTTGTTTTTGTTTTTGTAGTTGTAGATGAACAGCATGCCTTTATTTTATTTGTTTATTTTTATGTGGTGCTAAGGATCGAACCCAGTGCCTCACACGTGCTAGGCAAGCTGTCTGCCCCTGAGCTACAGCACCAGCCCCTGATATGTGTTTTTTCAGGCTGTGGGCACCTCTGCTGTGACCAACCTATTGACATACCGACATTCTTCCAGATGTGCTTTCTCTCCTGAGATGTGTCAAAATGTCTTCCTCAAGAGTGGTGGCTCTCCTCCTCTTCTCCTTCCTATTATGGGTTATATAATTAAAAACAAACAAAGAAAAAACTCTTTCTTGGCAGAGGGGAGATCAAGTTCGTGGCCTCAATTCACCATCTCAAGATGGAAACTTCTGGAATATCAATGTGGCCATCCCAGGTCTGCACTCTGAGAGCCTCCTGTCGAGGTGACCATGAAGCCCCAAAACTTCCCCCAGAGACATTTTAGTGGAAAGACTCAAGTAGAAAAAAATCTACTCAAGTAAATTTCTTCTTTGATGAAGAATTCTTTCTAGCTACAAGTTTTATATTTGTAGACAAAATAACCAGTTGTTTATTGGAGCCTATACTCTGCCGTGCTGTGTTGGAAATGACATATGAGGTCCTCAAAACACATCTGTTAAGTGGAAAAATGAACAAACTAATAAAAAATGAATGATAAATCAGTAATCCGAGAAAAACATTGTCAGAGTGGATAATATGTAAAACTTTAGTCCAAAAATAAGTGGGATGATTTATACACGTGTATAAATTCTATTTTTGATGCGTTCTTTCTAGAGGAATGGATTTTAATGCAAATATCTTGATTTTTAAAATGTATCTGTTTAAATAATGTTGATTTTAAAAATATTTATATTGAAAGTCACATCCTCATTCTGAGGTTACTGCCACTGATGAACATTTTTGAGGGTTCTGTTTTGAACTGTTCTTTGGATTGTACACATTTTTCATGTGTGTATTTTTCTTGGTGGGGACAAATCTTTAATCTTTGAAAATATATTTGATCTTTTTTTTTTTTTTTTGGTACTGGGGATTGAACTCAGGGGCCCTTGACCACTGAGCCACATCCCCAGCCCTATTTTGTATTTTATTTAGAGACAGGGTATCACTGAGTTGCTTAGCAGTGATTTTTTTTTAATAGCCAAATAGTCTGAACACATTCCTAAAATTCAAAATGAGTGATGCATTATTCTTGTGGTTAAAACCATGTGATGAGGCAGATATCAAATGGTTATAAACTGATCATGAATGAAAACTGTGAAAGAGGAGAGTGTGTGTGTGTGTGTGTGTGTGTGTGTGTGTGTGTGTGTTGTGTAAGAGAGCATTGTTTGATGTCTATACTTTTCCAAGGTGTCCATTCTGAAGGGGCTGACACTTGTGTCCGTGTGCAAAATGAGCGTCCCTGCCTTAGAATCACCTCCATACATTATTTTCTTTGCTGTTTGTGATAATCATCACTGAGGTACATAATAAGGACAGCTGTCATTAAAAGTGCCTACTATGTAAAGCCAGAAACTTTATACATTTATTGTGTTTGGTCATGATCTTTATTTTTGTAGATTGAGAAACTACATCATAGAAATGAAAATGTGTGAGATACAAACCTAGGAAAAGATGGAGCTGAAGTGGATTATCAGGTCCATCAAACCTGAGTGCTGAACTCTTTCCACCTCACAATCCCTCCTGGACAGGTATCACTCCTCTTTTATGCATGAGGAAACTGATGCCCTACAAGGCTGAGCCATGGGGTCAGGGTGACAGGCTAGGTGATTTGGTCCTGCTTACCAGCCCAGCTATTTCTCCAGAACTTTCTGCTTCCTCCGCTTGTTTCTCAAAATAATTCTTCACCAAGGGTGGTCTCCACCGCCAGTGTCTGTTTGTCTGTCTGTGTGGCAGGTGCAGCTCTCACACCTGTATAGGGTGAGGATATGGTCATTTGCATGCCTGCACCCTGCTTGCAAGTCAGCCTTCTGCAGGAAGGTGAGGAGCAGGGCTGGAGGTGTCCAAGGTCCCTTGGTTTTCTAATGTCCTAGCCTTCATTTCGTGCTTGTCCTATTCTAACTGTAGCTTTCCACCTGAGCCAGATCTAACCACCGTCTCTGGTTGTCGATGTAGAGCTAGTGGAAGAAGACTGTACATATCCCCCTGCCTAGTTTTTGACAACTCCAAAGGGACACTGAACCCTCCAAAAAGAGGAAAAGCTCATCACTGTCCCATCTGGGGGAGGCTGAGTCCTGAAAGGTGGGGCATAAGATGACACCTAAGAAGAGGTATCTGATATGGGAGTGAGACAAAGATCTAGAGAAATGATTCTAGGCATATCTGAATGCAGTGTGCGTGTGCGTGTGTGTGTGTGAGTGTGTATGTGTGTGTGTGGTGTACCAGAGGTTCTGCTGGCTCTGTTAATTAGAGAACCCAATCACTGAGGCTGGGAAATAAATGCTAACAAAAGGCCCCAGTTGGATAAAAGTCACACCTATGTCCAGGCATAACCAGTGCCCAAAGTAACAACTCTGAGAGATCCAAGAAAACAGGAGAGCCTGGCCATTTGACATCACAGCAGGGAATCTAGCACTTCAGACCTGGGCATGAGACCACCAAAATATATTTGAAAACCCTTCTGGCTTGTGAAATTTAAACTCTGTAGACTGGTCCTTTTGTTGCCCATAGGTTCTCAAAGACAGTTGAGGCAGTTTCAGAGGCCAGATGTCTATTTTCACCACCAAGAGTAAAGCTGGACAGAAAGGGGTTGAAGACAATGAGCACTGCCAAATACCTGGGAAAGTCCCATTCAGTGCCTGGCTAGGAATTGGCACTGTAGAATATAACTCTACATAAACATTTACTCTACTTAAACCTTTGTGCTTTTCTGTGTGATCAGATAGTGGCTAGCACTATCTGATAGTATCCTCAAGAAACCTCATAGTGGCTAGCAGGACTAGGAATTGGTTGTAGATTTGTAATTTTCTCCATTGGACTGTGGGTCTATTCTTTTATTTTTCTTTCAGAGACTTACATTCTTGCTCTCTAACTCAGCAAAAGATCTATTAGGCTTTATTCTTCTATAGCAGGTTTGCTTACCTGAGCTGTAGGTATTCTTCAAAAGCTGACTTCAGTCCATTGTGTTCTGATCTGTTCATGATGTTGAGGCATATGGTTTGAGAACCTTCCTGTGGGAGGTTTGAATCTTAAATGAAGAATTAGGGATTTTTTTTTATCCATAGGCCATGTGGGGCCATGAAACATTCTTGAGTGAGGAAAGAGCATGATGAAAGACATCCTTGGAATCCTGCTTCCCGCATTTCTTAGTCTGGATGGACACTGTGATCCCTATGTCCCAGTCTTGCCCTCTGTCTCGTGGACCTGGATGTTTTGTCTTCACCTTTGCTTAGTATTGGCTTCCTAGGGCTACTGTAACAAGTGACCCTGAACTGGTTGGCCTGAAACAATAGGGTTTGCTTCTTTCCCAGCTGTGGAAATCATAGGTGCAGTTGAGGTATCTGCAGAGCCATGTTCTCTCCGAAGGTTCTTGGAAACAGTCTTTCTTTGCTTCTGCCTAACTTCTGGTGGTTGCCAGCAATTCTGGGCATTCCATAGCTTGTAGTTGCATTGTTCCTGCTCTTCCTCTGTCTTCAGGAGTCTGTCTTCTCTCTATGCATCTGTCTTTACGTGGCCTTCTTATACAGGCACCAGTTGCTGGATATAGGGTCCACCCTATCTTAGTATAACTTCATTCTAACAAATTTCATCTGCAAAGACCCTGTTTCTGAATGAAATCACATGCCAAGGGTCTGGGTAGAGACGAGTTTCTTGAGGATACTATTTTAATCCAGTTTCATTTGTAGATCTCTGGATTACAGACCCATTCCCTTTTGCAGGAATTCATATCTCTGTTCCTTAACTCAGGATTTTGCAAGAATAAAGCCTTGTGGAAGTGCATGTCATTCCCCCATTCTGAAATCTGGAGTTCAGAATTTAAGTACAGTAACTGGGTTCTGTCCCTGCTGTAATTAGGTTACCTTTATTCCTCTATGAATCATTAACTTTGAAAACTGCTGGTTCTATCTGTGACAACCAGTGATACATCATCTTTAACCAGTCTGTACCACCATAAAAAATGCTGCTCAGGTTTTAATTTATTGCTCCATGACACAAATGGTGCATCTCAAACAAACTCAGCCAATTTTAAGGATGATTTCTGGGCTGTTTAAAAGGGCTTCTACTGCTAGCTTTTGGAAAATGTTGCTTTAGAGATTATTATTTTCTGTTTCAGGACAAATCCATGAATTTGGCCCATTCATGTTAGCTACAGTGAGATGATGCATCTCTTATCCATAAAACTTGAATGCACGGGTGTCATAAGTGATTTTTCTGAAGTTAACTTTTCCCATACTTTGAGTTATCAGTTTCTGTCAAGCTGGTGTGCATTTCACTTGAGGTTTTATTACATTGTGTTGGCAGCACATTATGTTTTTTACACATGGATTTGATTGAGAAATGAAACTGGAATAAGAATGAGGTAGCAACAGCATCTGCTGCAAGACTCAACTATTGCTGTTGTCAATCAGCCTGATTGATTAAATATGGTGATACACATTTTCATTAAAATGAAATACTTCTCTTGAAAAAAGGACATCATGCCAATAGATGATATGACTCTCCCGAAAAAAGTGCCTAAGGAAGAGGCTTATTGGTGGAGTGCAGTCACTATAGATAGGAGAGCTCAGATGAGATCGGGTTGGTTTTGCAAATTGAAATTTTCTTGCATATGGAAGAAGTGAACTAGCATTCTAGGGAGCCAAAACCTGTGAAAGGATTGAAATTTGACTGGATCCCCAAACACTGTCCCTTAATTCATTGACAACCTATGGTTCACTCAGTTTTAAGGCATCTTCCTTGAAAGAATAGCAGACATCTAGCCAAGTGAAGTTCTAGTTCTCTCATTTTTCATTTAAACCCATTTTACTTTGCTGCTATTATTCAAATCTGGAAAACTGGAAACCAGGCAGAGATGAGAACAGATTTTTTTTTTTTAGGTACCAGGGATTGAACTCAGGACACTCAACCACTGAGTCACATCCCCAGCCCTATTTTGTATTTTATTTAAAGACAGGGTCTCACTGAGTTGCTTAGCACCTTGCTGCTGCTGAGGATGGCTTTGAACTCGTGATCTTCCTGCTTCAGTCTCCCAAGCTGTTGCGATTACAGGTGTGCACCACTGTGCCCTGCAAGAATAGGAATTCTTGAGAACAAAAGAGGGTATGTTATTCAACTGCCTTGCATCAGGACCCAATAGATATTATTCCTGTCTGCAAGACCCTAAAATTTGGAGGAACTTCAAATAGGAAGTGGTGAGAAGTTGGATATTAGACCATAATGAACACACAGAGGTGAAATAAGAATCAAGACTGCTCCTTTGAGGGAAAACCAGAGATCTAATGAATCCTGTTCAGTTTTGATGTCAGTGATGTTTTTTTGTCTTGTTATGGTCAATCAGGTCTCCTCGCTGGGGCTGGGTCTTCTCAGTGTTGATTCTTCGCCCTCACTTATATCAGGATAAATTCCAAGGAGCCTGTTGAATCATGGCCCCCAGGAAAAATGTCTCCTGCTCAAATCCATTTAGGATGATAACCCAAGAAGGCTTTGCATTAGTGTAAAACATAGGATTTCAGAACAGGGCTTTTCAGAAAAATAAGTGGGCAATAAGAAAGGAAAAGTCTTTGGAGTAATTCCTTTAACACAGAGGATGCTTCTGCTGCGGGGCTTGTGTCAAGACTAATCTTGTAGGATTGAGATATTTTCAGCTGTATGTAATTTAGGCTTTGAGTGTTCCTTACAGAGGGATTGCTCCTGAAACAATCTTTCTCACTGCCCTCCCCATCTCCATCTTCTAAAGCCTGTTTGTAGGTTTGGGGATTGCTTACAGATTTTAAGCAGAGAAAGAAATCTCTGAAATACCCGAAACAGAAACACTTGAGAACTTGATATCCTATAAAAGAAAAAGTTGTGAAGGGGGGTGTTCTCCAGCTCATAGTTAACTTTTTTTTTTCTGAACTTAGCCATGAATGGTGAAATCCCTACAGAGATTTGCAGATTTATATTTGGGGCTTCCTATAGGATCCAGAGACTTCCTTTTAGGGTATAACCTTTTCTTTTTATTTGATTTCTCTCTTGGCATCTTTATCAATGCCAGATCCATTTACAGCATTTACAGGGGCTATCAGATCAATGTTAGGACCAGAAGATGCAGCACAGTCATCCTGGATGTCCAGAAAGGAGCTGAAGTTTAGATGTCAGGAACAAGCGGGGCACATGTTGAGAGTCAGGCAGGTCTGTGAGCTAAAAGCAAACCAAGGTTCAGAAGTTCTAGAAGGCATGCAAGTTGGCTTAAACATCATCAATCCAAACACTGATGCAGGGATGAAAAGTCTAGCTCATAAGAGCATGATCATCATTCTACTTGTAATCCACGTTTTACCTATTTTTTAAAATTTATTTATTTATTTAGGTACTGGGGATTGAACTCCTGGGTATTTACCACTGAGTGACATTTGCTGAGGCTGACCTCAAACTTGAGATCCTTCTACCTCAGCCTCTCAAGTTACTAGGATGACAGTATGCACCACTGCACCTGGCTTAAACCAGGTTTTAGCCTAGTATCTCTACCTTTGGGCAAATGGACTTAATCTTTCTCTATATTACTTTCCTCATCAGTAAAGTTACACATTTTGCAGTTATCAGGAAGATACAATAAAAATGTTGAATTGATTGGCTTAGTGTCTGACACTTGCTAAATGCTTAATAGGTTGTATGATCATGCTTTCCAATTTATAATGTGCTCCTCTAGAAGCAGGATGGATACATCTCTCAGAGAGCTTGAGTCCCGTAGGCAGGTGCAAAAGGGACCAGACAGGTGGTGGAAATGATAAGAAGTGGTCCGTTTGGAGACACCTCTGGCTGGGACGATACTCTTAGAGCAAAGCAGTTGAATGAACTTGCGCTATCTTTTCTCCCTCCTCAACTTGTGGTAGTCTGAAGGAGTTTTAGATGTCATAGTTTGTTGCTGATGTTACTATGGTGCATTTTATTTAACTTTTCATCAAGGTATAACGAACTTATTGAAAAAAGCACAATCATAAACAGACAGCTTACTTAATGTCCGTGACTTGAACACACTCATGTGACGGGACTAAAATCAAGATCGGAATCATCCTAGGACCCAGGAATTCCTTCTGGCTCTCTTCTTGTCACTAATTCCTACCCTATGAGTAACCACTATTCTAACTTCTAACATGAGAAATAAGATGACTTGTTTTTTAAATATGTGTAAATAAAACCATATACTCCCTTCTCTTTTGTGTCTGGCTTTTTTGCATTTCTTTGTGACATTCATGTGCACTCTGGCTGTATTTGGCGTTCATTCTCTCCCACTGCAGATAGTGTTACCCCGGGTGACTACATCAATACAGTCTTTCTCTTGTTGATGGGTATTTGGGTTGTGTCCAATTTAGAGTTATTATGACTAGTGTCTCTCTAAACATTCTTGGGCATGTTTTTTGGTGAGCATATGTCCTCATATTTCTGGAATATATCCCAAAGAATGGAGTTACTGAATCAGCTGGAGCAGATGCTTTCAGTTTCCAAAAGGAGTTGTTCCAATTACTCTACCCAGTAATGGATGAGAATTCTGGTTGCTCTACCTCTTCCCCATCACTTAGTATTTTCTCTGTCATTTGAAGCTTTCTGATGAGTGTAGTGTACTATGTGGCAGGTTTCAATTTGTACTTCCCTGGTGACAAATGCAGCTGGGCATTTTTTTTTAATTGGAAATATATCCTCAGAGGAGCTAAAAGTTCTCTCCAAAGACATGCATCTGTAGATCACTATAAATGACAGGTCTTATGACCCCTGTGTTGACACTGCTTCTTCAAACTGAGGTGTGGATTTAGGCCACAATAATCAGGACAGGGGAGACAACAATTCCTTAAGGAACCTTGAGTGGTGTGTTCTGTTCTGGGCACTGTCACTTAGGAAAGATGGTGGTGAATGAGGTTAGGTTGGAAGAGGAAGAAAAAGAGCACCAGTCAAAACACACAAAGAAGAACTAGGGTTGTTTTACCTACAGAGGAAAAACAAGCGGAACAGAAATATTATTGCCCAATTTGTAGAGGGCTGTTTTCTGAAAGAGGACACACTTATTTTGCAGGAGGCAAAAACAAAGAAAGAAAGATAGGAATGAAGATTATAGGATGGCAAAGAAAAAACCCTCTTTTATTACCCTCTTTGGTCTGGTTTGGCTGAGGTTGGGCTAAACAATAAAGCCAGGGCAGTTTCCCCCCGAAGGCCAAAATGGTCTATCTAATTTTCATAGAAGAGTTAGATTCTGTAAACAGGGGTCACAGAGAATACAAATGTTCCCAACTTCAGAATGTCATCCTTCCTTATAAATATTTATGGGGCCAGACCTGAGTTCTTCAAAAGGACAGACATGATCACAACTGGAAATCTCTACATAAGCATCGATGAATTATCACAAAATTGTCCTTTGTAAAACAGAATTAATCAGGGCCAGAACAGGCAAATAATCAAAGAAGACAGTTTAAGAAGACCTCTTATGGTGCTCCCTGTCGAGGTGAGTGAGAGGTGGTGGTGGCCACAAGAGGGGCTAAGGTCATACAAGATCAATGGAGTTTGAGAGGCCTCCAAAAGGACACAGGGAATGGTTTGGTTCGAAGAGAGGGATGGCTGAGCAAAGGCTACTGGAAAGAAGCAGAAAGGGCAGGCCAGGCATAAAGTTGAAAGGGGCTTTTTTATATTTTTAAGGAAGCGAAGAACCTGGTGTAAACACAGGGAGATGAGCTCCTTGAGGAAGAATGTTGTGGGATGGAGGAAGCATGAACAGAGGTGCTGAGGCAAGGAGGGAGCAGAAGAAGGATGGGAGCTAATTTAGGGGGCTCTGCAGATCTGGAGACATGCAATATATTGTCTGTATGCTCAATGTAAAATGTCATGCACTCAAAGGTTCACACTAATTTTCAAATATGTACCAATGTTATTCTGATTTAAATATCTTTAAAAAGGAACGTTGAATGCATAGTTCATTTTGCACGTATTTTCTCAATCAGTGGATTCTAAAAGTGCAACCTACAAAATGTACAGGTGAGATATTTTTTTTTTGGTCATTAAAAAGGTGTCTGATAGCCAGACATGGTGACTCAGGCCTGTCATCCCAGAATTTTGGAAGGCTGAGACAGGAGATGTTAGAGACCAGCCTTAACATCTTAGCGAGAGATTGTCTCAAAATGAAAAATAAAAAGGACTGGAGGTGTTGCTCACTGTGTGTGTGTGTGTGTGTGTACATGCACACATGCATGCTATGGGGTGGGGCGGGGAAGGAAAATGAGTTTCTCATGCTGGTGAGTCTCCTTCAGCTCCTGACTATGTTTCCCCACTGGAATTGGAATAATGCTATAGACAGTAATGAAATGGATGGTAGACAGCTTCTCGCCTCTTGCCTTCCTGTCTTTCCTCCAGGGAAGAAAAATGGGAATCCTGAGAGCACTTCATGACAATGTTTCAAAGGTCAAACTTGGGTTCAGTAAAGAAATAGTGGTAGTGAGGGACGTGTGATTTCAAAATGAAGTTTCCAAATAAGTAACTGTATTTTTCTTTTCAGAAAGTGGGGAATGCATTTTATCTATCTTTGTAGGTATCATAGTAAAATGCTGTGCAGTGGATTCCACTTAAAAATATGGAAAACAAATCCAAATAATGACAGAGAAACAAACAGATTGTCATCTGCCTCAGAGGGATGATGCTCGATCATGTTATGCATTTCAGAAGTAGAGAAAAGTATAGCATGAACTCTCTGAATCCTTTTCAGCTCTGGAGTGATAAGTGAGCCATCCTAATTCCCTTTCAGATTTTACCTACCTTTCCCCTACTTAATTCTGTGCATTTCCAGTTTTCTGTACATTGACACCAACAACCATATTACGTGGTTCCAAGTTTATGTCCATGAGGCAGTATGGTAAGTTAGGGGCATGATTCTTAACCTGGAACACATATTAAAGCCAATTGGAGGATTTCAACAGTTACCAGTGGTGGCAAGTATAAGACTTCTTTTTCCTTTCTTTTTATGTACTGGGAATTAAAGCCAGAGATGCATGTACACACACACACACACACACACACACACACACACACCTTGTAAAGTATGAATTTATTTAAAAAAACTATTCAGTGCTTGAACAGGTAAGCCATCAAACAACAACAATAGCAACAACAACAACAACAAAAAGACATTTAAAGGAAGGTTCCTACTTTCTCCTTGACAGGACACACATTAACTAAACTTAACAACAGCTGCTCTGGAGGGAAGATATTTTTCTTTAAGCTGTCAACAAGTTTTGATCCCCTCCCTCCATCTCTGAACATATATCTAGAAAAATTCCAACAAGATATCACTATTTCAGCATTAGTGAAATAGCTTAGGGTAATGCAGGAAACATTTTCCACCACTTTTGAATGGAAAGATGAGATCATTTAGCTCTTCTTACCAGGCCATGAAATCTGGGTAGAAGACGACTAGATAAAGCAGGCCAAATAATAACAGACCTAGCTAAAACTTCCCCAAAGACAAAGACCTTTGAGCTGAGCTAAGATGAATGCAACCTGCCACATCTTCCATCTTAACCTCTGACTATATCAGTAGCTCAGTCTGCGGTTATTCACAGATTGAATTAATATACTCCCCGAAAGCAAACACATGTACATTTGAAGGAAAGATAACACCATGCATATATGAAAATGAAAGGGGAAGCATGAAGGATATTCAAGGTTGGTAGCAGGATTAGTAATGCTTTGTACTGATTAAGCCAAGGAAGGTGAGAAGTTAAATTGGTCTCGGAGGATCAAAAGGCCAGATGTGTTGGGATGGATCCAAAAGCTATTCCATGGGAGTGGAGAAAGAGAGACGATTATTGTTTGGGAACAATGAGAAAGAAGACCAACTGGAGAGATGGCTGCTGGCTAAAGAATAGTTTAATGTCCAAAATTATTTATTCAAACATGTAGAAGATGCAACAAAAAATGAAATGACTTGTGTCCAGAGTAAACCTTCAAACTGAGGTAGGAGAAAAGATGCAAAAGAACATAGGTCAGAGTATAGTGGGATAAATGTTAAATAGGGCAGAATAATGCTTTGTGTGCTGATGTAGTTGGTCACTCACATGCTCTGTACTTAGGTAAGGAAAGGCTTCCTATAGGGGTTGGCAATGCAGAGGAAATGAAATGGTGTTCCTTGCAGAGGAAAGTTTGTGTCCATGAGGCAGTATGGTAAGTTAGGGATGTGATTCTTAACCTGGAACACATATTAAAGCCAATTGGGGGATTTCAAAAACAACTAAACAATTTCCACTTCAGACTATGGTAGAGTGGTTTGTAAGTATATACCCCAGAAAGGATAACTACACAAACTATATAGAGGGGAAAAAAGTAAGCAGTTGAAGACACTAAAGAATAATCTAAACCATCAGGCGTTATGGGACCAAGATCTAGGAGAAGAGTCTAGCCCAATATTTTTTATATTTCTGTTCTTGAGGTATTTGCTGATTCATAAGCAGAATGAGACTGAGAGACAGAATAAAGCATGAACCAGGGATTTTGGTAGTATCACAGGGCAGGGAAGACAAAAGTGGAGTTCAGGGGTATTAAGACAGGTGGAAAACTTGAAATATTGAGGGTCCAGAGAATAGGGAACCTCAGGGAAGCAAGCCTGCTCTTCTGCATTGCTTTCACCTTGAGGCACCTACTAACTTCTAAGTTGCATGGACCAACATAAAGAGACTCAAAAGCAATACAGAACTTTCTGTAGTTCCATGTTGGTAAGTGGTCGTGGCAACTACTGCAGTTTCAGGACAAAACAAATAAAACAAGTTCTGCAAAAACTGAGGCTTTCATTTGAGACCTCTAGAGGATGTACCCCATGATTAAGAAAAAACATAAACTAGATCATCCTTTATAAAAATGAAAATCAAGTCTTGAGTCATTAAATTATTGCTCAGACAAGGTAATATTTTCTACTTTACCAAAAAAGAAAATTAGAATCCCTGTGGGGAAAAAAATGATGTCACCCAAAGCCTCTAAGATTTCTAATACATAAGGTCAGGCATGCAGTTGAAAATCACTAGACCTGACTGGAGGAAAAATAAGAGAAAGAAACAGACAATAGAAGCAGCTCCAGAGATAATCCAGATATTTACACAGGCTTTAACTATATTATATGCAAAAAGTAGATGACAATACAGAGAGTCTCAGCAGACAGCTGGAATCCATAAATGAAAGCAAAATGGAAATAAATAACTCAAATGATAGACTTAACAGGAAAGTAGATACATCAGGAAAAATTATTGGAGAAATTTAATGTAGGTCAGTTGAGAATATCATACTGAAGCACAGAGAGAAAAAGGTTCAGAAGATATAATAGATGGCATAAGTGACATTTGGGACGTGCTGCAAAATTCTAACACTCCTATAAATATAAAGCAAGGAAGAGAGAGAGAAAGAGACAAAATAGAGTAGAAGCAATATTTGAGAACACACCCTCTGAGAATTTTTCAGAAATGGTAAAAATCATCTAGTCACAAATTCAGCAAGGGCTATCAACATAAAGAAGAATAAATAGAGATTAAAACAAGGAACATTCTAGGCAAATGCCCTAAAAATCAAAGACAAAGAGAAAATGTTAAAAAGGGCCATGTTAAAAAAGACACATTACCCGAAAGGGAACAGCAGTAAGTCTACAATCAATGTCTCAACAGAAAACTGGAAGTCGAAAGGAGAATGCGATGACATATTTAACATGCTGAAAGAACGTATTTCCCATTTTGGAATTGTACACCCAGCAAAAATATTCTTCAAAAATAAAGAGTCGATAAAGACACTCTAAAGCAGAGAATGGGCTATCAGCAGACACTCTAAACTAAACACTAACAGGAATTCTTCAAGCCAATGAAAAATAATAGCAGATGGAAGTGCAAAAATTCAAGAGGAGATGAAGAGTTGTACAAAAGTTAATACATGTGTAAATTAAATGGATGTTTTATTGTTTACTGCAACAGCCATGCAAAGAATGTCTTTAGGGTTTTCAAGTATATAAAATTAAAATGCCCCCAAAATACAGTACAAAAGTAGAAGAAACAATAACTGAAGTATTTTAAGGTTGTGGCATTATCTGAGAACTAGAAAAAGAACCCATTTGTAGTAAATAAACCCTAATGAATCAAGGATAGATCCAGTGTATTTCCACTCAAAACTTCATGAGCTTTATTAAATTAATGAGCTGATTTCAAATGTGTATTACATCCAGTGCCAGCAATAATAGTTAAGACAATATGGAACTGTGTTGTCATGGTGTGGATGTGAGGTGTCCCCCAAAAGCTCATGGTGAGACAATGAAAGAAGGTTTAGAGGAGAAATGGTTGGGTTATGAGATCCTTAACCCAATCAGTGAATTAGGATTAACAGAGTGAGTAGTAACTGAAGGCAAGTAGGATGTAGCTGGAGGAGGTGGGCATTGGGAGCGTGGCTTTGGGGTATATATTTTGTATGTGAGTGGAATCTCTCTCTCTTCCTGATCATCCTGTGAGCCATTTCCCTCTGCCACACTGTTCTGCCTCACCTGGAGTCCCGAGGAATGGAGCCAGCTGTCATTGGACTGAGACCTGTGAAATTGTGAGCACCCAATAAACTTTTCCTCCTCTAAAACTGATCTTGTCAGGTCTTTTAGTCTCAGCAGCAGAAAAGATTGTTAAAACTTGTTAAAAGTTATTCAATATAAATAGACTTAAATTGTGATAATAATTACCTAAAATGTGTGTGTGAAGGGGAAAAGAGTGTCGAGTTTTTGAGTGTCATTGAACTTAAATTATTACCAGCATAAAATAGATAGTTAAAACTATAACATATTTTATGTAAAACTTAAGGTGACCACACACACACAAAAATATCTACGGAAGTTACTTTTACAAAAGGAAAAGACAACAAAATCAAAATATATCAATAGAAACAGCATAAACAGGAAGACAACATTTTAAACAACCATTGACCAACATGAAGGGAAAAATAGACAGCAACAAAATGATAGGGGGAGACTTCTGTCCCCACTTTTAATAATGGACAGAATATCTCTACAGAAGATCAACAAGGAAATGGGGGACATGGAAATTTAAATCAAACTGACCAAATGCACATAAATGAAACATTCCACTTGATAGCCACAGAATACAAGTTCTTCTTGAGCACACATGGATCTGTCTCCAGGACGGATCATATGTTAAGTCACAAAATCAGTCTTCAAAAAATGTAAGATGGAAATCATACCAAATATATTTTTTTCTGACTGCAATGGAATGAAACTAGAAATCAGTAACATAAGGAAACTGGAAACTTCACAAATATATGGAAATTAATGCACCCTTGAATAGTCATTGAGTCCACAAGAAATCAAGAAGGAAATTAAAAGGTACAGCAAGAGAAATGGAAATGAAAACACAGCATACCCAAACTTTCATGATGCAGCAAAAGCAATATCAAGAGGGAAGTTGAGGGCTGGGGATGTGGCTCAAGTGGTAACGCGCTCGCCTGGCATGCGCTGGCATGCGCGGGGCACTGGGTTCGATCTTCAGCACCATGTAAAAATAAAATAAAGATGTTGTGTCCACCAAAAACTGAAAAATAAATATTAAACAATTCTCTCTCTTTAAAAAAAAAAAGAGGATAACTTGGGGGTGAAGAATGCCTTCTCTAAAAGAAGAAAGACCTCACATAAAAAGTCCTAGCTTTAAAGGAAATAGAAAAGAAGGACAAATTAAGCCCAAAATTAGCAAAAGGAAGGAAATAATAAAGACCTTAGCAAAAATAAATAAATAAGAAGTCAACAGAAAATTATCAATGAAACTAAGAATTGTTTTTTATGAAAATGTTAACAAAATGGTCAAACTCCTAGCTGGACTGAGAAGATAGACAATTCAAATAAATAAAATCATATGTGAAAGAAGGGAGACTATACCTGATATAACAGGAATTGAAATGGTCAAAAGGGGCTACTATGAATGAATAGGTATTTACCAACAAACTGGATAACTTAGAATAAATTTCTAGAAACATACAACTTTCCCAGACCAAATCATGAAGAAATAAGAAGTCTGCATAGATTGATAATTGAATATAGGTTGAATCAGAAACTATAATCTTCTAACAAAGGAAAGCACAGGACTAGATGTCCTCACTGGTGAGTTCTACCAAACATTTAATTCATGCCAATCTTCTCAAACTCTTACCTAGCATTGAAGAAGAGGAGCACTTCTACACTCATTTTTTGAGGACAGCATTTCCCTAATACCTCAGTCACAACTTGACACCACAGAACAGAACTTTACAGGCCAACGGTTCTCATGAAAATAGATGCCAAAATATTCAATAAAATGATACAAACTGAATTCAACAGCATATTAAAAAGATCACATACCAAGTAGGACTAAACTCCAGGATGTAAAGACACAAAAATCAGTTTGTAGAAATCCTATGATCATGCCAACAGATGCAGAAAAAGCATTTGATAAAATTCAATAAAAAATTGAATTCAGTAAAATTAGATTCAATAAAAAAGTTCCAGATAAAAATGCTCAACAAACTAGGAATTGAAAAAATATATATAACATAAAAGAAAATATACTGTACCAATTTGGGGAGGTTGGGGAGGAAATGAAAGTTTTTTATGTTGTTGGTAGAAGTGTTAATTAGAACACCACTTTGTCATTATCTGGTCAAAGTGAACAATTATATTATCTTAAGTTTCAGCAATTTTTTTCCTAGTTAGACATATTTAAATATGCAAACAATTTCATGCCAAGAAAGCTTGTAGCAGCATCATTCATAATATCCTCAAGAGGAACAATCCAAGTGGTCATGAAGAATAGACTGGACAAATAAATAATAGCACGTTCACATGGTAGAATCCTATATAGCAATGAGAAAGAATAAGATTGTTATGTACAAAATATGAATGACTCACAAAAGAAGTCAGAAGCAGAAGAATATATACTAAGTGATTCCATTTATATGTTGTTCAAAAACAGGGAAAATTTAATATTTAGTAAGGGAGAAAGGGGGTAATGACTCGGAGGAAGTCCTAAGGAGATTTGGGGGGATGCTAAGGACATTGTATGTCCTGATGTGGTAATGACACAGGTGTCTTCAGTTTAGGGTTGGCGGACTTGGATCGGAATCCTGATTCGTGGGGATATATGAGCCCAACTTCCTTGATCTCTTTCCAAATCTCATTTTCTTCACTTGCAGAGTTCAGATAATAAGACCCAGCAAGGATCCATGAGATGATGTAGGTACAGCTCCTAGCCCAGGACCCGAAGCTAGAAGCCCCACAGTTTCCTTCCCTTCGCTTTGGGTCTGTAATTGTATTGACTGAGCTTGTTGGAGAAGACGCCTCCCTGGAATCCTCTTCTCTTTCCCACCCACCTACATCAATGAAGCATTTCTTTATGAAAGGGTTTATCCTGTAAGGGGCAGGAAGCCATCCACGCAATAGGAATGCATTCTATGGCTACTTAGCAGGGTAAAGCTATGCACCTGGATTAGGAACCAGACCCATAACCTTGACTGTGTTGGGCTGGGCTGCAGACCTTAGGTAGACAGAGCACTCATGCCTCAAGTGTTAGGGATCATGTCTAGCCCCACTGTCCCCAGGGGTAGGGTGGGGGGAGGACATGCCTCTCTCAAACAGTGAGGTGGTGGCCACTTTCTTCATTCAATTTCTCCGCAATAAGGGATGAGGCAGTGGTATGGAGGGTACCCCAATCATTTGGCTGAAACCCAGTGTTAAGGATTAGATTTTGCCTCCCTGCAACTCCTCCTGGATCGGGTGTCCTCGGCTTCCTGTCCTGAACTGTGGCAGGGGGTGGTTGCTGGGCAGCTGTGAAACATCTGCCACTGCATTCCACCTTCATTAGAGAGGTGGGCAAAATGATATATGTGTGAATGTTCCAGATACCGTATGTGTGTGTGTGAGTGCACTTGTATAAAGTTTCATTTTGTGGCCCTTCGTGCAGTCTCTGGGATGAAAGGCAGCCTAGAGTTGACGCTATCATTCTCACAGCCAGACCCCCATATTGCTTTGGCATATGTAATGTTTCCCAGGCATGTGACATTTTTCATGTGAAGAGGCAGCCTCGGGCACATTCCAACTTGAAAGATTGTCCTTTCTGGATGGTGGTTTCTTCCTCCAAGTCCTTGGGAAAACATGGCCACGGTGGCTCCCCCCTGTCCCAAGTGAGTGACTTCCTTGAAAAGAGCAGATACAGCTCTTGGAAAGATTTAATTTTTACGAGTTCTCTAATTCTTTCCGGGAAAACAGATTAGGACACAAAGTGACTGTGTGGAGTACAGAACCCCCGTGGGAAGGCAGAGACCACGGCCAAGGACACCATGCTCCCTCCTGGTGCCGGTGCTGGTGCTGCTGGGGCAGTGCAGGCTGTTGACCTCTGGGCAGGGGGAAGAACGTGGTT
Organism: Marmota flaviventris; assembly: GCF_047511675.1. Taxonomy (NCBI): domain Eukaryota; kingdom Metazoa; phylum Chordata; class Mammalia; order Rodentia; family Sciuridae; genus Marmota; species Marmota flaviventris. The sequence continues at coordinate 7,925,291 of NC_092514.1, forward strand.
TCTGGCAAAGTCCATTCAGCTCTGGTTTCGTCTCTTCTGAGTTGTGTATCCTTGGGAATTTATCTCATCATGGAAAGTGGGACTAAATAAGACAGGGTATGTCAGTGATCCTCATGCGGATGGTTCTGTCCCCCAGGAGATGTCGGGTGATGCTTGAACACATTTTTGATTGTCAGGACTGGGACTACTGGTATCTAGTGGGTAGAGACCAGGGATGCTGTTCAACACCCTACAGTGCATAGAACAGCCCCCAAACAAAGAATTAATCATCCCAGATGCCCATAGGCGAGGCTGGGAAACATTGGTATGTGTGGACCCACGAAAAGATTTGGGCCTCCCCAGATCTGCCCTCCCTCTCCCCTTTCTTTTGGTCTACAATTTCTTCCCTGAGCATTCTTCCTGCTGAGGACCTTCTGTGAGTATTTGATGTTTCCTTGGTGGGTTCATTTCCCCTTCTCCACTGTGGTTAATTTAGACCCCATCTTTTCTCTCATCCCTTTTCTCTAGCTTTTAGCAGACGACAAACTTACAGCCAAAATGACATTCGACAAGAATTCACTCCATTTTCTGCTCCCAAACTCACGGACCTACCTCCCCTTTACCCCTAAGGCAGACACTGCTATTTCTAACCCAGAGCCACTCCTCTCCTCTTTGCTGTTGGAACCCGGGTTTTGTCTGGAAAATGGGCAGAAATGCTTTCATCTCAGGGAAGCAAGCTCAGCCTTGGTCTAAAGGTGACTGTTAATTCCAATTTTAAGTAAAGTCATGTATCAAGAAATCTGGACTGCTTCTGGAAAATATTTTTCTTTCTTCAAAGAGGGGAGTTTATGGAAAGAAACTGCCCTGTGCCCCACACATGTGTCCCAATTATGAATTGGTCACGTTAAGGATGTGATGCTTGGGGCTGCTGAAGTCATCTCGTGACTGTGAGGCAAAGATACACCAAATCATAGGGTTGCCGATTCTGTGCTCTGCCCAAAATAAACTACTTTAATATTGGCTGGAAAAAAAAAACCACTACCTCCTGACTTTTAAAATTTGAGTTCAAGTTACAATCCTGGGGCAGGACTGTTATGGGAGCCTGAGTGTCTAACACACACATAAAGTTCTTTCATTCCTAGTGAAATGCTGCCTGAATCCTCTCTAGCCAATGCTCCAGACAGGCTCCTCTACTATTGTTTTCTTCCTTTCTTCTCTATTTTTAAATCTTTTTCTTTCTATTGGTTTCTTCTTATGAGTATTAAGACATGCTGAAACCTCACCCATCTTCCAAAAAAAAAAAAATCCCAACCCCCCTCCCAACTGTGCTACACAGAACCCCTTCCAGGGATGTCCCTGCATTTCTCCTTAACTCTCCCAGTAAGTGACTGGTAGGCTTTGCCTGCACTTGCTGTCTCCTCTTCACCACCTCCTACCTGCTCCTTCATCAGGGCAACCTGGATTCCACTCCTACTGATGTACCAACTCTTGCCAAGGTCATCAAGACCTCCGCTTTGTCCCATCCAACACGAGCCTCTCAAATGATCTCATGGTAGCACCTGGCACAACTGATCTGCTCCACCCTGTTGAGAGCCTCTCTTCCTTTGGCTTCTGAAACACAGTCCCCTCTGTGGGGCTTCCTCCCACCTCCTTGGTTAGCTTCCAAAGCGTAGAACTGAGTTCCCTTCTTCTGCCATCTTGGAGGGTTCTCTGCCAGCTCTCCTCACCTTCCCTTGGCTCAACCCCGTGGGAAATCAGAACAGCCATTCATTGTGCATTTGTCTCCAACCTTCTGTCTCTAACCCAGAACTTTCCCAGTTTGGGATCCTTGCTCATCTATCTTTTGACGAGCTCCACTTGGTTTCTTCTTGGGAGCCTCTGTCTTGACACATTCAAACTGAATTCAACATATCTTCTTAAAACCTCTGTGTTTGTCAGCTTTTCATCACTGGGACCAAAATGCCTGGCAAGAACAACTTAGAGGAGGAAAAGTTTATTTTCTGTCATGATTTCAAAGGTTTAGCCCCCATGGTTGGCTGATTCCACTATTCTGGCCCAAGGTAGGGCAGAACATCATGGTGGAAGGGTGTGGTGAAAGGAGGCTGTCCCCCCACACCCTTCACGGTGGCTCAGAAGCAGAGAGAGAAAGGGGAAGGAGCCACAGGAGAGATGAACCTTTCCAGGGCACACCCCACTGACCCACCTCCTCCAGCCATGCCTACAGCTACTACCCAGTTAGTCCATTCAAACTAGGATGGACTGATTATTGTACAGCTCTCACAATCTCATCATTTCTCCTCCAAACATGCCTGCATTAACACAGGAGCTATGGGGGATGCCTCATATCCAAACTTTTTTTTTCAATATTGTTTTATTTATTTATTTTCACTACAATCCTTATTACACATATAGCTCATCACTGAGGTTTATGAACGAGGCTCTGTGTTCTGATCACTTCTCCCCTCACCCTCTCTGAGGGAATGCAGAACCTTCCTAGAACCTTCCCAGAATCTTCCTAGAACCCTGCATTCCCACCTCATCTACCTGAGCCCAGCCTGGGTGGCTTGGCTTGTCTCTAACAGCTGAGATGTCATCTGCCTCCAATGAGTCCCTCCTCACCTTCCCGAATTAGGAGCCGTTCCTGTGTCCCACCTCAGAGTTCTCAGCGCATGAAGTTCATGTCATTTCTTTATACATCTGTACCCCTAGTAAACCATCATCTCCATGAGGCAGCCTCCTGTCTGACTTTTTCTCCATTTGTAGATATTCATTGAATTCTTATGAAGTAACAAGGATAATGGGATGGTAGGACAATAGTGGGCATGTCCATGGTCCTCCATGGCACTAACAGATGGCCTCTCCCTCTGCCAGTGTCTGACACACTTCTCCTTTGCATTTCTCTCTCAGTGCCTTGTTGTGGGCTCATCATCTTCTAAGGTCCATGTGCATTTTCTGGCCACTTTCAAGTTTCATTTAACTCTCAGGATGATTGTGAGGTGGTGTTGTTATTTTCATTGTAGGGATAAAGTTCAGAGAAGTGAAGTAAGCTTTCAGAGGTCACACGGTTAAGTAGCAAAGTCAATATTTCAGTACTCTGTCCTTTAAGCCCTGTTTTGCTCCACCATAATAATCTTGCTTGAATGTTTTATAGAGTGATTTCTTTCACAATATTGTTCAGTTCATATAAATTCGCTGCTAACTAGAGTGTTGAGACACAAAGGAGGTCTCTTTCTAACTGGCAGTTTATCAGAATGTCATTGCTGGTAGGTTGATTGACAGATCCAACTCGAAGTGAATGCAGTTTCTGGGAGGGAGGGACAGGAAAGGGGACTCTTCTTTCGAGATGATTCCAAGAACCCATCCTTTCTTCTGCAGAGGGACAAGTTTTTTTTCCAAATTCAATCTCCTCTCTGGCACAAATAAATGCTAGTTCTTTTCCCTTTGCCCCTCAAGAACCTTTTTGAAATTCAAGAACCTTCTCAGGGACCTGGTTTACTGTAGTTTAGATGGCCTAGAAACCTAGCTCCCAACTTTGTTTCAGAACGTTTTGTCATGTTTGGGAGTTTCATAAATGAAGCCCTGGGGCTGTTGGATATGGCAAGGGGTTGCCCTGCCAGTGTCCTGGGGATCCTGAAGAAAGCTACCCTAGCACTTGGATTCCACAAGATACCATTGAGAAATTAAATACCACTCTGTCATCACTGTCACAAAAAAGGTCACTGTTTATTTCCCACTTAATATTCATTTGGCCATTTATTTATTCATCAAATATATAAACTTTTGTTAGTATACTATAGTTATACATAATAGTGAGGTTCATTCTGACAAAATCATACATGAATGGAATATAATTTACTGCATTTCAGTCCAAATATGTATTTTTGAAAGTCAATGGCAGGCTTTGCATGAATCATTGGGAATAACAGATCACAATGAGACAAGAACAATAACTGGAGGAATTCTAGAGATGGGGTGTAAGGAGAGGCTCTGTACAGGTAGTAGCAAGCTAGCTGAGACCTGGAAGATAATGAGCTGCTACCTGGTGACAGCAGGAGATCACTGTGGTGGGCTTGAAGAGGATGCGAGAGAACCAAGCCTTGGTCTCTGCCTTCCAGAAACTCAAAATTAAGTTACAAGAGAGACAACCTCCTATGACATGGTTAAGAAGCAATGCCAAGCAGTAGCTATTCAGTGTAAAATGGATGAAGTAGATTTTAAATGTCAAAGAATTCCTCTAAAGGCTCCAAATAAGAGTTGTATTCCCTAAGGATTTTCTTGGGAAAGTGAGTGTTCCATCATGAGAGGTATTCATGTGGGTCTGGAAGGCCATTTATGGATAAGGCTGGGCAGCCAGGGGAGGAGGCAGAATGTATAGTCACAAGGACAGTGTTTTCTAAGTTGATGATTATGTTCTAAAATTGCAATTGAACTTCAGTTGTGAAACTCCTCTCATGATTTTTGCCCATCTCAACTCCAACTCTGTTATCACTTACATGTTGTTTTAATTAAAAAGAGATTTTGTAAGGAAGGTAGTGCATATCTGCATTTGCAATATAATCTCATACATTTTTATATGAAAATAATGAGTGTAAAAGTATGCAATGGATGCCACCATTTGTAAAAAAGCATACATTTGCACTCATATTTGTTCATACATAAACATACATTCACACTTGTTCATACATAAACTTTTTTTGTTGTTGTTTTTGCTAGAAAGTATCAAGCTGCTAATACTGGTTGCCTCTGAGGTGGGATGCTGACAGACTGGGGCACATATTACTTTTTAAAAACAATAAAGATCATTTAAAAATCTGTGTCACTCACATGCCCATTTTGGAAGTTATAATGTATCCTAGACATTCATGGGATGAAGCTTTTGAGTAATAACCCCTGCCTTTGCTGTATTTTCTAAAATCTCTATAGGGAACATTTATGTGACTTTGAATTTAAGATAGTGTTAAATGACAGACGCTATTGGATATGGGGATAAAGAAGAAAAGTGTAAGAGATAGGAGGAGGCAGCCAGACCAACATGTCCACTTAAAGAGTGGAGACGGGAACGTAAGGAGGCCCCGGGGAGGGCAGACACCTGGGGTTTGTGATGCAGAGGACAGTTGGCCTGATGGGAAATTTTTGGACCAGAGATGGAGTCTGAAACTGACAGAGATTCTTCCAGTAGATTAATGTGAGTCGTAGATTAATGTGAATTGCTTCCCTTTGCATGTATGTCTGAGGGCTGGAGGACTAGATTAGGGCTTTGCAGAAGAGGTAGTCCTGGAGCATGAGAGCAGGTAGCACCCGAGCAAAAGGAATGGGGAAGCCAGAGGAGGCTGAGGACAAAGAACCGAGGTGAAGACAGCATGGTAGACAGGTGCCAAGCAGTTACGAAGATCACTGGTTGCCCAGTCCCTGGAGGCACTTTCCCTTTTGCAATTGTACATGCAACCTGAATGCCCAGACATGGAGTCTCTGGTCAGGACCCAGGAGTGATGCTGGGTGGGTTGAGGGGAGGCAGATTCTGACAGCAGAACACCCAGAGGTGAGAGTTGAGGATGGGCAGGAAGGATGTTGGGGCCTAGGGGAGGTTTTGCATTGGAGGAGGCTAGGTCCCAGGAGCTGTTGGGGGCAGGTGGTCACCCTGGGATATTTTGGTTTGGGTAATGGTGTGTGGGTTTGTCTTCCTGACCATGGAGTATGACCTCGGTATGGCTGCAGACCAGCATCTAGCAAAGGAAGTCCACCTGTTATCTGTTTACCACTTGCCCATCCTCATCCTAGGGATGGCAGTTGTGCCTGCTCTAGGAAGTCCTGGCTGGGGTGGAGGTGGGACTGGTTAACCTCCACAGGATCCCAGCATGTGAAATCAGCAGAGACCCTGGGGGTGGTGGGGACAGGGGGCTGAGAAAAGCCCTCCCTGGATCAGATGAGGTACAGGGAGAGCTGGGGCAGACAACAAAAAATAGAGTGAAAGAGATCTGTGGCAGGTAGGGTCACCTCTAAGAACTGATTCATTGAATCCTTGCAGGAGGCCTTTAAAGGGAAGGGTTTCAGGCAGCAGAGAGGAAGGAACAGTCATGTTTCCCCTTAGAAATCTTAAAGCTGAGCTTCTAAGAACTTTCCTTTCCGTGGTTCTGACAACCTAACACAACTTCTCTGTTCTAGAACTCATCCGAGACAGGTGTTTCTCCTTTCAGATGAGGCAAGAACAAGACACACTCTCCTTTTCCCTAATGTCCCTTAGAAGAAAATGACATTTGCCTATACAGTTCTATTTTTTTTCCTTTTTTTTTTTTTAATTATAAAAAGCTTCTAGCAGCTGATTTATCATATAGGGAACAAATTGTGTCTTTGAGACCCACTAGGTAATTACTTGAGTTAGCACTGCAGATATCTACGCAGGGGCCAGCAGTCAATTTTGACTCAGAATAGATAATACACGGACTGCTATTAAGTTTAATGTAGATTAATGTGAGTTGCTTCCCTTTGCACGTATGTATGCAGGTACCAATAATTAAGATTAATTTCCACTAGATAGAATGGCCTTCATTGTGCACAGTGCCAGAAAATGCTTCTTTAATAGCTGTTAATTGGATATATTTGCTTTGATGGTGAAATCCTGATTAGTCTTGTTACCCTGAAAACTCCCCTCCTTACTCTCCCCGCCCGCCCCCCACCCAGTCTTGAGGGAAAAGATTGACAGTGGCAGAATCAGAACTTGAAAGGTGGTGACCCTTTCACACTCTCCTGTCCAAACCCATGTCATGCATTCCATTTCTGAGTGAATCAGCCATAGAAGCTTCTACCTGAGGGCCTACTATGTGCCAGGTGCTTTATTTTCATGTTCATTATATTTTTTCAATATTGGGAATGGAACCCAGGGCCTCGCACATGATAGGCAAGTGCTTTATCACTGAGCTTCACCCCCCAGTCCTTGTTTTGTTTTATTATAAGATGGGGTCTCACTAATTTGTCCAGGCTGGTCTCAAACTTGTAATTCTCCTGCCTCAGATTCCCAAGTAGCTGGGATTATAGGTGTGTGCCACCATGCCTGGTTCCTGTTCATTGTCAACAGCAATACTGTGAGATGGGAATTACTACGCTGTTCACAGAAATGAGGAAACTGAGGTTCAGCAAAAGTTAAGGCATTTGCCCAAGGCTACAAACTAGAAATCGACCGAACAGGAATTCTAGACCAGAGATTTGTTGAATAAACACATAAGGATTTTCAGAATTGTCAGGATGGGCTAGTATCTTATCAGCTCGGTTCTTATCCATTTTACTCTCTTTCTGCTGCTCTGAGCCACAGCTGAAGCACCAGCTCCTTTACCTTCTCTGGGTCTATCTACGCTGGTATTTGCTCCCCTCCCCACACTGAATGGTTCAATTAGACAGAAAATGGAAACCTGCATTTGGTCAGGAGCACTAGTTAAAAGTCTGGTTATTTTCTCAACAGTTTCAAAAGGCTGGTTTATGGAACAAAATGGTATGACAAATAGCTCTAGACAGATTTTTTACTTCTCCCTAGAAGTCATACCCATTCCCCCTATAGTAGGAATGGCCTTTCTCATATTTCTGTTTTCAGTGTTGTACAGGTTGAACATCTTTTTAACCAAAAATGCTTGGGACTAGAAGTGTTTTGACTTTCAGATTATTATTATGATGATGTTTAGATTTTGGAATATTTGCATGTACATAATAAGATACCTTGGGAATGGGAACCAAGTCTAAACATAGAATTCTTTTATGTTTCAGATTCACCTTCCACACATAACCTGAAGGTCATTTTATACAACATTTTTAGTGCATCCGTGTTTTGACTGCACACTGTCACATGAAGTCCGGTGTAGAACTTTCCACTTGTGCCATCATGTTGATGCTCAAAAAGTTTCATATTTAGCCTGGGCATAGTGGCACACCCTGTAATCCCACTGGCTTTAGAAGCTGAGACTGGAGGATTGCAAGTTCTAGGCCAGTCTCATCAACTAAGTAAGGCTGTAAGCAACTTAGCAAGGTCCTGTCACGAAATAAAAAATAAAAAGGGCTAGGGATGTGGCTCAATGGTTAAACACCTCGGGGTTCAATCTCTAGCACTCCTCCCCTCGCCCCCCCAAAAAAAAGTTTCATATTTTCAAGCATTTCAGATTTTTTATTTTCTAATTAGAGATGCTCAACCTCTATAAGTACTCTTATAAAAAAGCAAAAACTATGTTAACAGGAACCCACAACCAGCTTTGATTGCCTAAGTTCAGTGGTGAAGAGTGAAGTTGAGGGCATCACACAAGGAGGGAAGGCCCTAAGATGATCTTTGCCTCTCCCAATTTTGTCCAGGTTGGTGGAGTCTTTAGAAGACCTGAGGTGTGCTTTGAGGTATCCAGTGGTTGCTGGTTGATCTTGTGTGGCTTCACGGAAGGACTGTGTGATCTGCTGCTTGGGAAAGCTGATTTGAAATCTTGCTTCTGTCATGGATGAGGTGTGTGACCTTTTCAGTTTACTGAACCACTCTGAACACAGTTTCCTTTCCTCCAGTGTCACCTAATTCACAGGAGCTTTCTTCTACTTTTAGAGGAAATGAATAGTTTGTGATAAGTATTGCATTTAATGCAGGATGTTTGGTGAGTATAATTTCCCTTTCCATTTCTGGGGACTGTGACCTGTTGATGGGTTTAAGGGCAAGCAACAATTTTCAAACATTTTTCCCCTCTAAGGGAGCTAAATTTTCACTGACACCACTGGAGAGGGAAAAAAATCCTCTCCAGATCTGTTTTGGGGACTTCCTTCAAATCCTTCTTCATCTGTATAATTAGAAAGTTGGACTCAGGCTTCAGGGTGCCCTTCATCTCTGAAGGGCAGTGTGTCATTGCATGGGTCTATCTTGCACATTAGAGCCCTTTTAGCCTGACTTACCCTGTCCACTAATTACCCACAGCACCCTCAGTCATTTCAACAGCTCACCCACACATTGCTGCATGCCCCAGAAATGCTTGCCCTCACCACGGTTGATAGCCACTGGCACCCTGCAGCCCTTTCCTGGGAGTGAGGGTACCATGAGTCAGTCAGGCTTGCTCTCCCAGCAACAGCTTCTGATGGGCTGAAGGGGCTGCCCATGAGCAAGGCCCTGCTGCAGAGCAGACAGCCCCCTGCCCCTCGTGCAGTCTTCAAGGACCGGTCTGGACACCCTCCTTCCCTCCTCACCATTGGGCCGCCAGTTTCAGCATGGCTTCCAAGTCCTGTCCTGGCACATACTGGCCAAGGAGCATATGGACAGGCAGAGAATAAATGCCCAGATCTCTACTTGATGCTCCATTCTCACGTGTCTCTGAGTTGAATGAGGAGATCTAAGCATTTGTGCATTTATGTGGTCACGTCCTACAGGCTAACTGGCCCCTTCCATGAGAAGGTTAATATTGATGCTTAGATAACAGGACATGATTTAGGGAGTAAGTCATTTAGATGTAATTAATAGCTATAAAGGGTTCTAATCAATCCTAGATTCTCCTTCCAGAACTCTGTATGTAAGTCCCATTATAGTTGTAAGATGAATATATTAAAAAAAAAAAAAAAATATATATATATATATATATATATATATATATATATATATATATATTTATTTATTTTCCTGATAAAAATATTAAGGTCAGGTGTTTAGTAATTCTGGCTGTGGGGTCCCATTGGGGTTTGACACCTTTTTGTGTCACTTATTAGCTGTGTGCTGTTATGTGAATTGCTAAGCATCTCACAGCCTCAGTTTCTCATCTGAAAATTGGGGAAAGGGAACGTGTCTTATGTAACATGATCTAATCGAATTATGTCACAAGCATGTGCAGATATGGCATAATGAACTCCACTGTTAGGTATCATTATAAGGCACAAATTTAAAAGCCTGTCTTATGGAAGATTTTTATGAGAATTAAATGGAGTAATGTCACAAAACAGTCGACGTGTGGCACGTGGTAGGTGTGGAAGTAAAAGTCTTATTATCAGGAAGAAGAATGGTGTCAGAAGTAAAAATCTTCAGCCCCAGGAGCAGGCTTTAATTATAGCAAGAAGGGCTGAAGCGAGCTCTGAAACATATCTTGAAGGTAGCTATTGTTTTACTTTGGGACAAAGTAAAACAGTGTCTGAAATTCCAGGAAATCTTCAGTAAGATATGACCTGTTCCATCAGAAATAGTTCTGCTTAAGGGGCTGGAGGTAGCCCAGTGACAAAGCATTTGCCTGGCATTGTGGAGCCCTGGGTTCAATCCCCAGCACTACAAAAGAAGGTAAAGAAGGAAGGAACAAAGGAACAAAGGAAGGAAGGAACGAATGAAGGAAGGGTGGGTTCTATTTAGGCCTGACCAGAGAAAGAGAGAGATTAGGGTAGCAGTTTCCAAACCTCAGGTTGTATGCAACTGATTTGTCATGATGGAATGGCTGCAAGCTCACCTGCCATCGCATCTCTGAGGGTTCAGACCTGTGCCAGGCATGTGGGCATGTCTTGGCCCACCTGGCCTTAACTAAGTATGGCTTTAGTCCCTCCTGGTCAAGGATGCCCTTGGGCAAAGTTGAGCCCGAATAGACATTCAAAGATCCGTGCAGAGATCTTTCTTCCTAAAAAGCCACACTTATAAGAAAGAAACTTGTATGTGTCTAATTCAGATACTGAATTCAGAGGTCTGCACACACATTTACAATACATTACACCAGCCAGGAGTGGGACTTGGAGAAGTGGGTCCTGAGTGTGGCCTGCAGGATGAAATTTAGTGTCACATGAGTAGTCACAGAACTGAGCGATCAGGCAAAGTGAGCTTCAGCAGACACCTGGAATGACCTGGGCAGATTATGAAAGCTCCGTTGGTGTGGATTTCTTAGATGTGCCCAGATTACAATCATCTGATTACAATCACACACTCCAATGTTTTAGAGTGTGTGAATAGTGGGGACAGCTGAGAGGTGCTGGTGTGCCCTGAGACGCTGGCTTGCATGTTATCTTGCCCCATGGGCCTTACACCATATCCAGGGCATGGGTGAAGGCAGCAGCAGCCTTGGGGGGCAATGCTGCTTTTAGGATGGGGTTTACTTCATTCTGTTATCAATGACACTGTTCACATTTTGGGATGGAAGGATAGAGGCCTGGAAGGACAGGGAGACAAGTGGAAATGGACAGCAAGAATAGAGAAGGAAAAGAAAGCACAAAAATAGTCACATGGAGACAAAGAAAGCCCAAGGAGCAGTGAGGACCACAAGGAAGTTCACAAAAGAGAAAGAGCAAAAACTAAAGAAAAACTCTTCATTATGCTCTGTGTGAGGTGGCATGTGCTCAACGCTAACATGCAAAGACGTGCATAAAGCCACCGTGGAACCAGTTGCAGACCTCTTGGATCCTAGACCCGCAATCAAAATGCTTTAAGAAGGAGGCTTTAACACAAATGAAAAGGAACATTTCTTTTCATTCTATTCAATTATTATACGGACCATGAGCTGGTTATGGATTGGAATTATTACTGGGACCAATAGGTGGAATTTACATGGAGGCAGACTTAGTAGGAAGTCTGTCATTAAGAGATGGTCCAGTGAGGAGGCAGCCTCAGACCCTGTGGTTCTTGAGACCCTGTGGTTCAAAGTGGCCTGTCAGGCAGGTGGAGACGGTGATTCCTACACTGGGTCAGCGACCAGCCAAGGACCTCTCAATTCTCTTGGTAATCCCTAAATTTTATATTTCTGCAATCTAGAAGGATTTGAATAAACTCTTACATAGCAAATCCCATTACAGGTTTTTATTGGAGACTGAAATAAGGTATAATACACCCACGTACTTGGGAAAAGGTTGGGGAGGAAAGATGGAAGAAGAAAGGGTTAAAGGGCATCATCCTGTGTTCTGCTTGGACCTGTGCTGAAGTTTACCTTTTTTAAATTCTCACAATTACCTTGTGAGATAAACAATTAGCATCAACCTTACAGTTGAGGAAATAGATGCTCAGAAAGGTTAAGTGACTTGTTTGAGGTAACACAATAACACAGATGGATTTTTTTTTTAACCTAGTTTTTAAAAGCCTAGTCCATGCAATACCCCGCCTGAGGACCTTAAACTAACATTTCCCTGGATGTTGGGTCCAACATGGCTCTGGGCCAGATGGCTTTGAGACCAAAGTGCTGCTCTCTACCTTATGTTACATTGTTATCCAAAGGATAAGACCAGTGGGCAGGATTGCTTGATGGTTAGTGAATCCAAGTTGGAAGTAAGAATGTACTGGCTATGTTGCTCTTCTGTTCAACTGCAAAATGAGCACAAACTCTCCCCATCATTCCCTCAACAAATATATCACCAAGAATCCAAAAATCATCATTAAGTAGTACTCTATTACTTAGCACCTTTTGGTAGAATATTTTGACCTGGAAATCAGAAAATAAGATTCTCGTTCTAGGGCCAGTTTTAATTTTTTTTTTTCTGAGCTTTGGTGATTTTATTTTAAAAGGAAAGAAAATAAGGATAAGTAAAATTATCGTAAATACCTTTCAAGTTATATACATTTATTATGTACATATCTATACATATATGCATATACCATTGCACTAAAATGTAAATCAATATCTTCTTATCTACACTAACATTAGCAACACTGATATAATTAGCCAATAATCCAAACCAGAAAATAGTTTAAAATCCATTGCTTGGTGGGAGTATATTATTTAGTGATCTTCCCATAGATAAACTTAAAATCACAATAAAGTGTTATTTTATTTCTTAGAATATTCTGATGGGTTGGTGCTTGTTGGAGATCTAGGAATAAGGAAGGAAATTCACTTGAGTTGAAATAAATGATCTGCAGAGTGCTGTCTGTGGTTCATGTGGGGGCCAGGTTGGGTCCCGACTCCCATTTCCAAGCTAGAGTAATCATAGGTGAGTGACTCATCTCCTCTGATCCTTAGTTTCCTCGCAGGGTAAAGTGGGACGACAGCACCATCCTATAGGACTGTTGAGGGTGAGAACGTTTCACACATGGCACCTGACACAAGTTGGTACTCCACAGATGTCGCTGCATCATTATGCAGTTCCTTCAGGTAGATCCAGCTCCTGCCCTTGCCAGCGTGTTCGGTGTCCCCTCTCTTGATTCAGCATGCTGGACAGGAGTACAAAGAGGTATTTGACAATCCTCTGTGTGAGGGACAAGGTCATCTTCACTGTAGAAATCAAAGTCTAAAATCTCTGAAATGCAGCCTTTGCAAAAGCCATTCCCATTTGCTCTCGACCATGCCCAGGGGGGTTCAGGGGATTTCCCCCCTGCATTTGTCACCAAGTTTCACGTTCCTCTGCTGCAGCAGCTAAGCTTCCTGGAGCGCCCCGCGCGCAGGCCAGCTCTCCAGCCAGGAGGGGGTTAAAACCAACATTTGCAGATAAAGAGGTAAACATATTTACATTCCTCTCTTCACACTTTATGCATATGTCATGCAGTGAATAGTTTTAGAGGTCTGTTTGTACTATCTCTCCAGAATTTTTACAGTCTGGAGGACACAAAATCTCTATAAAGTGACTTATTGAAATAGAAGCAGATTGGTAAAACCGTTTCCCTCTTATGAACTGTGAAGAATGATCCTCTAAATGAAATCAGGAAGGAACTGGACAGAATCTTGTTTAATGGTCTGACAAAATGAATCACAACGATTCCAGACATCCATCACTGCTAAAAGGGGACCACAAATGATCTGTGAACCACTATATATTGATTACCCATGTAGTACAAGTGTCGGATTTAATGTTCACACACCATAGAGAGGCGGCAGGGACAGATGGTGCCTTAACTCTTCTTTGATAGATTTTAATGGTGAAATATTGATTTCTATCTGGCCAAGGCCTTCTGCTAGGGGCCAAAGTCATTTGTTGGGGGTTGCCGGACACCCAGTTGGCCCGGCGTAATCAATCATTTTTGGCAAGGCAGGTGAAAATCCAGAGAGAAGCACCTTGGAACCCAAACTGGAGCGTGATGTGTCTGAGTCCAGCCACCTAGAGAAAGAGAGAGAGAGAGAGAGAGAGAGAGAGAGAGAGAGGGAGAGAGGACTCTTGGAGACTGTGCTTGTAAGGAATTATTAATGATAAGACATGTTTACTGAGGAGTCACAGCGAATCAGAGCTGACATGAAATAGTCCAGGAGCTTCGTGGAGAAAATGAGCCTCTTGCTAAGAGGGACTATATTTTATTTAAACATCCTTCTAAGGCTGAGAACTCAGGTAATCTGTTGTGTTACAAGCCACTGGCTGTTCTTGCCATCCAGAGAGATAACAGTGAGGCGCTAATAGGAACACATCAATCACAATCAGGCTGCAATTCCAGTAGTGTCTCGTCCTCCCAGCTCCTCTTTAAGCTCCTTAATAATGATGATAACATAGTTCGGGGGCTGCTGAGAGGGGCTCTCCCCTCTGAGGGTCATATTCATAAAGTGAATAGCTTGCCAAGTCAGCATCCAGGGAAACGGGCTCCATGCTGGGAGACCTGTGTGCAAGACAGAGAGGGAGCGCCCTGGACCAGCAGGGAGGGTTGGAATCCAACAGGAGAATTTTCTGTCATCTGTTGGTCGCTGGGTTCTGTGATGTCACTTCTGCCTCCTTCCTAAGAATGCTGTGGGCATGTATGTAATGTGTAATTATCAAGTAGCAAGGTTCATTTTCCTGCGCAGATTATAAAATGGTTTTGAAGGCAGTTCCCAAATGGAGCCCTCCCAGTGTCTGGAGTGATGGCTAACCTCATGGGAATGTGTGTGTGGCTTCCCAGGAGGACTCCAGAGGTGGATATGTCATGCAGATGGGGAAGGGGCGCAGGGTCCTTTTGATCTCTGCAGCCTCATGTCAGACCCTAACCTTTCACCTTTAGGGTTAAACATCCACTTGCCTGTTTGACTTCTCTGTAGGCTATGGACTACTTGAGGGTGGCTGTTGTGTTTAATTGTCATATCCCCATCACATGGCCTGGGGACTCACAAGATGCCCCATATATTGAATAGGACTCAATACACAAGTGCAGGCTGATACACTTATTTATTGAATTGCACTTATTGTACTTAGGTATTGAAGCTGATCATACTGTTGTGAGTGTTCGTACAGAAATATGTGTGTTCTATGCTTGTTTAAATGTGTACATTCGTCAGGAATGCACTGACCTTATAAAGACCTGTAGCACACTTTATATTTCTTTGTGTGATTTACTTATTATGAGACTGCTCTGATTTGAATCTCAGCTCTACTGCTTAGTAGATGATGACTTGGGCAAGTTGCTTCTGTTCTTTGTGCCTCAGTTATCTCATCTGTAAAATAGGGATAATGACAGCACCAATGTTTTCAGGATTAAATGAGTTTGTAAATTTGAACTGTTTATAAGATTACCTTGCCTGCATAAGTATAAATGTTCTACATTATATATTTTTGTTAAATCATATTTTCTGCCATGACATTATATTCAAAATCTTCACCTAAATGAATGAAAAAAATGCACTGAAGCATTGTTTTTATGGCTGATATTAGGAATCCTAACAAATATATCCCTTCTTGCTTGAGATATAGTAAGCTGCACTTTGAGCAGTGTTTATTTTGGTGGTAGTTTGGTGAGGAGGCAGATATTTCGATTCATGTAGATTTTTGTACTCTCTCCTGATTTCATACTCAGGCCTCAGTGAGTCTGTATTTGCCCGAACCTATTTATCTCCCAAAACCTGTGCACAGGAGTGTGTGTGTCTTGAGCAAACAAGGGCACATGTTTGTGCTCACACACAGAGATGCTGCAGGGCAGGATGAGCCCAGCTTTGTGGACTGCACAGCTGTGCACCCTTCCCCCAGATGTGGGCGGGCGGGCAGCAGATTCCGCTTAGATTATCTTGCTTACCTAATGATTTTTGCTTCACTGCCGTGCTGGATTGTGTTCACCAGGACTGCAGGCTATTAAAATGTCAAGGCACATTGAATTGTTGTTATCCAGGAAAGAGACCTTTCCAATCAACCCGTGTTCTGGGGGTTGCATAAACTCCAAGAAGGTGATTGGAGAAAGGCTTTATGGCTTTTTTACATAGATGAGGGTGAGCAGAGAGATTGGGAGAGGGCACCAAGGTTGGGGTGGGGAAATGGCTGGGGGTTTATGGCAGCTGGAGTGCTGTAATTAAAATACCATCTTTTCAAACAGGTATCGGTGGTTCCTTGCCTTTGCATTTATGGGTGACTGCACCATGGCCTTACTATGTGGTTTAAAGAAAGGCGAGGGGGAGGAAACTCACAGAGGCCAGTGGAGGCCAGGACAGAGGGCTGCAGTGTTGAGGGGCTCTGGGTGGGGTACAGGGAGCAACATCTTAAGGCAGAGAGACACAGGAGTTAAATTTCCGGTTGGCAGGAAGGGCTAGAGACAAAAACAAAGATTTCCTTGACCCTGTGCCTGTCTGGGTTCTGCGGAGAGCCACCCTTTCCCCCTCAGTGGACATTTCAAGGTGACAATGCTGAGCCAAGGGCCGCTGTGTTACCAAGGGGCGCCTTTAGCCTGGCCCCTCCTGTGCCAGCTGGGACAGTCTGGAGACCTTCTTTTCATGTCCTTAAGTCTCATTTTGGCAAGGATTTATTTTCCTTGGGGAGAGGGAAGAGCAGGGTAAAGGACGTTCTCATGAAGCATCCAGCCATCAGGGCCGCTGAGGCGCCAACCAGAAACTCAAACCTCCCTAGATTGACTTTTCCTCTTTGTTCATCATCTGACAAATATTTGGCTTTCCTCGGCCACGTCTGTTTCATTTTTGCTTCAGAGAGATGGCTTTGTTTCTGCTTCCTACGGCCCTGCGAGGCGCTCCAGGATCCCTCCCCCTGCCCTCCAGCATCACTAGCTGCGCGAGCTTGGTGGCCACGGGGGGCTGCTCCTAGCTTTCGCCTTTGTCAGTGTCATCAGCTGTAGTTTTGCACACACACAAGTGCGCATGCGCTCACTCCCTTGCCCCACCTCCATCAAGACCCCTCTCCCCGCCCCCAGCCATTCTCAAGTTCCTCATGGGGTCCCAGGCTTCCCCTGTCCACCTCCCCATTTTATTTCCTGGTTCCCGCACAGCCCATTCTTCCCACTTAAAGCAAATCTCCAGGGCTCGTTTCCCGTTTGCTTTGTCTCTCTGCAGCTGCAGAGTTATTTCTGTAAGACTCCCCCAGACTTCCCTAGCCTTGCGATCCTCCTTCTTGACAGGGAATGGCTTTGGGGACATTGCCCTTGGATTGTTTCTGGTCCCCCAAACCTACTGAGTTCCATTTCCAACATCTTTTATCCAAAGACTATTTTCTGCCCCGCCCCCAGCATGCAGTTTGCTGCTCTTAAGCTTTGGAGGAGGTGAGATGCTCCCTCAGGTCCCGTCCCTAGTGGGAAGAGGAACCTCTCGTTTGAGTTTCTAGAGCTCGCTGCGCACTGTCGCTCGACTCCCTCTCTTATAGCTTTATCATACTTTATTGGAGGTGCCTGTTTACTGGTTTTGGACAAAATAACAATCAACAAGTATTAATCCACAAGTATTTATTGTGCATCTACTATATTAAATGTTACCAGTTGTTAAGTGTTGGGGATATAATGGGGAGAAAAACAGACCCGATTCCCCTCATGGCCTATAAAAGACTTTCTGGGTCAGGAACTATATTGTATTTATTTCCGTAACCTGGAACATATAGACACTCAATAAATTTCAAATATATGGATGAAAGAATAAATCCTCTCTCACCCTCTTGAGCGACTCCATCATTTTCTGTGTGCTGCTTCGTTATGCTAAAACACAAGCTCAATATGATGAGCTTGATGGAAGATTTACTTTCTCAAATTTTTATGCAGTATTTTCATAATTGCCTCTGGGTCTTCAAAGCTACATTGTGTGGTGATTTCGGCCCAGTTCTAGCACTCAGTTCGCTGCTCTTTTGGAAGCTTTGGGGAGGTGAGATGCTCCCTCAGGTCTCCTCCCCAGTGAGATGAGGAACCTCACATTTGAGTTTCCAAATTTCTCATTTGAAATACCTTTAAATTAAAACTCAGCAAGTACAATGTCAAAGGTCAAATGGTGCATTGAAGCCCAGGCCAGGCCTCAGCATTAGGCCTCAGCAGTGCTGGCACATGGCCACCCAAATGACACATAGGCCTGCATGCCCTGTCCCCTGTACCTGCTGTGCTCCTCACCCCCCACCCATCCCCAACCAGAATCTGAGGGAAATTTTAAATGGAGAAAAGGCTGGTGCTTGGTTTCCATCTAATTCTCTAGATTCGTCCTAGACCCTCCCTGGCACTGCTTAAAAGGGAGAGTGATTTAATGGATATTAAGATATGATTTCCTTTTTTAGCTATCCCTTAGCCCCTACCCCTGCCCCCAATTATCTGTATGAAGCATGGTAGGCTCGATTCTATCTTAATTGGATTTTCTGAGTATTGTCAGTAACTTGGAGCTGAGTGTGCTTGCCTATCACCTGGGCCAGTTCAGTTTTATGATTAGATTTGTTTAATTAACCTAACTGGGAGGCCCTGAATACCTGGGCAGAGAGAGCGAGAAATGTTCTTTGGACTCTGCTAATGGCAGCTTTGGTTCCAAGCCAGTAACTTAACCTCGACCAGAGCAGGCACTTGAAATTCTCACTGTCTGGGTGAGGCCAGGGCTTCTGGGCCCTGGGATGGGTAGGGTTGGGGTCAGGGTGCTTCTGCCTTGAACCAATAGCCTCTGCAGGAGAGTTCAATAGGAGCATCAGAGGGACTGATTCACCAGTTGTAAAGGACAGCTCTGCCTGTCCTGGGGTGCACTGGAGATACCCTGGGCTGCGATATAAAACAGCTGGGTCTTTTGAGTTGCATTTCTCTAAGTTTCTTATTTGTAAAATGGGAATAATAAAGATCACTTTACAAGGTGGGTACAAGGTTCAGTGAGACAAAATCCATTAAGGGACCATCTCAAAGGGTACACTTTCACAGTGTACCCAAACCCCAGCTGTCTATTTTTTATGTAAGTGCACGTGCACATGCATACACACACACACACACACACACACACACAGGCTGCATTCCAAATGTGCTCCTCTTTAATGTTTCACTTCAATCTCATCTTTTTTTTTTTTATTTATTTAAATCTTCTTTAATTTTCGGCCTCCTCCTGGATTTCCTTTGCTCTTGTTCCTTGTGTCTAATTCTGTCTTTTCCTTTGGCTCTACTTCCTGATGCTTCTCATGAACATTTCTCATTTGGACCCTGCCCCTAAGGAGCCCTGGGACATTGGCAGGTGTTTTCCTCCCTCCCCAGGAGCACTTGTCTTTGCTGTGTTGTCCTGTTCTGCAGTCATTCAATTCCCTTTGTGCCCCTGCATCAAACTCTGAGCCCCTTGATGTGGGACTGTGGCTTAGTGAGCTAGCACATAGGGGACACTTGCTAAAGGATGGTTGGTGGAAGGAGAAAGGACCCTTTGATGATTGGAGGTCAGCCTTATGAACTCCAGAGAAACACAAGGTCACCATTAACCTCTATGTACCTTTATTTAGAAGAGACACCTGCTTGCTTCCACCAGGGGGGGCGTGGCTTGCAAACCTCACTTGCCTCTTTGTCTGGGGCCCTGATCTGAGTCACATTGTCCTTTGAAGTGGACTGGGCTTCTACTTTTAAAAAAGTCCCTGCCATCAGCCTGCTCCATGGAGTTTCAGTGGAGAGTGGTAGCTACCACCCAGTGTCCCCTCCTCCACCCATACACATGCAGCCATTTGACAGAAGCCACCACCTTGTGCCTGGAAGCGGCCTCCACTGGGCAATCTTTCTGTTTTAATATTTCCCTTGAGATGATTGTGGATCAAGGGGGGCATCTCTGTAGATGTTCTTAAATACCCACTTGACATGTGTCGGGGCACTATGCAGTGCTTCTTGTTCCCCAAATCTACATGAAGTAGACAGAGCTTCCCATTTCACAGGTATGGAAATTGAGGTTCAAAGAAGAGAAGTTGAAAGAAGTTAAGAGTTGGTGGAAGACTGTTTTGTACTCTGTGGTCTCCTCTTCTCTAGGAATGAAGGCCACTTTCTGTGGTGGGGGTGGGGTGAAGCTTTTAGGAAATGATTGGATCAAGAGAACTCTAACTTCATTGGTGGATTAATCCATTTGAAGGATTAATGACTGAATGAATTGGGAGGTAGGACAGAGATGGAGGAAGCTGGTCACTGGGGGAATGTCCTGGTCCCTTCTCCCCATTGCTGCCTCCATGTTTTTCCTGGCTACCACAAGCTGAGAAGCTTTTCTCCCTCATACCCTTCCGCCTTGATGTTTCTGCGTTGGACCCAGCTGGCCATGAACTAAATTCTCTGAAACCATGAAACAGGATAAATATTTCCTCCTCCAAATTGTTTTTGTCAGGTATTTTAGTCACAGTGTAGAAAAGGTGATGCACACAGGAGGGAAGGAGCATCTCTGCATGGGTGGGAGACAGGATTTGAGGGACTGACTGGTTATATCTTTGGCCAGAACCTGGGCCATATCAAAACCACATGGACATTTCCCTGTCAGAGAACAACAAAAGAGTATATTGAAAATTTGGAGTTCCACACACATGTAGAGACAAATATAGCTTGTGGGAATATGAAACACTTTTGTCACTTTTTAGAAGTGGGGAGGCACAAAAGGTCATATTTTCATCTCTTCAGATTTCCAATAATAAAATAAAGTTTTGGTTTCTGTTTTTTTCTGTCTCCTGATTTTTTTTTTTTCACTGAGTCTTAGTGCTCTCAAGTTACTAATTTTTCCATAATTTCCTGGAATTTTGGTCTCTCTCCTCATGGAGGACTGGTATTTGCCTCAGCCTAAGGCTGAGTGCTATCAGTTTGCCAGCACAAGTGACTTCTCAGATAACACACACTCTTCCAGTAGGAATGGCAGATCTGTAGGGACAAGCTGAGGGGAAGAGAGCATCATTCCACAAATCTATGCAGAAAACACAAGACTCAAGTTCAAAACACTGTCCTGTGCCGGGCGGGTGGCATACGCCTGTAATCCTAGCGGCTCAGGAGGCTGAGGCAGGAGGATTGCGAGTTCAAAGCCAGCCTCAGCAATTTAGCAAGTCACTAAGTAACTCAGTGAGACCCTGTCTCTAAATAACATACAAAATAGAGTTGGAGACGTGGCTCAGTGGTTAAGTGCCTCTGAGTTCCATCCCTGGTACCAAAAACAAAAAAACAAAAACAAAACAAAAAAAAACACCCTGTCCTGACACTTAAGAAGCAACTCCTGCCTCTCTGTGCCTTGAATTTTGCATCTGTAAAATGGCGGTAAGTGTAAGAACATCACGGGGCTACTTGAGGAGCAAATGAAATCACACAGATGAAGAGCGTGGAATGGTCTGACCCATACTGGACTTTCTACACAAGTTTATTACAGTTCTCCTCAGTCCTTCTAGTCACTTGTCTCCTCATTTTGTCTGCTCCTGGGTGACACTTGCTTGATTTTGCTCCATGAAGCTGCTACTCATTCTATGCTCAGTTATGGGGGATGTTTTCCTCTCTGTTACGAGCAGAATTCAAGTTTCTTTGCATCTTTCCCACTCATGTGGGCATCCTGGGTGTTGTATGCACATGTCTGTGAGCTGGTGCTTCGAGGTGGCCGAGGCTCACTGCGAATGGAGACTCTAGTGGACCTTTCTTTGTAATTCCATGCCAGATGACTTGATGTGATTATTGTTTAAGTACACATAATCACTGTGAACATTTGACAAGTAGGAGTTTTGTTTACTAGTTATAAGCAGTGAAGCCAAATCTCAGCTCTGCCTCTGATGAATCACTCACTCAGCCTCTCTGAGCCTTAGTGTTTTCACTGGTGTAATGGGGGTGATGGCAACTCTCCCAGGGTTGGTTACTGCATTACATGAAACCATGGAAATAAAGAATCAACCCTGTGTCTGGTACAGACCATGCCCCGATAAGCTACAACTACTAATATTTCTGGTTGTCATTTTTAAAAATTCTTAATGTTACATAAAAGACACCTATCTTTCTATCTAGTCAAATATTACCGGTTTTCATTATAATCTCCTAAGACATGCTGCAAAAAAACAACAGCTCCAACACTGAGTAAAAGTCATGTTGCAACCATTTTAAGAAGCATTATCTCCTGAGTGAGTTCTGGAACATATACATTTAACTGTTCCCTTCACCCTTCACCCTTAAAAGAATGCCAGTCAACATTTGGAATTTTTTTATCTGCACTTGGCAGTGCAAACAACATAGTCTAATATGTTAATATTGGTAAATATTTTATTAGTCTTTAAAAGTGAAATTATACATATAACAATGATTTGTATTCTTAGAATGAGGTCTCTATTATTCTTTGTGTGTGTGTGTGTGCATGTGTTTGTGTGTATGTAAAATAATACATCAGTGAAGTTCTTGTCGGTTCATTCCACACATATTTGTTGGGTCACAGAGCATAGGAAGGAAGACTCAGTAGGTCCCTGCCCTTAAAGAAGTCCCAGTTTGGTGGGGAGAGCAGCCTGGGTCAGTACACCTATGTGGGGTACAGTCAGTACAGAGGGCAGCAAGGAGGCAGAAAGGAGGCCTTCCGTCAGGCTTGGGGAGCAGCAGGGAAGGAAGGTGTGCTTGGGGGAGGCTGCATGGAGCCACAGAGATACCCAGACCATTCTACAGAGGAGGAAGAAGCGCACGGGAGCATCGGGGAATAGTGGGTACAGTAATCCCCCATCCAAGGTTTCGCTTTCCAAGTTTCAGTTACCTGAAGCTAAAGGAGTTCTCAAAATACTAAATGGAAAATTCAAGGAAGACTTGAGCTTTCATCAGGACAGCAGTAACAGCCTAACACTCTGTCGTGAGGCCTATGTCACTCCCCTCGCTGCATCTCACCATGCAGGGCTTGTGTCACCTCACAGGCTCACAAGAGGAAGAAGCTGAGTGCAGTCGGGAAAGATACTTTGGGAGAGGGAGGCCATATTTACATAACTTTTACTATAGTACATTGCTAACAATTGTTCGATTCTATTATTAGTTATTATTAATCTCTTACTGTGCCTAATTTATACATTAAACTATGTATAGAAAACAGAGGGTGTTATATAGGGGTCAGTACCATTTGTGGTTTCTGGCTTCTATTGGAAGTCTAGGAATGTATCCCCCATGGATGATGGGGCACTGGCACAGAATGATAGAAGAGTGAAGGTGGGTGAAACAGAACAAGATGGGCTGAGGTCCTGATTTCCCTGGGGAGAGTCAGGCTGAGAGACATGGACAGGATCCCAAGAGTTTCAGGTGGGGAGAAGGGTTCAGTATTACTGTTGCATTAAAGGGAAAGTGGAGGGTGGGTGTGGGTGAGGGGGTTCTGCTGAGCAGGGGGTAGTCAGATGACTGCTTCCTAAGGGGTGGTCCAGGGGCCAGTAGAAATGCAGAGTTATTACCCCTACTCTAGCCTAACTGAAACAGAATCTGCTTTTTAACAAGGTCCCCAGGAGATTTGTGCCACACTGTATTGGAGACTCAAGGAAAACTTGGGATTGGATGAGGACGGGGTAGTGGCATCGGAGATGAATCTGTTCTGAGTCTCTGGTTCACAGAAAGTGAAATGACCCAGGAAGGAGTAATGGATAGATTTTTTAGCAAGTTCTTTGTAGAAGCTTCTGTGTGAATGTGCCATCAGATATGTAAATTAATCAGCTGGCCAGTGTTTTATAGGAAGTTCCAAAATGTGCTAAAAGAGAATGTGAAAGACAGTTACTTATGCAGGACTGTGCTCCAAAAGGTTGCCACTTAAAAACTGTACAAAGTTTTTAGACCATTTTAGTGGGTTTTTTTTTCTAGTTGTTCTAACAGCCTTAGGTGTTTGCAGTATGCTTGGGGGTCGGAGGCAGGCTATGGATGAATAAAAGATATTGAACTAGTGAGTGGCTGCCTGAGGTAGGGGCCTCCCTTTTAGAACATCTCTGTTCATTCAGACAATCATATATCAAGTGTTATGTCAGGCACTGGGAATATGGAGTTGGACCAGACAGAGTGTAAACATTGCCACAAACTGCAGATGTTTGAATGGCAGAGAAGGTGAATGTGATGTATGCAGCAAGGATGAGCACTCAGACCTGTCCAGCCTCACGCAGCAGTAGCCCTTAGTGCTAAAGCTGGTTATGAGTCAACACACCCAGATTCCAAACTCTTCCACCTGGAGCACCTCCACAGTCCCATAAATCCCTTTGTGCTTCTGCTTCTACATTAGCAAAATGACAGGGTGCGGGGAGAACTTCTCAGGGTCTTTATCAGGATTAAAGGAGCATGTATATGTGAAATGCTCAGGATAAAGTAGCAATCATATTATTACTGTTGTTGTTCTGTTAAACTGTTTTTATACTTGTAAGATGCACAGAAACAATGAAAAACATTCTGAACTCTCTAGAACTTTCCTTTTTTGTTGGAGAGAGAAGACACACTTGCGGAAGATGGATCACCAGCAATTTAAGCCAAAAGCTAGCTCCAGTCCTGTACATGGGACAGGCTAGAGGCATGGAGCAGCATTGAGGGGGTGCTCACCATGGGCTGAAATAGCCAGGAGAGATGCTGTTGAGGCAGGCACATGAGTGAGAGGGTATAAGTGTCCCATAGTCACACTAGAAGAAGAATGCAATAGGGGAACTCTACAGACTTAAGGAGAAAAGTATCTATGGCAGCCATTTGACCCAAGGTGGTCCTTCTGCACATGGGGAGCAGGTCAAGAGTATAGTTTGTGTTCAAGATCACCCAGCCAGTTAGGGGCTGTGCTGGGACAGAAACCCTGTCTTTTGGCCCCCACACGAGTGTTCTTCCACATTAGCAATAATAAAAATCACAGCATGTCTACATGCAAAAAAATGCATCTATACACATACCTTACACCCTTCACAAACATTGATTCAGAATGGATCACAGACCCAAATGAAAACCATAAAACTCCCAGAAGACAACATAAGAGAAAATCTGAATGGTTATGGGTTTGGTGATGAGGTTTTAGATCCAACATTAAAGGCATAACCAATGAAGGAAAGACATGATAAACTGGACTTCATTTAATTTAAACATTTATGCAAAAAACAGTGTCAAGACAATGAAGCGATAAGCTATAGCAGGTAGAAAATACTTGCAAAGAACATATCTAACAAATAATTGTTATCTAAAATATGCAAAGAACACTTAAAATTCAACTATAAGAGCATGAACAACCTATTTTTAAAATGGTCTAAAAACCTTAATAGACGTTTCACCAGAGAAGATATTCAGTTGGAAAATAAGCACATGAGAAGATGCTCCACAACTTGTCACTGGGGAAATGCAAGTTAAAATGATAAGATACTAGTATACTCTTATACAAATAATAAGGATCCAGAACACAGACAACCCCAAGTGCTGACAAGGATGTGTAGCAATATTTCATCTGTTGCTAGCAAAATGGCACAGCCACTTTGGAAGACAGTTTGGTGATTCCTTACAAAACTGAATACATTCTTATGACCCAGCAATCATGTTAACTTGGCATGTACCCAAAGGAGCTGAGAACTCATGTCCAAGTGAACACCTGCACGTGGAGACATACAGAAGCTTTATTCATAATTGCCAAAATTTGGAAGCAGCCAGGAAATCCTTCAGTAGGTGAAAAGATAAATAAACTGCAGTAAAATGGAATGTGATTCAGTGTTAAAGAGAAACTAGCTATTAAGCCATGGAAAGACACAGAGGAAGCTCAAATGCATATCAACAAATGAAAGAAGGGAATCTGAAAATGCTGTATACTGCATCGTTTCAAGTGTGTAACACTCTGGGAAAGGCAAAACTGTGGAGAGAGTGCAAAGGTTGTCAGGGGTTGGGAGCTGGAGAGCTGAGCAGGGAGAACACAGAGGCCAGTGAAACTGTTCTGCATGATATTATAATAGCAGATTTATGTCCTTACACATTTCCAAAACCCATAGAATGTACAGCACCAGGAGTGAACCCTAATATTAACCATGGTCTCTAGGTGATAATGATGTGTCAATGTAGGTTCATTAATTATAACAAATGTACCACTCTGGGGGTGGATGTTAATAATAAGGGAGGCTATGCATGGATAAGGGTAGGGACTATCAATTTTGCTGTGAATCTAAAATGTTCTTTATCAAGTCTGTTTTTTACTTTCGATTTTTAAATTTTTTAAATTTATTTTTTTTTTGCAGTGCTGGGGATTGAACCAATGGCCTAGCACTTGCTAGGCAAGCACTCTACCACTGAGCCACCTAGTTCTTATCTGTTTTTGATAAAACACATGCAGCCTGGCAGTTGCTTATTAGCTCTTGGGGCTGGTATGTTGCCAGGTGGATTGCAGCAAGTTACATGGAATGGAGCCTTGGGTTCTGATTCTGGTAAGGGATAGAATTTAAACTCTGCCCCAAATAAACTGAGTATACTGTTTTTAAAATAGTTCCTGTTGCCTCTCTCCTTCTCTTCCCTTCCTCCTGATCTCTACGCAAGATCACATGCTAAGTATTGAAAACATAGAGCTAAGTGAGACATATAGTTTCTGTCCTTAAAAAGTGGAAAAGATATTTCAGTAAAAGAAATCAATTCATTTGATTGGCAGTGACAGTCTTCATGCTATATGGAGAGATCTGATGTTCATGGGAGATCCTGTGGGAAGACATCTGGTGATTGATTAGCAATGTCTATCAGGAGTGCAGGAAGAGAAGAGTGTTAGGGAAAAAGAAGTAAACCAATATGTGTTATATTTAGGATTAGGTTTGCGACAAGTAACTGAGACTCTAAGTAATAGTTTTATTTTCTCTCCCTTAAAAGTCCAGAGGTGTATAGCCTAGAAGTTCCTCTATGCAAAGTCCTCAGGGATCCACTTTGTTTTTCTATTTACTTCTCACCATTCCTCAAATTTGTCCTTATTCTCACAGTCCAGTACGATGGCAACCACAACCATATGTTCCAACAGAAATCTGGACGAAGACCTGAAAAGGAAAGGGACAAAAGGCATATACCAGCTGTTCTTAAAAGAAAGGACCCACACTCAACAGCATGTCTACTTATATCCCATTGGCCAGAACCAAGTCACATGGCCACACTCAGCTGCAAAGGAACCTGGGAAATGTAGTCTTTATCCTGAGTGGTTATGCAAACTGCTAAAATTGAATTATTTATAGAAGGGGGTGATGAAACTTTGAGGGTCAACCCCAACTTATGGATCCCTTTGCACTGTGATTAGCTCAATGATGAATCCTTCCCTCTTTCTATTCACTACATGCATTGAGTGAGAATGGCATAACTTTCATTATTAGTTTTCATTTCAGTGTGATTGCCACCAGTTCATGTCACTCTGGCACTGTTTTCTAAAATTATCACCTGGGAGAACTTCTGGTAGGAGGAATTCCTTTTGTTGCATTCTCACAAAGGAGTAGGTGAATGTTTTGATGAGGTTTGGGTTTCTTTTTCCTAGACTGACCAGGACACAATCAAAGACCATTTGGTGACCTACATGACCACCTTTGTCACCAGGGGGATGGCTACAAGGGGAGTATAACCCAGACCTATCACATTGCAGGGGTTGCTGATCCCAACCTACAGTTTTTTCCAAGAAGACAGATATGCTTAAATGATAACCATGCCTCCTTATTTTGCATTCTGGGGTATGAAGGCAGATGGCAGCAGCAATATTTGTTCAATGAGTTGTATTGCCAGGTAATAAGTAAGACATACATGTGGAAATGTCCGCACTGTGGGAATATGTACCTTGCTTCTGATCTCATGGAATTTCATGTAGCTGGAAAGAGAGAAAACACATAATTATTCTAATAATCATATAATTACAAAAATAGATTTATTTACTCTTAATAGCCAAGTTGGCATTTTCCATACCTGCTTCCTTCTCACCCACCACATCTGACCAGAAACCAGGACCTGAGCTTCTTTCTTGAAAATGTCTCATACATTATTTCCTTTACCTCTTACTCTTGCTGGCCCCTTATGACCTCCTATGACAACTGGATCTTGTGGCCCTTGAGAGTGTGAACCCTTGAGCTAGGCATGCTGCACCAACTCTAAACACTACTACTTACTCCTTTATAATGTGGAGTGACAACAGACAGATTTGTTAGAACTTCTGTAACACAAAATCTGGTGCCACAAACTGAGTGGCTTAAATACCTAAATGCATTGTCTTACCATTCTGGAGGTTATAAGTCCAACATCAAAATGTGGGTAGGGTGGTTCCTAGGGGCCCAGGAGTGAGAATGTGCTCTCAGACCTCTCCCCTAGCTTCTGGTGGTTTTCTGGTGATCTTTGTCATTCCTTGAATTGCCGTCCACATTCATCTTCACATCGGCTTCTCCTGTGTGCATGCCTACATCCAAATTTCCACTTTTATAAGAACTCAGTCATATTGGCCTAGGAACCTTCTCTACTTGCATATTACCTTACCTTGATTACATCTGCAGAAACTCTATTTCCAAACAAGCTCACATTCTAAGATACCGGAGGTTAAGACTTCAACATGTGAATTTTGTGGAACATAACATCCCATAACACTGGTCATGTACCCTTGTAAGTGCAAATGTACTGTATATATAGGACACTTAAAAGAGAGCTTGCATGCAGGAAGTGCCAGTAAAGGTTCGGAACTATTATTTTTTAATGTGTGACTTTCCTCTAACTGGTCCTTCAGCTCTGATCTCTGCCCTCCAATCCAGCTGGAATGATAGCTCCTTCTTGCATATAGACAGATTGCATGAGGTGCCTGCTCAAACCACAAGCTTTGCTGTGCCATCCAAGCTTGTCCATCATCTCATACAAATTTATCCAGGTCTTTTCCATATTTCATTACATTATATAGAGAGTTATCAGATAATCCGCTTGACCTGTGTCTGACTGTGAATGCTAACAGCATGCCCAGCAAGATTTTTAGGGTGATTTAATCTATTCTCTGCTCTGAGTCTGTTCTCATTCATTTCTGAAGTTCCTGTGTCTACAACAGTCCTAGACTTCCATCAGATTTTGTGCGGTGCTGACTAGTGGTCCATGTGGGAGGGGGTGTTGCATTTCTTTCTACCTAGACATTCTCTGGGAGGGGCAGTTACACGAGGTCAGGTCAGACTATCTGCCCTGTAGGGCTTCACTCTTTCTGTTATACTGTACTTCTGCTTCTGGTCTGGCAATTTGACCCTCATCACACCAACCTCCACTCCTGGGCTCCTTCCTCAGCTTTGGACTCAGCTACTTTCTATCCTGTCTCTTCCCAGAATCATCTTCTCCTTCTGCTGAAGTCTGAAGTTTAATGGCTAGGGAGGAAGTTAGCTGCCCGGAACAGCTGGTGTCTAAAAGAAGGGGAAAACCCTCATCTAACAGGAATGTGGAGCTCCATGGTGGAGGGCCGGAGGTCAGGAGGGGGGCTTCTGCCCTTGGTGCTCCTTACCTTTTTAAATGCCTGTCTCATTAGCCCTGCCCCTTTCTCCTCTCAGGAACTTCTCAAGGTTATGCTCCCTGGCCTGTACATAAGTGTGCTCTTAAGAAAGAGGACATTAGGGCAGGGGATATAGCTCAGTTGGTAGAGTGCTTGTCTCAAATGTATAAGGCCCTGGGTTCACACAAAAAAAGGCTGGGAGAAAGAGGACATTTTCAGTTCCTTTTCCCTCAACCCTCAATGCCAATAGAGGTCACAGGATTTCACTTTCTCAGCCTGGTCTCTGATCAGGGTCTGGATGGCTTTTCCACTATGGAAGTATCTGATGGGGGAAGTCTACAGTGCAGGCAGAAGGGGATCTGCACTGTTCAGCCAGAAAGCTCTGGAGAGAGTTCTTCTATTCTTCCAGCACACTTTGGCACCTGCCTTATGACTTCTAATTTGGAGATTTATCACCTTTCCTAGCAAACCAGAAATGATCCTCTGAAGGTCACTGGTAGCTATTTGGAATTGTAAAGGGGAAGATGATGTTGTCTCCATCCTGTTAGCATATCCATGAGGATGATGGGCTGAACAGACAGGAGAAACATGACTGAAATGCAGGAACATACATGCCACCTGCATGTACATTGGCACAGGCCTGCCAGGGCAGGGGAAGGACCTACTGGAAGGCAGCAGTTTGTCTTGATGGAGGATCCTGGGAAGGCTGTCTGGAGGAGGAGGCAGAGAAGCAGACCATAGCTGGGGGAAGAGAAGGGTCAGGAGAAGTCCTGGCAGGAAAAAGCTGAAGTGTTGGAGCTCCACATCTCAGTGGGAAACCAGGTTTTGAAATGGGGAGAAGCCCACACTGAAAATAGATGAGAAAGATGCTTATATTTGAACTTCCTTTCATCTGCCTTCCCAGGAAATCCTGCCTATGTAACCCTCCACTAGCCCATTTGGAAATCAGTGCAAGTGGAAAGTGTGCTGAGCCTGCAAACACATAAGTTGGCCAGCAGATGGCGCCTCTGTGTGACTGGAAAAGGCACGGCCCAAGGCTTGGTCAGTCCTGCACCAAATAAATTTTTGATTCCTCTGGTGCCTGCAGGAGGGCATCCTTGTGCAGGGCATAATCCAATAGACACTAGGTTTGTCTACATCCCTGAGACCCTGCCTCATGGACCCTCTTCCCCTTTTCTGAATACCACAGCACCCTTCACAGCTCTAAGTCTTTTTCTTCTGCCCTGAGTTCCTGTCTCCTTTTTGCAAATTTCAACTCACCTCTCTAGATCACTCCATACAT
Organism: Marmota flaviventris; assembly: GCF_047511675.1. Taxonomy (NCBI): domain Eukaryota; kingdom Metazoa; phylum Chordata; class Mammalia; order Rodentia; family Sciuridae; genus Marmota; species Marmota flaviventris. The sequence goes on from NC_092514.1 coordinate 7,955,927, forward strand.
CCTGCCACTTATGATCCTGTTGAACTTTCTGTGGCCAAGTAGGAGATCTGTTCTCTGAGTTCCCGTGTCACTATGGCACTGGGCACTCCTTATCCACCAATATACTCCAGCCCAGCCCTGGCCAGGCAGGGGGGACTCACCCAGCAAAAACCTTCCTGAAGTTTGCTGAGTGAGTGGGTGAAATGGACCATACGCTTTAGTGCCTCTTCATGTTCCTCCTCTCTTTTTGTATTCACCGACACTAAGAGAGGGGAGCACCACTAATGTCATTGTGTAGACAAGAAATGGGTGACTGCAAAAGTGACTGACCTGCTGAAGGTCAATTTATTTCTGAAGTATCATCCTTCATAGGAAATCTGCCCTCCCTTTCATAACAAGCTCCTGTCAAATCTTCTGGCTCCTGCTGCTTGGAGAGGCTCTGAACTTTCCTGCCCCTCACCTATGTCCACACGGTGCCCTCTACCTGAATGCACCTCCCACATCTCGCACACTACACCAGCTAAAGAGCCAGCTCCAATGCCATCTACTCCATGGGGACATTCCCAGCTCTGGGACCTGGAGATCTTTAAGGCGCCTGTTAGTACTTGTGCTGCCTGTTGATCAGGAGAAGTAGGAAGGGTGAGGATGTGTCTGTATTTCAGAGAGCTGGAAGCCCTGAGTTCTGGGCTTTGTGGTGTTCCCTGGACCACATGGATAGTACATGAGATGCAGTGAGGTGCACTACATAGGAATTCTGGGTGCAGATTGCTTATGTAAGTAGTTATGCTCACTTGTTATTTCACTTATTTTAAGTAGGTATTCACCAATATTTGCCCACTTTTATCCAAAAAGGATTAAGGCAATTGATCTCATTTTGAAGTAGTTCAACCAGTGACTCTCAGACTCTTTTATCCAAAGCACTTAGCAGCAAACACATTTTACATTTTGATCCTGTTTATATATTTTCCCCTTAAACTAAACTTTTCCAAAGCAGTATCTTAATAATGTATAACTACTGATATTTTCTATTCAATGCCATCTTGCTTTCAAAATGCTGGTTGTGACCTCCTGAATTTATTTAAAAACAATGAGTGTAGGCTGTAAGTTTGAAAATCTCTAATTGAAACCAAGAGGCAGGATTTTGAGAAAGCATTGGAAAATGAGTTAACTTTGGATAGGTGTGGAATATAGAGGGTGGTGGCTGCTTGGTGAGGAGGTGCTGGATCTGGAGAGAAGAATTTTTTTTAAAGGGAGAATTCTATTTTTTTCTCTTTCCACATTTTTTTTTAATTGGTGCATTATAGTTGCAAATAATGATGCTATTTGTTGTCACATATTTGTACATGCACACAATATAACAATATCCTCAGCACCTCTCCTCCCACCCTTAATCCCTTTGTTCTACCGATCTTCCTTTGATTTTCATGAAATATTCCCCCTATCTTTCTTTTCCTTTTTACTCTCTAGCTTCCACATATGGAAGAATACAGATGATCCTTGACCTTCTGACTTTGGATTCTTTTGCTTAACATAATTGTATCTAGTTCCATCCATTTTCCTGAAAGTGACATAATTTTATTTTTCTTTATGACTGAATAAAACTCCATTGTATATACATACCACATTTTCTTTATCCATTCATCCATTGATGGACACCTAGGCTGGTTCCATAGTTTATATGGAAGAGTGAATTGTGCTGCTATAAAAATGGCTATGCATATCGCCATGGTATGATGTGGATTCAGGTTCTTTTCCCTCCTGTGAACACGAGCAGTGATGTGGACAAATGCCCTGGCATATTTCTACCTTCTTTTCTGAACCCCATCTGCTACCAGGACCATCCTGCTATCTTCTAGGATCCCCCAAGTGGTGACTGACAATAACTCACCCCCCTATTATCTCATATCTATGTCACTCCTCCCAATATCCCTGTCTTCTCACCCAAGACTGTAAAAGGGAGATCAGTGTTCTGTCCATTCTTACAGCCTCAGGACCTTCGGAGAGCCTGGCCTGAAGCACTCCATGGACACTGGTGGGTGAATGAATGAATAGGTGCCTATAGCCAGGGTTCTGCTAAGTGGGGTGTTGCCAGCTCAAAAACCTTCAAGCAGGTGATTCCGTGAAGCAGGCCATATGGGGGACAGTACAAATCGCATCCACAAAACCTCTTGGAAGCTAGTGTCTGTGCGTATTACTTTCTTGTTGCTGCTGTAAAAAATCACCACAAACTTAATGGTTGTAAAATAGCAGAAAATTGTTCTCTTATGGCTCTGGAGGCCATATGTCTGAACTGAGCCTATGGAGCTGAAAACAAGGTGTCAGCAGTGCAGGCTCCTTCTCTCAGCTCCAGGGGAGGCTCCATTTTTTTCCCTCTCCAATTGTCTGGTGGCTGCCACTGGTTTGGGACTTGTGGCCACATCACTCCAATCTCTGTTGAGGATACTCTGCCTTCTCCACTTTCAGGCAAAATCTTATTTTCCCCTCTGTGGTTACAATGAGTGCTTTTTGAAAAATTATGCAATATCACAGACTGGGTAAATTGTAAAGAAAAGAGATTTATTTGGGCTCATGGTTCTAGTTCCAGGTCAAGGGGCCACATTTATTGGTAGTTTTTTTTTACTGGCAAGGTCTCCAGGTGGTACAGGGCATCTCAGGGCGAGAGAGAGGGAGCTTACAAGATACCTGGTCAAAACAGCTTTTGTAGCACTCTCAACATGACCCATTGTTTGAGTTTTGGAAAGGGGACAGATGTTTGATTCAAACCATAGTAGGACCCATCCAGATTACCCAGGACCATCTCCCCATCTCAATATCCTTCATCATACCTTCAAAGTCCTTTTAGTCATATAAGGTAAACTTCACAGGTTCTGAGAGCAGGACCAGGATGCTTTGGGGAATCATTATTTAGTCAACCACACCATGACTAGTGGAGTGAGAGGGAGGGTTGAAATCAGAAGAAGCTGAGCTTCTGGTCTTCCTTCTCATCGTGGACACGGGGAGGTGAACACTGGAGAGGGGAAGGGACCTGCCCATGGTCATTCACTCATTAGGAGGGGGGCCGAGAGGATTGCCTTCCTTCTGCCACACCTGCAGCTGCTGTTTCTTGGAGGTAGCCTGGGGCTCTGCTGCAGTCTTCTGCAATGTGCTCTCAAGGGTGGTATCTAAAGCGCCAGACAAAGGTTCAGCACTCGTAGTTTTCACCCTAGAACTCGGATACATTGTCAGTTATTTCCGGACTTTTGGAGCTGAACTGATACATGAAAAGCTGATGTCACCTTCCACGGAGATGAAGCTTCCTTAAGGTCTCAAGGATTTTCAAAGCCTCCGTGAGCTGTCAAGGGCACCTTAAAATAACTGTATATACTCCCTCTCCCTTAATCTCATCAATTATTCATGTCATACTTTCCATTTGAACCATTCATCTCCTAAGTATTCCATACATTATTTTTTTCCTGGTTGTAATCATACAGTTCAACAAATCCAAAGAAGGTTACGGTCCTGATGTTGGGAGGGCCCCAATTCTTTCAGTTCTGCATAGGGAGGGATTAGGAGGTTTAACATTTTTCCTTCTAGATTAAACCAGGGTGAGAAAATAAAGAAGAGCTACCTTAGGAGAAAGCACCAGGGAAGTCCATCAGTGTCACATGGGACACTCAGCCCAAGGTGTGCCTGGGTATTTTGTAAGGGGGCATGTCCTCCCTAATGGTGTCTTTGAACATGACCTAATAACGTACTGTACACTTAGAAAATGGACAGGATTTGGCTGATTTCTGTAGACATATTGGGGGGGGGATATGGATATACATGATAGGTAGACAAGATTCCTTGTTCATGTATACCTCTATACAAATACAGACATATGTATGCACATATGTGTATGAGTCTATGTGTGTGCATGTGTGTGCATGTGTGTTTCTGTATAATCTTGCCAGAGTAATGCATTACATAACTTTAATCTCTGTACAAACTAGAATTTAGTGAAACTGGTTTTCCAATACTCAAAGAAGAGAGATGCCAGCAGGAAGAGTCCACTCTAATATTAGGGAAATGGGGACTTGTCCTTGGTTTCCTCATGATTTTCTATTTTTATGCCCATCAACTGACAAGACAGATGCAGGCTGGATGTATGTCCTGGAAGATGTCTGGATGAGGAAGGGGACATGCTCACCAAGAGTTATGGATTTTAAACAGGTGTCTAGGCCCCTGCTGAAGAGTCACCCAGAAGAGGACCTAAAATGTCTGGCCTCCAGCTTCATGGATCAATTATATCCTTGTGTTGAATGCATGCTTTGGTTGAAATTTTCCTATTCTCTAGGTTTTTGTTTTATATTTTATAGTAGTCAAATTTGGGGGGGTTCCATACCATAAAAGGCTAAATAAATGTCTACAGGAACCAGCAACATTATGACTACATCTCCATGAGGAAAACAGCAAAGACAGCTGTGATGGCTGGGCTCTGGGGCGTGGAGCATGCTCATTAATGCTAACAGAGAGCACCACCCAGCTCCAGCCAATTGTGGACATTTGTGAACGTGGATTCAATATTTCTAGATTATTCCATTTTTCCAACAGAATCTGGGAAATACCAGTCTTAATACAGTGAAACCATCCACGATGCATTAGGTCCACAGGCCATGAACTTGAGACCTTTCATGCCTAGAGCTACTCCCTAACTAACCAGGTGGCCAGTTCTGTATATGAAATAATCTAGTGCACTGAGGAGTCTGACTATTTTGTGTTGGATTCTCTTTCTCTCCCTCCCATCAAAAGACTATTTTGTTCTAAAGATTTTACATTTTCTTTCTTTAGTGCTATACTCTGAAATGGTGATTTGGAATAATAAATTCAAATAAAATTAGAGTTAACTCATATTACTCCGCAATTAACTTGGTCTAATTAACAAATATTAATCGACTGCTGAATGGGTGGCAGAGTCCCAAAGAACAGTTGAACACCCTTCTGTATTCTCCAGAGTTAGTACTGCCCTCATATTCAATAAGCTCTGTCTTGGCCCCTGCCTAGCCACTGTAGTAGAGACGTCATGTACACTAGGAGGTCCCAGGGATCCTGTTAAAATAAGCTAGTTCTTATTTGGGGGGTCTAAGGTAGGACCTGAGATTCTGCATTTTTTCCCAAGCTTCCATAATGTTGTGGGCTACATTTTCAGTAGCAGGACTTGGAGACCCTGCTTTGGCTTGCTTCTTACTGTGCCCTTCCCAAGGGGTGAAGTATCTTTGGGGGTCAAAGGGTAGCACCCACATGAAGGCCATGTCCCCACATTCTCAGCTACATTCTGGGTCCTGAGACACTGAGATTCCTTTCATGAATGGCTCCAAGCCCTCATTCAGGACCTGCATATGCCTCTTGTGTGGAACATCCTCCAAGGGTAGACTGTGCCTCCTAGGTGTTCAACCCTAACATTGGCTGAGGCACACATGGGGAAGTGCAGAGGGAGCTTGACCTGAGGCTTGAGGTGTCCACATCCTTATGCACATGATCCATCAATCTGTGGACCACGCCCTGCAGATGATCACCTGCTGTATACCCACTGCACACACCAATGGAGAACAACCTACCAGTCAGAGCAGGGCCAGAGAGAAAACTACAATTGCTCAGAAGTCATCCCAAATCACTCAAGATCATTAACTCAGGAACAGTGTCATTCCTTTTCTTCTGGCAACATTGTGAGGAAGTCTCCTCTTGAGTTCCTCTTAGCTTTACTACTGGTCACTGAGTTTGGACAAGACAGTTACCCTTTTTAAGATTCCAAGTCTTTAAGCAAAAAATAGTTGGATTGTCAATCATGTCAAAGTCCCTCCTAGAACTAAAAGACAGTGAATCTGAATTCTCCCTTGAAATCCAGGGCACTTCTTTTTTAGCTTCACTTATTCACATCAAAATTTCACTGGTTAGAGTTGTAAACATTTCTCGTAACATGCATCCATTCCTGGGTGGAAAGAGGGTCACAGATGCATGGGACAGTCATCCTAGTGCAACCAATGACCAGGGATCTGATCTTTTGAAAACACAGATTCTGATTTAGGAGTTCTGGGGTGGTGCCTGAGATTCTGTATTTAGAACAAACTCCCAGGTGATACCATGCTGCTGGACTGGGGGCATAGTTTTGATAGCAGGGTTTCTGCAGTGTCAATAAGGTTAGTCACATTCCTTCCTTCTGAAGATCTGGGATTAGTCCAGGAGGGATTCTTTTTTTTAAGGCAGAGAATAGAATTAATGGATAGCAGAAGCAGAGTACACAAAAATGTACTGCTTGTGAAATACTGTAATCAGTGGGCCATTACTAGTCACAAGAGGGAGCAGTGTGGACTGTGGAAAAGTGAAGAGAATGGGCTTCATTAAAGAGGGAGGGCACTACCCAGCTCTAGCCTTCTGGTGCCATGAAGCAATATGACTCCACACAGCAAAATTTTCCAGCTTTTTACGAGAACCTAGACACTGGTTTCTATGAAATCTTTTGATTTTTAAATGATGTTAATTAAGTTGTGTAAACTAACTGAGCAACTAAAAACCAACAACTTAACTAACACCAGGATAGCCAAACAAAACACTAATAAAGACCAAATGACTTATGAGTAATCACATGTAGGAAAGGGAAAGAAGTCTTGCTTTGCCCCTGGGCGTGTGGAGGGGACACCAGGCAAAAAGATGAGTGAGAAGAAAAGGGCATGGGAGAACTAAGAAGTTCAACGTGGCCTTTTCCAAAGATGTTTCCTACTGAATCCAAGTCTCCTTCTTGGACATGATGCTGAATTCCTCCCTCTGGGGGTGGAGGAAGGAGGAGATGAAGAAGAAGAGGCTCAGGGCAGAATCTAGATCATGGGTGATGGGCAGGGAGGGGATCCAGGCCTTCTGTACCCACTCATGGCCCTGCTATCCAACAGCCCTGGAGGATCCTCTCTGTGCCCACCTGCTAAACTGGCTCCTGTGCTCTGAGGGGGCACTCTGTGGGTGGCCTGTGGTATGGTAAGCGTCCAGAGGGCTCCCTGAGGGAAAGTTGGACAGAATGAGTCAGAGACTTCAACAAGTCCAAACTGATTTTGTAACAACTGACATCTAATTAAGGCACAGAGGAAAACCAAATCCTGGAAGGTCAAGTTTCAGTGCCTTTTTAAACTTCACCTCTAGATTATTGTGAACACATGTGAGAAGCGACTTGTAAGCTACACCACACCAGAATTTCAGTGATTGTTGGGAGGTAGCAGAAAGGCAGCAAGATGAGTAAGCCTGTTGGCTCTCAATAGTTTTGTAAACAGTGAGGTGACTTCACCTCTCCAGAGTTATCTCCCCACCTTACAACAGGCTCTATAAAGCCTACTTCTTATGGGGAGGAGTTAATGAGATAGTCCATGTAAAACATCCATGTTTCATCTAATATATAATAGCTGCTGATCAATAAATGGTAGTTAATATTCCAGATGTTATTTCTAATATATTCAAGGGCCTCAAAATTTATTTTAGACACTTAAATGCTTTATAAAACCATCCCAGTAATTTTCATATCAAAAAATCAGAAGACATTAATAAATAAAAAAAAACAAGAGTCAGCTATGATTCCCACATCTCGAGATCAACCACTGATACCACTGTCCTAGACTTTCATAGACATAGTCTACTCATAAAAATATAATAACAGTGTTTTGCACCTTGCTTTTGAATTGACTCAGCAACATATTTTGAGAAAATTTCCACATCAACAATTATATTTTTACATCATTTAAAAGGAATGTAGAGCTCTTCCATTTCTGGGAAGATGAAGTAAGATAAAATTTTCTTTAGTCCTTCCCCTAAGTACAATTAAAAACATTAAACAGTATACATTATATATAGGATGATTGGATGGAGACAGACCTCAGGACCCAAAGATAGCTCAATGATAATTTTCCTGTTTTCTTTCTTTGTGTTGTTGTTTGTTTGTTTACCTTACACATTCTAATATTCCCGCAGAAGAAGCTGGTACCCTGAAAATACCAATGGGCACAGACTAAAAACAAAACAAAACAAAACATAAAAACCCTCAAAGCTCAGTAGGCTGAGGCAGGAGAATTGAGAGTTCAAAGCCAGCCTTAGCCACTTCTTGAGACTCTAAGCAACTTAGTGAGACCTTGTTTCTAAATCAAATATATAAAGGGGCTGGGGATGTGGCTCAGAGATTAAGCACCTGTGGGTTCAATCCCGACAGATAAATAAAGACTGCTCTTTCTACCAAAAGATGAGTAAAGATAAAGCCCACCAAAATAGAAAAAATTAAGGCAATAACAACTACACCCCAGCCAAACACCAGAGCAAAAACTATGGCCCATCCATCCACCCCTGGACTCTCACCCTCACCAGCCTGCATGAGGGGCTCCAGCATCACACACTAGCATGATGCCACAGAAGACCATGAAGGGAGCCAGGACCTTTATATCTAGCAGCTGGTAAAAAGTGCAAAGAACAGAAGATATGAAGAAGAACCAAACAAAAATTCTAGAAATTAAAAAAAAAAATACAATAACCCCAATTAAAAGCTGAGTGTATGGGCTCAACGGCAGAATGCAGAGGATGGAAGATTGGCCAAATCTGAGCAGTATTAAGAAACAGATTGAAAAAAAAAACTGAATCTCACCTCAGAGACTTTGGATGATGACAGAAGATCTGTTTAGATCCCTGGAATCCCAAAAAGAGAGGAGAAAAAGGGTGGGGCTGAAGAAATAATGGATGAAAACTCCCCATTTGGGGCTTGACACATAGACCAACAGTTTCAAGATGAATGAAGTCCAAGAAATCTACATGGCGTCATGCTCTAGGTGAGCCTCTAAGAACTTAAAAATGAAGGGAAAAAAATCTTGAAAGCAGACAGAAAAAAAAATAAATAAATAACACCCTTGCCTACCGGGGAGAAACAATTAGAATGGAAGACGATTTCTCATCAAAAACCTCAGAGGCCAGAAAGAAGTGGCACAATATTTTTCAGGGGCTGCAGAGAGAGAGAGAGAGAGAGCTGTCAGTCCAGCAAAAACATTCTTCAGGAATGAAGGGGGAATCAAGATGTCCTGCGATGAAGGAAAGCCACATGAACTTGCTGCCCTCAGACCTGAAGAGCTAAGGAAGTGCTCCACACAGAAACGGAATCATAGGGATCTTGGTGCACAGAGGAAGAAAGAGGAAACAGAAGAGGAGAGAAATTTCTTCACTAGAGTTTTCTATTTGCTAGTTGAAACAAAAATTATAACACTGCCTGATGTTGTTTTAAATGCATACAAAAGTCTTTAATGTAACTACATTGTATAAGTAGGAGGGCATAAAGATTCAACAAAGATAAGAATTTTATGCTTCACTCAGCCTGAATGTTACCATTTTACTGAATTTTACTCAGGTAAAATGTTATCCCCCGTAGACTGTGATAAGTTGTATATATATAGTGTAATACCTACAGTAACTAGCAAAAAATCTATACAAAAAGATATACAAAACAGATAAATCAAGATGGAATTCTATAAAATGTTCAAGTAAAATGCAGGAAGGCAGAAGAAAAAAATAAAAAGAGACCAGAGAAATGAAAAGCAGACAGGACAAGCAGAAAACAAAAATAAAACAGTAGGCATACCTAATACATTAGCATACAAATTCAACGTAAAGGGTCATTCAGCATCAACTAAAAGACAGACATTGACAAGTGGATCAGAAAGTATGGTCCAATTTTCTGCTACTAAAAAATTGTTATGAAATATAATGTGATAAGCAGATTGGAAGTAAAAGGGTCAAAGAAGATATATGACCAACAAACACCAATCAAAAACAAAACAAACAAACAAACAAAAAAAGCCAGAAGTTGCTACATTCACATCAGATAAAGTAGAATTCAGAATAAAGAAAATTGTCAGAGAGGGGCATAGGATGAAAAGGTGAATCTAACAAGAGTATATAACATACTCAACCCTAAGTGCATACTTAATAAAGAACAGAGCTGAAATAGCTGAAGCCAAAACTGATTTCAATGGAAGGAGAAAAAAAAATCCATGATAATCGGTGAAGACTTCAAACACACATCTCTCAGAAATTGAGAAATCATCTAGATAGAAAATTAGCAAGGATATAAGAGACTCAACAAAACTATCAACCAAAAGAATCAAATCAACATTTAATCAACATAGCTTGACCCTCAACAACAGCAGAATACACACCCTATTAGTGCCCATGGAACATGCACCAAAATATATCATACTCTAGGCCATACAATAAGCCTCAAACATTTTAAGACAATTGAAATTTGAAAAGCCTGTTCTCTAATCACTATGGAATCAAAGTAGAAATCAATAGCATAAAGATAGTGGTGCACACCTATAATTTCAGTGGCTCAGGAGGCTGAGGCAGGAGGATCCTGAATTCAAAGCCAGCCTCAGCAAAAGTGAAGTGCTAAGCAACTCAGTGGGATCCTGAAGAGTAATAAAGAACATGAAAACTCTGCAGAACAATATTGAGCTGAATTTAAATGAAATAACATATGAAAAATTGTGAGATATAAATAAATTAGTATGAAAGGGAAATGTACATCACAATATATATTTTAGAAATAATGAAAAAAGTCTCAAATAATAAAAGGTCTGAACTTGAGAACCTAAGAAAGGAAGACTTAAACCCAAAGCAAGGAAGGAAAGAGAAGGGAAAAGAATAGAAATCATTGAAAGAAAAAACAGAAATAGGGAAAAAAAATCCATGGGAAAAAAAGAGTTCTTTGTAAAGATCAATAAAACTGAAAAATCTCTAGCAAGAAAAAAAAAGAGAAGACACAAATTACCAATAGTAGAATAAAGCAGAAAATATTACTGCAGACATTTCAGACATCCATAAAATAATACTATGAAGAACTTCACTACATACACTTGATAACTAAGAGTAAATGAACCACTTTCTTGAAGAATACAAATGATCAAACTTATACATTACGAAATAGATAATAGATAATTTCAATAGTCCTATACCTATTAAGTAAATTTAATTCATAATTTTAAAGCTTCCATAAAAGAAATCTTCAAGTCCATATGGTTTCACTGGAGAAATATACCAAATGTATGCAGAAAAATTAATACCAATTGTAAATAATTTCTTTCAGAAAATAGAAGAAGGAACACTCTCCAATTATTTTATGAGGCTAGAATTACTTTGATGCCAAATTAGACAAAAGGCAATACAAAAAAGAAACGAAAACTCTGTAGAACAATATTTTTCATGAATATAGATGCAAACATTCTTAACAAAATATTAGTAAAAAGAATTCAGAAATTAAAAAAAGGACTGTACACCTTGACCAAGAAGACTAGTTCCAGGAATGCAAGGTTGATTCAATATTCAAAAATCAAAGTACACTTTTAGAAAGAGATTAAAGAAAATAAACCACAAGATCATATCAATTGATGCAGAAAAGCATTTGACAAAATTTATCACCTATTTATGGCAAGATTTCTGAAGAAGTATAAATAGAAAATTTTCTCAACTTGGTAAAGAAAATTTACTTTTGCAAAAGCCTCTGAAGTCAACATTATGCCTAGTTAGGAAAGACTTAACACTTGCCTCCTATGCTCAGGATTAGAATAAGAATGTCAGTTCTCACCACTTTCATTTCAAGATCGTGTGGAAGATCTAGTCATTAAAATTGGGTAAGAAAAGAAAATAAAAGCAATCAATTTGAAAAGGAAGAAATAGAACTGTCCCTGTTTGCAGATGACATGATTGTCTGTGCAAACAATTTTGAGAAATATACAAACAAAACTCCTAAAACTAATAGGTGAGCTCAGCAAATTCACAGGATACAAGATCAACACACCAAAATCAATTTTATTTGTGTATTCTCTCAATAAACTTACATAAACTGAAATTAAAAATGTGATATCACTAACAATCCCTCCCCCAAATTAATACTCAGGTGTAAATCTAACAAAGCATATATATGACTTGTATGTTGAAAATTACACAATGGAAATGAAAGAAATTAAAGATGTTCCAGATAAATGAAGAATCATATAATGTTCATGGACTGGAAGGTTCATCAGAGCAAAAGTATAAATTCTCCCTAAATTTTTGATATACAGGTTTTCAGCAATTCCTATAAAATCTTAGCAAGATTTTTTTTTGTTGCTGTACACAGTATAATTCTCCATTTATGTGGAAAGGCAAAGGATTAGAGTAGGTACAACAATTTACAAGAATACAATGGGAGAAATCAGTCTACCTAATTCAAGTCTTATTATATAGCTACAGAAATTAAGAGCGCAGAAGGATAGACTATCGATCTATGTGCTATCTTAATTTCTAGATCAGAATATGTTCATAGATCCAAATATATTCACTTGATATTTGTAAAAGATGCAACAGTAATTCAATGGAGGCAGGATCTCCATTTCAACAGATGATGCTGGAGCTACTGATGCAAAATGAACCTTGAACTCAAACGTAACTCACACCTTAGCTCAAAACCCATCGTGAACTCAAATGGAAAACAAAAACTATAGAACTTTTACTCAAAAAGCAGGATGGGATGTTCAAGGTCTAGGGTCTGCAAAGAGCTCTTAAATGTGACACTAGAAACATGTTCCATAAAATAAAACAGGTAAACAGTACTTCATCAAATTAAAAGCTTCTGTTGTGTGAAAGATTCAGTTAAGAAAAGACAAGCTGCAGAGCAAGAGAACATATTTGCAAACTGCACATTCAGCAAAGGACTAATATATAGCATATATAAAGAATCCTTAAAACTCAACAGTAAAAAAGCCCTAAACAATACAAACTAGAAAATAGATAAGAGCCGTAAAAAGACATTTTACCAGAGAAGCTATACAGATGACAAGTAAGTGCATAAAAGATTAGCCACTACAGAAAACAAATTAAAACCGCAGTGACCATAGCTTTACTACCTACTAGAATGGCTGAGATAAAAATCTGTGAAAACACCAAATTCTGATGAGAAGGCAGACAAAACCTTCATCACTAAGATATTACTAGTGGGAATGTAAAATGGTACAGCCACTCTGGAAAGAGTTTGGCAGTTCTTAAACACTAAACAAGAAAGGATCACACAACTTAGCAATTTACTCCTGGGCATGTATTCTAAAAGCAAAGACCTATTTTCACAAAAAAAAAAAAATCCTATAGAGGAATGATTATGGTAGCTTTATTTGCAATAGCTCCCAAACCGGATATGACCCAAGTATTTTTCAGTGGATGGATGATTCAGCAAATGTTGTGCGTCTGTACTATACAAACAAACAAACAAACAAACACAAAACAAAGCAAAGCAATTGAGGCATGCAACAACCTGAGGGTCTCTGGAGAATTATGCCAAGTGAGAAAAGCCAATTCCATTTATTTGAACTTAAAAGTTAAAATTATGGAAATGTAAGAAAAAAATTAGTGGTTGCCAGAAGTTAAGGACAGAGGAAATTGGAAGGAAGATGGGGTGGCTAGATAAGGTTTTATGAAACATCTTCATGGTGTTGGAAGTGCTTTGTATCTTTTAGTAATGAGGATCTGAGAGAACTGGGTAAAGAGCACAGGGGCCCTCTCTGCACGTTAATCTACAATTATTTCAAAATAAACAGTTTAATCGAAGAATAATTTGATAGGATAAAAAAGGACTGCAGAATATTGTATCCTATTAACATATTCCAATTTGTTCAATTGTTTTCTTCTCTTTAGGAATTTGGGGTCACTAAAATTTCCTTATTTCAGAAAGCACAGGGATGACTGTCCTTTGGGTACATCTTCTTACTGGTTTCCTTTTTTACATATCCCTAGAAATGCAATTGTTGGTCGAGAGATTACATATTTTCCTGAACTTTAAGAATCCCTTGAATCCAAGGTATAGAAAGATTTTACAGTTGGAAGCATTGAAGTCACAGGAGCATTCAAGTTATGCATAGGAAAAAAAAAATTGATGCCAGTCTCTTCTGCATTTTCTTTTTTGAGCAGTTTAGGTATAAGAAGTTGCTAATGTAGCCCAATAAGCAAAATTTGGGGGCTTTGAATATGTCAAAAAAAAATTTTCCATGGGAATAATACTAGTTCCTATCTATTTTAGCCAGTTTTTTTTTTTTTTTTTTGATATTGTGGCCAAAAGCCCTAATAAGAACAATGTAGAGGATGTAAAGTTTATTTGGGGCTCACAGTTTCAGAGGTCTCAATCCATAAATGGCTGACTCACTCCATTTCTCGCGCCCTGAGCAGGGGTGAACATCATGGCAGAAAAGTGCTGTAGAAGGAAGCAGCTGGAATATGGCACCAGGAAGCAGAGAGACTAAGCTCAGCTCACAATACACAAACCCCCAAGGCATGTCCCCAGTGACCCACTCCAGCCACACCTACCTCCCTGTGGTCACCACTCAGTCAATTCCTTTCAGGGGATTAATTCACAGATTGGGTTGAGACTCTCACAACCCAATCACTTCTCCTCTAAACCTTCTTGCACTGTCTCACACATGAGTTTTTGGAGGACACCTCACATCCAAACCGTAACACTAACTTCTGAGGTTATTGGGGAAAGCACTAAGCAGAGAGGTTGGGACTCAATAAATGGTGGCTGCTATTGTGGTTAGAATCATGACTGAAAGCCAGAAATGTGCAGTAATAGATACTGGCCTCTTGGGGGACGCCGTCACCAACACCAAGCATTGTGACCAACTATTTTTCCCTCTTTGCCATTCTTCATTGTCATTTTAATGTGCATTTCTTAGCTTACTAAGAAATTCTTCATGTATTTATTGGCCATTTATATATATTCTCTCACGCCTTGCCTGTTTGTAGTCCTTGTCCATTTCTTTTTTTTTTTTTTTAATTTTTTATTGTGGGTTGTTCAAAACATTACAAATTTCTTGACATATCATATTCCACACTTTGATTCAAGTGGGTTATGAACTCCCACCTTCACCCCATACACAGATTGCAGAATCACATCAGTTACACATCCATTGATTTACAAATTGCCATACTAGTGTCTGTTGTGCTCCGCTGCCTTTCCCATCCTCCACCCTCCCCCCTCCCCACCTCTCCCCTCCCCTCCCCTCCTCTCCCTCTACCCCCTCCACTGTATAACCCTGAGGGTCTCCTTCCATTACCATGCAATTTCCCTTCTCTCTCCCTTTCCCTCCCACCTCTCATCCCTGTTAATCTATTTCTAATTTAGGATGTTTCTGTTGCTTTGAAAGAATTTTTATGTAGTCAAGTCATTCTTTTGCATTTAGTGAAAATATTTTTACTAACTTGTTCAGCTTTTTAACTCTTTCTGTTTCTTGATGCAAACAATCTAAAGGCCTTTAGATAGCTATATTTGTCAATAATTTCTTTATGATTTTTTTTTTGCTGTCAATGTTTTGTCTGTAAGAACCTCCCTCCTCAGAAAATCGTTCACACTTTGTTATGTTTTATTTTTTTAAATTTTCAATGAATCTCATGTGTGAAGTACTGCTAGTTTATGTCACACTCTCATCATTGAAGCAGGAAGAGTCCTCTTGTATATATTCATTCCTTTGTTTTTAAGCATAAAATAAGCATCCATGAACCCACTGCTTAATATAATAACTAGGCCCTTGAAATAAGCCACATTCTTCTATGTGCTCTTAGTGCACCCTCTTCTCCTGCCTCCTCCTACTGAAGAGAACCATTCTGAAGTCTGTGTTGATCTTTTCCTTGTGTGTAGTTGCATCTTATCTATGTACTCTGCTAAGATACATGTATATATACATACATATGTATTTTAAAGTTTTATTCTTATAAAAAGAATATCATACTTATGTGATCTTCTGGCTCTAGCTTTTCCTCTACTTAATAACGTTCTACGCAGACTAATCTATATACCTGTGTCTCACTTTTTGACTGCCATATTATTTGGGTGTGTCTATGTAACAGTTTTTCACACAGTCCCCATTTATGAACACTTGAGTCACTATTCTGAGATCACTAACACTTTTTTTCCCTAGTGTCCAGGTGAAAATATTTTTGTTGGATAGATACCCAGGAATAGAGTTACTGGAATTTGCCATACTGTTTCCCAAAGTGATTATATCTTTCAGTTCCAAAAACTTCATTTAAGAGGTCTTGTGGGACCACATCATCTTCAACCCTTGGCCAGACTTAATTTTTTTTTTTTTGTCAATTGAATAGCATTTACAGTATCTAAACTAGACATATGTACAGATATTCGATATAAGATGGTATCTCAATATATTCTTGGTTAGTATGTCCTAAATCTTTTTTTATATTTTTTTGGATTATGTGTTTTCTCTAATATAAGATGCTGATTTGAGTCTTTTGCTCATCTTTTACATTTACTCTTTGCATGTAAATCTTTAACAACATAAAATTAATGTTTCATTAATTCTTCTGGACAAAAGGATAATATATTTTCTCAACAAAATTTAGCAAATCATCCATGCAGTTTGAACCATTATTTTAAGATGTTGACTCTATCTTACATTGAGTTTTTATAGATATTTAAAATCTTTTCTGTATTCTTTGTTTGGTCTCATCACTTGGTCTGATTTCCATACCTATATCCTCTTATGAAAGTTATAGCTTTCCAGAACATATAATTAGGTCAAGTTGCATTCTTTTTCCATAAATAATTTGGCTTTTTTCATTGCCTCATTCTTTCGAGTGACATTCAAAATTATGTTGTCAAATTCCTTTCTAACCCATTCTGTTTTACTCCCAAACTATCGGCTGGGTACACACACACACACACACACACACACACACATAGTTTGGAAATTAAACATTAAGACTTTGAATTTTTGAACTTCTTCATTATTTGAGTCTTATTTTGAAACATTTCTGAAAAAAGTTTGTAGTCTTCACCATATACTTTCTCAACAATCTTAAGTTTGTCATCAAGATTTTAGATTAGGCTGATGACAAAATAATTATTACTTTTTCTTGTTGGGATTGTTTGAACATCATTCAAGACGCTGCCTGCAGTGTTTGGAGAGGGGTCTTTCACACAGCACTGCTGGGAAGCCCTGCAAATTCAGGTATAGATAGATAGTCGTATCTGCTGTGCACCTCGCCCATAACAGCCCACCTGGCTGTTTCAGCTTCACAGATCTGGCACATATCAGGGGTTCAGTTGGTTAACACGAGGAATAATCCAGCAAACGATTTTACTAATTTAACCCAATTGAAAACCTTTCTCTCTGGGAATGCAGTTTTGCAGGGAAAGCATTTGGGACCCGCTAATACATAATTTTGCCCATATTCTTGAAAGCACGTCAAGTTTATTTTCTCCTTGAATAAGAGACCTTCATAGAAGATAGATGTAGCACACAACATGCATATTCATTTTATTGGATATATATTCTATTTTTTAAAACCAAGCTTGGCTAGGAAGGAAAAGGATCGACTTTTGGGCCCTGTGGTCTTTATCACCAGTCAGAAAGGCCATGAAAAAATGATCCCCACTTAAAGGCTGGGAAAACCCTCAGTGCTGACCAGTGCTTTTGAGAGAAACAGCAGACCCAGGGGCTGGTAATGGGTGCTAATAAGCTTGGTATCCTGAAATCCATATTGCAGAAAAATCTACAGAAAGCCACATCTGTGTGCTCCTCGAAGACCCCAGTAAGGAGCCTGAATACAGCATGTCATTATGATTAATTGTGAGTAATGAGGGTCTTATGGACCTAAGAAAAGAGAAGCGTTTGTTTCTCTGCTGCTACAGTTATAGCCTCGGAGTTGTTTTCAAGCTCTGCAGAAGGGAGTCAAAGTAGAATAAGAAACAACTATTCTACAGTCATCCTTTACTACCCTGACAGGCATTTCAGTGAATTAACATGCAGCGACCCGTTGGGGATTTTGTGAGCTCTTTCAGGGATGTGATAAAGAAAAGTTCTCCCAGTTCAAAGGATCTTTATAAAATCAAGCTGTAAGAGATCGGACCGCTCAGAGAAGCTGAGTGGCGCTCTGCCTTCAGATACAGATAGGACAACAGAACAGCGTGAATAAAAGAATGTTTTATGGAAGCGTGGGGTGTTTTCGTCATTCTCTAACCTACCAGAAGGTGGCGCAAATTCACGGCTGATCCAGGAAAGCAGGACGTGGCTTTATTTTCTTGAGCCCTGTCCTATGCAAGTACAGTAAAACAGAAAGAAAAAGAGAGAGAGGAACAGAACAGAACAAAACAAAAACAAAAACAAAAAAGAAAACAAGGGTTCTGCATTTAAAAATGAATCAACAGACCAACAGACTGGACAATTAAATCTTAAAAAATAAATAGCTCTTTTTTGAGTTATGTAACCTCTGTAAACTTATTTCTTGATGGCCTCAGTTGATGTGGGTTAAGCTAATTAAGAAGGATGAGATAAAGATTTGAGGAAGATAATTTTGAATATCTTAATATAAGAAAATTTACCAGATAGGGCAATAACTACAAATACTAGATTAAAAAATGGCCAGTGGTGGAAATTCTAACAAATAGCAAAGAAATGACTAGTCAGATATACATTCCACTTCATTTTTATGATATTCATTATAATGTCTAATGTTTGGACGTTTAAAAATGTCTTTAGGATGAAGCACTATGACTTCCTTGCCGTGCAGCCGCTGGGCAGTCTTGAAATGAAAATTAAACCTTCCCCCAGGAAGATACAGAACTTGGAAAAACCAACAAGAGGGTTCAGAAAACAAAAACAAACAAAAAAACCACATTAACAACCACCAAAATAACAAAACCCTCCCGGTTTGACCCTCCTCAGCACACAGCAACTTATAGAATGTGTGGGTTGGTTACTTTTCCAAAAGTCAAGAGCAATTTTAGAGATGAGACATCCACCTGGAAAGGATAAAGTTTTTTAAATAAAAAATATATATATTATTTCAGTAAAATATCAGTGGGGGGACTATCAAAAAAAATCCCTTCCTAAATTCTCCTGGTTCCCAAGACCACTAGTCCAAGCAGAGAGGAAGTATTTTTGGATAAAAACAAATCAAACAAAATTTTAAAGCCTCAAACCTTTTTAAATAGAAAACAAAGACCCCAAGGAAGGCTAGAAATTTTCGAATTAGAATTTGTAAAGAAAAGGCATCCAGAGAGTGACCTCAGAGTTATGGGTTAGCTCTGATTTTTTTTTTTTTTCAGCCCGAAATCAAACATAGTTTTAACAAATGTTTCCAGGGAGAACAATGTATTTTTTTGTTGTTGTTGTTGTTTCTAACTAAAAATCTATCTTTAAAAAAAAAATCAATTTACTTTCCGTATTGCTGGATTACATTTTCATTTAACTTTGGTGCCGTACCTTGTAATTAGTTTTTCTTGATCTGTTTCTGGTAAGAGGGGAAGAAGAAGAAAAAGAAAAGTAGTAAGAAAAGAAATAGAACAAAAAACAAACTTGTAGGTTGCAGTGAAAATATTTTGCTTTATCACGCCTGGAGGGAAAAGAACCAACAACATTGAACTCAGGGCGGCTGAGAGTCACACGCCCGGTTCTCTCCCTTCCCCAAACCTCAACATCATTTCTTAAAATCTTCGGGGCTTACTGGGAAGCCAAGGGCGCTTGGCATAGGAAGAGAGTCGCTTGTAATTTATTTGGGAGAGGGATCTCGGGTCTTGGAAAGGAAACTGGGGGAGTTTACGAGGAGGACGAGTGGGGTTTTTATTCAATAACTTATTCTCGGGCGTTTTCATGGACTGGAGGGGAGTTGATATCCCCGTCTCCGGGCTCACCTGGAAAGTCCCCCTCCTGGCACCCGCTTTGTCTGGGCGTCCCTTGAAAACCCCGTGTTGGCAGAGAGACCCACAATGAAACAAATTCTCATTTTATGACGTCTTTTTCCCCCTGTAGGAGTCCGAACAATGTTTAGGGGGCTCGGCACGCATGGAGATAAAAGAGTTTTATTTTAAATGCGATACATGTCAGGATTAGACAGCGTTTCCTTTCAGCTAAACGACAGAGCGGATCTTCATTTCCTATTTCACTGCTTCCCCCCAAAGAAACTTTTCTTTCTTTCTTTTTTCCTTTTCTTTTTCTTCTCTGCCCCACACCCCCACCCCCGCCAAGAGTCAGGGAGCACAAAGCTTTGCCCCCGACCCCCGGAAAGCATCCTTAGCTGCCGATCGTTGTCACCACCGGAGCCTCCCCGGGGCCTCGGCCACCGTTCGGGTTGGAGTTTTATTTGGGAGAGGCGGCCGACTGGTTTTTTGGATGCAGTGGAAGTCTGAACAGAGTCCCCGCGAGTTGCAATCCTAAATGAGGCAATGGTCCCGGGCAAAGGTTTCAAAAGAACAGGGTGCAGGGGGCTGCAGGGACGCCCCCGCCGCGCGCCGCCAGCCCCTGCGCTTCCCGGGACGTGTGGGGCCGCAGGGTCACCGGCTTTTTCAAAAGGGACTGAGCGCAGACCGAATGCCTTCGCTGCTGGGATCTCTTGGTTTTACTTTTGCAACCAACGGACCCTGGTGGGACCGGACGATTGGCGGAGAGCGGGGCCGGGACCCGACCGCAGCGCAGGGCGAGGCCTTTGTCGCGGCGGGCTTCGCTGGCCACCGCCGGGCGCCGGGTCGGGAGGGTGGCCCGGCCTCCGCCCCCTCCAGGCCGCGTCCACTCCTTCCCGCGCAGGCAGCGGAGAAAACGAGCACCAACATTTTGCACTTTTCCGCCCCTTTAGCGAGAATCCGAGGAGCTGGGCCAGAAAACCAGAAAAGGGAGGCCGTTATTTATGGCCGGCGAGTTGGAGTCTGGCACCATATGGTGGGATTTATCAGGCCCGTGCTGCTTCCCAGTCTCCCCGTTTCCCCCAACGTCGGGCAAACAGTGCCCAGGCCGAAAATGTCGCCAACCCAGCAGCCCACAGGCTGGGAGCTTCTTATGGGTCGCCTTCCTCACTTCCAGCCCCCTCCCACATTTTTATTTTCCTTTTTCCAGACTTTTTTTTTTAATGGTATCACTAGCAATTAAACAATAATAATGATGATAATTAGTAATCTGTCAGCGCCAGCACTTAGCAGCCAGTGGCGCTGCCCTTTCTGGAGAAGGCTGGAGCCGGGGGCGAGCTGGACCAGGTGGAAGGTGGTGTAGGGTTAAGAAGCGTCAGACCTCGGAGAAGGGCCTCACTTCCTCTTCCTTTTGTCGCCCTTTGTGTTACATATGGGGCAAGCAAGGTCTGCCAATCACTACCATTTCTCTTTCTTGTTCTATAAAGACAGGGTCGTCACAGCAACAGGGACATGACAGGCTGGTATCTCTCTCGAGCTCCAGGGGGCCCCTAATAGGATTGAAGCAAAAGATCAAGCGAATGGTTTCCTATTTTAGGCCAGTAATAACTCCCAACTGCTTGCATATACATAGGCCTTACAGTATTATGAGGCAACTTTTAATCCCAGAAATAAAGCAGCCTGTTTTCTAGAAGGTTCTTCTTCCTTAGAGAACCCTACATAGGGGATGCTCCCCTCCCTACCATCCTTCACCCTCGTGAACTTTCTTCCCCTTTCTTTTGGGGGGTGGAGTGAGGATTCTCCCCTTCTCTATTTCACTTACCACCCCTCTCCCAGAAATCCAAGGTGTCATTTCCTTTCATTAATTCATTTTACCAGCTCAAAGAAAAGATTCCAGTTTAGAGGAAACAAAGACACCCCTCTTTGGTATTCAGTCGAAGTCCTGGGTGGGATCAGAAGTTTGCACATCTTTTGGACAAGTAGGCCTTGGATGTGATTTATCAGAGATGTCTCCCCTCCACCCCAACACACATACCTACAAAAAGACCAGCATCCAGGAAGGATGAAAAGGTTTCCCTCCCTCAGGCCATTTATGCTCAAAATGGAAGTGGAGTCCCATGGGTGTGGGAGTGTGTGCGATGGGTGGGTGTTCTTTACATGTGCTGTTTGTGGTGGAGAGAGAATAAATAAATGAAATGCATGGGACAAGAGGGGTGGTTTGTTTTCACCCCCAAGACCTGGGGAAACCAGTCAAACAAGACCGACTTCAAAAAACCAAGACTGCCTGGGAAATCTGAATGCAAACAGCCTTGGAATAATCAGCACCACCAACATCTGTCACCACAGCTGTTTCCTTTCTGGTTGGTGAGAGGACCTGTCTCTCTCCTTGTGGGCTGGCAATGAACTCCAAGTAAGGGGCGCAGGGTCTCTCTCTCCCATACAGAATCTTCCAGGTCTCTGTGCATTTACAGCTTGCTTAAAAATAAAACAACACAAAAGAAGACAAGCATGATGGTATCATTTTTTAGGTGAAAATAATTGGCCTAGTCAAGGAAGTTAGGAAGAAGTTTTCTTGTCCTGTGGTCACAGATGGGGAAACTGAGGCATGGCGGCACCCAGTGGCTTTCAAATTGATATTCAGGGAAGAATTCAAATTGATAAATCCCATCCTCAACGCACTGGATTCTGCCAGTGTCTTGGAAGGTACTCTTTAAAAAAAAAAAGTGTGTTTTATTTTTTTTTTCTTCATTAAATTAACAGATAATTATTGAGCATCTAGGAGATGCAAGACAAAATGCTTTGTATTGTAGTGGGGAAAAAATATGAACTATGTGGTCCCTGAATGAAAAGAGTATGTTTTCTGAGAGGAGCCATGTGATAAGCAAGGCATCAATACTAGAAAGTATACACTTGCCGTGATGTCTGAAGTTAGGGGCAGGAGGGCTGACAAAGGAATGTGGACTTCTAGGGTCTTGTGGAAGAAGTGGTGTTGGCCTAGAAGTTGAAGGCTGGCTGAGGTTTTGATAAGTAGAGGTTAGAGAAAGGCATGGGAAGTACAGAGAACAGCATGTAATCCAGAGGGAACTGCAAATTAGTTTCTTGGAGGATGGAAGAAGTCTACGCAGGAATGTAAGAAAAGAGTTAAGGCAAGGCCAGAACTTGCCTGTGGACCTACAGAGCTCTGAAGTGACAGACCTTGGGGGTGATTGTGGAGGGTGAGTCAGGCAGGGTGTGGGGTGGTAAAGAAGGCCTGAGTTCTGAAATCCCAGTGGGATGGTTGGGGAGAGTCTGAGGAGTGAGGGCTTTTGCAGACCAGTGGCATAGGCTTAGAGAGAATAAATTGGTAACAAGTGATGGCCAGAGGACATAGAGCTCCAAGCAGAGAGGCAGATCAGAGAGTTTCTTCAAAACTGGGTAGCTAGGAAATAAAAGGCAGCCTTGTTATATGCAAGAAAACAAAACCACATTTAAACCTGGCATTACCTGTGGACTGTTTAGAATATGGAATTCTTCAGGATAACAGAGAAACTTGGTGACCAACACTGATGAGCTTTCTTCCAGTGTCAAGAGCTTTCTTTGTCAGACTGGACACAGCCTCATGGCTCAACCTCGGTCAGACCTAAGAAGCCAGGACCTCAGAGCTCAGTGATCTTGTAGGGTGGACAGAGAAGCAGCCTGCACAAACCATATCTTCTCCAAGACACATTATTCCTCTTTAGCATTCGTTTCAATTTTTATATGCTTATTGAGAAAAGAAATTAGAGAGAGATACCCCAGAGGCGTTTTTTTCTTCTACTCCCAGGCAGTAAGTAAATGTACGGGAGATAAAACTGATTCAGCATTTATTTACTTTCAGTTGTATCCAGTGCTTGTTTAAGAATGTTCTGGAGTGAAGATACCTGGGTCATCCCACAGCAAATGCAGGCCAGAAGGATGGAATCCAGTGAAAGGTCACTGGCCTGGGCCTCTAGGTCCACTGTTCCCCTCCTGGCTCTGTGGGATATTACCCACACAGTGGTGCTCTCTCATCTCACTTCTTTTCCTAAAAATGAGGTGAGTTGGATGACCTCAGATGTTCTTTCCAAGTCTAGGTGAGCAGATCATTGATGTCTGTCTTTCTTTGAATAGCCACAACAGTTTTCTCTTAACTTTCTGCATTTTTGCTTTGCATGAACAAACAGAATGGATGTTTATGTCAGATGATTTAGACTTCAGTCTGGTTCTTAATAACTTTATTTGCAATGAACTTTATTAGTATTTTGAAAGCATCATCCCATGCATTCTCCCTTGATCTACGAAAGTGCCTTGGAAAATGTGTAAGCCAGGGATTTAGCCTCAGATGATAATCATTTTTTTTCATGTGGTGCCTACTACATGTTAACATATGCATAACATTAACTGTCTCATTGAATCACCCCACCCTTGCAGTTACTGTTATCCCCACTTTGTAGATAAAGAAGCTGAGACCCACAGAGCTTGGACATTGCTGAATGCTTCCAGCACACTGATGGCTGAGTCAGGATTTAAATCAGATCTCTTTACGACTTGGGAAAGTCATTTTACAAGAGCTGTCCCATCCTCATGTGAGTATTTCTTGTGTGCTTTTACCATCATTAAAGGAAACTGTGGGCCAGTGTGGCTCCCCGTGGCTTCCCATGTGAAGAGGAGGGTTCTAGATTGAAATCAGGCAAGCTATTGGCAAGGGTTCAGCAAGCACCTGATGCATGTCTAACACTCTACTACAGCCTCTGTGACTCTGAAGAAATTGCAGAAATGTCTCATTCCATGAAGCTTTTGCAATCTGAGATGAAGAAGCCAACTGAGCCAGTAACACATCCATGAATGGCAGTGTTCTGTATCTGAATGGAAGTGACCAGACTTCATGGAATGCTCCCCCCTCACTCCCCCTGTAGCCTGAACTGTTTGCCTTAATTCTCATGGCAAGTCTGTGTGGTGGGCAATCTGGAAACCTCTTTCAGAGATGAGGATGTTGACGCAGTGAGAGTTTCAGCCCTCAGCCCGCGGTCCTTCGGTCAGCAAGAGGCAAAGCAAGGCCACAACATCCTTCCCAGTGTCACAGTGGCTCTGGCTCCATCATTTGTCAGCTGTGCTTGATTTCTCTAGACCTGCGTTTTCACATCTGTCAATAGGGGTCGTGATATGTCTCTGTTCAGACTTAAGATACCTGATTGTGTCCAGCCTGATAGGATGGCTGGCCGATGGCAGATGCTTGGGGAAATGACAGATACTAGAGGAAGCTACAGGGAGATCCTGGTGACAAAACCTGCAAGTAACACATTGGTTAAGTGAAGACAGTTGGGAAGTTTGTTCTGAGTTCAGTGGCTGCCTTGTCTTCGAGTTTGACTGAATTCCTGATCGTTTAGTCCTAGAATCAATAGGTAAGACAAACAGGTTCCGTTCTGACTACCTTTAAGTCATACATGATCCGTGGCTTAGTATAGCACACATTTATTCTGCTTTTGAGCCTGAGGGTTAACTGGGCTCAGCTAGGCATTCCTTCGTTGGGGTTCCTCAGTCCGATGGTTCTGGGGCTGAGATCAAATAGGAAGAGACTTCTCTTATGCATCTAGAGCCTGGAGGACTCCAGTAGCTGGGACTCCTGGCACCTCTCTCTAGGTGGTCTCCCCACACAGTCTCTCTGTAAACCAGCAGAAGTGCTCCGGGGCCTTGCATGGACCCTGCTCCTGGTCTGGAATGGATCACTGTGGGCAGAGGAAGGCTGTGCTTTCATTGACCAGACCTGGATCACGTACTTCCCCTGGGTCAACCCCACTCACACTCTTTAGATGGACTGAGAAGATGGTGATTCCCTTGGGAAAACTGAATTGAAGATAGTTGATGGGAAAGCAGGAACAGCCAATGTCCACTGGAGTTCCTTGTATGAGCCCGGTAGGCATTAGTAGATGATGGTGATGGGTGGAGATGGGTCTACTACTCTTTGCTGGGAGACACCAAGACCACTGGCCTAGGAACTGCACATGTTGCTGCAGCCTAGAGGGTGGGGTGGAGGGCCGCATGGAGGGTTTATGACCCTATACTTTGGCCAAACTTGCATTTTCCTGCATCTGCACTTTTGTTTACATCCTCTCTTCTGCTGGGAATTGTCTTTCAGATAGCTTTTTCACTGCTAGAACTAAATGACCCCACCAGCACAACTGTAGAGGAAGAAGGGTTTATTTGAGTCCTCACGGTTTTAGAGGTCTCAATCCATACACAGCTGGCTCCATTCCTCAGGGCTCCAGGTGAGACAGGAACAACATGGCGGAAGAGTGTGGCAGAGGGAAGCGGCTTAGGTGGTGATGAGGAAGCAGAGAGGGAGTCCACTTGCTAGATACAAATATATACCCAAAGCCACGCCCCAATTCCCACCTCCTCCAGCCACACCCTAGCACTTCAGTTAACACTTAATTAATCCCTAGCGGCAATCAGGGGATTAAATCATTGATTGGGTTAAGACTCTCACAACACAATCATTTCTCCTCTGAACCTTCTTGTATTTTCTCACATGTGAGCTTTTGGGGAACTCCTAGCATCCAAACTATAACAATTGGAGTCCCCGATTCAACCAGTTGAGATTCAAATATACTCAGAAAAAAATTGCATCTGCACTGAACACATACGGACCTTTGTTTTTCCTTTATCATTATTCCCTAAACAATATCTTAAGATAACAACGATTTACATAGGGTTTTTTTTACATTGTATCATGCAGTAGATGTAGTCCAGAGATGATTTAAAGTCCATGGGAAGATGTGCAAATACTACACCATTTCATGTGAGGAACTGAGCATCTGCAGATTTGGGTATCTGCAGGGGCCCTGGGACCCACCCCCTCAGATTCTGTAGGGCAACTGTATTAAGATTTATTGCCTTTTTTGCTCTCATTATCCCATGAGGGTACAGGGGGGTTTTCCAGAGGCTCTGTGACCTTACAAAGATGAAATCCCTCTGATGGTTGCTAAACCCTGCGCCTGGGTGTTCTTGTGTTTATGAAATAGGTTTAAATTATGATTTCATAAATATAAATACACATGCCCACACAATAGTTTTAAGAGTGTGAAGGGATTTGAGAGCTGCAGCTCTTGATCCTTCTACCTCTGGGTAGGGAATGCTTTCACTTTACCTCCTCGCCCCAGCCACCAGCTTCCTCGGAACCAAGCTGGGTGGAGACGCTGGTTTCCTGAGGGCCAGTGAGGGCGGCCTATATCTCAGGTCAAAGAGGAGGTCCCTCTTCTTCCTATGCATATGTTACTGTGGAATCCTTTTGTTAGGCTTGTGGCTACACACAGAAACCTGAATATAAATATTTGGTAATATTTGAAAATTAGCAGCTCCTTTTGAATAACTTTTTAAAAAATCCAGAAAAGAAAAGAAAAAAAAAAAGAAGAAGAAGAAAAGAAATCGACCTCCCTCCTGCCCTTTATTCCTCATTTATGGCACTTTTCATTTTTCATTTCATCCTGTTCAACTCCCTGGGGGTAGAGGAGGGACCTTTGATCACATTTAAAGAAAAACAGCAAGGTTAAGAAAAGATGTGAGACCTCTGAACACCGTGGGAGGAGCCATTGCCATCTAGGACCTGGTTTCAAAATCCCTTCCACCAGATCCCTTGCTCCAGGTCCAGGAGGATCCATAAACAAGCAGAGGGAAGTCCTGATGCTTTCCTGCTGAGAAGGCTAAGACAGCAGGGGGTAATGGAACATGCCATGCACCCAGGATGGAGTGACGGTGGTGGTGTGCGCAGGGATGAATTCCACCTGCCCACTTCCAGAGTCTTGTCTGTCCCTCCAGTGTCTTCCATGGGTTCCACAGGGGGCTGGGTCCTGTGCATGGGAATCTCAGTTCTTTTGCTCAGCATTCTAAAGAAATCTGCAATCTTATCCTGAATCTTCTTTGGGGGAAATGGAGGCTTTATGATGAACTTGCCTAAGGACCCAGTAGATGAGTGACAGCTCCTCCTGTGAAGACCAGCCTCTCCACTTCTGCTGAAGTCTCTCTGGCCCCCTTTCTGGTGGCTTGGCTTCAGGGAAGAACTAGGTTTATTGTCTCCACAGTGCTCATTGCTCAGTTGGATGGGGTCATTGAGAAGGATTATTCTAGGACTGCGGCTTGAAATCCAAACCCCCTTTGGCGTGGACAGCGGGTCCTCTGTCCCCATTCCCAGCCCTACCCCACCTCTCCACCTTCACTCTTCCTTCCGTTGCTGCTTTTGTAACTCTACAAAGTGCTGCTCAAGAGACTGATCGGCCCCCTTCTTGGGTTTAAAGCGCAGCTGGTCCTGGGTGCAAGGGTGTGTTAGAGCCAACAGCCCTTCCCCCTGCCTGTCCTGTTGTTCTTGCCACAGAAGGGGTAGGAGCTCTCCCATCCTGTGAAGGGCAGCTTCACCCCTCTGCCTCAGGCTCTCGAAATATCACATTCGAAACCCACTGGGCTGTTTCTATGGCCCACTCCATCCAAGTTAAACTGTCCGTTGCTCAGTGTTAGGGGCTCAGGTGGGGGGCTAGGAAGCTATGGAGAAACCAGCTCATTGAAATCTGGATAATCCCCAAACCTCATTTTCCCCCATTGCAAACCACTGCCTCCAGCCCTGCCCCTTTCACCACATCGGCCAAGAAGCCACTGGACCGCTCTGCCTGGCTCCTTTTATCTTCCTGGCCCGAGGGGGCCATGGGCTAATGATCAGTGAAATCAGGAAAGGCCAAGAGGCCCGGCTAATCCACAAATTGGATCATCCATCCCTGAATAATCAAGAGAGTTGCTGGCACAAAAGTTGGTTTCTCTCTTTGATCATCAGCATGCTCAGAACACACCTACATTTGCTTCCTGTGGGAGACCTCTGGGGAATTCAAGGCTGGTTCTGTTTGGCCAAATAAAATTCAGATATAGGACTAAAAAAAATCCAGTGTCCCGGGGTCCCTGGGGGAGTGTTTTAATATGACAGTGAGGAGAGAATTGAAATTCTAAAGAGGTTTTTGTAAACTCTCAAGATGTGATGGGCCAGTTCCGTTCGGTGTGGTAGACACTTCTCCACTGTGAGGGGGGATTTAATCATATGTGAACCTTATTATGCCATATCTAATGTTATATATCTTAATAATGGTGATGTATTGCAACAATAGCAACAGTAATAGTTCAGTCACCCATTGCTTTAAGAAAAACCCAGCGTACAGAAGCCATAATTCTGGGGGAAGAAGAGATGATGCAAATTTTTGTAAGACAAAATGATTTTTTTTTCCTTCCTAACTAAGGCTTCCTCTTAGGTTCTTTTACATAGCAAGCACATCAGTGGCTTTCAGGTGATTTAAAGGACAACACTGTGTTAACACACCTTGTCACGAATGGGTTTGTGTGGCACACGCATCTACTCTCCTGACTTTTAATGGTCATTAAGGGACATCCATCTGCACTCCATCCTGTCCCCAAAGCTGAGCATAATAGATGCTCCCTTCTCAGGTTAGGACATTTCTATGCACTGTGATGTTATGAAAGTTGGTCCTGGACTAAAGGGAAGGGAAGGATTTGGCTGGGAGATCCTCTAGGAAAAGAGAGTATTTATGAGAAATGTTCCCATGTTATGCCTTTAAATCTTTGGAGTCAGGTGAGGGATTGAATATTGACTCTGCTACTTTGAGCAATGTAGTGTGCTGTTTCTAAGCCTCATTTTTTTAACCTGTGTTTCTACATTCTGTTCAAAATCCTCTCATATTTTTCCTTCTCACCCAGAGCATCATACAAAAGTCCTCATCATGGATTACAGGAACTTTATGACATGGCTATTATTGACTTATTTGAGTTCTTGCTCACCAAGCTCTAACAACTCAGATCAGCCAGATTCACTTCTGCCCCAGGATCTTTGCAAATGCTCTTTCCAGACCAGAAAAACGATTCCTCTAGACTTTTGCCTGGCTCCCACTATCATTCACTCAGGTCTTTACTCAAATATTATCTCCTTAGAGAGATCCATCATGGACACATATCCTCACTACCCTCCCCTCTGGCCCATCTACTGGCTTGGCTTGACTTCACAGTACTTGTGGTTGCCTAACATATATAAGAGTTATTTGTTAATTAATTTGCTGCCCATCTTTGCTGATAAAGTTGTAAATCCATGCAAGCAGGGTCTTCTGTGTCTTGTTTGTCTCTGTTCTCACGTCCTCAGAACTGGCCTGTACCTGGAAAAGACACTCCACAATCACAGAATGAATGATGTGAGAAATGGCAATTCTAGGGCCTACTATGTGCATGTCTGCAGGAGCAGGATGATGTTGGCAAAGCCTGGCAAAAGCAAGTAAATGGTAATTATTATTTTCTTTTTTATTTGTTATTTTTAGATATATATGACAGTAGGGTGTATTTTGACCTATTATACATACATGGAGTATAACTTATTCTAATTAGGATCCCATTCTTGTGGTTGTGCATGATGTGGAGTTACACTGGTCGTGTTTTCATATATGAACATAAGAAAGTTATGTCTGATTCATTCTACTGTCTTTCGTATTCCCATCCCCCTCCCTTCCCTTCATTCCCCTTTGTCTAATCCAATGAACTTGTACCACTACCTGCCATTGTGAGTTAGCATCTGCATATCAGAGAGAACATTCAGCCTTTGGTTTTCAGGGACTGACTTATTTCACTTAGTATGATAGTCTCCAGTTCCATCCATTTACTGCCAAATGCCATAATTTCATTTTATTTTTCTGGCTGTGTTATTTTCCATTGTGTATAGACACCACATTTGATTTCTCCATTCATCTGTTGAAGGGCACCTAGGTTGGTTCCTTAGCTTAGCTACTGTGAATTGAGCTGCTATAAACATTGATGTGGCTGCATCACTGTAGTATGCTGATATTAAGTCCTTTGGGTATAAACTGAGGAGTGGAATAACTGGGTCTAATGGTGGTTTCATTGCAAGTTTTCTGAGGAATCTCCATGCTAGTTTCCAGAATGGTTACACCAATTTGCAGTCCCACCAGTAATGTATGAATGTGCCCTTTCCCTCACCAACATTTATTGTGTCTTGTATTCTTAATAATTGCCAGTAAATGGTGATTATTATGATTGTTGTTAATATTAGCATGAGACCTGGTAATTCTCCAACTGGGGCTTACAGTTGGTGCAAATAATACTGATGAGAATGTTCATTGAGATCATAAATAACTGGCACGCACGTGTGTCCCTTCACAGCACAGTTGCCATATTCAGAAAAACAACACTTCATGCTCATTTAATCCTTTTTACTTCTGAGTATTCTCCCATCTGTGACCTCATTTTGCCCTCACTACATACCTAGGAAAGGAGAGACAGAATCATTATCCTGATTGATCAGAGGGAGGCCTAATGTGACTTGTTCAAGCTCATGCACAGTTAAAGTGACAGCTAGAACTTTTTTGGTAAAGGTGTGCTGCATCTGTTGGACTGGATGGGCTTCAAGGAACCTTTTCTGGATGGCGGTTCAATTCCTGCTAGTGAACAAAGCCTCAGGAACCTGCTTTGCTGATGTAACAAGCAAGACTCCCCTCCTCCTGCTCAAGGATCTGAAACTCAAATACTTGCGGGAACCCGGCAGGTATCAGAGACGACTGAGACAGACTGGTTGGAGCTGTTAATTAGAGACACTGTGTTCACCTCCAGGTAAAGGCCTGGGGTTGCCACTCTGGATTTTTTCAAGAGAAATTGGTCATCCAGATTTTTATGTAAAACCTCCTTATTTTAAAATGCTTTGGTGCTGTGTGTGCATTTGACAAGACCATGCTCATATTAGGAGAGCCATCAGAAGGACCCACAGGACTCAGCATGTAGTGTATACTGGATGCAATTTAATCACATGAGTTGTAAGGGGACACAGAGGGACATGAGGGGAAAGACACACACAGGGCAGGAATCCATGAGACTTCTTTGTGAGCTCTCCCTTCCTCAGGGTCTCATAGACCACTCTTCCCTGAGCTATGAAGGGACACACGTGCGTGCCAGTTATTTATGATCTCAGTGAAATTCTCATCAGTATTATTTGCACCAACTGTAAGCCCCAGTTGGAGAATTACCAGGTCTCATGCTAATATTAACAACAATCATAATAATCACCATTTACTGCAATTATTAAGAATACAAGTCACAATAAATGTTGGTGAGGGAAAAGGCACATTCATACATTGCTGGTGGGACTGCAAATTGGTGCAACCACTCTGGAAACCAGTATGGATATTCCTCAGAAAACTTGCAATGAAACCACCATTGGACCCAGTTATTCCATTCCTTGGTTTATACCCAAAGGACTTAATATCACGTACTACATTGATGCAGCTACATCAATGTTTATAGCAGCTCAATTCACAGTATCTAAGCTATGGAACCAACCTCGGTGCCCTTCAACAGATGAATGGATAAATAAAATATGGTGTCTATACACAATGGAGTATAACACAGCCAGAAAATAAGAATGAAATTATGGCATTTGGCAGTAAATGGATGGAACCGGAGACTATCATGCTAAGTGAAATAAGCCAGTCCCCCCAAACCAAAGGCTGAATGTTCTCTCTGATCAGTGGTGTTTCTGCCAAGGGAAGTCCATTAGATGCCCTTGGTCCACCTTTCCACTGGGGGCTGCCTACACCCAGGGAAACGTGAATGCGTTTTTTATGATCTCAATGAACTTTCTCAATCAGTACTATTTGCGACAGGCTCTGAGTATTTTTCTCTCTGACCACTCACTGTTGGGCGGAACCCACCCCCTGGAAGAAC
This sequence comes from Marmota flaviventris, assembly GCF_047511675.1. Lineage (NCBI taxonomy): Eukaryota > Metazoa > Chordata > Mammalia > Rodentia > Sciuridae > Marmota > Marmota flaviventris. The sequence continues at coordinate 7,988,355 of NC_092514.1, forward strand.
ACTTGGGTGCTCTCTGGATTCCATTCGGCCATGATTCTTCCTCTTTTTATGCCTCAGATGGAAGTTAGGGTTTGTCTTGGGTGAGGTTCATAAGAAGCAGACCTTGGGATTTATGATTAGCAGTTTATTAAGGAAGTGTTCCCAAGAGAAATGAGAAAGGGAGTTTGGGAAGCAGGACGGAGAAGGGGAAGAAACTCAGCAAGGGTGTGATTTCAGGAAAAGTTCTTCAAAGGGCAGCTGCAGCCTGACCCTATGGGGGAACTCTGGATTATGTTATACCCTAGCATCATCCAACTCAGAAGCTTGGGTGTTGGAATTTCATTCTTTGCACTGGATGAGGGCTGCCCCGCCTGGGGGACACTTCCAGCTCTCTGGATGTTCAGGCCAAGGGGCTCTAGTACCCGGGGTAATTCTCTGCTGAAGAACTCTAGGTACACACTGTTAGAAAAAGCACTCTGAAGCTCAGAGATGGGGTGCACAGAAAAAGAGCCAGAGGATCTGAGTAGAGCACTGACAGTGTCCACTACAGAGAGAGAAGGAGGCTCCTTGGGTCCTCCAGCACACAAGATAGTCACTGTAAATATGGGGGTGGCTGGGCCTTGTCTCATTTTACTCTATCAATGGTCAATTCCTTTGCAGCATTCCTAAGAGGTAGGGGTGGCTTTAAGAACACAGATGGAGAAAGAGAGTAAGAAATTTAAGACTTGCTTCTTGGCTGGTTGGAGTCTTCAAGGGAACTCTGGGCGAAGAGTTCTGAGTTCAGTTCTAGCTGTCACTATGACTGTGCATGAGCTTGAACAAGTCACATTAGGCCTCCCTCTGATCAATCAGGATAATGACTCTCTCCTTTCCTAGGTATGTAGTGAGGGCAAAATGAGGTCACAGATGGGAGAATACTCAGAAGTAAAAAGGATTAAATGAGCATGAAGTGTTATTTTCCAAATATGGCAATTGTGCTATGAAGGGACACAGGTGCGCCCCAGTTATTTATGATCTCAATGAACATTCTTATCAGTATTATTTGCACCAACTGTAAGTCCCAATTGAAGAATGCTCTCAGACCCAGCTGACCTAAACCTGGGTAGGTGAGATGGATTCCTTCTCCCTGGAAGACACAGGCAGGGGCTTGGATGGTTTTCCTTATGCCTTCTACCTGGAAGGTTAAGGGCACTGTCTACCAGACCGTGAAGTCTGCCCACAAGTACCAACCTCAAGTGCAAAGATTCAACTTATATATTTAGAAGGAAGATGTCATTTGACATCAGTGGTAAGTTCAGGGATTCCCCAAAACACCCTCAGGTCTAATTTACTGAAAAGCCTCAACAAAACTCACTGAGACCCCTTATACTCTTGGTTATAGTTTATTACAGGCAAGAGGTACAGATTAGATCCAGGTGAAGGAAGAGACGCACAGGGCAGAGTCTAGGAGGAATCCAAACACAAAGCTCCCATGTCTTCAGGGTGCCTCATCCTCCTAGCACCCATGTGACAGTGTGCTTTGAGCATTGACAACTTGGGAAGCTCACAGGAGCCTCAGTGCTCAGAGTTGGAACTTCATTATGTAGGAATGATTGATTAATTATTGACCCATATGGTTGAACTCAACCTCCAGCCTCCCTCCCCTAGAGGTCAGGACTTTATCAGGAGGCCTGAGAGGCCACCATAGACAACTCATTAGCAGATGAGGTTTGAGGGGCCAGCCATGAGTAACAAAGTCACTCTTTCACTGGGAAATTCCAAGAGTTTAGATGTTACCTCCTAGTAGCTGGGGACAAGGCCAGACCTCTCTTTGGGCAAGGCCACATTCTCAGACACTCCACTTCCTGTGTTTAAACCCTCTTTCCACATGCAGCTGTAGTTCTTCCTTCCTGTATTTTGCTGTTCCCTGTTTTCCCTCTGCTCTCGAACCTCCTGTGGCACCGATTGACCTTAGCATAGATGGGTAGTCCTTGAGAGCTCAGCTTTAGGACAGATACCTGGGTTCAAATTCAGACTCTATTATGTGCTTGCTGTGTGACCTTGGGCAAATTTAATTCAATTTTAGGTACCTCCATAAACGTCATTACTTTTATTTTGTAGGAAGGAAATTATTCACATATTATCTACAACCTACTTCGTATTTGTATGGTGCGTTTACCTTTGATTTTGTACTGTTATTTAAACTTCTGTGGTTTTACTTTGTTTTCATTGGTTTGCAGTGCTGGGGATCGAACCTAGGGCCTTGCACATGTTCAGCCAGCATTCCAGCACTGAGCTGTATCCCAGCTCTAAACCTCCGTGGGTCTTAATTCCTGTATTACAAACTCTGAGTGAAAGAACTTTAGCACATTTTAAAGCAGAGACTAAGACTTTGAGGATGTGAGATGAATGGTACATTCTCCTCCTCTAGGAATTTCCGGTTTCCCTGGAGGGAGGAAGAAGACAGGCGATCAAAAATTACAGTGCAGTGTGATGTGTCCTGAGATAAAGGTAAACAAGAAGTGGTTTTGAAAATAGGAGGATTAGGGTGAGGGTAGTCAGAGGGAGGTTAGAAAGACTCCCTGAAGGAGGTGACATTCAAGCCTGATTCTTGTTAAATGGTTGTGACTTGCACACCTTGGTGTGTACTGCAATCACCTTGGGAGCCGGTTGAGCACACAGGTATCAGGGCCCCACCTAGCCTCCTGACTCAGGCTGTGCTCAGAAGGATGAGGCCCTCTGTTGTGTTCTTTGCTTACTTCTTATTGTTTTGAATCAGCCCGGCTCTTCTTGTAGGTTTTTGTGTTTTCAAAGTCACTGGGGAATATGAAATTTTGTTTTGATTCTTGTTAGAGCAAAAAGCTACTGATTTTAGCAAGCTCATCCCAGTATTAAAATTGGCAGGATTTGGCAGATTTAAACAAAGAATTCAACTCCGGGGAGAGGTTTTGACAGGTGGTAAGAAAGATTAGTGACCACAAGACTTTATCACAGTCAAGGGCTTTACAATCTGACTTTAGACTATCAAGAAGGAGGGATGGTTCAGGATTGTCTACCCCAATGTCATCTCACTTTGTTCTGGGGAGTCCTGGATGTCCCTTGGAGCTACCTTATCTGACTGAACAGGGTGGAATTCTTGGCCCTCTTTCATAGCTCGTGGCCTCTGTCAACCAGAAGAGCTTGACTATTATTTGCTTCATTTATTTATCCTTCTTGGGATTGTTTTCTTTGGAAAAAAAAAAGTGTTCTGAGACTTTGACAGCTGCTGATCTTTTTGAACCCTCTCTTGTTGCTCACAGGCACCTGGAGACAGTGGGGAGTGTCTCGTCCAAACCATTCAGCTCCTGCAGCCAGAGTCTGCACCAGAACTGGGTGGAGCTCTTGCTACAATCCTGCCTAGCCTTGGTTCCATGCTGGCATGATCCAGAGAGGCACTGCTGAGCTCTACAGATGTGACGGTGGGCAGATGGGAAGGACACCTGGGCTGAATATGCTCATGAGTCACTGCATCTCAACCTGATAAGCCATGTCAGAAAATATTTACACATTTGCTTCCTGGAGAAATATTTGTGAAATCCCTTGTGGTTAACATCTTGTGGGAATAGGGCATTTAACAGAGATTCATGAGGCATCACAGGAACCCAGGCTCATTCAGGAAGGAATTCTTTCTGGTACCACACTGCATCTTGCTGGAATACGGGGTTGACAACTCAACGATCCATAGCACTGAGCATTGTACCCAGAATGTTGAGTGTTCAGGGTTCTAAGGCAAGTTTAGGGGTGCCCTCGAGCCACTGATCAATGTAAGAAAAACCTTCCACTTTGTTTCTTCTAGAACTGCATTTGTTTGAATGTGGGTCGTCCCTGCCAAAACTCGTGTCAAGGCTTGATTCCCCAGTGTAATGGCATTGTGGTGATAGGGACTTTAAGAGAGATAATCGAGCCATGCATGGGGCACTGTCTTCAGAAGGGATTAATGCCTGCATCTTAGAAGTGGGTTCAATCTCACGGGCAGGGCTAGTTATTGTAAAAGCATGTTGTTATACAGCTTGGCTGCCCACCTGTTTGGTTTCATTTGAACATTCACATTTCCCCTTTAGCTTCTTCGCCATGTTGTCATGGAGTCAAGAGGCCCTTGCTAGAGAATTGTCCAATAAACCACTTTTCTTGGTTTATATTTCCTAGCACCAGGTACTGTATAGTGACACAAAACAAATATGACAAGGACCGTCTCTTCCAGTCCCTGCTACTGCTGCTCTAACTCCTTCTTTCCTTTTATCTCCTTTTTACAAACACACCTTGCTTGCCTTACTAGCCATCCTCTCCTTGCTGATGGTGTATGTGAATGAGAATGTAGTGCACACTCACCAGTGTGTCGTGTCTGTTTACAGCGTGGAAACATAGCCAGAGGGCCACATGAGCACTCCACACATGTGTTCTCAAGACTTCTGCTGTGCTAGGCACCTCCGGGCAAGAGACAGAAACATTAGATACCTTTATTCCCAAAGGGACACTGGTACAAATAGTGATGAGCAATGGAAGAGTTATCTGTTCTAGAAGACAGCAGTACCAGAAAGACCACATGGAAGGCCATGAGTAATTAGGAATGAGGAGGAGGGCATGCCCTGGGGATGTAAGAAGCAGAGGGGAGGGTGGACGTGTTAGTCAGCTTTTCATCTCTGTGATGGAAATACCTGAGAAGACAACTTAGAGGAGAAAAAGTTCACTTTGGGCTCATGTTTCGGAGGTCTCAGTCCATGGTCAACTGACTCCATTGCTCTGGGTCTGAGATAAGGCAGGACATCATGGTGGAGTCATGGTGGAGTCATAGTTCCAGACAACCAGAAAGCAGAGAGAAAAAGAGAGGCACTAGGGACAGAATATAATCCTCAAAGGGCACTCTCCCAGTGACCTGCTTCCTCCAACTACACCCAACCTGCCTATAGTTACTGGCCAGCATGGCAATCCTTTCAAATTATTAATCCATGGAATGGATTAATCCACTGGTGAGGTCACAGCTCTCATAATCCATCATCTCACCTCTGGCCATTATTGCATTGTCTCATACGTGAGCTCTCCAGACACACCTCATATTCAACCTCTAACAGTAGTGTTCAAGGATGACTCCAAGGTGGCCAGCACAGATACAGGGGTGGATTTTAAGGCCACCTACCAAGCTAGGAGAATAAGAGGCAAGGTCAGATTAGTCATAATAGCTAACATTTATTGAGTACTAAGAACTCAACAGGTATGGCTATATTTCATTGTCATGAGAATGCTTTGCTATGTTGTTGCCATTTTATTAACGGGAAAAGCTGTTTGTCCAAGAAACAAAAGTTAGGCACAGTTATGGTGGCTTTGAAATGTGCCAATGTGGCTAAGCTCAGGAATTTCCCCCAATTCCCTCCCTTATATTTCTGGCTAAGGTGGTCCACCAGAGAGACTTCTTGGGCAATTTAGAGGGTGAAAGGGAAGCAGCAGCCATTTCGTAGCTCACATGTGTGATGCTGCTCTGTTGGCTCAGTTCTTTGGTTTGAGGTTGTGACTAGACCTATCACCTTCCCCCGCATCCTCAAGTTTTCCTGAGTCGCAGGCCGATAGGACTATAATTAAGACACTAGCTTCTGCATAACACCACGTCACTAGGGTTAGAGGCAGTAGGAAATGACATGGGTCTCAGCCCATTCTCATGGGTTCTGGTTTGTATTCGAGGTTCCCTGCTGGCTCTTGGTTCCATCTTCTCTACTCAGTCACCTGTCGGGAAGCCTCAAGCTCCAGTATCAGGCATAAGACACGTCTCACAGAGGCCAGCTCCCACGATCATGTAAGGTCAAATCCCTGTAAAAAAAAAATTCTTTTAATATCTGTGTCCATACATTTTTATCTGTATATATCTCTGTGATTCGTGTGAGTACACATACCTACCTATGTCTCTACCATCCATCCATCTCTCTGTACCTCCAAGTGGTTCTGCTCCTTTGATTGAAGCCTGGTTAATGACTGATGTCACTATAGCAGTGCAAGCAAGGATCTGACCTTAGGCAGTGCCACTGCAGGCCCTGAACAGGCTATGATGCAGATTACAGGGTAGTGAGGAGGGGTCCACTCTGGGCAGGCTGAAATTGAGGTGCCTGTGTGGGATATTTGAGTGGTAAGTCACAAGTAAGCTGGCGAAACCACAGGAACTTTGTGTGCAGCAGACGATGAGGGGAGGGGAAATCAATGTGGGCTGACTGGAACTGGGAACAAGTTTTATGGTGGTAAGACTTGATTTAAGTCTCACAGGCTGGAAAGACCAGTTAAATGAATAAAGAGAGGGGAGGCACTGTGGTTGGGGAGGGAATGGTCTGCAGCAGGAATGAGCAGAGTCTAAGGAGATCAGCCTGAATGGTCCAGGAAGGATGTATTCATTATATGGCTATTTCTATCTATTCCAGTCTGTGAATTACACCTCCCTAGTGTGCTCTGAGTTTTGTGACTTGCACCTGGTAAGTAAGTTTCTAATACAATTAAACTCAGTTTGCCTCCAACATTTCGTGAGAACCTATCATATGGCAACATTGGGCTGGTTGCAGATATGAATGACAAAAGAACTTTATCCTGGAGATATTTGGGTTCTGATTATAGACATTCAATATATTTTGGTTAAATTGGATTGAATGGAAATCTTGAGCCAGTAACACGGCAGACTGTGCACTCTTGATTCCATTTGGTGCTAATTGCATGGATGAAATGTTGAAATTCATGTCAATCTCTCTACCCACTCTTCTCTCCATCCACTCACCCGAAGCTGACTTGCTCTCGTTACCTACTGACCTATCATTTTTCTATCTCTATTAACATCCATTATTTCTTTAATTAAATGGGGGAGAAGTCTACAAAATTAGCCATATATAAAATGACAATTAAAATATAAAAGCAGATAAAAAGAAAGCAGAAACAGATACTGGCAAGGATGGGGTCTAAATAATCATTATTGATGATTGCAATAATTAGTTACTGTAGCTGAGCGTTACATTTGGTGCTGAGTGTATTAGAAACTAAGGCAAAGATAAATAGAAGGCACACTGAGTTATCCAGTCTGTAATATCTGAAGAGAGAAGGAATACAAGTTGGAAGAGAAAGACTTTCCCTAGAATTGTGTGGACAGAAGACTCATTGTGTTGGGGCTATGTGAGGACAACAGGTAACATAATGGACGGTCTTTCATTGCGCTTCACAGGGGCAGAGAAACGCTCCTCAAATGTTTCTCCTATATTGACTCCGTATAAAGGCTAAGGGCATAACATTAAATATTGTTCCAGCACAGGCTTTTCTGTAGTAAACTAAGCTAATAATGTCCAGCCACCTTAAAGTCTGATGACCGGACTCAGAGAGAGAACTTAGAGGAAGAACTTAGAGGAAGTTATAGCAAGCTGGCGATCTATATGCCTCTATGTTCCAAAGTTCATGCTCTCTAGAGAGACTTGGGCTAAAGGGACTTTAATCTCCAAGCCAGAAAGGTCTCTCCATCCCTAAAATACATTGTCATGAATTCAGAACTTGTTCTGCTCCAGGGGTAGGAGAGCTGTACCCAGGGCCTCCTACCTTCCATCCTTTAACAAAGCAAGGAGCTGAAACAGTGTCATGAAGGCCCCTCAGCTTCAAGTTTGGATGATTGCCTCTCCCCATCCCTAGAATGGTTCAGGAGTCCCTTGGAGGACAGTGCCTCAAGTTCCAGTGTCCAGGGATGGCATATTTGCCCACCATCATCAGCTGGCCATCTGTGAGGTTGGTCCAGGGTGTGGCATCTACCTAATTCTGTTCAGCAGCTCTACCACCATGTGGGGCTGTCCCCCAGAATTCATCCTATGCTTAGGAAAAACCTGTGGGGACTTGAGGTCAGCTCTGAAAGTTCCATGGAATTGTGAACTGTAGAAGCAAGTGTCCCTAGTGCTAAGTCATTCACCCCATGAATCTGAGAGGATTCAATAGCATCTGCTAGATAAAGTGTGTAAAGGCTCATGGGAAGGTTTCAACAAGGGCAGTTGGGAGAAAAAGGAGCACGAAGGATGGAAGAGAGAGAGAGAGAGAGAGAGAGAGAGATGGGCTTGGGCTTTCAAGATGATTGAAAGGGTCTAGAGAAAGGCTGGATGTCATCTGAAATTACATAACACTACAAAAAGGCCCCTCATGTACCAGGGCCAAGCAGTGTGCCTTGGACTTCATATATGGCTTTAGATGTGATGGTACCCCTCTGCTGTCAGGTCCCTCATCTTCATAAAGCAGGATGGATCGGGGTGAGGGAAAAAGAAAGACCACAGTACATTAAGAAAGTTTAAAAAGGGCTCCATAGGAATGCACATTGATGTGATTATTAGCACAATGATTATTAGTTTCAAAATGTGACCTGTGAAGTGGACCTGCTTTGGTGTACACAGCTATCAGTGGTCGGCAACGGCAGGAAGCGCACGTGGAGGAAGCCAGCTTTGTCTTCCTCACAGGCCCTATTGGGTAATGTCTGTCTCCTGTTGCCCTTCCTTTCTAGACTTTCACTCACAGTTTGTGACCCCTTTGTTAGGCCCAGCCAGAGGAGTCATCTGACACCTGCCTTCTCTCCAGGTGGCTTGCTACTGCCCTGCATGTGTTAGAGTCCCAACCTCCTTCCTTCTACTCTCGCGCCCCATGGATGCGTTCCCACTCCCCGTGGTGCCAGTTGCCAGTCAGAGGAGTCCCAGATGCCTCAGCTCCATTCAAATCTCCTTTTAATTTTATCATATAAGATACAGCAGTCCTTCCCTTCTCCATGGGGATGCGTTCCAAAACCAGGGGAGCCTGAAACCCGAACCCTATATACTCCATGTTTCCCTATACGTACACACCTGTGATCAAGTTCAACTTACAATTAGGCACAGAACAAGATTAAAAATAATAACTAGAAATACAATATAAAAACTATGACAATATACTGCAATGAAAGTTATTTAAAACTTACAAATTGCCCATATCTGGAATTTTCCTTTTAGTATTTTTAGTCTGCTATTGACTGAGGGTAACTGAAATGGGAAAGCTAAGCTGCAAATAAGGGAGGACTATTGTATTTCCTCTTTTACCCAATGCTAAAGTTAATGGAATAATAAGGTATTAGTAACATAATAATATACATATGTAGTATATGCCATATACTATATTTACTACATACTATACGTCCTATATATCTATATAAATAGTCTATATTATAAAACTATACACCCAATTATAATATAATTTCTTATTTAGTTTTCAGAAAATCCCACTGAGGTAGGTACTGTTATTAGCTCCACTTTGCAAATGAGGAAACTGAAAGTCACAGTGGTTTGGGTAATTTGCCAAATGCCATTCAGTGAGATTAAATTGTGAAGCCACGATCCATGCCATTGTTCTCTATTGTTTTTTTGCTTATTTTTACAATTCTGTAATGTTAGGTGATGATTTTTTGATGATTGTGACTATGATCAATATTTTTGCATTGATATTGCTGCTGTTGGGTGGTGAGAGAGTTGTGATGGTGTGTGTGTGTGTGCGTGTGCACGTGTGTGTGTGTACATGCCTATGTCAACTTCTCAGCTGATTATCTGTCAATTTCTTGATGTCAGGTCTTGCACATTAAACTGGGAACTTGCTAAAACTCAAGTGTGCACCATTACATGGGGCATCTCAGTGGGTAAGACACAACAGCACAATGTAAACCTGATGGTGTGGCCGTGGAAATACTCTCCTACCACTCAGTCATCAGCTCACTGCTGTTCCTCCCATGGACCCCTAGGGGTTTCCCAAGCTTCTAAATGTGGGGCAGTTGTCTCTGTTGGAGACCAGTGTGAAATATGTAGCATTTAATAAAGATAGTAAAAGACATATTCTCATCTAGTTGAAAATGTTGCAGGTGGTGACAAAAGAAGGGACAGTAGCAGGGGTAGGGGTGGAAGGCAGGAGAAGTTAAGAGAGTGGATGGGTGTGACAAAGCACCATATGTGCCTGTATGGAAATGTCATGGTGACACCCACTGTGCAATTAATATGCATTAATAATTATAAATTTTAAGGAATGGAATGTTGTGGAGAGTTGGTGTGTGTGTGTGTGTGTGCATGCATGCTTGCACATGCCCACTTGTGAAGATGGGCTACATCTAAAATGCAGATTAGTAGTGATTTTCTAATAGTTTCGTTACGAGCTGGACCAACCCTTCCACCTCTGTATGTGTGTTTGCTTTCTTTAGGAAAAATACAGAAAGGACACTTCTTTCCTCTTCTTATGGTTATTGTGCTTGAAAATTAAAAGCACTTTACAGTAGGTATTTTATGGACCATCCCTTAAGAATAAATGTCGGAAAGTGCCCCTCACCATCCTTCCCTGCCAAGGAATGCAGACACCCCAGTGGAAGGGCAAACCCCCCTTCCCTGGCAGCCCCACTGCTCATCCCCCACCTCCCTGTCCTTGCTGAGGCCAGGGACTCTACACCCCAACTCTTGGCACCCCCTCTTGAGCTCTCCTGCCTTGCTGCTCCAAGTCTCTCCCTCTGTGCTCACCTCTGCCTCCCCAGTCAGTGTCCTTGTGTCCCCGAGCAGCCCTGGTCATGTGGATTCCTGCCCCAGAAACTTCGCTGGCTCCCCATCGCATGCTGAATAAGGCACAGATTCCCACCTCAGAAATTAACCTCCTCCCAAGAGGCCGCACACTTCCTTTCAAGATTCAGAGGAGGGAATAACTAACCAGCCTGGAGCGATCAGAGGAAGCTTCCCAAAGGGGAAGACGTAGCCATAGCTTCTGAAGAAAATCAGCCTTTATTGCTTCCCAAGCAGCCCTCTCTCCTTCCTCTTTGTGTATATGTTTTCCTCTAGGTTGAATGTCCTAGCCAGATTTACATCTCCTGAAATTTATCCTTCCTTCAAGAATCTTTCAAATGTCACCTTCTCGTTCAAGACTCGTTTCCGATTCCCCGACTTGAAGAGACCTTGGTCTTTAGACTCTTGGTATTTTGGCTCTAAAGCTGGGCTCACTTTGCTTTATGAATTGCTGCAGGTGAGTTCCTTTGCATTAGGCTCTCAACACATCCACCCCTATGTTTACTCGTTACCCTTTCTCCTGTAGAGAGCTTTACAGGACTGACCCAATAGTGTTAAAATGAATCGCTTTCCCCTATGTCCTCCTAAAATGGACCAGGATCCACCAGCATAGACTTGAATAAAAGGATGAACCAGCCTTGCTAAGCCTGGAGCATAGTGTGTCAGTTAGCTCAGAACCTGGGCCTCTACCTCTACCTGAAATTCTGGGTGGTCACCCTTGACCCAGTGACCTTGGCCATGACCATGTGCCCTAGTGTCATGTGTCCTATGTCTGACATCCATCTTTCATGTGTGGGCTCTGGGGCACAAAGCCATCATCTGTGGGAAGATGCAGAAGGCTGGGGGCCACAATAGGGGAAAAGGGGTCCTCTGGGTCAGGAGACAAGGGCTCCAGGACCATGCTGTCACTTCCTGTTGAGTCACATCATAGATCTTCCCTTTGGATTTCCCAGGTGGGAAAGGCTGGCGTTGGATTAAAGTTTTTCCAACTGAGTATTGTATAAACTGTGATGAAAAGAACTGAAATCACTCATTTAAAAGAAAAAAAAAATCTGTGTGTGCCCTAATCTGAAAAGTGGCTGCTCCTGTGGTTACATGGCAGAGTTCAGCCTTCTCTATTCTTTGATCGAAACTGGGATGAAGAGCATGAGAAGAAGATTAACATTAAACTGGGATGAGAGGTGGGAGGGAAAGGGAGAGAGAAGGGAAATTGCATGGAAATGGAAGGAGACCCTCAGGGTTATACAAAATTTCTTACAAGAGGAAGTGAGGGGAAAATAATACAAGGGGGAGAAATGAATGACAGTAGAGGGAGTAGAGAGAGAAGAGGGGAGGGGAGGGGAGGGGAGGGGGGATAGTAGAGGATAGGAAAGGCAGCAGAACACAACAGACACTAGTATGGCAATATGTAAATCAATGGATGTGTAACTGATGTGATTCTGCAATTTGTATACGGGGTAAAAATGGGAGTTCATAACCTACTTGAATCAAAGTGTGAAATATGATATATCAAGAACTATGTAATGTTTTGAACAACCAACAATAAAAAAATTTAAAAAAAAAAGAAACTGGAACTATCTTCTCAGTTGATGACTGAGAACATCAACATGAAATACCACATTTTACAGCTTCAATGACTTCACTGGGAGCTCATCCCTGCCAGCTGGTCAGATGGGTCTGAGAATAGACTGTGAAAGGCTTCCCTTCAACCTATTTCAGGCTATTTTACTCAGAAAGAGTTTGTAAGCAGAGAAGAGGTGTGTTTTGAAGAGCACCAAGAGCTTCTGAAATTGTCGTTAACAGTTCTCCTTGGTGTTCCACTTTAATGAGATGAGCGGCAGTGACATAAGAAGAAAAATAACAGCCCCATCTTTGTGTTTTGTAATGAATAATAAAGTATTTTAACCTCTTTAGGGACTTAACACCACGTTAATCCTTTAATCCCTGGAAAAACCAATTTTGTTGACATGAAAAGGGAATATTTAACTTCATCCAATTAATTTTCTACCTTAGAGATGCCATGATTATGAAGATTAGATTGAATGGATTCATTAGAGCTACCATATTGTGTATAAAGTAGTGTCTCTGACACCAAAAAGGAGCATCAAAAGAAGAAATCCAAAGTCACAATTTTGTTAACGTTCACCCACTTTGAAGTGCTGGGGCTCAGAGCTTGGAGCCTCAGTGCTGAATTGGAACACTTACATCTGCAATTGCTCAGCTATCATGCAGCCATTAAACCAGCAACTGGGCTCACATTCCTGCAATACCAGCTCCCTCTCTCTCTTTTTCTCTCTCTCTAAGCCCCAAATTAGAACTGTGCTTGTGAGGAGGCTGAAATGCATGGCACAGAAACATTCCCAACAGTAAAAAGTTAGCTAAGTGTGAACTCAATTTGAAATTTTACACAGCAGGGGAAGTGCACCACTCAAATCCTTCTCAGAACAATGGACTGGAATTGGAGATGGAAGATAAATGGTTGGAGATTTAATTATTTCTTCATTGGACTTCAACATGCAGACACGGAAAGGTTTTAATTCTACCCGAAACCCAACCCCCAGACAGAATTGAATTTACAGGGATGAAAGAAACCCATGAAAAGCGAGGGTTAGGGTGGCGCTGGGAACATTTTAATTGTACAAGGCAGAGGCTCCGGACTCCTCTGACTGAAGATGGTCCCTTTAAAGAAGGAAAAATGAGGTGTGGGAACTGTCAGGGTGACCACTCACTCTCATCCCAGCAGCCACTTTCAGTAGATGTCACTTACCACCAGCCTGTCATCGCAGCTGCAGGACAGGAGCACAGATGATCTGTGTTGGCGTCCCTTGTGTGTCTTGCTCAGTGTTGGCATGCAAGCAGTGTCGTCTAGCACAGTGCTTTCTCGTGAGGGATGACATGGTGTGACTGCAAAGAAGTGACACTGATGTCCTTTATGTGGTTCATGACAGAGCAAGGAGGAATGGAGATTTGGGGAAGTCTGGAGTCCGAGTATTGGTCCAAGCTCCTGCCAGTTCTGCAGCCTTGAATAAATGGCTTGCCTTATTTAAGACCTAGTCATCTCATCTGTTAAATGGGGAGAATGGTGTCAGCCTCTGAGTTTTTACAGAATCGTAGAAGGTGATATGGTTATTGTGTAACGACAACCTCAGCACAGTGCTTTGCAAAGAATGGGTGTCAGGTGAATGTTATAGTGTTTTCTTCTCCCCCACCATGTGGAAATTAGCATTATTTGATTGACCTTGACAAAAATGATAGAAGTTTAAGGAATTATTGAGGTCATGTAATTTTCCTCTTAATTTTGCACTTGAAAAGTGAAGCCATTTGCTTAATGCCACAGGGATAATTGATTCTAGAATGGGACCAGAACCCCAAATCCTGACTCTTGGATCAGAGCTATTTCCATGACCTCACTCTTGTAGCTTGGTTAGATCAACTAACTCTGCTTTGGGAGAAGCACATCTCACCTAGTCTATCTTTTCCCAGGTAACTGAACCCAGTCACTCTCTCACTTGGTCCCCAGTTCCCTGAGGCTCTTTTCGTAGTAGCAGATATCCCAAATGCCTCAAGGTGTCTATTTCAGTCCCACGGTGACTATTCCTCAACTTCAAACTTCCATTTGTCTTTTTCAGGTAGACATAGTTTATCTTAGAATCTGAACCTTTGTTCCCAAGTGCCGTAATCTGGCCACTTGACATCTGCTTTTGAGAATGTCTCAGTGCTAAATAAGAATGTGTCCTTCTTTCAACTTCCAGTTCTTCCTAGGCATCCGGATCAGAGAAAATCAGAAATCATATCTGCCTTTATAGAGTCTCCATTGTTCTTTCCCTAAATAAATTTGCTAGGGTCCCATGTACTCACCTCGAGAAAACCCCTTACTATTTGTAAAACACTCAACAAATTTTTAAACATTTTCTATAGTTTGTATCTTAAATGTCCCCAAAGGCTTACATGTGAAGGCTTGGTCCTCGGCTTGGTGTTATTGGGCAGTGATGGCACCTTTAAGAGAAGGGGTCTATTGGGAGATCTTTCAGCCCCTGGGTGTGTGGCCTTGAAAGGGATTGTGGGATCCCAGCTGCTATTTCTCTCTCTTTTGCTTCCTGGACAGTGGCTTTGCCTGTCACCACGATATGTTGTATCATTACAGGCCCAAAAGGAAAGGAGTTAGTCAGTCATGCATTGAAGCCTCGAAAACTGTGAGCCAAAAGAAGCCTTTTCTTAAATAGATTGGCTCTGGCACTTGTTATGGTAACAGAAAGCTGACTGACACACCAGGGAACTACGAACTGTTGTATTGACAACACTCTGAATGTAATTCAAACACCATATTATTGTGGGGGAAACTGGAGTCTAGTGAGGATGTCACCCTAAGTTATACAGTAGATGGTCATCAGTCCCTGTCTGTCAGAATAACTTTTCTCTGAACTGGAAAATCAGTACAGGTGTCCCTGGTTTGTCATGAGAACAAGGACTGGTCTGCGGGTTCTTCACTCTCAATCAAAAAGGAGCTACATGGACTGGGGTTGTGGCTCAGTGGTAGAGTACTCACCTAGCATGTGTGAGGCACTGGGTTCAATTCCCAGCACCACATATAAGTAAATAATTTAATTAAATAAAGGTCCATTGATAACTAAAAATGTTTTTCTTTAAAAAAAAGGAACTACATAGCTCAGCAAAGATCTCCGTGCAGGTAAACATGACCCCAGCTGTATAGAGCTGGAGCAATCCCTGTCCTTGTATTTGCCAAGTAAATATCACTTTCCAACAAGATCCTCTTTGGCCACCATGCCACAGTGTCTTCTCTCAGAGTAGTTAAAGTTGGCAGTCCTCAGCTGCAAAGTCGCCTCACACAAAGTCAGATAAGGCAGTAGACAGACATCAAGTGCCCATGTTGCTCGAAATTAAAATGGATGTTAGGTATGATTTTGAAAGGTTTTGATGTGTTTTAGTCACTGGAATGCCCCGACCCCTGAATGCCCAACCTCTTCAATGTACTGAAGGAGCACGTGAACCTTGTTCCTTCAATTCATTCCCAGCTAGCCAGGAGTGCCTGGTCTCTAGCTCTGGTCTGGCTGTGTGGGAAGCCTGAGGGTTGAAAGAAGGGCCCATTCTTCTTTGGAGACAGAGACCTTCTCAAAACATGACCGTTCTTGATGCACTTAGGCTGCCTGTCCCACCCCTCTGTCCAACGCAGAGACGGGACCTATTAGCTCTTTAAGAAAGAAGACCAAGAGGGCAGAGAAGGGAACAAGACTCATTTGGCTGGTTGTAGCTGCAGAGACCCTCTGATGGTTGTTCTGCTGTGGTGAAAGAACCCCTTTCCTTGAGAACCACAGTTCTGACGACTACACGGTCTCCCCTGTGCTCCTGTCAGCTCTGCCCGCAGTGGGGAAGAACTCTAACCCTGACCTGTCTTCTTGGGCTCCAGCCCTTCTTCACCTCAGGCTTCAAGAGGAACAGGGACCAGCTTTCAAGCTTATTTATGTTTTTTATCCTTCTCTGTGTGAAGATCCTTTGAGCTAGTAGAGAGTCAGATTAGCTGAACCTTGGAGTCCCTCGTGAGAAATAGCCCCTTTTGTGGACCCAGATTCCTGCTAAACCATAATCCGAGTGACACCAAAGTGTCAGATTTTGGCCCACTTATAGTTTAGCAGTGGGGAGAAAGACCTGTGTATCCAAACAATGAGAGTATCCTAAAGGCAGAGATAAACAGAGGCCCAGTTTCTGTGCCTCAGCAGATGAAAAAGTAGTAATTATAATACCAGTGGTTGTATTTCCTTTCTACCACCCCTTCCTCCTTCCTCTTCCCCAAGTTATGGCAGGATTTCAGAGATAGAGGGCTGAAAGCCACTGTTAATGCTTCAGGCACGAGAGCAATAAGGGCTGGAGGCCTGAGGAGAGGGATCTGGGAAGAGACCCAGATGCTCGGCCTTGGAAGGACTGGACCACTTGGGCAGGAGGAAGGTGGTGTTTTGGAGCTATTTTTCTGGGGCTGTTTCTCTTGGCCCTGACCCAATACCAGATAAGGGCTTTGGAAGATCCATTGCATTATACCCTGTCTATCATCTGCAGATTAGCTTTCCTCAAATAGTTCCCCACATTGCAGATTCTCAGCTTGCACTCCTGCTTTCTCTGTCAATAATCCATCAATTAAGGTCTGCTAATAAAGTGCATTGACACTGCAGATTAGGCAGCCGTGTTCCCATTGGTAGGCCTGCTCTTCAAGTCAATGGTTGTAGGATTATCAACCCTGCCATTGACGTTTGTTTCATTCTTCCCTCTCGGGTCCCTTGTGGAATGGCAGAGAGAGCTCCATTCAAATCCACAGGCTCAAAAAACAAAAGAGTAATCTCAGCGTGAGGGCCTGAAAAGCAATTCAGATCAAGAGAATACAGAGGCAACCCCTGGCTTCCCTCCCTCTGCTCGCTGTCTTCTCCTCTCTTTGTGCTAAAATTGCCATTTAGTTCAGAGGACAGGGTGTCAGAACCCTCATAACCCCCTAATCCTGTAAACCCAGGGGCCACAGGAAGCAGGGCACGCTGCTGTTGGGAAGGTCCATGTTCTCTAGGAGTAAGGCAAGGCTATGATTGTTGCTCTGCATCTTGTCCCCTCTGACTGTAGAGGGGAGCAAAGGTTTGCCATGAATCTGGTCTTTGCAGGACTTTAGCCACTTACCTGTTAAGGGAAACAGTCCAGAGTTTGTCTGGTTTCCCTTTGGGCTTCCCTAACTCTCCCTCCAGCCTCCAGTCCCTCCCCAGGGGCAGGTTCAGTGTTGACAGGCAGCCGTGATTTAAACAGAACAGTGGGTTCACAGCCACATGGGTGGTATGCTGAGCAAGGCTGGTTCTGAGGCTGATGTTGGAAACAGGCTCTGATGAGTCCATCCAGGGAGTTAAACCAGCCCCAAACACCTCAGTATTACATGCCTTAAGGGTAGGGTGAAGTGGGGACAGAGAACTGGGACTAGAAGATGGAGATATTTTGGGGACAAGAGGGGAAGACAAGAAGGCAAGGGAGACGGGACAGGGGGACTTCAGATGCCAGGTGCTGCATCCTTTACCCTGATCACAGCGAGCTGCTAATGTATTCATTTTAACATGATTCCCTTCAGTGGGTGAGGAGAGAGGGGGTAAGACCCTCTTCACCAATGCACGACAATCCTGTATTAGTGTGCTACAGCTGCATAACAAATGCCATCGACTGAAGGGCTCATACAGCGCTGTATTCCTCCAGTTTTGGAGGCTGGAAATCTGGTTAAGTTTCTTCTGAGGCCTCTCCTCTAGGCTTGTAGATGGCTGACTCCTCATTGTGTCCTCACATGTTCTTTCCTCCATATAGACACACCCTGCTGTCCTTTGTCCACATTTTCTCTTCTTATAAGAACACCAGTCCCATCAGATCAGGGTCTGTCCTAATAGTCTCATTTTTACCCAAGCAGCACTTTAAAGGCCCTACCTATGCACACAGTTCCATTCTGATGCACTGGGGTTAGGGCTTCAGCCTAAGAATTGTGGGGGTCACAGGATACAATTCAGCCCATACCAATCCTCAGGGATACCTCCACTGTGAGCTGGAAGGAATTGAACCTTGAAGGATATTTTGCTCAGAGTGATGTTTGCCTTCAGTAAAGGGGTGGTCCAAACAGGGAGCACTTTCTGGGGCAGCAGATATACCCAACAAGGAACTCATATCTTCCCCAAAGTGTTTGTTGAAAGTTTGAATGGATTGGGGGTTTGGAGGCACACTCTAAAGAGACTTCTTTTCCTAGGTACCATCTATCCTGACATTTCCAGGAGTTGCCCCTAGGCCAATGGTGGTGAGAAGACCCTGCTGGGGCATCTCCCTTTTTGGGGGACAGACTGGACCCTCTTTATCAGAGCCCTGTGGACAGCATTGAGGATTGTGTTATTGCTCCCAATTCTGCATTCTTTGCATCACCAAGTAATACTCATGTGGCTTGGCAGTTCCTGGTGCTGAAGGGAGAGTTAGGGAGGCCCAAAAGGGTTGGCAGAGTACATTTCCCTGCTCTAGTGTTGGCCAAGTGACTTGGCCAGGTATCATGCTAGAGAAGCAAGCATGCTACATGCATGTATCTGATGGGCCCAGCCTTGAGTTGTCCCTGTGGTTTTCCAGGAACAGAGCACCGTTCCAAAATGAAGACTCGTGGAGCACATTTGCACCTGACCAGCTGTGCAGAGCCAGTCCAGCTAGCTTTCAGGACCCATGAGGGAGAAACTCAAAATGTTTGTGGCTAAAAACTACGGAGAGTTTGAAACTTCTGTTACTCAGAGAAAACCGACAATGACTATGGAAACTGGCCTTGTTTGACGAGGGTCAGCTCTGTAGGGCTGATGCACTCCTTTGGGACAACTGGCTGCCTCACAACTGCTCTGTCACTTCCAGGAAGGTCCTTCTCCCACATCCCCTCCACTTCAGGAAGAGCAACTTCTCCGCAGACTCCTACCTATGATTACTGTGAAAGGATTGTTGCTGATAAGCACGTTTGAAGGCTACCATTTTGATTCAATCATCTTGACACTGGGACCTAGACATTTGCCTAGTAATACAGACAAGAACTAAGATGTCAGAGAGATCCAAGATGGCGGAACAGAGAAGGCTGCATTCCTGGCTGCTCTGTGGTGTGAAACCAGGAAACCAGACAGGCAGCTTCTCTGCAAGGTGGGTGAACCAAAAAAGTGGGGAGGACTTTACTGGAACCTAAAATTGGACATTCAAAGCAGACCGAGGACATAGTGGGTTGGATATAATAAAATAAGAAAGAAATCTCCAGTGGTACAGCTACAGTCAGGCTGGCAGTTCCAGCCAGAGAGGTCCCTCCATGAGCTAATTAGAGGGATAAGGGAATTAAAGGTACCTACATTTTGGGGAGACCCAAGGCATGACTGGGTACGGAGCATTTAGAGACCAAGCAAGGACACTGCCCAACAAACCTGAAGGACTCACTGCACGACATCCATGTGTGGAAAAAGAAGCCGCCATCTCTCCAGGTGGCCTGCGGGAGGACAGGGAAGGTACCATTTTGCAGCTGCAGCAAGGGGGCTAGAAACTAAGGTGATTCCTGGCAAAATTGAGTTTGGCCTGGAAACACAAGCCCAGTAAACACACAATGCACTTCATAGACTGTGCGTAAGGGACCAGAAGAAAATCAGGCGTGGACAAAGATTTACACAGGGGAAAACCACCTGGCTCTACCTCTCCTCCTCCAACCAGACTGCTCACAGGACTAGCTGGGGGAGACATCTGGCTGGGAACTCAGAAGGACAGGGGCAGGAGAAATTGTTTGGAGACTGAACCTGAGACCAGGAAACATGAGGTCTGCTAGTGACATAGGAGACTAAGAATTGGCTCCCCAGCATGTGAGTGAAATACAGGGGAGATCCCTGGGGTAAAGTCTTCCAGCATGGACCAGCAGGTACTGGGTGCTGGAGGTGCACAGATTTAAAGTCTCCAGACCAATTAGCATTTAGTGAACAGCCTGGAGCCCACCTAAGAATAAACCCTGCCTCCAGGAATTCCGCCTATGGGATTTTTACCTCTCTCACTCCAGCAATCCATAGGGTGGAGCATCACACTCCAGAAGACCCCACCTAAAACTCTGAGAAATTGAGAATCTTTTGAATTCCAGTGGAAAGAATTCTTTAACTTTTCATCAAGATTTTTTTTCTCTTTTTTCTAATTCTAATAATTTATACAGTTTCCTTTTTTTTTCTTCTTTTCATCTCTATAGAGTTTTTGAGAACAGTTATTTTTACATAGATTAGTTTTTTATGAACTAGGATGTTTGACTAGTATATTTTAGTTTTGTATTCTTTTATTTTTATTTTTTAATGTTTTAAAATTTTTTGCTTTATATATATTTTTTTTTCTCCTACTTCTTTCCCTTTATTCTTTTTTTTTCTGCTAACAATCTCTATTGTTCTTTCACTTTTCCTTTAATTTTTTTCCTTCTGTCTTCCCTCCTCCTCCTTCATAATTATCACATCCTACATCACCTCTGTTTTCTCCCTGTCCAACATTTGAAAATGTAAATTTTGCAAATTGCTGTTTTTATTATGGGCAATAACTGATCACATCATTTCTGTTTATTGTGGTAAGTAACATTGCAGATGTCATAGTAGGAACTCTTTGATTTAATGCTGTGAATTGTTGGCATTGGTTGTTGTTCTTATTTGCCTCCCCCTAAAGGGTGAGGTTCTGGAAACCTTCAGGGACACTATAAGTCCACAGGGTAGAAACTCTATTGCCTCAGATCCATGTTGTTAGATGAGTAGACACACAAACAACATGAAAAACAAGGGAACAAACTGCCCCAAGCAAATCAAGATATTCCAGTAACAGAATCCACCAATACCACAGTGTTAGAACCTATGTCAGAGAAAGAGTTGAGAATGTACATAGTTAAATCAATCTATGAAGTAAAAGATGATATAAGAGACCAAATACAGGGAACAAAAGATCACTTCAATAAAGAGAAAGATTCTGAAAAAAATAAAAACCAAACAGAAGTCCTTGGAATGAAGGAAACAATAAATCAAATTAAAAATTCAATAGAAAGCATCATCAACAGACTAGACCACTTGGAAGACAGAACCTCAAGCAATGAAGACAAAATATATAATCTTGAAAACAAAGTTGACCATGGAGAGAAGATGTTAAGAAACCATGAACAGACTTCCAAGAATTATGGTATAATATGAAAAGACCAAATGAGATTTATTAGGATTGCACAGAGATACAAACCAAAAGAAGGCACAATCTTTTCAATTAAATAATACCAGAAAATTCCCCAAATCTAAAGAATGAAATGGAAAATCATACAAGAGGCTTACAAGACCCCAAATATGCAAAATTACAACAGACCCACATCAAAGCACCTTATAATGAAAATGTCTAGCATACAGAATAAGGATAAGAATTTTAAAAGCTGCAAGAAAAAAAGATCAGATTACATATAGGGGGAAACTAATATGGATCTCAGGTGATTTCTCAACTCAGATCCTCAAAGCTAGGAGGTCCTGGAATAACATATACCAAGCTCTGAAAGCAAATGTATGCCAACCAAGAATCCTATATCCAGCAAAATTAATCTTCAGATTTAAAGACAAAATAAAGACCTTCCATGATAAACAAAAATTAAAAGAATTCATAATCAGAAAGCCTGCACTTCAGAATAGACTCAACAAAATATTCCATAAAGATGAAATGAAAAGAAAAAGTTTCTCCCAGCAAAGGGAGAAATTATACTAAAGGAATAGTCAAGCAAAGGAGAAACTAATTCAAATTAAAAACTAGAAATAAACCAAAATGACTGGGAACACAAATCATATCTCAATAATAACCTTTAACATTAATGGTCTAAACTCATCAAGCAAAAGATGCAGACTAGAAGATTTTATTAAAAAATAAGACCCAACAATATGTTTTCTCCAAGAGACTCACAGATTGTGAATGGGTGGGAAAAAGACATACTGCTCACATGGATCATGTCAACAAGCAGGGGTTTCTATCCTCATATCAGATAAAGTGGACTTCAAGCCAAAGTTAATCAGAAGGGACAAAGAAGGACATTTCATACTACTTGAGGGAATTACACATCACAAGGCATAACAATCATAAATATTTGTGCCCCAAACAATGGAGCATCTATATATATCAAACTCTTCTCAATTTTAAAAATTAAATAGACTCAGCACAATAATATTGGATGACTTTAACATGCCTCTGTCACCACTGGATAGATCCTCCAAACAAAAACCAAATAAATAAGCTATAAAAGTAAAAAATACAATTGATAATTTAGACCTAACAGACATATAGAGAATATTTCATCCATCAATGATTGAATACACTTTCTTCTCAGCAGCTCATGGGTCCTTCTCTAATATAGACCATGTTATATAAGCTATCACATATGTTGGTTTACAATTGTAATATTACCTTAATATATTTTTAGCTTCTCTAGGGTTATTTTGATAGCTCCCTTTCCATTGATATTAATTTTTGTGTTCTTGCTTTTTTCTTGATTAGATTTGTTTGATTTTTTAATCAAAATTTAGCTATATTATTTCTTCTCTATTTCATATATTTCTGCTCATACTCCTATTTTTTTCTTCCTACTACATAATTTGAAAATATTTGATTGTTATTCTAGCTTCTTTCTGATTCAAGTACTTTAAATTATAAATGTTCATCTGAATACTGTTTCATCCCAGAGATCCTGATATTTTAAGCTTTTATTATCACTTAGTTCAAAGCATTTTTAATTTACTTTTCTTGTGCTTTCTTCCTTGGCTTCTGAGAGATTGATAAGTGTGCCATTTATTTTTGAAATACTTGACCTGTGGGGGTGGGGTTCTATATATCTTAAGGTGATTGATTTATAATGTAATAAATCATGCAAGAAACACAGTCTGTGTGATCTCAAATTTTTTTAAAAAAGGAATGGATATGCTTTTTGTATCAAAACGGATCAAATTGCATACTTCAAATATGTGCGTTTTATTGTACTTTAATCTTACCTCAAGAAAGCTACGGAAAAAAATTTAAAATAAAAAGGCAAAAATATAGTCAGAAAAAAGAAGAAGAAGAACTTAAATGGCAAGTCTTCCTCCTTGGCTGTCCTGGATCTCCTTGAGGAGCTGCCCCAGAACTGAGGGGGTCAGTTGCTCTTGACTGACATCTTTGTGAGAGATGCATTGGAGAAATTAGGAGCATCAGGTGCATACCACTTTTATAAGTTTAAAATCAGACATTGAAATGTTCAGAGATTGCTCTTGAACTTCAGGTTGAACAGAATTGGGCTACTCATACTCCTTGAGCGATCACACTCTATCATCATTAGTCCCTTAATGTCACTCTTTTAAGGGTGCCCTTGTTTGATGGTTACTTACTTGTTTAATTTAACAATGTAATGATCATTGTGTTAATTCTCTATTACTGCTGAAACAAATTACTACAGATTTAGGGGATCAACACAGCACAGATTTATTCTCTTCCAGTCCTGAAGGTCAGAAATGTGAAACTGGTTTTGCTGAGGTAAAACTGAGATGTGCACAGGGCTGCGTTCTTCTCTGGAAGCTCTGGGAAATAATCTGTGTCCTTGCCTTTACTAGTGTTCGGAGGCCACCTGTATCTCTTGGCTCATGGCCTCGAGGCTTCCAACATCAAATCAGTGCTGTCCAGTCAAATCTTTCTTATATCACCCCACCTTGACACTGATTCTGCCTCCTTCTTTGCAGGTATGGACATCTTTGGGGAGCCATAGTCCACCTATCACCATCAGCCAGTTTGAGAGCTAGAATATAACCTACATCCCCTCTGCCAACTCTCAAAAAAGCTATGGAAAAAAATTTAAAAATAAAAAGGCCAAAATATAGAGTCAGAAAAAAGAAGAAGAAGAACTAAAATGTCAAGTCTTCCTCTTTGGCTGTCCTGGATCTCCCTGGGGAGCTGCCCCAACACTGAGGGGGTTGCAATCAAGGTAATCACTATTCTGAATAATTTATGTAGCATGATCTTGCTTTATTTTGTATAGTTTTACAAGCACACACACACATGTAAATGCCTGTGTATATGTACTTACGTGTCTATTGATCTATCATCTATCCAACTCACATGTGTATGTATGCTTGATTTTACTTGCTTTTTTAGTTTATAAAAAGAAATCATACTTAATCCATTATTTTCAGACTAGCTTTTATCACTCAACATGGGTACAAGTATTCATCTATATTGTCACATGTAGCTATAGTACATTTATTTCCCTTGCTATGTCATATGCACTTGTGTGGATATGAAATTTATTTATGCGCTATTTGGCTTGTTTCAGTGGTGAGTTTTCTGAGCAGGTGATGCTATGAACATTATTGAATATGTCTTTTTGTACACCTGAGCAGACTTTCCTTTTTTAAAAAATTAGTTCTTTTATACCTGACAGTAGAATTGTATTTTGACATACCATATATACATGGAGTATAACTTTCCATTCTTGTGGTTGTACATGTTGTGGAGTTACACTGGTCGTGCATTCATATATGAACACAGGAAAGTTATGTCTGATTCATTCTACTGTCTTTCCTGTTCCTATCCCCACTTCCTTCCCCCCATTCCCTCTCCCCTCCTCCAATTCAGTGAACCTCCACTTCCCCTTATTGCCTATAATGAGTTAGCATCCACTTATCAGAGAGAACATTCAGCCTTTGGTTTTTGGGGATTGGCTTATTTCACTTAGCATGATAGCCTCCAGTTTCATCCATTCACCAGCAAATACCATAATTTCATTCTTCTTTATGGCTGAGTAATATTCCATCATATATATACATGTACCACCAGACTTTTATGTGTTTAGGAGAGGAACTACTAGTCCACCAGGTATGTGAACATTCACCCATATGAGACAAAGCCTACTTTCATCTGCAGAGCATCACATTCTGTTCATCCAACCTATGGTAGTCTCACCATTAAGTTTTGCCAGTTGTGGTCTTGATTTATCTTCCTGATTTCAGATGAGTTTGGCTATCTTTTCATACGTTGATTGCCCACCTATATTTTTTTCTTGAAAATGTTTGCACTTTGCCCATTTTTCTACTGGATTGTCTTTTTCTTAATACTTAGAATTAATGATTATAATGTTATTATAACATTTTCTAATTATTCTGGGAAGTAATCCCTTGTTTGTGGAATATGTTGCAAATATCTTCCCTCAGTTGATGGTTTGTCTTTTTCTGTTCAAAATATTGAAATATTTTCTTTGAATGTGGTCAGATTTATCTGTATTTCATTTTTAAGTTTGGAATTTTTGTGACTTGCCTAAGAAATCCTCATTCTACCCCTTAGGTTAGGGAGATACTTATTTAAAATTTTCTAATTAGGCTTTTGACATTTAATATCTTAAATCACTAGAACCCAATTTTTGTGTGCGGTATAGGGTAGGGATGAGGATTAATTCCCCCATCCTGCAATATGAGTGACCACATTTCCCAGTGCCATTTATGGAGTGGTCCCTCCATTCCCAGCTGGGCTGGCAGCGGCTCCATCAGGCATCCAACTTCCACATGGACATGCATTTTTTACAGCTCTGTTTTCTGTTCCATTGATCATTTGGTCTATCCTCTGACAGTACCAAATTATCTTGCTTTCCTTGGGTTATAAAAACCTGGGATTTCTGTGGACAGTACCTCCCTATTCCTATTTTTATTAGTTTTTCTCGTCCTGTTGTATTTCTATTTTAGATTCATTATTTCATGTTGCATGAAAATCTGTGAAGAGATTTTTGTTGCAATTACATTGAATTATGTTTTTATTGATTAAAAAAAAATAAATGACAGTGGAATGCATTACAATTCTTATTCCACATATACAGCACGATTTTTCATATCTCTGGTTGTATATAAAGTATGTTGGCACCCAATTTGTGTCTTCATACATGTACTTTGGATAATGATGTCTCACTGGAGAATTGGTGTTTTACGGTGCTAAGTCTCCCTATTCAGAAACATGGAATTACTCTCTATTGGTTTAGATCTTCTTTAATTCCTTCTTACTGTAAATTCTATAGGTCTTCCATCTTGGGTTAAGATAATTCTCAGGTATTTTAAAAGTGTCATTGCAATTGTAAAATGACTTTTAAAAAAACCCCATATTTTCCAATTACGTGTTTCTGGTATAGAGAAATGCAATCAACTTTAAAAAAAATGAATCCAACATCCTGTCAACTTGAAAGTATTTTCTATTATTTCTAATTATTTTCTTATAGGTTATCTTATAACATTTATAAATGATGGCAATATTTTTCCTGCTTTCAAACATATTTTCATTCAACTCAGATGGTAAAATGTATATGCTTGAAGTGGATGTCTTAGACAAATGAAAACACCTGTGTAATCACTGCTCCAATCAAGACACTATTTCTATCACTATGTAAAGTTCTCCACTCATTTAAATCTGGCATAGTTTGCTCCTGCCCTAGGCAAAACCTAATTTTGTTTCAATCACCACAAATCTTTTGCCAGTTTTAAAACTTCACATAAATGGAATCATACATTTGGTTTCTCTCACTCAACATTGTGTCTTGAGAGACTAAATCTCGATTCTGTATATTTTGTTTCTACATTTTTATTGCTGTGTAGTATTCCAGTGATTGTATGCCAATTTGCTTATTCATCCATCTGTTGACAAAGACTTGGGTTGTTTTTAATGTAGGACAAACATTTTTGAGGTCATCCATTTTTAATTGTTGTGGAATAATACCCGAGAATGGATTTCTGGCTCAGAGTAAGTTTGTGCTTAACTTTATAACAATAAACCAAAAAGATTTCAAGAGCTGTTGTGCTACTTATACTTCTACCAGCAGTCTAGGAGTGTTTTAGTTATTCTATTTTCTCATCAACACTTAGTACAATTAGTTTTTTAAAATTAAATTTAATTTTTTTAGTTATACATGACAGTAGAATCCATTCTTAATGTCGTTTCCACACAATAAAATGCATCCATTTAAGTGGAAAATTTGATGCGTTTTCACAGATGGTACACCCATGTCGTCACCATGATCAAGGTTTAGAGCATTTCACCATCTTCACAAGTTGCTGAATGCTCTTTTAAAGAGGAGCCCCTCACCTCTAGCCCTAAGCAAATGCTAATTTACTTTCTGTCAGTAGAAATGAGTTTTGCCTTTCATCTGCCTTTTCACTTTTAGTCATTCAGCGATTGTGAAATGTATCTAATTATGGTTTTAATTTTCATCCTCCTGATGACTAATGATGTTGATCATTTTTTATGTACTCACTAGACATTTAACTTCTTAGGAAGCGTCTGTTCAAATATTTTACCTATTTAAAAAAAGCTGTAATGTTTGCTGGATGTGGTGGTGCTTGCCTGTAATCCCAGTGATTCAGGAGGCTGAGACAGGAAGATCACGAGTTGGAGGCCAGCCTCAGCAACTTAGTGAGGACCCCCCACCACCCCCCAGCAACTTACCAACAATCTCTTTCAAAATTAAAATAAGAAGTTCTGGGAACTCAGTTGTAAAGCACCCCTGGATTCAATCCCCAGTACCAAAAAAAAAAAGTAATATTTGTGTCTTTTCTAGCTCCTTTGTATTTTTAGAACTACCTTATCAGCTTCTAAAAATAGATCTTGCTAAGGTTTTGATTTGGATTGTGAATTATATATTGAATTCAAAGAATTGATACATTAATGATATTGAATCTTCCAATCTATGAACCTAAGCACATTCTCCTTTTATTTCTCTCACCAACGTTTGATAGGCTTCTAGTGGTCTTGTTTTTTGTTAATTTTATTTCTAAGTATATTTTATACTGTTATAAATGTTATTATTTAAAATTTTTATTTTCCAAATGTTTATTGTTACTATATATAAGTATAATCTATATGAGTGTGTATTGACTTTCTATGCCATAGTCTCACTAAGTTAACTTGTTAATACCAGGTTCTTCATAAAATTGTTAAGACTTTTCTATATTGTAAATTATGTCTTCAAATAATGATAGTTTTACACTTCTCTTAACAATCTTAATATCTTTTGTGTTTCATAATATGTTATATCTCTGTTTTGCAAAAAAACTAGAATAGATTTGAAGGTGGTAACATGTTCCTGATTTCAAAGTGGTTAATACAGTTTCTCCATATAGGATGATGTTCAGTGTAGGGCTATTTTTTTAGATGCTTTTTACCTGTTTAACAATGCTTAATTCTCACTTTACAAAGGTTTTACCAATAATGATGCTATTGTATTCAATGCTTTTCTGCACCAGGGAATGATAATGAGGTTATTTCTCTTCATTAGTCTATCAATGCACTGAATGGTATTATATATTTTAAAAATATATAATATTAATATTTTAATATATTATAATATATATTTATAGTACATATAAGCATATAATATTAATATTATAAAAATAATCCACCAGCTTTGAATTTCAGGGATAAATCTAATTTGTTCATAGTGTGTTTTCATTTTTATACAGAATTGTATTTGGTTTGTTTAAATTTAAAGAATATTTGTATCTATGTATGTAAATTGAACTTGTAATTTTTTGTTGTTGTTGTTGGTTGGTTGGTTTTTTGGTACCAGGGATTGAACCTGGGGATGCTTAACCACTGGGCCACATCACCAGTCCTTTTATTTTTTAATATGTGACAGGACCTCACTAAATTGCTTAGGTCCTTGCTAAGTTGCTGAGGCTGGCTTTGAACTTGCAGTTCTCCTGTTTCAGCCTATTGAGCCTTTGGAATTACAGGTGTGCACCATTGCCCTGGTGAACCTGTAATTTTTATTTCTTATATTATTATTCTCTTCCTTTTATAGCAAGACTAGTGTTCTCCTAGAATGAATTAGGAAATTCCCTGGGAAAGATTGTATGTAACTGGAATGAAGTGTGTGTGGGGCCTTTCTTGGCATGTATGTGGTAAAGAGTAGTAAATTGCTTTAGTGTTTTCTGTGTATGAGGCAGTAGATCATTGCTTTGATATCTTTCCTTATTATAAAACTATTCAAGCATTCTGTATATATTATATTTAAAACATTCTCTTTTTCTAGAAACATGTCCGATTTTTCTAATTGTTTAAATATATTGGCATAAACCAATCAATTATGTCCTCATATCCTTTAATTTTATGCTTTAATTCTGGCTGTGTCCTTCTCTTATTTCTGAAGTTACCATTAAATAGGAAAACTGTTACCTCTTTTAGGATCTACTGGATGTTCTTGAATGAGGGGTTTGCCCGGATTTCTGAGCAAAATAGGGTCTTGAGATGAGTAAATCACAGAATTCACCAAGGGATGAAGAAAAGTGTGTGTGTGTGTGTGTATGTGTGTGTGTGTATGAGAGAGAGAGAGAGAGAGAGAGAGAGAGAGAGATGATTCATTGTAGAAGTTTTTTGATATCTCTCTCAAAATATATGTTAGGATTTTCAGTGGAAGGACCTCTGGGATTCCTCAAAAACTCAGTTGAAACCAGTGAACATGAGGAGAAGTAAGATTGGTATCAACCTAGAAGCGTAGACCAAATACAACTGGTATTGAATATACAGGGACATAAATTTTGATTCACGGTAACACCAGAAACTACCTAAGAACGGCATAGATTGTTCCCACAGGTAATAGGTTACTATTGTCATTAGTTGTATTTCAACAGAGATTTAAGAACTGGTGATCCTAGTTGTCTATCCATTCTCTAAACATTAATTAGGGATCTATGTTATACCAGGCTTTCTGCTGAGCATTAGGAATATAAAGACTCACAAGAGGTAATTCTTATTCTAGGACAGTGAGAGTGTCCTGGGTTATGAGGGTCATAAACTCTAGAAATGATGATTTCCAAGCCTTCAGTGAACTTACAGTCCAGTTTACAGGAGTGGGTTAAATAGAAACAAGTCTATGATCTGTTTACATGTTTTCTTGTCAGATACCTCCACATATGTGCACGAATTTGGATTATATTTCAAAATGTTAAAATCTGGGTGGGTCTGAGAGTTAAGGAAAAATGGGTACTCAGGAAGAATTACTGCCTTGGAGCTCAGAGATCTGGGTCCCAGATTTTTCTGCTCCTATCTAGCCCTATGACATTGAGTAAGGAACTTACCCTTCTACCTTTGTTTCCCTATCTATCAATAGAATGGTGGATAATATGGCCGATTTCAAACTTTAATATATCTTCATTACTATTATTTTTATCTTACTCATAGTGCCCCTTTTTCAGATGAAATCTTATGAAAGAAGCCTAACAGGTGAACTGTAAATATGTAGCAAGTTGCACATAAAGTGACATAGCACTGAGTGAGGTCTGAATCCCCACCTGCTGGGCCCGTCTTGGCTCAGTCACAACCACCTCTCCCAGTGGCTTCTTAAGGACACTTAGTAGGACCTCTGGGATTCCTCAAAAACTCAGTTGAAACCAGTGATCACGAGAAGTAAGATTGGTATGAGCTCTTACATTTTAATTTTACGAATCTATTTTTTTGTTTGTTTTATCTAGTCTAGGAAGCCTTACTGGAAGCCAACGGAATTGAGCTGACCTCTAACACCTGGTCCAGGTGTCACCTGGCAACAAAAGAGGAGGACAGTCATTCCAGGCGTGGGATGTATGGCCTTTGTCTCTGATTCATAGGTATGTGGACTCCAGGGTGTATGCAAGACCCTGTGCTTAAGAATCACCTGTGTCTTTGTACCTCAGCCTCTACTGCTTAGTAACTGTGTGACATTCAGTAGGTTGCTCTTAGAGTGTGTATATGAGGTGTCCCCAAATTTCTGTGTTAATGCAGGAATATTCAGAGGAGAAATAATTGGATTATGTGCGCTGTGACCTAATCAGCCTGTCCTAGATTGAGTGGACTATCTGGGTGGTAACTGTAGGCAGGTGGGGTGTGGCTGCAGGAGGTGGGTCACTGCGGGCATGTCCTCTAAGCCCCTTCCCCCACCTCTCTGCTTCCTGGCTGTGATAAGGGAACAGTGTCCTCTATGTGTCTTTCTGTCATCATATGCTGCCTCATCTTGGGCCCAGAGCAATGGATTTGACTGATTATGGACTAAACCTCTGAAACCTCGAGCCAAAATAAACTCATCCTCCTGTAAGTTTTTCTTGTCGGCCATTTTGGTCACAGTGATGAAAGCTAACACAGTTGCTTGACCTTTCTGAGCCTCAGTTTCTGTAAAATAGGCTACGGGAACCATGGTGGGGAGTGGGGAGTGTGATGAGGAGGAGGTCTATTTCCCACCAAGCCTTAGGGTGAAATTCAGATGAATCCTGTGGAATGTCACAGCTAGCGGGAAACATCAGTTTTTCCTAAGGACACTGCTGAAGGCCTCCTTCCACTCCCCCACTTTGACACTTCCCAATTAGAGAATCTCTTCCAGCATTTCTGCAGCCTTTGGAACTCCCACCCTAGCTGCAGTTTGCCCTCTATCTGTGCCATATTTGATAAACACACACACTTACGCCACATCCTTTCTGCCTTAAAGTGTAAACACTTCTACATTATTCATCAAAAGGATCATCTCGCAAGATCAGCCATAAAAAGTTCTTCACATCATTCACACAAACAGGTTTTTGAACCCTTTCCAGAAAAAAAAAAAAGAAAAGAAAATGGCAGAAGCAGGGGCAAAGGCGTGTTATTGTTTGTAGGTCTTTAAATATTGCCTCACAAAACCATTTTTTTATCTTGTTCTCCAAGGGATTAACTTTTGAGCAGGAAGGATTAACTGATGTCAGGTTAGAAAAGCAGTCAACACCTGGGTCGACTGGCCTGACAAGATTAGTCCCTAAATAGAGAATTTACAATCTGTTTTAAGACTGTGCAACTGTAACTTCCTCCAAAAGCTTTCGCTACCTTGAGAGAGGAAGCACATTTCCGAAGCTGCAGGGCCATATGGCTCACAGGCAGGCCTCGAAGTGAGGAAGGGGAGGCAGTGGAACAGGTGGACCTTCTTCTCCCTGGGTGCCTGCGCCCCTGTGGAGGGACAAGGAAGGGGTGAACCCCATCATAAGGGAGCGTTGGTAAGAGGTGCTGGGTGAAAAACACTACTGAGAGGGGTGACCCGGCAAAGGGTCCTGGTTGGGCCTGGAAGCCGGAGAGGTTCTCTCATGATGAAGACGAGAGACTCCTTCCTAACGTAGCCACACTCTCCTCCTTCAATTTTTACTTCTCCCTGGATGGTCAGCATTAGAGCCTTTTTTGTCCACAGTGCAATATGTCCTTATGAGGGTGGCCTTCCCCTGACCCCAGTCACAGGACTTTATTCAGACCCACCCCCCCAACCCCAGGTTTCTTTTCCTGTCTGTCCCAGTATTGTGTTGAGTTTGGAAATTTTCAGTATGAAGCTTACAGTGCAAGTCTTATAGTCTGCCAGGGCTTAGGTCCTGGCTTGGCCTTGAGTCAACTGCCATGAACCTTAGTCTCTTTATATGTAAAATGAGGATATAAAATCACCAATCTCATAAAACTGCAAAAGACTTAAATGAGATCGTGTATGTCATACACATAGGAAGTATTTAATTAAGAAAAGAAAAGAAAAGCCAGGCAATTGCCGTGTACCATGCACATAGTACATGCCTAATAAATGTATGCCAAGTATGTGTATAAACAAATACATGGTGCCTGTCGTGGGTTGAATTATGTCCCTTTGTGTTAGTCAGCTTTGGGTTACTGTTATAAAATACCTGAGATAATCCATTTAAAAAGAGAGAAGGTTTATTTTGGCTAACCATTTCAGAGGTTTCAGTCCATGCTTCCTTGGCCCTGTTGCTCTGGGCCTGTGGTGGCATAGTACATCATGATGGGAGCACACGGTAGAGGAGCTGCGAGCCTTATGGTACCCAGAGAGTGAAAAAGAAAAATAGAGAGAGAGGAAAAAAAAGAAAAAGAAAAAGAGTGGACAAGATCAGCAAGCATCTCAGTATCCCTTCCAAGGGCATGATCCCAGTGACCTCATTTTCTTCCAGTAGGCCCCACCTCCCAATAGTCCCAACTGCTAGGATCCAAACCTTCAACACTCCTCAAAAGCACTCCTCAAATAAGGATGCTGAGGTTCTAACCCCCAGAACCTCAGAATACGACCTTATTTGGAAATAGGATCATTGCCTATATAATAAGCTACTGAGAACATACAGAGGTATGGGAGGCCTTTAACATAGTCTGCCTTTAACATAGTCATGTCCTCATGAAACGAATACCGCGTGGAGAGGAAGAGGCACAAGGAGAATTCACCCTAGAAACAGAGGCAGAGAATAGAGCCATGTAACCACACAGGCAGCAAGGCCAGAGACTACCCACAGACCACCCAAAGTGGGAAGAGCAAGCAAGACTCTTCTTCACTAGAGGTGTTAGATTGAGGGTGGCTCTGCTGACAGCTTGATCTTAAACTCTAGCTTTCAGAACTGTGTGACAATAAATTTCTATTATTATCAGCTCCCCAGTTTGTAGTACTTTGTGACAACAACCCTAGGAAACCCATGTAGCCCCCACCAACCTCCACCCAGCTCCCTTCATTCCATTCTTCTCTGTCTTCTTTGCTGGGCTCTTTTGTAAGGCCCACATCTAATCTTGCATCCACTGTAAAAGGCCCAGAACAAGAGAAACAGTACATGGTTGGTTAAGTTAGTTGCGCTGTGAGGAAACACATTCAAAGCCATTGGTGTATGCTGTCCCAGGCATGTGTCAGAGGCGCAGGACAGGCTGGTAGAGGAGACTTATTTGTGAACCCCAGCCTCTGTTCATCCTTGAATTCCTCTGCACAGGTGCTTACCTCCAGAAACTCTGCGGACATCTGTCTCTTCTACTTCTTCTGATTTTCCCTTGCGGTCTTCCACCCAGCAAACCCAGAATCAGCATCGAGAAAGAGCCCAAACCTTGACTGTCCAATGAGTGTGCACTTTATCATCAAAGCAGATGAGGTCATTGCATCGTGAGGTTGACCTCCCTACCCCCAGATTTGTCATACACTCAGCTGGAGAGAATGCATTTCTTTTTCTTCTCTTTGCATGTATATTTTCTTCCTAAATACAAATAACAATCCAGTTGCCCCATAATTAGATTGGATTATGGAATAATTACAACCTTGTTTGCTCTCGGCAGATTACATGGTAATTATACTTGGCATTACCATGAAGAACCAAGAAATTCCAATGATGTCATTACATGGTTATTTGTACAGTACAATACAGCAGTGTAATTATACATGCAACAT
Organism: Marmota flaviventris; assembly: GCF_047511675.1. Classification (NCBI taxonomy): domain Eukaryota; kingdom Metazoa; phylum Chordata; class Mammalia; order Rodentia; family Sciuridae; genus Marmota; species Marmota flaviventris. The sequence goes on from NC_092514.1 coordinate 8,022,615, forward strand.
TTGTTCTCCAATAGGAGAATGATTAAAACAATGCTAATGCTTCAAAGTGTTGATTAGGTGCCAACATGATATGACATTTACAATGTGAGGCGGGTGTCTGAATTTTTTTTCTTTAACATAGTACCTTCCCCTGGACGCTCCGGTGACATCTTCAATAGGCTGTGCAATGGTAAGAAGAATGTATGACCTACTTTGTGCTTTATCCTCATGGTTCATTCATTCCTGCTCACAGCAGCCAGGGGACTTGAGTCCAGGTTAAGGCCAGGGGAGGCTGGCCACTTGCCTCTCAGCAAAACTAAATCATCATCTTCCTCTGCTTTGTGAAGCTGCCTTTTATAAATCTGCATGGTAGAGAGTGGATGGGACAGAGCGTCAGATATCAGAGCTCTGTTTGCAATCTGCCTTTAGTATTATGTGGGACTGATCAGGACATTTTCTCTCTTAGGGTCCGAATTTCTTCACTTTTAAGATTGAGGGCTTAGACGTGACCTCTAAGGGTCCAGGAATGTATGACAATCAGTGGCAGGTAGCACTCATTAAGATTTTTATATATGTCAGAGTCATCTAATTGATAATGATCCTCCTGTGGGAAGGAACTTCTCTGTATTTAAATTCCCGTGGAACCCAACTAATATTGGCTGATGACATGAGAAAAGCTTTTCTCTTCCGTTTTAGATGCCACAGAGAGTTAGCTTTATTAGAAGTTTGTTTTCAGGGATGGCATTTGACTTTGCTATTTGGGAAAGTATGGTTGCATGCCTGGTGTGGGAATGAGAATGGGATTTGGGTGCCCAGCCTTCTATATTTGAATCCCACCTTCAAGACCTTGAAGACTTTTTTTTTTTCAAACTTCTTTGAGCCTGTCCACTTGCTGTTATAATGATGATGCTTACCTTGAATGCTGTGAAGCTTAGAAATAGTATACACAATGCTCTGGGCCTTTGCCTTGTATGAAGTGTTCAGTGCTCAATAACTCATGGCTGTTGGTGTGAGCATCAGGCACTAAGGGTACTTTCGGGATATGAACATGGATCTCCGTCACTGGGGTATTTCTCCTGCATGGGGCTGGGGTGCACCGTTTATGTGCCATTCTGGATAAGTCACACAGCAGGGTCCAGAGCTCACTTGTGATGTGCCTGTGGCATGGCTGGAGCAGCTTATGGTCCTGCAGCTGCTTCTACCTGATTCTTCATTCATGCTTTCCAATGGCCTTCAAGGATGCCAACACACGTTCACCAGTGACACACACACAACTGTGAAATCCACACAACCTTGACTGTGGGTGAAAAACTTTTTGGCCACTTTTAGAATCTTTTCCCTGGGCCTGAACAGAGAGAATAGGGGTAAGGCAACTCAAAGTCAGACAGTAAGTAAATGTGGTCTAGCCTCTTCTGCGTCTGTCTGGATTTGTAGGGAAATGTGTGTGTGTGTGTGTGTGTGTGTGTGTGTGAAATATGTACACTTGTGCAAAAAAAGACTATTCTTTAGCCAATGCTGGATGTCACTGATTCTGGTGAGGTGTAGAAAAGAAAAAGAGGTAGAGTCAGCTAGAGGGTGGAATAGAGGTTGTGGAGAGGATTATGGGAAGCAGAGCTAGTTCTATTAATAGTTTAGGGGCCACCTGATATCTTTGTAACTTTGTGATCTTTGAAAGCTATTTGGAAATCCACCCAAATCCCAGTTCTGGAAGATGCAAACATCACTCATTAAAAAAAAAATCTGAAAAACCAGAAAAGGGTCAGTTACAAGGGCAGAATGTCAGGTAAAGGAGGTTGATCTTGCCCAAAGGAACTGAGTATCTGGGGAACCCACAAGAGAAGGGACTTTGCAAGGGACCAAGTTTTCAGGACAAAACGATGACGTTCTCATGTGACTCAAGCATGCCCTGCTGTTGGAACCAGGCTACAGTGAGAGGAGAACACTTTCCCAGCCCACAGGTATCGTAGAAAATTAATTTTTTCTGGACATCATTGGAAGGAATATATCTCTAAATATATATATATATATATCACATGTCTATAGAACATTGTGTGTGTGTGTGTTTGTGCACAGATACTTCATTTCCCATGCCCTCTCCAGTGCTGTGGTATGTGTTCTGCAGCAGGAAATTAAAATGAGCCTAATCCTATTTCACATTCAGGTAGCGTGAAGGATGTGAAGGAAGGGCCGGTTCAGATGAGCATATGGTTTCCAGGGCTGGGAAATTGCTGAATATAAACTCCATATGAAAATTCCCAGTTACAGCATTCCACAGTGGAACACTGCAGGCTTTGAGGCTCAGCCTGGAATGACAAGCAGGCAAGAAGGGGTTAATTTCTGGAGCTCATGTACCACCTGGGGAGATGAAGTACAGAAGCAAGGGTCTGAGGTGTCAAGGCACCAAATACAGTCTACTCACCAAGATGTGTGCTTCCCTGTCTTGGCATGTCTGTGCTTAATTCTCCAGCCTTCTGTAGGAGAAGCAGTGTTGCTATGAGGAGGTGGAAATATAAGCTTTGAACTCTAATATATCTGAGTTCAAATCCCAGCTCTGTTGCCTTGACTTAGTGACCTTGCGTGAGTTCCTTAGTCTCTCTGAGCTTCAGTCTTCTCATCAGTAGAACTAGGCAGAACCTACCTACTTTTCAGTGTTACAGTTAGGACCGTCTGCAATAATTTATTTATGGGGCTTATCAGTTTGGGGAACACACTTAACATGCTTCAGTGTTCAAGAAATTGGAACTGGCTGGGCATGGTAGTATAGGTCTGTAGCTCAAGAGGCTGAGACAGGAGGACTAAAGTCAGCCTCAAAACTTTAGCAAGACCCTAAGCAACTTAGTGAGACCCCATCTCTAAATAAAATATAAAGAAGGGTTGGGGATGTGACTCAGTGGTTGAGTACCCCTGGGTTCAATCTGTGTACCAAACAACAACAACAACAGCAAACTAATTATTTTCTGGGATGTTTGCAGTGGAGTTAAGCTACATGTGATGGAGTCAGGGAAAAGAATGGGAGCCTTGAATGTGGACACAAGGTCAAGATGAATGGCTTCTGAATGTCTTGCTGACCATTAGTGACAGACCTTGTAGAAGTAAGTTCTGAGGTCACTCACAAGCCAACCTTTAAAGTCTAATGCCACTACCAGTAGGTAGAGAATACTGGCCACATTCCATTGATCTTCCTTTGTCTACAGAAAAAAAATTCCTAAACCTTGAGAGAGTAGGAAGGGCACTTGAATGAGAGGCTGCAGACCAGCCCTGATTCTGTACCAGGAGCAATTCTCTTGGCTGTCCTGGTCTCAGTTTTACCACAGAAAAATGAAGAATTTGTATAGAATAATTTCTAAAGTCCTGTCCAGTTGTAAAATTTTATAATCCTGAGAAGGTTTTCTTTCCCCTTCCAGGAAACGTGACCACATTGTATATTTGAGATCAGTTTAGTTTTACTGAGCTGAGCTTCATTCTACACATACATATGCGTACTATAAATATACACATAAGCGTATGTACACATAGGCATTGAAAGAGGAAATTGTCTGCACACTTCAGTGCTTTCAATTGAGCCATCAAGTCACTCAGGTATTTATGATGGAGAGAAAAATATGGGCACTGTTTTCCTCTCTCTGGAGGATCCTGCCAGGAACTCTGCATGGATGTAAAATTCACGTTGAGAGAAAGAAATGAGACTTGAACGTGTGAATGGTGGCTGCCTAGAAAATTAGATAATGTGTCTCCTTTCCAATCCTGTATTTCCATGCACTAATTGGGCTGTCTTCTCAGGGTCCCACTAAAGGACATCCTCATTTCTGTTCCCAAGCCCTCTCCGTATGTGACTTGGTTGGGCTCTGCCATTCTTGCATCCCATATGTGCTATCTGTTTCTTTGGCCTGTCAATTTCTCTGTCATTCATGCAACAAATGCTGTGAGGCCCTCACAAGGGGTCAGGATGTGTGCTCAGGGCTGGGGACACAGCGGTAGGAAGCACAGGTTCAGTCTTCTCCCTTGGTATTCTGTCAAGACTCAGGCTGAAGTTGGCTACCCAAGTCTTAGTGTTTTAGCATAATATAAATTGATTCTTGGTTTATATAACAGCCATTTAACATAGATAGTAAGCAGGTAGAATTCAAGGTCCTGTGCTCCTTCTACCTTATGACCCTGCAGTCCCCAGGATTGTTGTGTCTTTTACTTCCCTTTGATAGGTGGACAGAGCCACTTTAGCACGGAAGTGACCTGCATCACATCATACAAATTAACATGGGTTGACACTTCCACCCAGAGTTGGGGTGCTGGGACAACATGCAGGTGGTTGGAGAGTACACATCTCTAGTGGACAGATGTTAAGTCAGTACTCCCACGAGGAGCCTGGGTACCATGAAAGAGGAGGATCAGAATGATACAGCTGGCCTAAGCTAGCCTGTGGTCAGAGAAGGCCTCCCAGAGGAAGCACATTGGAAATGACCAGGGACAGGAAGGTGGGGAATGGGAAGACAGAGTTCCTCGCTGGGCATCTCCAAGATAGTGGGTTAGGGGAGATGAGGTGTGCAGTCTGGATTCACTGCACTAAGAGGGTAGGAGAGAGGAGCGAAGGAGGTTGCAGATCATGAAGGTTCTTGGGAGCCATAATATGAAATTCTGACTTTGACCCAGAGATGAAGTGAGTTCCAAGAAGCATTTAAACAGGTCAAGTGAGATGATTGCCACTCTCAGAAGCTCACCCTTTCTGCAGGGGAGGGTGTGATCCAGAGCTAGTGCCTCTGATTTGGTGAAAGATCTTGGGCCATAGCCTATGATGCTGGCAGTGGGATTGGGGGGTGGGAAGGGGATTCCAGGGACATGTAGGTGGCAGATGCCTAGAAACAGGCACCTGCTGAAGATCTCTGGTCTGGTCCTTCCACCGTGCAACACCACAGCCCCCTCTCAGCATCTCATCAGCCTTCTTGTCAACCTTCCCCCCACTGTCCACTGCCAACAGACTTATGCAGTGTGATCACGTCATTCCCTCTATGGGTCCAGGTTGTAAATTGCAGATAATACAATCCAATCTGCCCAGTGTCAGCCAAAAGGGATATATTACCAGGTGGAAGAAATGCTCAGGATCACTGGATGGCTGAAGAAGAGATCTGAGACAGGTTTTCAGGAGGAATTAGCAGTGCCCACTGCAGAACTGGCCTGCCACCATCAGGATGTTGCCCACTGCCCTGGACAGCCCTACTATGTATCAGCAAAATGAATGGCCCATGCCCCACTGATTCCACCTCCATGACTCTGCTCCAAATCAAAGCTTGGTGCAGGGGTCTCTGATCAGTAAAATTTAATCTAATCGTATTTGCTTCCCAATGACAACAGAACCTGGGAAATATAGTTTGGGGGACTCTTTTGTGGGTTATACATTTTTTTATTGAAAATCAGAAAGTAAAAAGTGTGTTCAAAAGGTTTTGAGCAGCCACGAATGATAGATGTTTACCATGTTCCCTTACTTACTGTGCGGGGTGTCTGGCATCCTGTGTCTTGTGTCTTATGGCAGTGTGACCAGGGGCCTTTTCTTCTCACAGATGAAGGAACTGACTCATAGAGGCTAGGGACTTTGCCCGAGGTCACACAGCAGGCAACTGGCCTGGTCTGATTTGAACCCTGCTTGGTCTATCACCAAAGCCTGCCCTTTCCCCTACTGAGTCCAGGCCATTATAATATTTACTAATCACCTGCAGGAAAACTCACCTGAAATTGACCCCAAGCTACTCACCCACATTTATTTTGCCCAATGCCAGTGGGCAATAAGGACAGAATGGCAGCTATCCCTGAGATGGGGACGTTCTGTTCTTGGCATGCAAGGGCAGGGTTGGATTGAGCCATACAGAACATCAGGCTGTACTGCCTGAGAGCTGGTCTTGTTAACACACTGTGCACTGCTGTTCTGGGCAATAATGGAAGAAATACAGTCGTTAAATTTTAATTAGGAGGAAAAGAGGTTCATTATTAGTTGTCATTCCTCATTGTTTCCTAATTATGTTCATTGCATGATAAAACGAAAGGCTATATTTCACTTGCATTGTTCTTGCTCAGGGATGAGGAGAAGGGCGCCTCTTTGACTGAACTGCCCCTCTGAGCTCAGCCTGAATGACCAGGAGGAAAGGGGCAATATTTGGAAGTAGAATAGCATGGGCCCCAGCCCTGCCTCTGCTGGTCACCAGGGGTCATGTTATTTGCTACACTCTTTTTGTTCTTTTGTTTGTTTGTTTGTTTAGATAGGATCAGACTATCTTGCCCAGGTTGGCTTGAATTCCTGGGTTCCAGCGATCCTCCAGCCTCAGCTCAAGCTGCAGGTGCATGCTACTACACCCAGTTTGATGTCCTCTTATAAAACAGAAATCATAAAACCTTATTTCTCAGGGTGTACAAGGATGACGTTCTTTCAACCATATTTATAAATTACCTGGCACATGAGAGATTTTCAGTAATTACCAGCTACTTTCATATTGTTAGAACTTAATATCAACAAAAGGCTCAAGTTTGAGGTTAAGAGGTTTAGCATAAGTGTGGGAAATCCACAAGGGATGGCTCCTTCAGCAAGAAGGACCGGGATGGAGGAGTGGGCGGCATAGGGATATAGTTGGTAGTTGCTGCTGTATGGAAATGGTTTCACTTACTTGGGCTTCCCAAGAAAGAAGTGATTGTTTTATTCTCTTTTCCTGAATAGAAAATATAATAAAACTTATTCCTTTGAGAAGTTTTCCCTGAGCTCCTCTGTGTCACAGAATCATCAGAACCATGGGCAGGAAAAGACAGATCAGCTTCAGGGTAGCCCTCTGGGTAAGAGCACATTGAATGAATTCGGCAGAGGGTGTGTGTGTACTATGCACTTTTGGGTCATGTCCAGGCACCTGCAACCCAGAGACTGGTCAAATACTTTTGAACTTTCTACTTGTCTCAGAGTTAATGCCTCCATTTGTGTTTGATTGTTTGAGGTCTTTGAAATGAAATTCACCTAAGTTGTAGGGAAATGGGAATTTTGCTTTGAGCCTATGCCCTATTTTGTGTGTGTGTGTGTGTGTGTAAAGTTAATTTTCTCCTGCAGAACAAGGAAAGAAGAAAAAAAAAGAGCTCAAGAATGTTTTTTTTTTCCTTCCATTTGGTACTGAGCCAAATGTATTTATTTGGGTTAAAATGTGGAACTCCCAGAACTGATAGAAAATTCACAAGGCTGAGCACACCTCATGTGTAGCTTGCCATAGAAATTGTTGCAGAAGGTAGACTGTTATCTTGACTAATTCTCTTCCAAAAAACATTTACTGGAATATGAGGTAAATGGGTGGTTAAAAAAAGGAAAAAAAAAAAACAGCTATCTTATTTTTTGGCCCTATCAAGCTAAGCAGCACACCCATGGTAAAAATGGTTCCCTCACATTTAAAAAGGAAAGAGAAAGGGAAGTGATATCTCCAAATAACTGTAGTCATGTGTTGCTTAATAGGGAACAGCTTCTGAACAATGCACATTTATGGCACTTTCATTGTTGTGTGAACATCACAGAATGTACTTACGTGAACTAAGATGGTTGCGATGTCATTATGTGACACAATCTTCTGGGACCACAGTCACATATGTGGCCTGTCATTTATAGAAAGGTCATTACACAGCGCATAACTGTATTTGGATAAAACTAAAGCTTTTCAAGAGCCCCACTGATCTCATCTTTGGATGTTACCAAAAGCAGGTTGTAGGACCAGGAGCTTGTAGCAGTCAGTACCGCAGCTGGAGGTCCAGGTCACGTTGTACCATAAGAGTTTGGTGCTCCCTAGGTCGCAGACAGTAATTTTAGGATCATTAAGAGACATTCTGGTGTCTGACTGGGATGGGTGAAGTGGTGGGAGGGGCTGGCAGAGTGATTCCTGAAGACTCTCTGAAGAGCTGGCTGCTTGCTGGGGAAGCCCTGCATCCTGGGCTGGTCCTGGGCTCCACAGTTTCTGACTGTATTCTGGTCCTTTCTCCCAGGAGGTGCTAACACGCGAGACTCAGACTCACCTTAACCAAACCACTGAGTCAGAAGCGGAGAACGAGGCCTTCCTGGAGAAGGCAGGATCTGGCCAAACAACTGGGACCTGCCTTTACAATTGATTTTCATATTATGTCCTGGAATGACTCTGCCTTCGTCAAACATGACTGGGTGGAGGGCAGAGCTTTTAGGATCCCTATATGTATACGATCCAGAATTGCTCTTCTTGTGTCTGCTTTGCATACAGGAATTCCACAGAAGGTTTTATTAAGATGTTTGGAAATCATTCTCTTTGCCCCAATATATAAATACTTGTTATGCAAGTGTTCTCCATTTTGAAGTAAAGTTATCCACTCTGTTGATAAAGGCAACCGTGAAATATATGCAATGTGAAATATTTGAAAAAAAATGAAAGAAGAAAAAATCCAATTACTACAAAACAACCACTGTTAATGTTTTTATGTTTTTCTTTCCAACTTCTTAGATATATATAATTTATATGCAATTATATACAAATTTATGTACAACTCGGGAACAGCAGAAAAGATGTATAGTGATGGGGGACAAGGGGACACAAAGTTTTTTCTCTTAGAACTTGTCAGCCTTGTAGCATATCGATGTATTTACCTATCCAGAAACTTGACAGTATGAAATTTTATACTATTTAGATAGTACTGCTTCTGCATTATCCAGTGTTTTTCTTTCTTCCTTTTTTTTTTTTTTTTTACTTAAGATGATGTAATGGTCAATTTGAATTGTCAACTTGATTAGATTAAGAGATGCCAATGATTAAGGGGCTTTTGGGTGTGTCAATGAAGGTGTGTCTAGGAATGATTGGCATGTGGGATAGCCAACTGAAATGGAGACCCTCCCTAAGCATGGGCAGCACCAGCCAATAGGATGAAGGCTGGGATGGAATAAAAGTTGGAAGAATCAGGAAGCAGCAGCAGATGCAAGCTCTGTTCTTCTTGATCAGGTTCTTGATGGCTGCTGCGGTATCAAACTCTTGCTTCTTCAGTCTTCTAAGGCAGACTCTACCAATGATTCTTCAGGGAGTTTCCAGAAGCTTTTGGTGTTGGACTAGGGTAAAACCATTGATTTCTTTTGTTCTGGGGCTTCAGCCTCTTGGATCATGTAGCTACTTGTTCTTCCAGCTCTCCAGCCTGCAGACAGCCATTGTGGACTATCCAGTTTTGGGTTGCATAAGACAATCTAATAAACCCCCTTTTTATAATTATACTTTCTGTTGATTCTGTTCCTCTAGAGAACCCTGACTAATACAGATGACTTGAAAAGCATCTGTGATACGGATGTGTTAACTTTAACTACCATTCTTAATATTATAAACAACTTAGAATGTAAAACTCTCTCAAATTTTGGGTTGTTTTCTAAGGATCAAGTCTCAGTCATTATAGATTTAAAACATCTGGGTATTTTAAAGGCTTTGGGGAATATAACACAAAATTGTGTTGCCAAACGGTCATCTTGAGTTACTTTTCCACAAGCCATTTATGAAACTGACTCTTGTACCGTAGACTCAACAACACTGGCTATTTTTATTTAAAAATATTACCTTATTTCTTTGATTGTCAGTGAATTTGAATATCTTATTTGTGTTTTCTGATGGTATTATGGGAACATTAATTCATTAAAACATTTTTTAAGACTTTGCTTTCCTTCTTAGAAAGCTCCTTTGCTTCCACCCCCAATACCTTGTGCCTAGGTATGAGGAAAAGTCCTGCATTGTGTCAAGGAGGAGAGCACATTCACTTGGCCAGGGAAACCTTCTCGAGCTAGTGTTATCCATGCAATGTCTGTGTAACCTTGGACCAGTCCCTTGATCTCTCTTAGTTTAATTTTTTTAGCTACAAAAGTAGGAAGAACAGTATCTATATCCTAGAGTTGTAGTGGAGATTAAATGACCTGTCCTCTGGAAGGAACTTAGTAGATTGTCTGTTGTAGACCAGAGCTCTAGAATCAGTCATGGCCATTCTATCATGACCCTTTATGGGGATAACAGCCAGTACTAACATCGACCTTCTGCTCATCAGACACCATGCTGAGCTCTGTACCTGTATTAACTCCTCTTATCCTCATGACAGATTTGAAGGAGATGATGTTACTATGTGTGCCTAACTGATGGGAAAAGTGAGGCACAGAGAGATTATGAAACCTGCTCAAGTTTATACCAAGTAAATGGTTGGGCACTGAACCTCGTTGTGTTGTATGGTGGGTCCCAGCCTCCTCATTGCAGAGCTTTGTAATTCCTACCTCCTAGAGCTACATGGTCTTCAGGGAACATGTTGTGTCTCTCAACGTCCCTATCTTTTTACTTACTCTTTCCCTCCATGAATGCATCAGAATTAAATGTCCCCTACAGTATGTTCAAAATCAGGATGCCCATCCTTTGTGCTCCATTGACGCTTGTATTTGTGTGTGTGTGTGAGAGAGAGACAGAGAGAGAGAGAGAGAAAGAGAGAGAGAGAGAGAATATGTGTTCACATTGATATGCGTGTACACATATGAGCACTGCATGTGTGTTGTATATACATGTATAGGTTAGCATTTTGCTTATAATTTGTGCTTACAATATATATTCTAGACTCTGGACTCTAGAAAACTTCAATTTTATTTTTTATTAACACTAATTCCTAGTTTGATGCCTAATACCTAATAGGTGCCAAATTATTATTTATTGTATGAATTAGCAAATGGTGGCAATTCAGGCACAGTGGGAAGCTAATAGGGGAAAAACCTGGAAGTAGTAGGGCTTTCTGGAGGGCTTCATACAACCTTGAACTTGAGTTTGCACAGTGCTAGTCTCATAGTAAACTAACATTTTTTATTGGCCATCAACCTCAGCCTGCAGCCCATGAAAAATGGCCACAGGCTACACTCCCAGATGATCCAGGTCCCAGCCTTATGGCTTGAGGGCTGCGTTTCTGCTGATGGTGCTCCACAGCCAGCCAGCCTGTTCCTTACTCGTTGGCCCTGCCTCGAGTCCCACAGAGCTCCAGAGGGCACGCATTAGCTCCTTCCATGGTGTCTAGAAAGATCAACTCTTTTAGAATTGTCTAGAAAGGGGCATATGGTATATACAAATAAGTTGAGATGACCCAGAGCTGGTCACAAGTGTATTTGTGTTCAAGGGAGAGGACAATGACACAGCTTCTGGGCCACCTGTAGTTTGGGAGTGAGTGCAGTGTGTTCACAGGAGAGCTCAGAACTGAGAATACAGAGGTCATAATTAAAAGAACTGTGTGAGCTTCCTGTTGCTACTGTACTAAGTTACTGAGAAGTTGGTGGCTAATAATACACATTTATTCTCTTGCAGTACTGGTGATTCAAGGTCTGAAAACAGTCTCCATGGGCCAAATTCAAGGTGTCAGCAGGGCCACGCCCCCTTCCCTCTGGACTTGCAGGGGGAACTAGACTATTAGCTTACTCATCCAGCTCCCTGCTCAGGGCCTTTCCTCCTCCTGTTTCCATTATTGCCCAGGCTGCTCCTGCTCCCCCTGAATCAGCCCAGCGCTATGAGTTGAGGGAGGTGGTGGAGAATGGAATTAAGGACGCCAACTCTGGATCCAGACTGCCCTGATTTCTCCTCCTACTTGATTTCCTCCTGAATTAGCTGAAAGTCCCTTGACCTCTCCATACTTGGTTTTGCACACCTTAAAAGTGGGGCCAATGCAGAGAGCACAAGCTATGAGATGAACTATATTTAGGCAGCTATCCCACATGTTTAGTACCCCAAGACATCTTCTTGGACATCCATTCTCTGATGGTTTTGTGAGACAATTTATCCTGCTGTTCGCTGAGAGCCATCTGAGAGTAAGGCTCTTGATGCAATGTTAATTAGTGGGGAAAGCAAGTGGAAATGTCAAAAGATCTTTCCCTGGGTGTTAGGAGAGTTCAGGACCTTCCTTTAGTTTTATTTTACCTGTTAAAATGTTGTTTTTGGAGAAAAACCTTCCAGAAAAAGAATCCAAAATTTTTTTTTTAATTTGGGGGACAAGAACTGGCTGAGAGCCCCAATTTATCTAATCAAGTAGATATAATTTCTAATTTGATCAAAGGATCAGTGAAGGAATTGTGATTTTTCCTAGGGTATTCCCATTGGCTTTCCAGCATGTTACATCATCATCATCATCATCATCCTCATCATCATCATCTCTGAGCTGTGCTCTGTGCTCCCATCTGCATAAAGAAGGCCTTTGTCACTTCCCCTCTCATTGTCTCTGGGCCTCTGCAGGCAGTCCCAGGTATTCATGAACCAACCTCTGGGAGTCTCCACAGGGATTCAGTGCTTGCATGGGTCCCTGAGGATGGAATCTGGTGCTGATACTGGGGTCCTCATGGCAACACCCATTTTTCTTTTACCCAGAATGCTATTTCCTGGGGTTTCCAATCTGTGAACCCCTAGAGGTTCCAGAAACCTTCTCTGGTCTCTTCAGTACCCAGTGCTAAAGATCTCCATAGTATAGGCAGGGATGCTCCTGTGGGCTTCCCTCTGGACCACTCTGGGCTCTGCCCCACCCTGGGGCCATGACAGTGTCTTCTGTCTTTAGCTGTTCTCCCCATGTGACTGGTCAGCAGAGAAGCGCCTCACTGATTTCTTTTTCCTCTCCTTCCAGTTGTGCCTATAACATGAAAACTCTCCTTGGCCTCATTCTTCTGTAGCACCCTTCCAGGTAACCCCATGTATATCCATTCATGCCTCTATCTGTGCAACACCTCAGCCTGCACTGCAGCTGAGAGCTCAGATCAGCAATTTTCACGGCATGATTCACTGTCAATTTTCTGGGGGCAATTGTGAATATTTGACAATGAGGTTTGAGGAAGTTTGAAAGACTGAAGTTGAAGCACGTATACCACACTGGGCTTGCCAAGGGGCTCGGCTCCACCCTCCAGCATGATAATGCATGCTGAATTGATCGCCTGGGCATTAGGAGCCCTTTGGAAATAAGTCAGATAGTTCATACAGGTAGCAGGGAGAGGGAGGGGCAAGGTCGCAACCAGAAGCTTATTTCTGGGGGAGATTGCAAGTCAAGGGTAGATTGACAACTACCATGGGGGAGGAGGAGAATGATACAGGCATCTTCTAGTCTCCGAATCCCAGTGCTGAAAAGCAGCAGCGGTTCCCTGAAACCACAGGTGCCTGCCTGCCTCTTGAACTCACCTTTGAGCTGTCACCTTGTTGGTGTTGTGGAAGAACAAAGGCCTACATATTAAAATGACCCAATTAGGTGAGGGATCCCCTCCAGAAAAGCCAAACACAGGGATGGAGTGAGGAAGGAGTGAAAGGGGGACTCTCCGCCCCTACACACACACATAAAAGCCAGAGCTAGAGGCATCAGTCAGCAGACAGGGATCCCAGGTAGGGTGGAGTGTGGGAGAGATGCAGAGTGCAGGGAGGAAGATGTGCAGGGCTCAGCTCCCAGTGGGGTGGGAGGGGCCGTGAGGACCATAACCCCTCCACCTGTCCCTCACCAAAATAGCCACCTGTTGTCCTCCCCCAGGCTACTGTTATATCTTCAATGAAGGTTACTTGGTTCTACCTGTGCCACGGGGATGTTGTGAAACTCAAATGAAATAAAGATCAAGGTGCCTTGGAAGATTTCAAGTGCCAAGCGCAGGGCAGGGAATTGTGAAGGCGCAGCAATAGGGGCTCCTGTTTTCGAGTGGGTGTTGAGAAGTGGCGGGACATGTGATTTGCTTCCGGTGCGAATCCTTTTCTCTTTTCATCCAGAAGTATGGCAAATTTTGATGGGATCCCGGTCTCCATTCATGCATGTATTAATTCATGATTCAGCACAGGCACGTTGCCCCTGCTGAGCGACAGGCCCCGGGCTGGGTGGGTGGCGAGCAGGAGACCCCTTGCAGGTAGTGAATGCCCCCCGTGAGGTCTCCTCTTATCTGGAGGGCAGGGTCCCCAGCCAGGGTCCAACAGAGTGTCCAACAAGAGGAGTCACTTTCGGATCTGGAAAGCCAAGGGTTTCAGACCCACCTAAATGCCTCCGAGTGCTGCTGAGGTTTTAAAGGGCTGCTGACAGCCGTCATTAGCCCAGCATTAGGAAGGGAGCGATAATCACGGCTGAGTCACTGTGAACACCATGTCCCCGAGAGGATCTGGAGCATCCAGCAACTTGTTAGCTTTTGTCTGGGCTGGAGAGAGAGAAGGAAAGTTCCCCCAGAGAGCACATTTGCCCGAGTAAAAACATAAAATCAATCGTATGGTTCTAATTTAATTTTAATTCACGTTTTTATACGTGGAGTTCATTAGAAGGGCTGACATTCCACCGTGAAAATCTATAAGGGCTGAATTGTCCTCGCATTAGAAGATTTTTAAAAGAAGTTCTTTGCCACTGGGTTGCAATTTGTTAAAACAAACAATAGCATAACCGCAGTGCAATCGGATGCCGAGGTATTACTGGACTCAGCGAAAATCAAGTAATCTTTTTTGGGCTCTTTTCTCTCCCAACTGAGCTCCCCAGCAATGTCAGAAAATGACAAATTACAGGACGAATATAAGAGCAGTGCCTTCAAAAATACAATAGTTATACAAGCCATCTATTGTTAATGAAGAATATAATGCAATTTGCCTGTCTGTAATACAATTATGCAAATCAAAGGAGGAACTATCCTGAAATCTCTTTACATTCCGATTAAAATGAGATAATTTATCAAACAGAATATTACTGATTATGTTTATGTGTTGCACATTAATCCTGTTACAATAATGTATCCTTCTCCTAATGTAATGGATTTGTGCAATCTAACAGAAAATGACTTTTATACTATCCACAATTATAAAAATATTCAAAGCATATCCATCCCCGTGCAATAGCACATGTCTACAACTGTGCAATAAAACTATTAAAACAAGCGGAGCTTATGAATGTAACCTTCATCCCAATAAAGATGACAGTGCATTCAATTTCATTCTACTCATTATCTGAACAACTCCATAGATGATAAATACCAGGAGTAAATTAGTTTAACCTTCTTTATCTTTTTCTTTATTTTTGCAATAAAGAGTAGACTTTAATTAATAGCATCAAAGTCCCTTTTCCTTATCTGGATCTTTTGATATTAATGTGATTTTATATAGGAGAGATTTCTAGGAGATCTTTATAAGACAGTTGTTCCTAATTCTACCTCTTGGTGCGTGTTTGGATTTGGGCTTTTTTGTGTGTGGGGGGGTATGTTTCAGGATGTTTGCAAAATGCATCACTTCCTGTGTTGTTTGTGTTCAGCATGTTGGGAAATATGTATGCTGTGGATAGAAATATTGCCTGAGCTGTACTCATCCACAGGGGGCACAGGAGTCTCCATTCTTATATGGACATCGCAGCCAAAAACTAATGAGGAGCATTGTCAGGAAAAACAAGAGCCCAAATAATTGGCTAAGGTTTTGCTTGTGCTTGTATTGCCAAGGATAATCATTTTTGTGTTTAAACCAATCTCTTCTACCTTGATGAGCATCATTAGCATCTGACAGTGAGTGATAATGTGCTTAAATTTCACACCACTTGGCCTTGTTTGCATTGTGGACATTTTCCCATATGCATACCTCCATGCTGGCATGCAGGTTGACTTAAACAAATGTTTATCTTTTGTAGTAAGAGTGTAAACCCCAGTGTAATTGCAAATTTTCAAATTGTTTTTTTTTTTTCATGCCTACAAGCCAGTTTTGCTTCAGATTATACCCACAATGTTATTCTCCCTACCATGCTGGGGGTTGGAAAACAGGGAAAGGTTTCTCTTTCCTCTGATTAGATAGACATGCCAAATCAAGAAAAGAAAAGTGTAGTTAAAGAACATTTTTTTCAATTCTGAACACACACACTTTTTTTTTTCTCTCTCTCTCTCTCTTTCTCTCTCTCTCCAATAAACAAATCTATTAGTCTCAATTCAACAAGCTAGTATTTATAGCCACTGGAAGAGTATTTTTTTTTCTCCTAAAGATAAAGGTAAAGAAAGAAGGAAGGATGGAAGAAGGAGGGAAGGAAGAAGGGATGGAATGAAGGAAATTTATCATTATTTAATGAATAATAGTTTCAAAAACCTACAGGTGCTCCTCAACTTACCATGAGATTTTTTTTCTTGATAAATCCATCATAAATATCCTTAAGTAAAAAAAAATGCCTTTAATGCACCTACTTACAGAAAAATCATAGCTCAGCAACATAGTACATTGTGGAGTATTGCTAGTCATGTATTGTAGTCTGGGAAAAGATCAAAATTAAAAGCTTAAAGTACAGTTTTTACTGAATGGATCTGACTTTTGCTCCATTGTAAGGCTGAAAATTGCAAGTTGAACCATGGTAAGTCGGGGAATGTATTATCACCTAGAGCATTTCAGTGGCTTTCCATGGTGGGTTAGAAGTGAAAACTTGTCATTTCCTCAAGATGAATCCTTAAAAATAAAGAAGCTTGAGTTGAAACCTGGCTTGGGTGGCTAGTCGGTTTTCTCTTTCCATGATTTACAGTTGGCTTGGAGCACTGTTGAATTTTCTCTTCCTCAAGTACTGACTGGATTGCCCCAAGTGGAGACTTTTGATGAAGGAAGAACTTATAACATCCCTGCGCTATCTGGGAAGATATTGCACCTCACCTCAGGAGGAAGTCAAGGAGCATCTTCCACCCAGTTAGATTCCCTGTGCCTGGGCAAGGAGATCCTGTTGCTTTGAGTGATCAAAAATGGGGACATTAGAGATATAGTCATAACAGTGGAGTGGGAAGTGTGACAGACAGCAACATATGGAAGGCATCAACATATCTGCTCCTGGCTGAGAACGGACCATGCCTCCCGTTCAGACCTCAATGTGGCTGAGTGTACTTCAAGCTTGGGGTTGGAAGATGGCCTTAGCCATCTAATGGCTATGCCACACTGTCTTAATAATGTGTTGTGGGTTCAGGACTGGGATTTCCAGACCCCACTGCCATGAAGACAGGATAGAAAAATGAGATGAACACTTTTTTTTTCAGAGCCAGTGATATTGGGCTGAAAGCAAATACAGGTGGAAGAGAGACTGTAGCTCTCCTGGGCACACATGGACAATTGCAAGTTTGTTTATTTGTTTTTTAATTTAACATCTATAAGCTAAGGCAATGATGATCTAGTACACTGATATATATCAGTGAAAAAACAGATAAGTAGCTGAAAACAATAGCATGTTAGTAATTAAACATGAGGGGAAAAAAAGTAGAGTAAAGCCTGGGAGATCAATCAAGAGCACAGAGGACCAAGATTTGCAATTCTCAAAATAATTATACTTTCATTGTCAAAAAATTTAAAACACATTTGCTTTAAATAAAGTATTTTTCTTAGTTAAGGCGTTGGTTGTCATGATAACACATGGACGATAGGTACATCGATAAGTGTGAAGTTCGATATATAGGTCATTTAGGATCCTGTTCTCAATTGGTAACTTCTCAGAATTGATATCAAGAATTAAGACATAGAGAAGAATCTTAATTCATTACACTGCTAGTTATTCTCTTCTGTTTTGGACAATAATTTTGTTTTAACTGGAATAAAATATTCATAACCATTTTTACTTGGATTATATTTGGATGAGTCAATTTAGCTAGATTTCTTTGGAGGAAATGATGGGTTAGGGGTCCCAACAGATAGCATTAGAGACTGTGCAGATCCCACAGGTACACAGATGACTCCGTTTCTAGGTAGAATTTTCCATTTCTGCTAATGATATCCACATTACCCTGTGCCCCAAAGCCAGAGAACTTGATGGAATAAGCAATTTCAGCTCTATTGCAGAGATTGACTGCAGAAATCAACACTCCACTCCAAGGATGATCTTGTCTTCATGCTAAATGCCACTCTCTTTCTGCCAATATCTGACCCTTTGGCCCAGCCCCATCTACTGTATTCAGTTTCCATCTCTCTATTCAGACTTCATGATACCATCAGTTTCTTGGATTTTAACCTTTGTTCCTGTTGGCTTTTTTTTTTTCCGTATAAGGGTAAAACCCATCCATTCTACCCTCAGTTTGCTAGGACCTAATCCAGGGAGCTTCTCTTTCCCTGGATTAGCTCCTAGCAAAGCAGCTGACTTCAGGAATCATCTCTTCTAACAGGTCACACCACACTCACTTCATCCAGTGATGGCTTAGAAGGAAAATTTGACAAGAATGAGACACAATACCATGAGACTGTGGGCTACACTCAGCAGTAAAGGAGTCATTTCCTTAAATGCTCTAGTTGAGTTTATGCACACATATAGGCCCTCCAAGTCCTGTGCGTCCCCTTACGGAAAGTGCAACATTCATGGTTTTCGACGATGATATTTTCATGATGTTGGGCTCAAATTTGAACTTCTGGCTTAGAGGTCATAACTGACTGAAAAATACACTTTGATTTCTCCTTAAAGAATCCCCCTCTTGGTATAAAATTACCATAGGGTTTTGTAGGCACTGCTTCTCTTGTTGTGTTATTTATTTCAAATGAAACACCACCCCAGTGTAAGTGACTTTTGGTGCCCCCTAATATCTCAGGAATTTTTTTCAGTTGCCTGTCTGTCTAAAATTATCCATGGCTCCTGCACGGGTGGGTAAAGTTAGGGCCTCCAAAGAGTTATAAATCCAGTGTCCCCACTGAGTCCATTGTTTTAGATCCCAAAGAGTATGAATTGCAGCCCCAAGATATTTCTTTATTCTTTGTTATGAAATAGGTAACCAGATCTCACTGAATGGAAATCCTCCTTCGAAGACTTTTTGGCATCTGTCTCTGCTTTCAACTCCTGCAGACCTTATTTTGGAAAAATGGTCATTTATAATATCAACATTTCTAGATCATGTTTTAAAGACAGTTACAGGCGTTCAGAGCAACCACATGCCAAAGCTATCTACTTCTAATCTAACAACCCCCTAGGTTGAAACCAGAGTGAAGCTTAGAGACAGGCAGCCAAGAGCTAAAAAAACTCTTGGGGGATATTTATAATCCCCAAATTCAACCAAAATTGTTTCCACTCAAAATTAATACTTGGAAACAGATTTTGAAGCCCAAATTTAGACTCTGTCTTCAGTTTCTCAGTTTGTGGTGGAGCCAACTATTTGAAATATATGTGTTTGAAACTTATTGAACATTAAAATCATTGTCTTTTTTGTTGAAAAAGACAAATAACAAAACATTTAAAGGGATGCCCTCTTTATCCCAGAGCTTTCCTAGCCAAGGACCAAGGGTTAACTGATGTCCCATAGCCAGAAAGGGTGGGGACCAAGCATGTGGATTGCACCTCTGTTTACACATGTGATTCCTCTGTAGCTTAAGTAAGCGTCTCTGCTTGGTGAATGTAGTTCAATTCATATTTATGGAGGTAACATGAGATGGTGGGAAGCATTTGGCCTTGAAGTTAGAAAATCTAGGTTCAAAGTACTGCTTTATCAGTTCCAAGCTGTGCAATCTTGAACAAAGCATTCAGCCACTTGGAATCCTGGTTTCTCCATATGTAAAATGAAGCTAACCAGTCCTGCTCTGCCTTCCTCTTTAAGAGCTGATTAGAGGCTTAAGTGAAGAAATATACATGAAAGAGTTTTATCACTATTTCAATGTGTAGTGTTACTCTGTTCTATTTTTAAAACTTACTATTCACATTTCAGCAAGTTTTGTAATCTCAAATCAGGATATCAGATCTCATTTAACCAAAGTTGTGCAAAGTTGTGTAGAAAAATAAAAACAAAATAGATTGTCCAAATATAATTCCCTATAAAGGATACTAACTAGGGCATTATCTTTGATATATAGACTATTTTTTACAAGAGATTGTGAAAATCTTTCCTGGTCACTCAATACAATCAATTTAAAGAGTTTGAGTTTTTAATTATTCATTTAGTTCTATGTCTGTGTACTTCACAGAAATGTTTTGATCATGTGTAAATTTTCAGATGATGTTCTGTTAGAATTGCCAGGTAACATAAATTTGAATTTCAGATAAACAATAAGCAATTGTAAGTATAATACTCATACTTTAAATTTAGATTCATCTTTAATTTGTCTAAGTATTAACAACTGTGTTAGTTAGCTTTTAATTGCTGTGACCAAAATACCTGACAAAAATAATTTATTTATTTATTTTGAGAGAGAGAGAGAGAGAGAGAGAGAGAGAGAAATTTTTTTAAATATATATTTTTAGTTTTGGCTCATGGTTTCAGAGTTTTCAGTTCAGGGTCAGTTGGCTCCTCTGCTTTGGGCCTGAGGTATAGCAGAGTTTTATGGCAGAAGGGTATGTTAGAGGAAAACTACTCAGCTCATGGCAGTTGAGAAGCAGAGAAAGAGGGAGAGGGAAAAAAAAAAGGTCCAGAAACAGGATACAGTGCCCAGGGGCATGACCACAGTGACAGGCTTCCTCCAACTATGCTCCACCTGCATATAGTTTCTACCACCGCCCACTAGTTCATTCAGCCATTTAACATACTGTTGAGGTCAGAGCCTTCATGATTCACTTTCTGAAAGCGCCCCCTCTGAACCTCGTTGCATCAGGACCATGCCTTCAACACATGAGACTTTGGGGGACATTCTAGAACCACACCATAACAACTAAACCATTGCTTTTAGATACTGTAATACTGTGTGTGTGTCAAAACAAACCAACAAAGTTATCATATGGGATATACCCACAGTAAAAATGATTTATTGTATTTGTTGCTTTCCTGAAATTCTAACCCCAGTTATGCTCACAACTTGTATTTATTTTCCAAGTCTGCAAGCTTATCCATGTGTTGCAAATATAGGGGTCCAGCCCTCAGGTAGCATTCATCTCATGGAGTGACACAGACAACAGACACGTGAACAAATAAACAAGGTAAGTACGGATTATCCTTGACCCACAATGTAGTTATATCCAATAAATCAGTCCTAAGTTGAAAATGCATTTACTGCACGAAACCTACCAAACAGCAAAGCTGAGCCTCGCCTGTCTTAAACATATTCAGAACATTTCCATTAGCCTACAGTGGGGCAAAAAACTCTAACACAAAGGCTATTTTATAACAACATGGGCTTAATATCTTGTGTAATTTATTGAATACTGTACAGAAAATGAAAAAGAAGGTTAGGTGTATGTGCTTTCGTACCATTATAAAGTTGCAAATTATGAGTGCAACCTTCTGAAGTCAGGGGGGATTTATATTATGAAGACAGATGAATCTGGGCAAGAAGACAGTTATAAGGGAATACTCCTATTTTAGAAAGGGTGGAAATGAGCTTGGCATGTGTGAAGAACAGCAAGAAGGCCCAGAGACCCAAACCTGGTGGCAGGGGATGAGATCAAAGGTGCAGGGAGGGCAAGGCTGGATCTTATCGTCAGCCACTGGAAGGTGGAGGTTTGGTTTTAGTTGGTATGTGATGGGAGCCTTTGGAGGATTTCAAGCCCCAAAGTAACTCAACCTGATCAGGAACTGACCTTCAGACATTACATGGGCAGAATGCTATAGAAAGGCAGAAGTGGAAGTGGGATGAGGCAGGAGTTTACTGTGGGAGTCACAGCAGAGGGTTATGGAGGTTTGAACTAGAGAGGGAAGAGCAGAAGTTGGGAGCTATGCTATAGCCATGACATTAAAGGTGGAGCTGGAGGACTTGCTGTGGTGTGTGACAGAGGGTGTGAGAAAATAATGACATGAGCAACAATGTGAGCAGCGGTGGCATTTACGGAGATGGGGAAGAGTGGGGAAGCAGCTTATCTGGGGATAATTGGAGCATTTTGGTCTGGATATGTTGTGTATGCACCATCCATGAAATAGATCTTCTAGTGGCAGCCATGGAATGTAAAAGGAAGAGCAGGAGAGGAAGAGGTGGGCCAACTGGGACCTCACTGGCCATTGCAAAGGATTTCAGCATCGTTTTCATATTTTCAAAAATTAATAAAAGGAAGTGAATTGTATTAACTTTCACTTTTAAAGGATTACTTCGCTGATTAAAAAAGAATTAACAGGAGGGAGGAAAATTAGTGTTGTGGATCAGTCCTCAGGAATTCCTGAGGATTCTTGTTGACATTCATATTCTTTTTCAGAAGGTATGGGGTGGTGACCAAGATTCTCCATTCCTAACAAGCTTCTAATGATATGTGTAAGGTAGATTGGTTGTGGACTGCACTTGGAGTAGCAAGGTGTTGGGAAACTGTTTAAATAGTCCTGGTGAGCAGTGATGATGACTTAGATCTTCCAGGTAGTGATGTGAAGAGGGTTGATTTGAGATCCAAATTGGAGGTAGAATTGAAAGGAGGGTTTATGGATTCTATGTGAGGTTTAAGGGATAAGAAATTACCAGAGCCTAATCTCACATTTCTGGCTTGGATACTGGATGGGTGCTAGTGTCCTTTAATGAGATGGGAGAGACTGAAGTTGCTACAGGTTTTCTGAATGTGTGGAGAAGGAATGAGGGGTTCTGTTTTGGACATGGAGGGTATGAGATAATTAAAAACATATCAAGTAGGTAATTTGCATATATGACTCGGGAGTTTGTAGCTCCAGACTCCAGCATGAACTTGAAAGCCCTGGACTAATGTGCTCATCTAGAAAGAGTATAGAAAGAGATACAAAAATGGCCCAAGAGTGAGCTGAATGCAATGCGAGTATGTATATCATACCTAGGAAAACTCTGGATAAATGACACAGATCAGGGCTCAAAATCAGAGAAACCCACCAATGTCTGGAGGGCCAGATAAATGACAGAAATGGGCTGGCAGTATGTCTGTAGTCATGACATCAAGGGTGGAGCTGGAGGACTTGCTGTGGGGTGTGACAGAGGGTGTAAGAAAATGATGGCATGAGCATCATAGGGAATGATGAGGACCTCAGATCTCAGAGGTGTGAATAACTCAAGTTGGCAGCTACCACTCCATTTTTCTGGTTAACTAGATCTAGCCCTACAGATATATACTCTAAATGTTCAAAAGAAGCCAGAAATTCAGATTATGCAGGGGAAACCTTTCAAGTGTTACCAACCTAGACAATGTTTTCAAATATGGCATTGACCAAAGAAAACATGTCCATAGCCCGTGTGCCCCTAGTTTGTGGTTTCTGATATAGACCTTTGGAAGGTCAGGGTTAGGGTTAGGGTTAGATTTACCATCAGTTGTTTTAGTCATTAATGGAGGAGGGATGTCCTGGAAGGTCTATGATATAGAGGGACTCATCATTGTCCTGAGACACAGATTAGAATCATAGTGTCACGGGTTTGCAACGTTAGTGATTAACTCAGTTGCAATAGGACTACAGTCTGTACTTGTCTCAAGAAAAAGCAAACTCAGTGTTTTCGTGAGGAATGGCTGCAGAGAGTTTTGGTTTAAGTGGTAAAGTGGTGAGCATTTGGTGGGGTCTAAGAATAGGAAATATGTGGCTTTAGTTGGAAATGTGATTCAGGAAAAAGCCAGCAGCCCAGATAAAATTTCCACAGTCACAAATTTGGAGGTTTGGGAAGGTCTTTGGCAGTTTCCCTAGAGAATATTTGGGAAGATTTCTGGATATGGATGGGAGAAAATGTGTGGTCTAGTTGAACATCAGGATCGATTAAGGAAGGAAGTAAAAATCTATTTGCTTCCTGATGGCAGCACAGATCTCTTCTGATCTGGGTGCTCAGGTGGAAAGAACATTCTAAGAAAGAGAAACCTGTATTTGGTAATTGGGATGTGTGTGTGCTCATGTGCCTTTGGACCTTTGTTCCTCTGGGTCATAGCAGGCTTAGGACACAGTCAAAAGTGTGAGTGATCATCCTAATTATTTTTGGTTTATGATGCCTTAACCAATATCTTTCCTGGAATTAAACTCCTTTTTTATTCTTTCCCTTAAGTTCCCCTGAGTATGTCATACACCAGTGTACAGACGGTTCTTTTAATTGCCATCCATCTTTCTTTGCTGTTCACCACCGTGGTCTCTATCTCTGGTTCAGTGACTAGCACCATTGGCAAAAAAACAATGAGCTTGCCCCTGGCTGGAAGAGACCAGTGTTAATTGCCACTCCCCCACCCCACCTTTGCTGAGGAGAAGCTATTCTCTCAGGTCACCCTGTTCATCAGTAAACAGAAATGACAATATGGATTTCATAAGGACAAAAGTGCCCAGTGCAGTACTTGGTATTCAGTCGATGCTTAATAATCATTTCCCCTTCCTCCACTGTCACCTTCATCATTTTCAATTTTTTTTTTTTTTTACCAAATCTCAACATCTTTGAATAAAGCATCTCCAAGGCCTCCATGAAATCTCCCAGGAGGCCAAGCATGGGCTAGAGGAGGTTGACCTCAGAGTCCTAACCCTAAGTCCCAGCATTCTCTAGGTAGGAAAGAATATGGAGTGTTTTCACCCTGAAACCTTGACCCTTGCTACACTTAATAAATCAATTAGTAAACACGGCCCATTTATTCTACAAACTTTGACCTGCTTACCACATGCTCAGTGTAAGACATGGTTTTGGCCCATGAGGGGTTGGTCATCCAATAGGGAAGAGCAGGCTTGTAAACAGAAAGTGCCATAAAGCATTACAAATATGTATTGGGTGGCAGATGGTGAAGCTAGCTCACCCTGACATCTGGAAACAATATGCATTGAAACATTTTCTGAGCAATGTCTTCCCCGTCCGTCCCAGAACTCTGTAAAAATATTCGGTATGCTGAGTATGTAGGGCATGATGGCGCACCCCCACCACCCCGCCCCACATTCTCAGACCAGTTGAGGCCTGTGATCTTCTTTGTGACTTGTTTAATCCCTGTCCTGCTGGAATAACAAGGCAGGAGAGTCTGTAGATAATCAGGCTGAGTATCTCCACGTGTAGTACCAACCTAGGTGGATTCAGTTATATCAAGGGATGGAGAAGAATACATCAGTTTCCAAGAAGGAACAATCCCTGTCAGGAAGGGTCAGGGCCTAGTTGGTGAACAGAGCATGCTCAGTCCCTCTCTATGGTTCCTGTGGGGAAAGCTGCTCTTCTGGCTGACAGGGCTGGGAACGAATGGCCTGTGTACTCCTGTTTTCACACAGTACATCAGGGCTAAGTGAAAGGTTTGTGCTGCTGCCAAGAGCAGGACTTGATGGCTCTGTGTCACTTTCAGAGGAGAGGATGCTTTAAAGCACATTCTGGCTCCCAGAGAGCTTTCAATAAGATGCTGACCCAGAGCCTCCCAGGACATCGGGTCTATAAGTCCACCCCGTGTCATCCCTTCTAAGCAAACTTTAGGGCTGGGGGGTGCTTTCTGCACTGCAGACATCTGGGATGATGTTTAGATCCTTGCCTTCCACCTCTTAGTGAAGAGAGATGTGGTCTATACATGAATATTCAATAAAAATAGAAGCTAGTAATTTATTGGAGCATGCACAGCATGGCTTACTTTTCTATAGGGACATCCGGGATCTGGATCCAGTTAATGGTTGTCTGGTCTGGTCACTTTGCAGCTTGGCCTGATTTGTACCATGGGCAGCAACCAGTAAGGCAAGCGCTCAGCGCTCCCTTCTGGGTCTTGGCCCACTTCCTGGACCTCTCCCTTTGTCAAGTGCGATTTCTACTCCAGATCTAATGCTAGTTGTCTTGGCATCCTTGGTACCCATTGCTTTTCCTTTCCTCATTCCCTCCTTTCTTTCCTTCCTCGTTCCTTCCTTTTATTTTTTGTCAGTGTTGGGAATGAAACGCAGGGCCTTGCTTGTGCTAGGCAAGTGTTCTCCCATTGAGCTACACCCCAGTGCAACACTAGGCTTTTAACACCCCATCCCACTCTCAGGTTTGGACTCTCCTTCTTTCCTCAGATGCACTCTACCCCCAGATCTCTCATTCTTCAGCCATCGCCCAGTCTTTTTTTTTTTAATTTTTATTGTTGGTTGTTCAAAACATTACATAATTCTTGATATATCATATTTCACACTTTGATTCAAGTGGGTTATGAACTCCCATTTTTACCCTGTATACAGATTGCAGAATCACATCAGTTACACATCCATTGATTTACATATTGCCATACTAGTGTCTGTTGTGTTCTGCTGCCTTTCCTATCCTCTACTATCCCCCCTCCCCTCCCCTCCCCTCCCCTCTTCTCTCTCTACCCCCTCTACTGTCATTCATTTCTCCCCTTTGTATTATATTTCCCTTTCCCCTCACTTCCTCTTGTATATAATTTTGTATAACCCTGAGGGTCTCCTTCCATTTCCATGCAATTTCCCTTCTCTCTCCCTTTCCCTCCCACCTCTCATCCCTGTTTAATGTTAATCTTCTTCTCATGCTCTTCGTCCCTACTCTGTTCTTAGTTACTCCCCTTATATCAAAGAAGACATTTGGCATTTGTTTTTTAGGGATTGGCTAGCTTCACTTGGCATAATCTGCTCTAATGCCATCCATTTCCCTGCAAATTCTACGATTTTGTCATTTTTTAATGCAGAGTAATACTCCATTGTGTATAAATGCCACATTTTTTTTATCCATTCGTCTATTGAAGGGCATCTAGGTTGGTTCCACAGTCTTGCTATTGTGAATTGTGCTGCTATGAACATTGATGTAGCAGTGTCCCTGTAG
The DNA here is from genome assembly GCF_047511675.1 of Marmota flaviventris. Taxonomy (NCBI): domain Eukaryota; kingdom Metazoa; phylum Chordata; class Mammalia; order Rodentia; family Sciuridae; genus Marmota; species Marmota flaviventris. The sequence continues at coordinate 8,049,098 of NC_092514.1, forward strand.
CATGCTTTTTTTAGGTCTTTAGGGAACAGTCCGAGAAGGGGAATAGCTGGGTCAAATGGTGGCTCCATTCCCAGCTTTCCAAGAAATCTCCATACTGCTTTCCAAATTGGCTGCACCAATTTGCAGTCCCACCAGCAATGTACAAGTGTACCCTTTTCCCCACATCCTCGCCAGCACTTGTTGTTGTTTGACTTCATAATGGCTGCCAATCTTACTGGAGTGAGATGGTATCTTAGGGTGGTTTTGATTTGCATTTCTCTGACAGCTAGAGATGGTGAGCATTTTTTCATGTACTTGTTGATTGACTGTAAAACAGCATGGTACTGGTACCAAAACAGGCGGGTGGACCAATGGTACAGAATAGAGGACACAGAAACCAATCCACAAAACTACAACTATCTTATATTTGATAAAGGGGCTAAAAGCATGCAATGGAGGAAGGATAGCATCTTCAACAAATGGTGCTGGGAAAACTGAAAATCGATGTGCAACAAAATGAAACTGAATCCCTTTCTCTCGCCATGCACAAAAGTGAATTCAAAATGGATCAAGGAGCTTGATATCAAATCAGAGACACGCCGTCTGATAGAAGAAAAAGTTGGCTACGATCTACATTCGGTGGGGTCAGGCTCCAAATTCCTCAATAGGACACCCATAGCACAAAAGTTAATAACTAGAATCAACAAATGGGACTTACTCAAACTAAAAAGTTTTTTTTTTCTCAGCAAAAGAAACAATAAGAGAGGTAAATAGGGAGCCTACACCCTGGGAACAAATCTTTACTCCTCACACTTCAGATAGAGCCCTAATATCCAGAGTATACAAAGAACTCAAAAAATTAGACAAAAAGAAAACAAACAACCCAATCAACAAATGGGCCAAGGACCTGACCAGACACTTCTCAGAGGAGGACATACAGTCATTCTATAACTAATTAAAACAAATTAAAAAAGAAATAAATGGTAAGTTTAGCCAGCTTTCTAATATATATGAATTAAGATTTATATCTGATAATCTTAAACATTCATAGAATGTCATTTTATTTATGTCAATCATAGAAATGTATTTTCATTACCAAATGTTTTCCATAGTGCTGGAGTAAATCTTAGTTAGATAGAGATGACTTTGGGTAATTTGTCAATGTAGCAATAGAAAATGAATGTAGCATTTCAGCTTTCACTTTTATCCTTCTCTAATATTTCTTTAGAAAAGAATTCAGTATTTTTTTTCTTCCTTTACACTATGATAAATATTTAGTTTAGAGTTTATATTCTTCTAATGTCAGATTTAAGAAACTTATGTTTCTTTAGAATTGTCCTAGTTTGGGTGGATGAAATATTTATTTCAGAATGGAAGGATTGAACTGTAATTTTAACATTGGTTTTTATTTTTCATATTTTGAGTTATTTTACTTTTTTCCTAATGACTTAGATTGTATTGGCTAATCCAAGGTGTGTTTTTATTACTCTCTTTTCTTTTTTCCAATTATTACTCTTTATATTTATATTTTAATTCATCATTTTATTTTCATTATTTTATGTTATGATTTGGATCTGAAAATATCCCCCAAAGAGCTATGCATTAGCTGATTCAAATATATTCAGAGGTCAAAGGTTAGATTATGGAATTGTAATGTCATTATGGATTAATCCATTTGATTGAGTACTGCGTGGTAAGTGTAAGCAGGTCGGTGTGGCCGTAGGACATAAGTCACTGGGGGTATGGTCTTTCACAATATCTTGTCCCTCACTATATCTTGTCTGTCTTTGATTCCTAGCTGCCATAAGCTTGGTTCTTCCTCCACCACACCACCCTGCCATTGATATCTTGCCTCCTCTCAGTCCCAGAGCAATGGAGCTGACTGACCATTGACCATCTCTGAAACCATGAAACCAAATAAATGTTTTCTTGTCTAAATTGATATTGTCAGGTATTTCAGTCAGAGCACTGAAAAGCTGGCCGAAACAACTCAAATTTTATTTTATTTATTTACACTTTACACAGTTTGACAGATTTATTGGAACTTTTGCCACAAACACTTTTAGAATCTTCCATTCAGTCTTATTTTGTAATTAATACAAATATTTATGTGTGTAACATTTTTGTTATGTGTTCACATATGTTGTGTTTTACAGAAATGTCATGAATATTATGTTAAAAATATTCTACACTTTCTATTTTTATTGAAAGATTGTTTTTTATGAAACTCACTTCTGCAATTTAACATTTTTTGCAAGAGTTATGTGTATACATTTGTGTATACAAGTCTGTGTGTGCTTAAATTTTCTAAAAAATATTGTCTTAATTATAGAAGTTTTTATCTACTCAATTCATTCATCACAGTATATTTTCTTTGTCATTATTAATATACACATATACTTACAAGTTATGATTATTGCATAAGCACTTGTGAAGATGTTTCTATACATAGCAATTATATCTAACAAATTATTACATTGACTAGATTCTCACAATTATTGCTTAGTATTTTTTCCATATTTTTATGAACTGAAAGAGCTGAAAGATAAAATTTCCTTTAGTCTGTCATTTTTGTTTCATGAAAATTAATACCTGCATATTTCTGACCACAAGTTATTCATGATGGATTTCAGTAATTAAGGGTCTCCACTTTTTCTTATTTAACGACTTGCCCTAGATTTTTGGTCTCTAAAGTTTATATCATCACTCAATTTTCCCTTTATCACTGTACTTCTTTGATATTAAAATATTGATATTTTTTACTTCTGATAATTATAAGAACTTTTTTTCAAATGTAGCTTTTGCAGTGCAGCATGTATTTAGATTTTGTTGTGGGATCCATATATGGGAGAATATTTTTCTAATCATAGATTTCTTGGTGTTCGTATGAGAAATATTTTCTGCTTCAGAATTAATTTCAACAAATTTTAATTATTAAATTCTTAATATTAGAATGTATTTTACTCTATGAAATATTTATGTTCCCACAGGTAATTATTTCACAAACATTAGCTATTTTTTCTATAGTGCAAATTATTATATTCACTAATTTATTTTGACGTGTACAGAAATCCTTTTACTTTTCTTCTTAGAGTTACAATGCTACCCATATTGTGTATAGTTTTCATTGATTTTGCTTTTTTACTACTTCCACTGGTGCATTTAGTTTTGTTTTGACTTCATTATTTATGTTTGAATTCTTTTTTTTAAGATCTGTCAATCTAATTTTTATTTCCTTTTGTTGACATATCTTCAATACTCCTTACACTTTTGATTTGACACCTAGGTATGTACAGCACAATCTGAAGATTTTTGGTGGATGTTTTTGATTTCCTTTTCATCAGACTATTCACCTCTACTTAACATGAAAATGTCTCTTACATTCTACATTTATTTTCATTATTCCTTTCTTTATTTTTTGGTCAACGTTTTTTGATTGGTGATCCAATTATGTTTATTTACACATGCCTACCCATCTTCCTCAACCATGTACTTGAAGCAAAGGAATTTTGAAAAAAAAAAAAAAAGCCTTTCATTCTGGTTAAGACACTATTTGGGCCTGTCTGAAGCTCTTTACACAAAGAGTGTGTGTGTGTGTGTGTGTGTGTATGTGTGTGTACCTGGGCACTTGTATGCATGGGTGTGTACATGTGTGGGTATTTTGTAGCAATTCACTGACAATTACTCTGTCCTTAATAGGCTGGAAATTGCAAAGCAAGCCTGTTGGTCTCCTCCAGGAATGAATGTTTTATATATATATTAGTTGTAGTTGGACACAATATCTTTATTTTTATGTGGTGCTGAGGACAGAACCCAGGGCCTTGCACATGCTAGGGGAGCGCTCTATGGCTGAGCCACAACCTCAGCCCCTCCAGGAATGTTTATCCATTTACTTCACAGTCTCAGATGCAACCAGGCTCCCAGTGATAGTACAGTGTTTCAAGCATGTGGTTCTGACGTCTGTAAATATCATTACTACACTCACATTCTGGAGGAAGTAACTGGAGTTTAGAAAGGATCCACAGGTCCTCACTCCACCTGTGTCCTCTTCCCATTCCTTACTCATCCCTCTTCCATCTATTTTTTGTTGGTTAGTTTGTTTCTGCATATGAGACAAGACATACCATGGTTGTATTTCTGTGTCTGTCTCACTTGTTTAACATAATGTTTTCAGGTTCCATCCATTTCCTGTGAGTTGAGATGATTTTATTCTTCTTAATGGCTAAACAATCTTCCATGGTGTGCGTATACCATACTTTCTTTATCCCTTTGTGTTTTGATGGGAATTGGTACCAGTTACATATTTTGGCTATTATTAATAATGCCACAATAAACATAAGTATTCGGGTATCTTTTTTTGTGTTCTGGCTTCATTCACTTCAGATAACTCTCCAGTAGTGGTATAGTTGGCTCGTGATGGTAGTTCTGTTTTTAGTTTTGTGAGAAACCTCCATACTTTTTTCTATGTAGCCATGCTAATTTACATTCTTACAAATACAGAGTATAAGTTATTGAGCTAAGAAATCTCTATGCAAAATGATCAAGATGATGATTGCTTTTTTGCTGTTTATATTAAAAATGTAAGAAGATAGAAAGCTACTTTGAGGAAAGAACATTAATCCAAAATTATTAAGTTTTGGGCTTTTCCAGATGCAGAGATGCTAAAATCAAGAAAATATTTCTAAAAACTCTAAGGAAAACATGATATTTAGATAATAGTTCGTCTAGGGAAAGATGATTGTCTTAATATACAACTTTTTACTAAAACTTCAAAATATGAAATGATCAGAGAATTTAGTCATGGCAATGGCCTTTTAAAGATATTGAAGTTATGTCTCCCACATCCCCTCCATCCACTGACAGGGCCTCTGGGAAGCTTAATCACTTGTCACTCATTCCTCTCTATCGGACTCCTGGATAGAAAGGGTTTTCTAGAAGGGATTTGGTGATGTGGCTTTTGTCTAATGCACCATATCCCTGGGAAATACACAGAAGATCCAGTTAGTCTTTAAGAAAATGATTTTAGCAAAAACACTGCCAACTTACACTGCGGGGAACTTGAAGCATGATGAAAAGAGGCTTTGGGGGGGTTGGGACTTTGAGGATTCTTTGAGCAAGAAGGATAATTAAACTGCTTCGCCACAAACACAGGCCACTTCTGTGGAAGAAGGAGGATGAGGTAGAAGTGAAAACCATGGGGAATCATCCTGGGGCTCTGGCATTATTCCAGAAACATGAAAATCTTCCCTGGCTCAATTCTGAAACCACCATGGACCAGCGCATCCTTTGTCACACCCCTTTTAATCAGACACCTCTGCTGCTGTCACTGTCTACAATTCCTTCTTTCTTTGTGGTGTCAGAGGTATGATGGGAGACAGGTAATGCTCTCTCAGCTCTTCAGACTGACCAGTCAAGAACTGTACCCACAGAACTTCCTCCTTACACAGATCTCATTTAGAGGATGAAGACCTGGATGTGGAGCACATAGGTGAATGGAATGTGATTCTTTGGCACATTGGAAAATGGGAAGGAGATGGATCATTGACAGGAGAAGGGATGGACTGAAACATGGCCCTGCCTGTCCCCACTTCCTAAATTCACACCCATCTGATCTCCTTTTGAGGAGGGTCAGACCTTGTGACTTGCTTATAACTAACAGAATGTGGACAAATGGTGACATGGGACTTCCACAAGCTACATAACCTCTCCATGGTGTGGTTTCCTTGTTTACAGACTGGGAAGAGTCATTAGGATGATTAAATGAGCTTTAATATAAGGATTTTAACCTAAGTAAAATTCCTAGACACTCCTTGAACTGTATTTTCACACACATACGGGTTTAATAAGGATTAGATGGTACTTTAAATACTTATATTGCTATTATTTTTATTTTTATTGTTTTTTAAGTTATACATAGCATTAGGATTCATTTTGGCATAATTATGAAAGCATGGAATGCAATTTTTTTTTCTAATTCAGTCCCCAGTACTTCCCTCTTTCCTCCCGTTCTTCCTCCACCCATTGTTTTCCCTCTACTTTAAGGATCTTTCTGTTATTTACTTAGAGTTTTTCTGTTTTAGATTAGTATTTTGGGGATGTACATAATGGTGAGATTCCCTGTGGTATGTTCATATATGTACATAGGAGAGTTAGTTGTCTTTCATTATCCCATCCCTCCTCCCTTCCCTTCAATCCCCTTCATCTACTCCACTGCTCTTCTATTTCATTTTTTAAAATTTATCCCCTTATTTTGAATTAGCTATTGTGTATCAGAGGAAACACTCAACCTTTGACTTTTTAGGACTGCCTTAGTTCATGTTCCATGATAGTTTCTAGTTCCATTCATTTACCAGTAAATGCCATAATGCCATTCTTTTTTTGTGTGTCTAAGTAATACTACCTTGTGTACATATGCCACATTTACTTTATCCATTCATCTGTTGAAGGGCACCAAGGTTGGCTCCATAGCTCTTCCATTATGAATTGTGCTTCTATAAACATTGATGTGGCTGCACCACTATAGTATACTGATATAAATATTTTGGATATATACCAAGGAGTGGAATAGCTGAATCATATAGTCATTCCATACCTAGTTTATTGTTATTATATTTAACCAGTTTATGTGATGTTAGATGAAAATATAGATAAATAATTATTATTAAGCAGGAATATGGTAAGTGTCAAGACAAAATATAGCTACATTTAGCAGCAGAAGTATTTTGGTAGCAATTGGTGGTATTAAAGAAAATATTCCAAGATTAGCTCCTATTTGGGCCAGACCTATTGCTATTGATATGAACATCCCTTAGAAAAATGCTAATATAAAGGATACATTTTCCATTGAAAAAAATGTAGAGGACAATGTTCCAAATAGTATATGTATGTACACACACACATATACACACACACACACACATATATATATATATATATATATATATATATGCATGTACATATGTATATACATATTTATCTATATATATACACATATATATGTTTTATATATTAGTTATAAGCAGAAAAATAAAAAAAGAAATTGTAGTGGGAAGGTTTTTTAAAGATCACTAAGGATATGTTCAAGATAGCAGATTAGCATAGACGTTATTTTGAATAAAAGACAATTGGATGCATATAATTTATTTGGCTTTTGTAGGAGACAACATTTTGCTCTGAGATTATTGTAATATTACTTGAGTTGAACTCGAACCAAGTTAGTGTGCTCTGTTATGAACATGTATATAAAGGATGAACATTATTCTGCTTTGGATCACTCTCATTTCTTCAATTATAATGGCATCTAGCACACTAAAAAAAAAAAGTGGAACTATGATCTATTTGGTGAAATAAAGAAATACCAGGGAATTAGGAGAAGAAAAAGCATACACAGGGTCCCAAAACAATATTAAATTCCTTAATAGCCACATGTTTCTCTGTGTATCCAATGTACAGTTTTTGTTAAAATTATCCGAGGAAGATGGAAAATTAGAGTTTGTCATAAAGACACTGGATTAGGGGATCAACTCTGTGGTGATATATAGCTCACAATGACCATGATGATTTTGCTTAAGTTAATAATTCAAGTCTCCTGTGGGTGGCTTACACCTAATCCAAGCTATTCAGGCAGCTGAGGTAGAAGGTTCACAAGTTTGAAGTCAGACTGGGCAACTACTGATACCCAGTCTCAAAATAAAAATTAAAAAGGGCTAGGGTTATAGCTCAGTGGTAGACCACTTACATAGCATGAATTAGGCACTGGGTTTGATACCCCAGACCACAAAATAATAACAAAAAATATTAATACTCTTACAACCACCAATATTGCTACTAATTATTATTATTATTATTCAATAAATAGGAAGAAATGAGACTAAACAAGGTGCATTAATTCCTAAAATGTATTAGGTATATTATAATATTCAAAGAAGGCAAAGTTCCTTCCCAAAGGAAGATAATTGCTATAAATTATAATTTTCATTTAATTATATTCTCTTATTTATAAGATGAATAGGCTCACTATTTGACCCTATCCATTTCCTAATGCATTAATTTTTACCTAGAGTCTTTTCGGATATTACTAAAGCATGTTCATGGATGTTAGGAAGCTTAGAGAAAGTGATTCGTTAAATTGTTATGCGGGATTATGTTCCAGTGGATCTAATTGTACCTGATCTCCTGGTAATGTCATGTTAGTGTTAACCCCCTTCTATCATCATTATATAAAATCTGAGGCTGAGATGTTATTTTTTACTAGTAATGACCCACAGACAGATTTAAGTGGTTATGACTACAGTGAGGAAATAGCTAAACAGAGAGCTAGATATGATTTACAAGCAAGTTTGCTTTCCTTATTATCTAATTTCTCAATCAAGAAATTAGATAATAATTCAAGAAAACCACTGCCACTTACAACTCAAATTAGTGGACTTATGGAGAACATTTTCATCAGTCTTAATTTTTAACAAGATTTTTCTAAAGTAGATTTTTCTAAAGTAGATGTAATTACTAGGGGTTAGTATCTCCTTTCAATTTAGTATTAAGAGAAAGCATCATTAGATTATTCCAAAAAATTAGTTGAAAATATCACCAACAGATTATACCACATAAAAGAGAGATTTTCAGGACTCAAAGATGAAGTATATAATCTTGACAGAAAACCAAAAATAAAATAAATGATGATGAGACAATAACCACAATATAAAAGAAATGTGGGATAACATTAAGAGACATTATTGGCATATATAAGAATGCATCAAGATAGAAGCTAAAGGAATGCATAACCTTTTTAGTGAAATTATATCAGAACATTTTCCAAAACACAGGAATGAGAAATTCAAATACAAGAGCTATTTAGAACCCAAAATAGAGAAAAAAGATTCTCATGACACATTTTAATTAAAATGTCTAATATACAGAAAAAGAATAGAATTTTAAATACCTCAAGAGAAAAATGGCAAGTTGTTAGAGTCTGTAAACAAGTCTGGATGGCGCCTGGCAAAATGCCAGAGGGAGTGGTTTGTGAAGTAACAAAAGCGAGCCATTAAGTGTGGAGATTCCTTATTGGTTGACTGCTGTATCTAGTTTATGTGAATTAAGATAAGCTGTGTAGAATGTATAAATATCTCTGTTGTCCTACAATAAACGGCTTCCGCTCCTGCTGTATCAATCTACACAAGTTGCTCGTCACCCCCGGCTCTGGCAGCACATGACATTTAGGCATAAGCTAATTCAATTTTCTGTTCACTTATCAACCGAGAATCTAAAAGCCAGGCAGATCTAGAAAACTATACATACCAAGCCCTGAAATTTAACAGGTGTCAGACAAGATGGCTGGTATCCAGCAAAACTATCCTTTGGAAGTGAAGATGAAATAAAAGTCTTCCTTGATAACCCAAATTAAAAGAATTCATAAGGACTGAGGTTGTAGCTCAGTGGTAGAGTTCTTGCCTAGCACATATGAGGCCCTGGGTTCAATTCTCAGAACCACATAAAATAAATAAATAAAATAAAGGTATTTAGTCCATCTACAACTAAAAAAAATATATATATTTTTAAAAGGAATTCATAAATACTAAGCCAGTGCTACAAACATACTCTTTTTTTCTTTTTCTTTTTGGTATTGGGGATTGAATGCAGGGGTGCTTTACCACCAAGCTACATTCCAAGTCCTTTTAAATTTTTTTTGAGACATGTTCTTACCAAGTTGCCTAGGACCTGCTAAGTTCCTGAGGTTTGTCTCAAATGTGCAATTCTCCTGCCTCAGCCCCTTGAGTCTCTGGGATTACAGACATGCACCATCATGTCCACCTAAAAAAAATATGCTTAATGAAAAGTCACATACAAAATAAAAGAAAAAATAAACATCAGAACTAGTTAATAGATGAATATCACAAAATATTACTCTATTAAACAAGAATCTAGTCTGAATTAAGCATTAAAATAAATTAAAATAGCAGGAAATAAAAACCATCCATCCATTATAACACTGAATATAAATGGCCTCAATACTCCAATAAAAAAAATTAGACTGTTAAACTGAATTAAAAATAAGCCCAACCATATGTTGTTTTGAAGAGCTCAACTTAGAGGCAAAAAATTCATTGGCTGAATGTGAAAGAACTGAAAAAGATATACCATGCAAATGGAGACTGAAAGCAAGTAGGAATAACTGCTCTAACATCTGATAAAGAAAATTAATCAGAAGGGACAAAGAAGGTCACTTCATACTGGTGAAGAGAATCATTCAACAACAAGATATAATGATAGTACATACTTATGCCTCAAACAATGGTGACTCTACATTTATAAAACCAAACTTCTTAATATTCTTAAGAGATTACATTTTAAGGGGCAGTTAATGAAATTGGCTTCAAAGAAGAGGTTAAAGCCATTTTAGAAGTGATAGAGATCAAAGACACACACACACTGCCTTCCCCACACCCAGACATATTTATTACACAGACATGTTCTCACTGTTTAAGCTCAGATGGCAGAGAGAAATAACCGTATTTATGTAGCTTCATATGAATGGTCATACATTTTTAGATACAGAGCAAAAAGCTGAGTTCCTATAAGTGACCTCAAAATTCCCAGGAAGTACCATATAGGCTCATTTCTAAGGAGAAAAGGTAATGATAGTACTTTAAAATTGTAGATAGTAGAAAATTCTTCAAATATTCTAGTGCACAAAGAAATATTTAAAAAAGAAACAGGGTTTTTGAAGGTCAGAGGGAGGCATCTGTCTTGGACTTCATCCTTCCTGGTGCTTCCCTTGGGACATATGTAATCACAGAAAGAACTAAAACAACTGTGAAAGAATGTGAGATCCACCCGGAACTGGGAATTGAAAACATAGATGGAGGACTGAAAACACATCTCTGAAAAGTGAGAAGGAACTGCCATTTGTTAAATGCAACACAGAGGGTATTTAAATTGAAGATTATCACAGAGGCTTTGCTCTCACTTAAAAAATAAAGTTGCCATTCAGAAAGGTTGCATTTTTCCCCCAAACACAAATCTGTTCATAGCAAATTCGGGATTTGAACTCAGCTCTATTTAACTTGAAAGTGTGTATTTTCCATGAAACTATGCTTCTGTTGATGTGAACTCAGAATTCCTAGAGAAAATAAAAAGCAACACACGTGCAGTTATTGGCACTGTGAAAAATCATAAAAAGTGCAACAGATAAAGTTTTGCAGCAATCACAGTTCTGGGCCATATTAATGAAGTAATATGGACGTAGAAGAAGTGTTGAAGAGGGGCTGTGGGGAAATAATATTTGCATATTAAAAATTTTAAATATTTGCATATTTAAAATTCATCACAGGGAAAAATGCATTGTGGAAAATGGACACAGAAATAAATATAATAGAAATTTATAGACACAACTGCCTGGTCTTAGGTATTTATCAAAAAGGTTTTCTGTGTTTTCCTATAAAGTCTATGTAGTTTCAAATCGTTTTATCTCTAAGTATGTGTATATGTAAGAGTTTCATATGGAAAATCTTGAAATTAGCACTGATTTTAAGCCTATTGTCCTTAGCATTTGGCAATGACATCTAATCATTATTGTAATGATGAGCAAATTGTTAGCATTTATGACTATCATGAGTCAATTGTAATAGCAAAGAAATTCACAAGCTAGGAAAAGTAAAGTGTGCTTTACTATTGAATGATTTCATAGATAATTTTTTGTTTAGCACAAAATTATACTCAAACAACTTTGTTATAAAGAAAATATGGTTTTCAGAACTATTTTGTATTGCTGTGATCAGTGTAATATAAAGGCGAAATGAAAGATTCCTTCTTCACATCAAATATATCTATAGAAACATTTTAAAGCTATGCTTAGGCATGTACAAGGTCCTAGGCTCACTCCCTAGTATAAAAATCAATCAATCAATCAATCAAAGCAAACAAAAACAGACCAATTCTTGTTCAATATTTTGTGCACATTTAAGACTAAGTTATTGTCAGTATTTGGCACTATGAGATAAAAATAATAAAAGTGTTAGTAATAATATTTTATGGTATCTGCAAATTATAAAGTAGCTTTTTAAAAAGTAGATTTTTTATGTTTTAAAACAGTTTTAAATTTATAAAAAAATTGCAATTGTTATATCTAGAATTCCCTTGACGTCCCTCATCACATTCCCTATTTTTATTATGTTATATTACTATGATAAATTTGTTACAATTATTGAACCTAATTTAGTTCACTGAGTATTGCAGTAGTGATTTGAAAATATAAATGGAAAAATAGAGTTAACAGAAAAAAACAGGTTTTTGAAAAGAGCAACAAAATTGACAAATGCATAAGTGTTCTATAGAGGAAGGATCAATTATTAAACTAATAAATGAAAGTGACAGTCTATAGTCAAATTTACATAAAAGTAGAATGCACTGTAGCTTAAAATTTTGAAAATTGCACATTCAAAATTGTAATAGCAAAGGAATTCACAAGCTACAAAAAGTAAAGTGTGCTTTATACTTAGTTATCAAATTTATACTTATATATCCCTTTTACTTAGATATTGATAGGAAATTCCTAAAAATACAAAAATTATAAAACTTAGTCAAGAAGAAATAAACAATCTGAATGGACACATAACAAATGAAGAGACTTAATCTATAATCCAAACCTCCAAAACAGAAAATCCCATTGTAAATGGTTTTGTTGTGAGTTCTTCCAAATATTTACAGAAGAATTATAATCTTAGAAACTCATGGCATTTAATTCTCTCAAACACACACACACACACACACACATACACACAGAAGTGTGAAATGCTTCCTAATTCATTCTATAAGACTAATACTATGCTAATACCAAAGACAGAAGATATCACAAGAAATGGAAAGAAAGTCAGTATTCTTAATCACAATATGCTGTCATTTAGGTCTGGAATTTCCCCAGAGGTGTATGTTTGAAAGGCTAGGTCCTCAGCCTGGCCCTATTGGGAGGTGGAGGAACCTTTAAGAGACTGGTCTTCAGGGCATGTGTTTGAAGGGGTCCTGGGAGGCTGGTGTCCTCCTGTTTCTCTCTTGGCTGCCCAGCATCCATGAGGTGTGTGGGCCTCTTTTGCTGTGCACTCCTGCAGTGAGGTCCTGTGCTGACTCAGCTCCAAAGCCGCAGGACCAAGAGACCACAGGGGGAGAACATCATGGCAGAACAGAAAGCAGTTTAGGACATCACACTGGGAAGTGTGAGAGAGACTAAGCTCAGCTCCTCATATATTTACCCCAGAGTCACACCCCACCCTATGACCCATGTCCTCACCCTACCTCCCTACAGTTAGCATCCAGTTAATCCTCACCTAGGGATTAATGCACTGATTCAGCCTTTCATAACCCAATCATGTCACCTCTACCTTGCATTGTCTGACACATAAGCTTTGGGAGACACCCTTTGGTTGATATTTTCAGATATTTTGCCATAGGGATGAAGCTGACTAACACACTATGAATACAAAAAACATTCCATAAAACATTAGCAGAATACTTTAGTGGTGTATTGGAAGGAAAGTATATTATGACCAACTGGGATTTATCCCAGGAATACATGGTTCATTCAACCATGTACAAAAGCCATTTCGTGTAAGGCAGTACCATAATAGAATACAAATTTTAAAAGTGTGCTCATCTCAATTTATGCAGTAAAATCATTTGATACAAATCCATCCACCTCTCGTGATTAAAAAAAAAAAAAACATTTAACAAACTAGAAATAGAAAGCAGTTTCTTTAACATATCAGAGTATTTTATAAAAACACAACAGAGTACTCAATGAGAAAACACTGAAAGCCTCCCCACTAAGATCTGGAGTAGAACAAGAATATCCACTTTCCCCAGGTTTTTTTTTTTTCAAAATTTTGATAAATATTCAAGCCACACACAAACACACACAAAATAAAATAAAAACAGAAAAAATAGAAGTAAGAGCTCTCTAGTTGGGAAAAAAGTAGTATAACTACTTCTATTCATAACTGACCTAGCATCAAATACAGCAAATACTGAAAACACAATCCAAAAATCCAATGGTTAATAAGCAAATTCAGTATTTGTCTAAAAACTGAATATCAAAGTAACACACAAAAATCATTTAAAATCATTTGAGGAGAGGTAAAGGGGAATCACTAGGTACTAAATAAAGAAAAATATATTCCACACTTATGTGATTGTGTCAGCATGAACCCCAATACTTACTAAAACCCTAATGAACTACTAAAATTAAAAAAAAGTTGTATTTGTATCAACTTGTAACAAAAAAATCTTTAAAAAGGAATAACAATAAAATTTTCATTTACAATAGCTCCAAAAATGACTAAATTTAATGAAGAATATGAAAGATATATATACTGACAACTAAAAAACACTGCTGAAATTAAGAACCTAGAGTAATTGAAGAATTAATATGAATATCTTAACATTTCTCAATGTGATCAACATGTTTAGTGAAAACCCTATCAAAATCTCAAGAAGCTTTTTTTTTTTACAGAAATAATCACATCAATCTTAAACTTCATATGAGATTGCAAGTTACCCTGAACAGCTAGAACTCTCTTGTTAAGGAACAAAGTTGGAGTACTAACACTTCTCAACTTCTAAACACACTGCAAATCTGCAGGTGTCCAAATACTGGGATTGGCATAAAGATAGAGATGTATTCAATGGAATAAAAGTATGTTCCAAAAAGAAACCTACATTTCTATTGTCAGCTGATTTTGTATGATTGTGCCAAGAAAATTTAATGGAAAAGAATGAGCTTTGGGCAAATAAGGCAAAGATGGTTGAATATTCACATGTGAAAGTATAAAGTTGGATCCATACCTCAGACCATATATCAGCATAAGCCCTAAATACAAAAAAAAATCTTAAATATATGATACTTAACCATTTCATTCTTAGAACAGAATGTAGAGATAAATTTTATGGCCTTGGAGTTGGAAATAATTACTTAACTATGACACCTTAAGCACAAGTAATAAAATAAACCATACCTAATTTAGACTTCATGAAAATTAAATTCTGTGCATTGAAAGATAATATCAAGCAAATGAAAAGCATGAATAGTTTTGAAAACAGTTTTCATCTCTAAGAACAAGTTGATCAAAATTGCAAATAAACCATAGTATCTTTTTCATATATTTTAAAACAAACTAGCACTCAAAATTATTTATGGATACATACATGATAGATTTAACAACAACAAAACAAAGAAACAGAAAAAAAGGAAAGCTATCCAATACTCATACAACTTTTTTTTAATAAGAAAAGTAAAAGGAAATTTGGTTGCAGAGATTGAGGAAAACTTACATGCATTTTTATATATTCTTTAAAGTCAACTTCAAAACCTTTAAAGGTAAATACAAAATAGTTTGTGGGTATCTCTCACATTAGTCTTTGAATTTTCTTTTGTTTGTAAACATCCTCTGAATTGATGAATTTTATCTGAATTCTATTAAGTGATATGCTATGGTTTAGATATTAGTATCTCACAAAGGCCCATGAGTTAAAGTCTTTGTCCCCACTGTGGCACTGCTGAGAGGTGGTAGAAACCAAGATGTAGTAGAGACTAGTGGAGGTCACTGTATCTTTGGAAATGTTCTGTTGAATAATGCTGTGGGCCCCCAACCCCTCCCTGCTCTCTTTGCTTCCTGCCTCGCGGTGTATTGCGTTTCTTTCCACCATGTATGATTGTCATGATGTGCTGCTTTGTCACTGGCTGAAAGCAACAAGGCCCACCAATCATGGACTAGGTTCTTTATAAGTCAGTTACCTCAATATTTTATTATAGTTATGTAAAGCTAATAAATAGAAGAAAGTTTATGTTCAAATTATATTTATTTTGTACTATAAAAATACAAAAGCAGAAATTATGAGTCAAGAAATGCTATACACAATTTCACATGTATTTCATTACTAAATATCTTATCAATATATTTATCATTATTAATTAAAGGCAAGTATAGTGTTATATCTTAGCTTAGAACATCAATGTTCAACTGGAAAAATAATAAGTGGACAATATTTAAAGTAAAAAATCCCACCTTTTGTGATTAGTTACATGACATCAGAAGTTTTCCTTGCAAATCAAAATTGCACAGTGTTCTCTAGCTTGCCTACTTGATAGCTATCACATGAGAATCTTAAAACTAGATTTTCCGCTGGTTTTCCTATTCAATACTTTTACATGATAAATAAAGCCTGGCAACTTTGAACATTTATTACCTGATTTTTTGAAACCAAATGCATTATTAAAATGTTCTTTCAAAATCGCAGCAGCATATACTGTAAATCTCATGTAAATACACATGATTTTTAGCTAAACAGTCTGTTTAAGGTATTCACAGTTGCTTTTAAGGGTTATATGAACATTCAGAAACAGTTTAGAAATCAGTCAGGTGTTCATAAAGAGTTGCTTCTCACTTGAACTTTGTTTTGTGGTTTCAGATGTCCTTTTATGTTGATGTATTAAAACATCATAAATGGCATTCAAAGTCATATATCTTATGCATAAATCTATATATGTTATTATGTAGACAAAGACCTACAAAAATAACACATTTTTTGAGAAATTATTCAACCATCTTCCCTTCTCACATTGAGAAAGCTTTGTAATCCTTGCTAAATGGAAAATTTGCTTTCTGATATGTGTGCATCAGGCATATTTCTGATTGAAGTAAATGATGATATAACTAGAGTCTTGTAGCTTGTAAGTATCCAGAAGTAAAGCTGTAGAACAGATGTAAAAGGAGAAAATTATTTCCTGAGATCTTATATCAATTTAGACACTTAACGTAAGGAGTAATTTGATAAAGGAACTAGTAGTCCAAGTACTTTTTGTTTTCATTACTTCACAGGTGAGATCATCTGTCATTTGTCTTTCCATTCCTAGATTATGTCTCTTAATATCCAACTCCATCCCCACTGCTCCGATGAGGGAATTTTCCTTCATTCCTAAGGCTGAATAGTAATCCATTGTTTGTATATGCCACAATTTATCTTTTTATCCACTGATGGAGAGCTTGGGTAGCTTTCCCATTTTGGCTTTATTAAATAGTGCTGCAATTCCACAGGAGTAAAGATGTTTTGGCTATATTCCAACCTCATTATTTTCGGATATCCCCCTAACAATAGAATTTCTGGATCATATAGTAGTTCTATTTTTTTTTATTTTTTGAGGAGTGCTATAATATTTTCCATAATGGGAGTACTTATTTACGTTTCCAACACCATAGGCATGTGACACTTTTCATATCCACGTAACACTTTATATCCTTATTATTTATAATGCCATTTTCAAGGGAGTGAGGTGGTTTTCATTGTGGTTTTGATTTGTATATCCTTGATAATTAATATTATTGGACATTTTTTCACCTATTGTATGGTCATTTCTAGTTATTCTTTTGAAAATGGTCTATTTAGGTGGTTTCCCATTTTTAATTGGTTTATTTAGTATTTCTTCTATTGATATTTTGGAGCTATGAATATATTCTGAATCTCAAGACCTTTTACGGATGTACCATTTGGCAATATCTTCTTTCATTATGTAGGTTACCTCTTTTCTCTGTTGATTGTTTTCTTTACTGCGGAAAAGCTTTTGGGTTTGTGTTTTAATCAGTTTTTTCACTGCTGTGATGATAAGACTTGAAAATAAAGTTTATTTGGGGGCTCACAGTTTCAGTGGTCTCAATTCATAGATGGCCAGTTCTATTCCTCAGGGATAGAGGTGATGCAGACCATGACGGCAAAAGAGTGTGGTAGAAGAAAGTAGTTCAGGACATGGCTAGGAAGCAAAGAGAGAACTCGGTTCAATTAGGACGAATTATGTACCCCAAAGACAGGCCCCCAGGAGCCACCTCCTCCAGTCACACCCCACTTGCCTACTATTATCCCTATTAGGGGTTTAAAGCCGTTATTAGATCAAATATTTTATAGTCCCATCATTTTTTTGCATTCTTTCACATGTGAGCTTTGGAGGAACGTCTATTATCTAAACCATTGCAGTTTTATATATACAATGTTTCTAGGTTTGTTTTTCTTACCTGTGTTTTTGGAATCTTGTCCAAAAAATATCTTGCCCATTCAATACCCTGAAGCATTTCCCAGTGTTTCCTTCTAGAAGTTTCATAGTTTCTGTTTCTATATTTAAGTCATATACATTTTGAGTTCATTTTTGTAACTGGGGAGGGTCTAGACTCATTCTTTGGCATGACTATCCCAATTTTGCTGGTACCAACTATTGAAAAGACTTTCTCTCCTTTTTTTTTTTGTTGTTGTTGTTCAGCACATTGTTACAAGCCAATTTTGTTGCATTTTATAATTGTGAAGAATATAATTGATATTTTGATAGAGATGGCATTGAGTCTAGAGATCATTTTGGGCAGTATGGTCATTTGAACAATATTGATTCTTCCTATACATGAACACAGAATGTAGTTCCACTCATGTGTGCATCTATGCGTGAGCATGTGTCTTCTTAAAATTTTTTATATGAACAATTTGTAGTTTTCCTGTTGTGGAGATGTTTCACCTCTTTTCTTGTATTTAATCCTAGGTATTGTATTTTATTGTTGTAGCCTATTCTAAATGGATTCTTTTATTGATTTATATTTCAAATAATTCACTATTGTCTAGCAACAGTACTCAGTTTTGCATGTTGATTTGTATTCTGTAACTTTACAGAATTCAAACTAACATTTTTAGCTAAGTAAGTGGTTTTGATTTTTTCTGAAGCTAAATTTTTAGTGAAATTAAAACAAACATGTGGAGTAGATTTAAAGAACAATTGCAATGAAAATAATTAATGAAGTGATATAGGAGATTGGTAGATTATATTGAGGCATTTCATTAATGGTTTTTAGAGTACCACATTTTATGGGAATTAAATTTCCCAGGGATAATCATAAAAACTTTGTGAGTAAAGTCCAGAAAATTTTATGTAGAGTTCAATATTTTAAGGAAATGAGATTATTCATTGGTGTATCATCCCATCTGCATGAGAGCCATTTGAAATCCATAATAATACTTTTTTTTATTAGTGTCTTATAGTTATGCATAGTAGTGAAATTCATTTTGACATAATCATACATGCATGAATATAATTTGCTTCATTTCAGTTCCCAATACTTCCTTTTCCCTCCCCGTTTCCCTTCCTCGACTCTAGTGATCTTCCTTTCATTTATTTATTTATTGTCTTTTTAAGTTAAAAAGTGGAATTCAGAGTGGCATATTCATATATGTAGATGACATAATCTGGTCAGTTTTATTTTGCCATTCTTTCCTTTACTAGCCCCTCCCCATTCCATTAATCTACTTCCTCTACTCTACTTTTCTCTCATTTAATTTCATAGGATTTCCTCCCATTTTTTTTTTCTCTTATTTTGTTCTGTTTTTCACATAAAAGAGAAAACATTAAACCCTTCATTTCTGAGTCTGGCTTATTTTACTTATCATCCAGTTTTTAAGATATGCTTGGATCCAGCTATTCAGGAGGCTGAGGAAGGGTTTTCACATTTGTGAAGACATTCTGGGGAAATTAGTGAAACATTATCTCAAAATGAAGATAAAAACAGCTGGATATGTGGCTCAGCGGTGGAGTGTTTGCCTAGCATGTATGAGCCACTGTATTCAATCCCTAATCTCTCTCTCTCTCTCTCTCTCTCTCTCTCTCTCTCTCTCTCTCTCTTACACAAACACACACACACACACACACACACACACACACACACACACACATACAAAGATATGGGTTGAAAAACAAATAGTGAGCTTTGGGGATTACTGCTTTTGAGAAACAAGGCAAAATGTTCAGCACGTGGTTAAGTGATTACAAGGAGGGCAGGGAAAAGGACTTGAAGAGATTAAGTATCAGAGGAGAGGGTTTGCTGGATTGCAGGAGAGGATATGCTTTAATACTGGTAAAAGCCTGTTCTTAAATACTGTGTTAGTCACCCTCAGTGTGTAATGGTGGAGACAGTGATGAATGCTAAGACTACTTATTATAAATTATTTAAGAAATAATGCTGAGTAATTGTTCAGCAAAATGATGAATAAAGGAGAAGCTTAAAAATATAAGAATAAAGAGAAAGAAAAAATAGACAATATGAATAGAAATTACTCTTATTTGGAATTTTAATTTCCACACCATGAGGAATATAGTGACTTATCTGGATTTTGCAAAATTACATACCATAGAAATAACAGGAGCAGTCAGGTGTGACCATTTCTGCCTGTTCCCCTGGCTTCACATGTCCCACTCAAGTGAGTAATGATATTAGGTTTACACTGGAGACAAAGGTCCACACCATGCAAGTGAGGAATTGCAGGCGATGTATCTTCCAGCAGTTTCTCTATGAAGTCCTTGAGATTGAACTGTAACCTGAAATTACACAGTAACCATCCTTTCTACTTTTACTAGCACTAAAATATTACAAGAGGAAAAGAGAGCCCCACCCTGAGAAAGAAAGAAAATAAGTCAGGAAATCTCTGAGGGTATAAATCTTTGATACAATATAGTGGGTTTCAATATGTACCTTTAATAAGTTTCAAAGAGGTAAGAATCACGGAATTGGTGTTGGAATCCTAGTTTGTATAAATGTTACCCATTAAAGGAGTATTAGCATGGACCTTTTTATGTACTGGGTACCACAGGTTTTATTTTTCCCTGTTCATGTCTGTGCTTCCAATTGTTGATGGAACTCCTAGTCTCCCACCCACATGTGTCAATGGTGCAAAGCTGATCAAAGTTCCCTAACTTCCAACCTTCACCATGGAGAGGAGGCCCTATAGAATGGGAACAGAGAGCCCTTGATGACAGCAATTATTTTTGATGTGGATACAGGCTCCCTAGATTACAATCAAGGAGCCAGTACTTAGCACTTTGTTTCAATTTCCTCATAGGTGAATAGAGATATAAGTGGCACCAAATCTTAAATTGGTTATAAGCATTAAATAATTTAGATTTTATAACATGCATAGAACAAGCCTGCCACTTGTATGCAAATAAAATCATTTCATGTACTGGTTATCATGTAGATGAAAGTATCCAGTCAGCTGCTATAGATCTAAGAACAAAAACAAACAACAAAAACAAAACTTTTAGTGATATAACTACTCCAGTCCTTTAGTCTTGAATGTCTTTGAAAATCTATAGATTTACCCTGTGCAAATTATCTTGATTTTCATTATTATTTAATATACAAATTCAATCTTTCTCAGAGGTAAGACTCTTTCACTAATGAATACACCTAAAATTACTTCAATTATAATAAATGCACAAAGGTTTACACGTGTACACACAGAATTAAGACCAACAAGATACTCATTAATATGTGAACTACATTAATAGTACTTGAAACCCCTAATTTGGTCAGCAAATTTTTTTCAGAAGAAATGCTGCATTAATGTTCTATATAAGATGGTTAATTTCCAACTCCTCCCCTTTTCACTTATATGACTAAAGTTCTAGATGATAGGACATTTTCAAATAGCATGCTGCTCCATTAAAACTATGCAAAAACAGAAAAAGCAAGGGGAGGTTTAACAGGTAACTGAGTTTGGACAGTCATAAGCAAAGTAGACAGATGATTAAAATCACACCTAAATAAACCTTTGCCTCTGATTGAGAATCCCAGTGGCTGATGTACTGGGAAAAGCCTGTTTTAAGGACTGTGTTAGTCTTTCTCAATATATAGGAAAGTTCAGGAATAAACTTTATGAAAAACCAATAGGTAGGAGACAACACTTTATCAGTGATGCATTTTTGCAAGATTGGAAATGCAGCAGATAAAAGGTTCAGAAGCAAGACCATTAATCTAATTCTTCTCAGGAATTATATTCTTCTTATATCTCTTGCATATGTAATTTTCCACATAAGCTTGCAGATGTTCTATTAATTAGTCCTTTTTAATATGGGAGCACATTTGACTCTAAATTTCCCTTTCAGTTACGGATCTTTCTATTCCTTTTCCCCTTGGTACTAAATCTTCTTATAATATTTGTCTATAATTGCCATATCCAATTCTCTATTTCTGACTTATTCATAAACCCTTTCAATTAAGTTTCAAAACTTCTTCTTTGTAGGCCACTAGTGACCTCTGGGTTCAATAGCCAATAGTCTTTAATCTTCCAGTCTTATTTAAATAGCACATGATTGATATTTAAAAAATTAAACTGCCAGTGTATTTTAAACAATTGATTTCCCCCTTTAAACACCTTTCTCTCATGGGCAGACAGGTTAGCACAGACCTGGTTTTCAGTCTTGGTCATAGACCTTCTTCTTCAGCTTGCTTTACTGGTCATTTCTCTTATTTATGACTATAAGCTTCCAAGGGCTCAAGCCTCAATCATATGCATTTGGGGGGATATGTATTTTTTTTCTTTTTTAAAAAATTTTATACACAATGGAGTATTACTCAGCAATAAAAAATGACAAAACCATGGCATTTGCAGGGAAATGGATGGCATTAGAGCAGATTATGCTAAGTGAAGCTAGCCAATCCCTAAAAAACAAATGCCAAATGTCTTCTTTGATATAAGGAGGGCAACTAAGAACAGAGCAGGGAGGAAGAGCATGAGAAGAAGATCACCATTAAACAGGCACGAGAGTGGGGAGGGAAAGGGAGAGAGAAGGGAAATTGCATGGTAAAGGAAGGAGACCCTCATTGTTATACAAAATTACATATAAGAGGAAGTGAGGGGAAAGGGAAAAAAAACAAGAGAGAGAAATGAATTACAGTAGATGGGGTAGAGAGAGAAGATGGGAGGGGAGGGGAAGGGCGGGGATAGTAGAGGATAGGAAGGGCAGCAGAATACAACAGACACTAGTATGGCAGTATGTAAAAAAGTGGATGTGTAACCCATGTGATTCTACAATCTGTATACGGGGTAAAAATGGGAGTTCATAATCCGCTTGAATCAAATGTATGAAATATGATATGTCAAGAGCTTTGTAATGTTTTGAACAACTAATAATAACAAAAAGAAAAATAAATAAATTTTAAATTGCCATATCTGGGGATGATCTTTATTTTACACACAATAAAAATTACATATCATAATTAACATAGATACTTCTCTATATAGTTAATAACATGTAGGCCACAGGTACCAAAAATAGTTTTAGCACATTAAAAAAAAAAAGAAAAACTACCTAAAAGTGTTTTTCCAAGCTGTACATTTTCTCCAGAAGAAAAATTTCCCTGCCTTTACTCAGAAAAAAATAATACTTAGATATATTTAAAAGATGATTCCATTCAAAAAGGAGTTATAAATTTAAAAAATTACTTTAAGATAATTTTATTTTGTTCATTTGTTCATGGATACTGTGTCTTCTAAATGCCTTCCCCCGAACAGAGTCTACCCTGTTTCTCTAGCCATGAGGATGAAGCTAAACCTGAGGTGTATTCTTTTTTCTGGCTCATTTTTAGCTATACAGGACAGTTAGGATCCATCTTAACATAATTATAAATGCATGGGATGTGTCTTTTTCTAACTCAGACCCCAGCATCTTTCCTTTCTCTTCCCTCTCTCCACCTCTGATCCTTTCTCTCTAATTATCTTTTGCCATTAACCCATAATTTAAAAAAAATAATAATTTCTTGTGGATGTCCACAATGGAGAAATTCCTCATAATGTATTCATATAAGTACACGGGAAAGTTACATCCAGTTCATTCCATTTCTTTTGTTTTTCTATCCTTCCTCCCTTTCCTTCATTCCCATTTGTCTAATCCAGTGAATTTCTATTTTTCCTTTCCCAACCCACCTTATTGGGGGTTAGTTTTCACATATCAGAGAAAAAAAAATTCAACTTTTGGCCTTTGGGGATTGGCTTGTTTCACTTCGCATAATATTCTCCAGTACCATCCACTTTCCAGCAAATGTCACAAAGTCATTCTTCTTTATATCTGAGTAATACTCCTCTGTGTATATATATATTACATTTTCTTTATCCAATCATTTGTTGAAAGGCATCTAGGTTGGCTCCATAGCTTAGCTATTATGAATTATGCTTCTATACACATTGATGTAAATGTGTCACTGTAGTGTGCTGATCTTAAAACCTTTGGATATATACTGAGGAGTGGGATAACTGGTTCAAATGGTTGTTCCATTCCTAGATTTTTGAGGAATCTCCATACTGCTTTCCATAATGTTTGCGCCAATTTGCAGTCTTACCAGCAATGTATGAATGTACCTTTTCCCCAACATCCTCACCAATATTTATTGCTACTTGTATTTTTGAGAATGAGACATATTATTTCAATAAACTGGAATCATACAATTACAGCACAAAGAAAGTCTGAGCCGTGGAAATCAAAACACTGATGTGTTCATGAAGGACTTTTAGTGGTTTCATGGCGAAGATATTTAGATATGTAAGCATTAGAACATCATAAACTTATTTCAGTCATATTATAAAGACATAATTCACAAATAAGACTGTATAGAAAAATATGTTGCATGTTTTACCATTCAGTGATTTCCCTAAAAATAAGCATTATTATGAAATAAGTGATTCACCTTAACTCAGATACACGTATCATTGCTATGAAGAGCATTGCACTAATGACACAGCTAAGCATTGATGCACAGTTGATTAATTGTCTTTTTTCTGTAAACAATTCCAAGATAAACACTACCATGTTTAATTTGAAGAATCGTTGCACATGAATGCTGTGCAGTAGTCTCCATGAGGGTCCCTAATGACATAAAATTTAGTCTTTAGTGGAATGAACAGACATTTAATAATTAAGCTGAATAATTAAATGTTTAAATATCTAAATATCAACAATAGAATACAACATTAAATCTCTAAAGCTTAGTATTTATTTTTTTGAGGGGGAGGATGGGGGCTGAGCATTGAACTCAAGAGGTTCTCTACCACTGAGCTGCATAGTGCATTATCAGCCCTTTTTCTTTGTATTTTGAGATAGGGCCTCGCTAAGTCGCTCCAGCTGGACTCTGACTTGCCACACTCTTGCCTCAGCTTCCTGAGCAGCTGTGATTACAAGATGTTGTTACCGTGTCTGGCACCCATTCTTTGGTTTCTAAAACCATACTCCAATAAAGGGAAAGGGGATCCTTAGAAAAATGATTGCTTCTAGGAATTTTATATGGAATACACAGAATAAGCCTGGAACATTTCATGCTGCCAGAAAGTTTTATTAATAATTTTCCAAAACTTGAAAGTAACTAAGATGTCCTTAGGAATGTGAATGGATGAATGACCATGGTGCATCCAGGCAATGGGATATTACTCAGCACTGAGAAAGAAATTAGTTCTTGAACCATGAAAAAGACTCAGAGAGAACTTATATGCACATTACTGAGTGAAACAAGCCAATCTAAAAAAGCTAGATAATGTCTGATTCCACAATTTGTCTTGGCAAAATGAAAAACTCTGGTGACATTAAAACAACATGGTTTTCCAGTGGTTAGGAGAGAGGGAGAATGAAAACACTGAGTGCAGACAAATTTTAAGACAGTGAGTCTACTTTGTATAATATCACAATGATGGATCCTTGTTATTATACATTTGTCCAAACCCAGGGGTGGCACAAAGCCCAGAGTGCACTCCAGTGCAAACTATGGAGTCTGGACGATAATGATGTGTGTGTCAAACTAAGCACATCACTTGTGGCAAACGTACACCCTGAGGGTGATGTTGGTAATAAGGGAGGCTGTGCATGCATTGGGGCAGGAGTAATGGGAAATCTCTGTGACTTTCAAGCAACTTTCTCATGAACCCAAACTGCTCTAAACAAAATCTATTTTGATTATACATATCGTAAAAAATTTAAAAGGATTAAAAGATAGACAAACAAAACTCCATATTTGTGGGGAGGGGAGCATGTGAAAGTGATACAAGGGCCACTAGAAAAATTCCTAATAATCAAACTTGAAGCAATTTGAGGAACAAAAAATGTAGTATAATATTATCACATAAAGCATAAAATAAATATCTATACCCTTTATCAAATATAAGATAGTTGTAGTTTTCTGGATTGGTTTCTGTGTCCTCTATTCTGTACCATTGGTCCACCCGCCTGTTTTGGTACCAGTACCATGCTGTTTTTGTTACTATTGCTCTGTAATATAGTTTGAAGTCTGGTATCGCTATACCGCCTGATTCACACTTCCTGCTTAGCATTGTTTTTGCTATTCTGGGTCTTTTATTTTTCCATATGAATTTCATGATTGCTTTCTCTATTTCTACAAGAAATGCCGTTGGGATTTTGATTGGCATTGCATTAAACCTATAGAGAACTTTTGGTAATATCGCCATTTTGATGATGTTAGTTCTGCCTATCCATGAACAGGGTATATTTTTCCATCTTCTAAGATCTTCTTCTATTTCTCTCTTTAGGGTTCTGTAGTTTTCATTGTATAAGTCTTTCACCTCTTTTGTTAGGTTGATTCCAACTATCTTATATTTGATAAAGGGTCTAAAAGCATGCAATGGAGGAAGGATAGCATCTTCAACAAATGGTGCTGGGAAAACTGGAAATCCATATGCAACAAAATGAAACTGAATCCCTTTCTCTCGCCATGCACAAAAGTTAATTCAAAATGGATCAAGGAGCTTGATATCAAATCAGAGACGCGCCGTCTGATAGAAGAAAAAGTTGGCTACGATCTACAGTCGGTGGGGTCGGGCTCCAAATTCCTCAATAGGACACCCATAGCACAAAAGTTAATAACTAGAATCAACAAATGGGACTTACTCAAACTAAAAAGTTTTTTCTCAGCAAAAGATACAATAAGAGAGGTAAATAGAGAGCCTACAACCTGGGAACAAATCTTTACTCCTCACACTTCAGATAGAGCCCTAATATCCAGAGTATACAAAGAGCTCAAAAAATTAGACAATAAGAGAACAAACAACCCAATCAACAAATGGGCCAAGGACCTGAACAGACACTTCTCAGAGGAGGACATACAGTCAATCAACAAGTACATGAAAAAATGCTCACCATCTCTAGCAGTCAGAGAAATGCAAATCAAAACCACCCTAAGATACCATCTCACTCCAGTTAGATTGGCAGCCATTATGAAGTCAAACAACAACAAGTGCTGGCGAGGATGTGGGGAAAAGGGTACACTTGTACATTGCTGGTGGGACTGCAAATTGGTGCAGCCAATTTGGAAAGCAGTATGGAGATTTCTTGGAAAGCTGGGAATGGAGCCACCATTTGACCCAGCTATTCCCCTTCTCGGTCTATTCCCTAAAGACCTAAAAAGAGCATGCTACAGGGACACTGCTACATCGATGTTCATAGCAGCACAATTCACAATAGCAAGACTGTGGAACCAACCTAGATGCCCTTCAATGGATGAATGGATAAAAAAAAATGTGGCATTTATACACAATGGAGTATTACTCTGCATTAAAAAATGACAAAATCATAGAATTCACAGGGAAATGGATGGCATTAGAGCAGATTATGCTAAGTGAAGCTAGCCAATCCCTAAAAAACAAATGTCAAATGTCTTCTTTGATATAAGGAGAGTAGCTAAGAACAGAGTAGGGTCGAAGAGCATGAGAAGAAGATTAACATTAAACAGGGATGAGAGGTGGGAGGGAAAGGGAGAGAGAAGGGAAAATGCATGGAAATGGAAGGAGACCCTCAGAGGTATACAAAAGTACATACAAGAGGAAGTGAGGGGAAGGGGAAAAATAATACAAGGGGGACAAACGAATGTCAGTAAAGGGGGCAGAGAGAGAAGAGGGGAGGGGAGGGGAGGGGAGGGGAGGGGAGGGGGGATAGTAGAGGATAGGAAAGACAGCAGAATACAACAGACACTAGTATGGCAATATGTAAATCAATGGATGTGTAACTGATGTGATTCTGCAATCTGTATATGGGGTAAAAATGGGAGCTCATAACCCACTTGAATCAAATTATGAAATATGATATATCAAGAACTATGTAATGTTTTGAACAGCCAACAATAAAAAAAAAATAAAATAAAATAAAAAAAATAAATAAATAAATAAATATCTATGATTTCATGCCATGATAAATAATGCATTGAAAAAATAGGGAATAACTTCAAAGTTTGTAAATAATGCACCTTCACCAAGGTGGAACTCAACTCTCCCTTCTGAGGTGTGTGTGAGTAATGCAGTGCCTTCCTTTCAAACAGTGCAGTGAATGAAGTGTGTATGTGTGTATGTGCGCTTGTGCATGTGCGTGCAAGAGAGAGAGAGAGAGAGACATCCTGGAGTAAGTGGCTTTACAGTGCACAGTGCAAAACCTGGCCAGCATCCCTCATCCACTGATGAAGCCCACTTGAACAGGGGCATATCACGCCTGCTGTCTGCCTGACATGCTTTGCTGAGAGTGGCACTGCACCACTGGCTTCCTTCCCCGAGCCCAAGCCCCATCTCATCATGATGAAAACAGAGATTTGCTCCACAAATATCAAACCAGCACTCCTCAAAACTGTCAAGGTACCCAGATAAGAAGCCTGAGCAACTCCGACTTCTGGGACAGACCTGAAGTTACATGGCAGCTACATGTAGTGCGGTGCCCTGGAGGAGAAACGAAGCAGGAGGTGAACTCCAAGGGCATCTGCATAATGTACAAATATTGATTCATTAATTGTGACAAAGATTATGCTAATATGAAATGTTCATTAGAGGAGAAACTATGTTCAGGCTACATGAGAACTTCGCTAAATCTTCAAAACTTTTTACAAATCTAAAATTATTCTAAACCATAAAGTTAAAATTAACAATGTAAGTTTAATTATAGTTTGTAACAGACAGTCCTTAACTAAAAATTTAGGGAAGGGTCTCCTAAGGACCTCATATTTGAATTGCAATCTAAACCACCTGTTGTTAAATGAAAACTAAATGAAAATCCTTAAATACTGTCTCTGGCCAAAATAAAGACATGGGCAAAGAAATGAGATGGGCAGCGGTTTCTCTCATTAGTCTTCACAAGTTTCCAGAAGTGACCATAAGACAAAGGGCTCCTCAAGAAGCCAGAGATGTGCACAGGGACTACATCCTGGCAACATTCACCACCATTAATCCTTAGGAGTGGATTTGAGGGATGAGACCACAGAAGTGTGCCTGGCCATTTCTGTCACCCTTGTGTCTCCTTCAGATAAAGGTGTCCCTCATCAGTTTGCACGTCTTAATTGGGTTTGACCATTCAAATAAAAGATGTAAGAACACATCAAGTTTATCCAAGATAGATTTTTGGTTTAGAACCCTGTTATAAAAAAATGTGAGAGTCAAGTTAATTTTAAGTTCTGGCTGAAGTGTTATTGTAGACATGGGATATGCAATAGAGGTTTATTAGGGATGGAAGAATAGGAGAGTGCTAGCAGATGAATAAAATGGCCCAGGAACAAAGCAGAGAATTATAAATACTTTAATAAATTCAAAAGAAAAAAAAGAGATTCATTTTCTTTATTGCAATAAATAGGAGATTCTATTATATTGATTTAATACTTTTAAAATAAATATTATTGCATAATAATGTAATGATGATAGCCTTTAGTTTTTTATTTGAAATTCCTTTCAGACTGAGGCTGAAAGCTGAGAAACATGAAATATCATGAAGCGTTTTCCAATATACTCATGAATTAGAGGTCAAAAAAAAAAAAAAACAAAACCCTACCGGTTTGCAAAACCAGAACATTGTGCAGTTTGTTTATTGCTACAAGTTTTACAATTCATAACCAACTTTTAAACACATGTTTACCTGATTCTAAAACTTCTGTTGCAAAAGATCTGGCAGCTTTGGCAGGACAAAGCTCTGGCATGAAAAATTAAGCAGAATGCACTGGTCAGTGCTGTCTGATGGACACAGTGGACTTTCTGAGGTTCCTGAACTACAAAGTCTCTTTCTAAAAATAGTGCCATCAAAAAAGGTGTATTTTGGTGTTATTACTAAAATCAATTTTCACTCAAATATGCTTTCATTTACCACAATTTCTACTCTATGGTAAAGTAAATAGGTCCAGGACTAAGAATGCAGAGTAGGGGATAAGTAGAAGTTTGAGGAGGCAAGATCAATCAATTTGTATATCATTATTTGCTGGGCCACAGGTAGCCAAGGTTGTTGTCATATATTCACAAGGGGAAAGTATTCTAGTGAAAGTATGCTTTTTAACTTCAACAGCAGAATTATTAGCAATTACTGACCCTGTTTCTACGCTTTGTACTTTAATGAACTTCTAACAAGAACAACAACAAAAAACTGCAAATGCATACCATTGAATTCAGATACACCTGTTTCTTCAATGATTTTCATACTTTTTGCTATGGTATAAAAAATTAGGGGGCTGAGATTGTAACTCAGTGCTAGAGCACTTGACTAGTAGGTGTAAGGCACTGGGTTCAATCCTCCATACCACATACAAATAAGTGAATTAAATAAATACATTTTGTCCAACTACGACTAAAAAATAATTTAAAAATCAGGTGTTCATTAAAAAGTTACAAACACTTAATAATTTATCCATGGTTAAATAAATGACAGGATTCTATTTAGGGCAATAGTGACTGGATCACAATATGTCAAAGCTTGCTTTCAGTTGAATTGGTTTTTCATTCTTTCCTTAGGAAGAATGATGTCTGAGGAAAGGTAGATATTACTAGTAAGACTTTTTCTCATTCCTAATCATTTCTTTCAGTGTGAGAGAGGGAACTTTAGGAAAATAAAAGCTGTATCATCACACTTATTTTGTTTAAAAACGATATTGTTATACATTACAAGGTTGTATAATTTCTTCACTCTTTAATGAACATTTCTACTTCTATACACATCCAGTATTGTTTTGTCAATCTGAGATCTGAAGTCAATGTTTATTTATGATTTATTGTTCACTGGATTTTTTACTATTTTAAAGTAGAAAACATCAGTAGTTCTAAAATATTAAGGGAAACATTTGGGTTACAACAAGTTTACTAGTATCCTTAATATTTTCCAACCAAATGTAAGATAAAAATATATAGGATGAGTGGGTCATGGGAAGAGTAGCTTATTTTAATTGGTGTGTGTGTGTGTGTGTGTGTGTGTGTGTATTTGGAAGAACAGAAAGTTGACATTTCCTCATTGTAAGTCAGTAAACCTACAACTGAAAGAAAGTACCAATTGGGCTCTGCATGATGTCAATTCATTTAAATCTGAAAAAAAAGTCAATTGAAGAATATAATAATGCTAAACTGGGAAAATTATAATTACTTTAAAAAAGATGAAGTCAGTTATATTTTAGGGAAGAATATTAGAAAGGAAAAGGCATAAACAAAGATTGATGTTCCTTTTTTAAATTAAATTTATTTTTAACTGATAATAGAACAACATTAAAATTCTGTGTATTAAAAGGATAACGTGATGTTGTAGTAACCACCATTCTATTCTCAACTCCCATGAAATCAACTTTATTAGATTTCACATGAAAGAGATCATGCAGCACTTACCCTCCTGGGCCTGCTTTATTCCACTTAAGTTCTTATCTGTGTTGTCCCAAATGACAGGACTTCATATTTTCACGGGCGATAGTATTTGGTGTGTATATGCACCTAGGATTTATCTATTTGTCAGCAGATGGATACTTGTGCTTTCTTTTGTTGTTGTTTGTTTGTTTTTATATCTCAGCTGCTGTGAACAGAACTACAATGGACACACCAGTGCAGGAGTCTCTTCAACACAGATCCCATTTCCTTGGGCTATACACATGAGAGTAGGAATTCTGGATCATGGTAATAGTTTTGTTTTAATTCTCAGAAGAAAATCTCTAATGTTTCCTGTAACAGATGTTTTGCTTCACACCCCCAGTGGTGTGCAAGAGTTTAACCCTACATTCTCACCAGCATTCGTTATCATTTTTTTTAACCTTCTTATCAGAGTGAGGTACTATCTCCTTGTGGTGTTGAATTGTGTTTCTCTGGTGTTAGTGACATTGAGCCTTTCACACACACACCCCATATTTGCCATTTGTAGTCCTCTTTTGAGACTTGCCAATTTAGATCTAATGCCTATTTGTCAGTTGGATTATCTGTGTTTTTTTCTATTCCTGTTGAGTTTTCAGAGTTCCAAATATATTCTGTATATCAAAACCTTATCAGATGTGTAGTTGGGAAGATTTTCTCTGTCTTTGCTGGTTACCTCTGCACTACTGTTTCATTTGTAATCCTGTTGCTTCTGTTTCCTGTGCTCTGGGGACAAGTACAAAAAAATCATTGTCCACTTTCACATCTTGAAGCATTTCCTGTTTTCTTCTAGTAGTTTCATAGTTTCAGTGTTTTACATTTAAGTCTTTAACCTATTTTGAGTTGGTTTGTAACTGGTACAAAATAAGGATATGGTTTTATTCTTCACATGAGGATATCCTATTTTCCCAGCACAATATATTACAGAGACTGCATTGTCTCTAATTTCTGTTCTTCACAATTTTATGAAAAACTCAGCTAGCTTTGGCCATGGGAGTCTATACTGTGCCACTGTCCTCTGTGTGTGTTGATGCCAACGTCATGCTGCTTACCTGAACACTGCTCTGCAGTGTGTTGCAGAGTCACATAGTGTAATGCCTCCCACTTTTCCCTTTTTTGCTCAAGATCATTTTGGCTATTTGAGGGTTTTGTTGTTGGTCCATGTAAAATTTTGGGTATTATTTTTTGTTTGTTTTCTTGGAAAGCGAGTACTGGGGATTAAACTCAGGGGCACTCAACCACTGAGCCACACCCCCTGCCCTATTTTGTATATTTTGTATTTTATTTAGAGACAGGGTGTCATCTATTGCTTAGTGCCTCGCCTTTCCTGAAGTTGGCTTTGAACTTGCGATCCTCCTGCCTCAGCCTTTGGAAGTGAGCCTCTGGGATTACAGGTGTGCCACACCATACCTGGCTAGGGTGTTTTTTTCTAGTTCCTTGAGGACAGCTATCAGTATTTGATAGGGATTTCACAGAATCACGTTATTGCTTTGGGTAGTACGGACATTTTATCACTACTGATTTCTTCAGTTCATGATCATGGATTGTCTTTCCATTTGATTGTGTTCTTTTTAGTTTTTATCATTGAGTTTTGTAATTTCCATTATAGAGATGTTTCACATTTTTAAAAATTTATTCCTTTGTATTTTATGATTTTTTGTAGCTCTTATAAGTTGTATTACTTTTTGGTTTCTTTTTCTTCTTTTTTTTTTGGATAATTTATTTTTTCTATTTAAGTTTGTCTCCTATTCTGTGGCACAGTATTTCCAACAATTATCTAATTATTTAAAATGTGAGTATATATACTGATCCTCATTTAAAAAAATAAGAAGAAATGACAAGGAAAAACATAAACTGCTTTTAATGTTTTTAATTCAGAAAATTATAAATTTTCATCAATATGTATTTGAAAATTATAAATTCCAGTTTACAAATAATTTAAAAGCATATAAATCATAAAACCATAGAATTACTAATTATAATAATACTTACAAGTTAACATATATATTTAATCTCATAGTGATGAAAAAATTGTTAATGTCAAAGAAGATATAATTTTTCAATATAAATATGAAGCAGATTTCAATTAAAAAATATCAACTTCCCTGGTGAAACTCTGTTTCCTTTATAATGCTTGCTATTCTCAAAGATGAGCCAATATTTTGTGTGCAAAATAATTATATTTATACATATGTATGTGTGTGTATATATATATATATATATATATATATATATATATATATATATATAAACAATTTCAATAATGCATCATGAGTCATAAATATACATTATATTAAACAAAGTAATGTTTGCATATTGAAATTCATTAACCAAGGTGGGAATTGATAGCTATTAGGATTGGTGCAAGTAACATTATGTTATTTAACAAATTAATAATTAACTATAACTGCTGCTTATCTTCCTTCATGATTCCAATTTATATATTTAAACTTCTATAACTAAAAATCTTTGGTGGTAGTTATGATTTTTCATGGGGAACAGGAAAACTAATAATATTAAATTCAGTTATTCCTACAATCATATTAAATTTGGTAGAAGTAATTATATAAATTATGTTGAATCCTAACTATGGAGAGAAGAATAAATAAAAGATAATTTTCTCCACCCAAGTGTATTTTTATTAGTAGGTATGGTAAGGGCAGAAAAATATTCTGGTTTATCTCAGTGGCACAGCACTTGCTTAGCATGTGCAAGATTCAGAGTTTGGTCCTCAGTCTTGGGGGAAAAAAATGGAGAAAAAATACAGAAAATGTCTTTAATATAGCATTATTCTTCTTGGGGCTGGGTTATGGCTGAGT
The DNA here is from genome assembly GCF_047511675.1 of Marmota flaviventris. Taxonomy (NCBI): domain Eukaryota; kingdom Metazoa; phylum Chordata; class Mammalia; order Rodentia; family Sciuridae; genus Marmota; species Marmota flaviventris. The sequence goes on from NC_092514.1 coordinate 8,083,354, forward strand.
GGTTGAATGTTTTCCTAGCATATGTGAGGAATTGTGTTTGATCCTCAGTACCACATAAAAATAAATAAATAAAATAAAGGTTTAAAATGTAGCATTATTCTTAATATGCTAAATTCACTGCAAACTTTCTTTTTTTGTAAAAAAAATGATGCCTTTTGGTTAAAAGTGCCAAGAAATGTCATTTTTTGAAAATATAAACAAGGAGATCACAGGAAGTTTCAAAGAAGAAGAAATTTCTCTAATATTTAACACTGTAAATAACTTAAAAAATCTTCATTCTCATGTTCCCACCACCAATTTTCCTAGAAGATGTGCATCCTCATGTGATTTCTTTCATTAAAATCCCTTAGACCAGGGTTGGGGATGTAACTCAGTGGTAGGGCACTAGCCTAGTAGGTGATTAGATTTGGTTTCAGTCTCCCACCAGACAAAAATTCTTTATATGATGTTTAAAGAAATGGAAATGCTAAGTACCTTGATCTGATCATTACCTATTATACGCATGTATCAAATTATCACCAAGCCCCATAGGTCTGCACAATAAAAATAATATGAAGAAATTTTCTTCCTTAAATTCTCACTATTTTCAGTTGAAAGTAAAAATGTGCCTGGTGCCATCTGTCACTTTAGCACTTCCTAGCAAGTCTGAACACTGGAACTCTGAGCTTGCAGTAATGGTAAGCTTTGTCATTGTCTGAATATATCAGAACTTTGTCATCTTTGTATCTTTTCCTACCCTACTAATCTCATGTGGAAGTACATCTGTGCCTCTGCTTACTACCCTGTCCCTTTTAAAGCAATACATCCTGTTCTTCATTGATTAAACTTATTTCTCAGACCATCCCTTCTCTGAGTCTTGACAAATTATCCACTGCTCAACAAGAATTATCCACTCTGTCCTGTAGGCTTCACTACCACTTTCATTTATCCATCATCTCAAGTTCAAAATTGCATTATGTTTTGTCCTCACATACTATCTGCTAATTACGGTATGGACTCCTCACAATTTACTTTTGTACTCCTTACAGAGATAAAGTGCAAAAATAAATATTTGATTAAAGATGACAAAACATAATAAGATCAAATTAGGAAGCTTCTCCCCATTTTACAAATGTTATTTATTGACTTGTTGTATATCCAAGAATTTTAAACAATTGTTACACAATCATCATTGACATTCACAGAACTGAGAAATTAAAATACCCAAACTACAACATTACACCAGAAATATGTGATGTATTTGTAATAAATAAGATTATTTCTAATCCTCTGGAGAATAAACAGCTCAAGAAGTAACATTAATAAATGACTTAAGATATTGGAAGTTAATTTTAAAGTGCCACATTTAACTTTTTATGTTTAGTAAATATCATTTAGTGAAGTAGAGCAAAACAAACAAAAATTACTTGATAATATGTTACTCAAGTGAGTAAAGAACCACGTTTTATGTAAATATTTCCATTCACTATGTCATATGAATAAATTCATTAACAAGTAAGTGCTTTTTGATTCAATGTAATCTTCTGAATGAATAAAACTATAAGTATTTAAAATAGGAAACATCAAAGTGGACATTATGTTGTCACTTGTTATGACTGTGTACAAGGACAAAATTGTGCAACAATATCTCTGATTATTATATTTGGTATGGAAAAACATTTTCTTACTTTAAATATCACAAAAAACAAGTATGTAGTAAGGTGGATTTGGAGACTTCCATGGTAATACAGGCTATCAGGATAATTTGGATTTTCAAATAATGATGCCAAAATGTTTGCTCTTTTGTTCTTAGGCTCATGTTTTGTGATCATCACAGATTCTGTGTTGAGTGATTATACAAAACATGGATGAGCCTAATAACAGCTACTCCTAAATATGGAGAACTACACAAAAAGTCTTCAACTTTCTTAGAAGATAGTTGTCATGGACAGTGTTGGAATATTTTAGTACAGGAACCTCCAACTGCCTTTGGTAGATCTATATGCAACAAACATCCCCTTCATGTTTTCTGATTTAGTCACATCTCTATTCCTCTTTGCCATGGTCTGATGGACTGATTCAGGCTTTTATTGACCCTTCATCATTGCATCATTGCAAGTAATTCTGGGAATTGACACACCACTTAATTCCCATGTATACTGGCAAACTGTGAAGCTAGATACTGCATAGTAACTCCTACAAAAAAATACATTTGTTCTCAGCCTCCCTCAGGCATGTGGATGGCCAAACCTCCTTTCCTCAACACTCCCAGTCCGTGTCAGGTTATCCTACAAGGGCCTCTGTCACCACCAATTTGGTATCAGCTCCTGTGCCTGTCTTCACCAACACAATGGGATTTTCCACAGTGGTGATATTTTAGTGGAAAGCTTTGAGATGAATTTAGCTCCATTAGTTATTATGTGATCTTATGACAGTCACCTAAACTCCATTTAAATGAATCCCATAAACAAAAATAAATATAATACCAAAATAAAATAATAAGATTATGAGCTCATTTATGGTGTATGAATCTTTTTTTCCCTCTTATTGCATTCTGTATTAAACATATAAGTATTTGTTGAGTTGAATGTTACATTCTTATTTCTACTACACAAATATTATATCACTGTTAACATAATATTAGATCTAGTAGTAACAGTATTATATTTTATCATGTTAGGGGTACTCTGGAATCTTAAGGAAGAAACACTTAAATTGTAAATCTACTTTCCTTTTCCTTAATTATATCTTTATAAGTATATTCTTTACACACACACACACACACTCTCTCACTCACTCTGCTGTGTATGGTGCTGACTAGGGTCTCCGACTAGTATTTAGATGGTGGCCGGCCTTCTTGGCTGGACAGCTAGAAACTTGGGTCCTCTAGATCATGTTCCCTCTGTATAAAGCCTCACACTTTTTAAACACAGTCCCTTCAGCAGAGTAGTTATGTTTTATAAATAGAGGCTTAGGTCCAAGAGACCAAGTCAGAGCTGCCAATTTTTTTTTAATTTTTATTTTATTTGTTCAAGGATCACAATGACAGAGGAAGTAAAACACACTTCTCAATGGGAAAAATTGCCAAAGAGTCTATCACTATATTTGATCCATCAAATTCATCTTTTTAAATTTTCTTGACTGCTTTAGCGAAGTTAAGCCTGGTACCTTTTATTTCCAAAAGTATTCAGCATGAAAATTTGCATTTAAAATTTTAAATGATATGTAATTCAGATCCATTTCATTGATTTTGATGTGAATTTATGTTGGCTGTGATTCTCCTACGACTCTGTTCATGCTGGTTAATTTAGCTCTTCTGATTGACAATTCAAACGTCCCTTTCTTTATTTGTGCTCCACTAATAATCCCTCAGTATGGAGATCTGTCAAAGTGGTTGACATATCTGTAGACAACAGAGGGATGTCTTGATCAGGCATATCCAAAGTCCTCTGCTGTATACTGGAACTTGTGAACTTCCAGGACTTTCTATCTCTAGTTCTGCACGTAAAGAGCTTGAAAGTCATCACTAAATCATAACAACCAATAAGTAGCTGAACATCCTAAAAATCAACAACATTTCTGTTATGTGGAAGAAGAGTAAGAAAGGGGAAAGTGCTGCTCCTCAGAGGGGGGAGAAAGAAAGGCCAATATAGGGAATAAGAGCTCCCTGAGATAGACATAGATTCACGAGGAAACAACAACACAAGAATCTGTGCCAAGGTTGGAAAAATTAAATTGCAATTTAAGAGTTGCTGGAGTTCACTTTGGATAAGTCTGAAAGCTCTAATACCCAGAAGCACCAGCCATAGGAAGGGTCAAGAATACTACTGTGAGATCTTCCTACAGGAGCTCAACAGGTTTCCCAGTCAGTAGGAGAGAAAAATACCCTTTGCCTGATGTGTGAGAGGACAAAGGTACCTTTTGAGGTGCACTGGAGCATCTGCCCTTCTGAGCAAAGACTGTCTCCAGAAGAAACTACTTAGATGAGCATGACCTGGTGAAGTATTATCAGAGCCCTGCTGACCTGGGAGAAAGGGTATGCCCAGTTAGTCACCCCGACACTCTCAGGGAGGGCACAGAAGGAGAAACATTCATGCAGAGCACAGTCCAGAGTCATAGGTCCAACCAGCATCATAGGACACTTTTTCTATCCCCCTACACTCCATATAGTACCAATAAATTAATAAAGGTCTTTATATAGGACTTACTTTACCTGGCCTACCATGTCCAGCTAAGAAAAAAAAAATATGCAAGATCTAAAAACACAGTTTGATGAGGCAGGGGGAGAATGAGAATCAGACATAGCAGGGATGTTAGAATTATCAGAATGGAAATTTGGAACAATCTAATGGACAAACTAAACACAGTATGAGAATATGTACAGAGATACGAAAAATTGTGCTACATATGTGTAATAAGGATTGTAATGCAAAAAAATAAAATAAAATATAAAAAAGAATATATGGGCAATGTATGCAGAAAGGTGGAAATCCCAATAAAATGCCAAAAGATATCTTACATTGAAAACCAACATAAGAAATTAAGAATGTCTCTATTGGGCTTCTTAGTGGAACAGGAGTGGACCTGAAAAGAATCTCTGGGATTGAGGGTGTTTCAATAGACATTGATAAAACTGAAAAATGAGAAGAACAAAGACTAAAAGAAAAAAAAAGCATGAAATGCCACAACAAATAAAAAGAAGGAGAAGGAAAAAGAAACAGAAGAGAGATTTTACAGAATAATAACTGATGATCCTCTGAAATTAGTATTAAACACCAAACTTCAGATCTATGAATATGCGAGAACATCAAGTGCAATAAGTGCCAAGGAATCTCACCTAAGCACATCAGACTTCCACCAGAGCAAATTAAAGGTAAAGTCTTCAAAGAAACCGGAAGAGAAAACCACCGCACCTATAGAGAAACAAAGGAAAGCCCTGCAAAACAAGATAGTGGAGTGAAATACTAAAGCATTGAGAGAAAACAAACAAAAGACCAACCTAGATTTCTATACTTTGTAAAATTTTCTTTCAAAAGTGAAGAAGAAAGAAATATTTTCTCAGACAAACAAAAAAATTCAGGGAATTAGTTGCCAGTAGAAGTGGCTTGCAGGAAACATTAAAAACAATCTATTAGGGAAAAGGAAAAGAATATGGACCACAAAGAAAGATTTACATAAATGAAAGAAGAATATTAAAAAAACAGTTTAAGTTAAAGTTTGTTGGTATTCTTAACTGATCTTATGGGTCTGAAACTTTCAAGCCAACCCCACCCACCGCCCCAAAACAAATGAACAAACAAACAAACTAGAAACTAAACAATTTGCCTAAGATGTGAAAAGCCACCTTACCAAAGAGAAAGCAAATAGTAATATGTAAACATTCTCCACACCATTTGTCATCAGGAACAAGAAAATTAAAAACAACTATTAGATATCACTAAACACCTATCAGAATGACTAAAATCCAGGACTCTGACAATATTGAATTCAGTTGAAGCAACAGAAACTCTCATTCCTTGCTGATGGGAATACAAAATGGTGCGGTCTCTCGGGGAGGTAACTGGGTAGTTTCTTAGAATACTATAGTCAGTCTCCTCATGTGAGTCAGCATTTGCATTTACTGGTATTTATCAAAGAGATAAGAAAATATATTCCACTAAAAAACTGGCACACAGCTTGTATTAATTCATTTTGTGTGTTCTAATAGAAAACCGAAAGCTGGATAATTTATAAAGAACAGTATATTTTCTCACAGTCCTAGAGGCTGAGAAGTCAAAAGTAAAATTGTCAGGTTTCTGCTGTTTCCGGAAGTTCCAGTCTCTGCTTCCTACGTGGCATCTTGAACACAGACTCCTACAGACAAAGGGACGCTGCGTCTTTATATGGCACAAGAATAGGAAGAACCAAATAACTACCCTACGTGTCGTTGTTTCATTGTTAGCATTGTTCTCTTCCTAAGGGCTCTGTCCTCAGGACAGGAACACCTCCCACCAGGGCCCACCTCCCAGCACTGTGGCACTGGGGGTGATGTTTTAGACACATTAATCTTAGGAGGCACATTCAGATCACAGCACAGGTGCTTATAGAACCTTTATTAATAATTGTCACTAATTGGAAACAACCGTTTAGTAAGTTATTGCACAAATAAGATAATGGAATGTTATTCAATGTCAAAAGGAATGAACTCTCAAGCCAAGAAAAGATGGGAGGAAACTTAAGTTGATACTATAAAATGAAAGTACCCACAATTAAAATGGAATATCTCATATGAATCCAGCTATGACTGTGGGAAAGTCAAACCATGGGGACAGGGAAAAGATCAGTGTTGCCAAGAGATAGGAGAGAGGACGCATGGGAGACATGTAGCTGGATTCTAGCACAGTGAGATCTCCATGGTGGATGAGCCCAGTACAACACTACAGATGTGTACCTGTCATCAGATTCTTGCTCAGAAACATATGACACCCAGAGTCAATCCTAACGTAAACCATGCACTTTGGGTAATAATGATCTGTCAGTTTTACTTAATCATTTGTAGTAAATATCCCACTGTGGTAGAGAATATTGGTAATGACGGAGGGTATGCACATGTTGGGAAGGAGATATGTGGAAAAATCACTGTACCTTCTGGTCCATTCACACACACACACACACACACACACACACACACACACACATTCATATACATATAAAATTGCACGAATTAAAGAAAACATTATAAAGGTTCCCAGATCCTTGGTCTCTATGTGTTGGTGTTTTTCATGTGATATATGTCAACATGTGATATGTGTCAACAAATGGTATCGGAGACTTTCTTGCATTAGTTTCCTTATCTACAAATAAATTTCTCCCACTTCTATTTTTTTGTAATGATCCTTCACCATGTTGTATCTGTTTCCCAAACTTGACTTCTGACATTTGTTTAATCCATGGGTTCAAACAAAAGTTTCACTGTTTCCTACTCCTCCATGACTTATATGTCTGACTCCTGATCTTGTCTACACATTATTCCCACCTGAAATTCATGTGAACACAACCTTTATAGCTTGAAGTTTCACAACTTCACCAGTGATATAATCATTTATTCAAAATTTGCAAATTATTCTCTGAAAATGGAAAATAAAGTGAATTACTGAGTGCATATCTTGTGCCAGGATTTGTATTAGCAAACTGGTGTGTAATAGTCACCACAAACATGTGAATTAAAACTGCTCCATCACCACTATCTAGTAAGAAACTGAGATATATGAGATTAAGCCATTTCACTGGTGTCCTACATTTGTGTTTGTACTTACTACCATCCACCTTGATGTTTGAGGAACACACACAATATTTCTTTCTGTTGCAAAATATATTCATGTAATAATCAATATGTTAGGGACTCAGGTTTGCATTATTATGCTGGTCATGCCCTTACTGAACATCCAAAGATTCTCTTCCTACAAAATAGGAGATAATGGACATCAATTCATCATCAGCTGTCTATAACAGAGAAAAGAGGAATGCCGAGACAGAACTTTGACAAATATATACAGCACCAAACCTGAAGAATTATAGAGAAAGAGGAACAGACCACCTGCATGCAGCTAAACCTGTTAAAAAGTAAAGGAAGACTTCTTGACTTTTTTTGTGTTAATGTAAATCAAGCAACTTTGCAAACTTCTGTTGTAACCAAGTCTATTGTTATTTTCATTCAATTTAGGTCAATATATTTAATAAAATGTGTAGTTGTATGGACATGTTTATCCAACTAGTATAAGTTGTTCAGGGAAGAAGCATGTATTAAGCAAGGCTCAAATCCATGTATCCATGAATCTGGAAATTCTAAAAGTTCTAGAATATAAACATTCAGCATTCATTATGGTTAAACTAGCTCTCAGTTTCCTTGCCATTACATGGCAGTTGGAACCCAATGAGAGGGATTATAAAAGAGGTTAAATACATATTATATTTGCTGGTTTGTGTAAATAACCTAAAATACTATTTAACAGACTTAGGTAGGTAGGGAGAAAATGTGTCAGGAATAACACTCAAGAAAAGACACCATCAGAATACAGTGTATACTCCACATAAAATGTCCTAGTTTGATTTTCTATTAAGTGAGCATATGCTTTATTTATTTATTTGAGAAAAAGAAAAATGAAAGTTTATTGCTTTGCTAGCAAAGGAGAAACACAGTGGAATTCCTCTCCATAAGTCTGTGATTTTGCCCATCAGCCGGAACAGGAGACTTCTAAAGAGGTGATTCAAAGGCTACATTCCAGGTGTTCTCTGTTGGAGGTGTAATTCACTTGTTAATTTGGGAAATAGTCATTTCTGAGATCTTGGGTGCCATCCCCAAAGTCTGGATTACTTCATTCCTGTGGTGGGTGTGTACACAGTGACAGATAAATTCTGCTCAAAATTGGGAAGAAAGGTAATCCTGTTTCCCCTGGGATTAGGGAGGGATAGAGATTAGGGAGGTACAGGGAGAGAGGAAGAGAAAGAAACATGTCTGTTTTCAAAATCAGTTGCAGAGGCAGAGCACCCAGGTGTATATTCAAAGCATAAAGTTCTTTATTTTTTATAGGCCCAAATGAATTCATTTCTGGGCCCTGAAGAAATTTGGGAGAAATGTCTCTAGTGGTGGTATTTATCAGGGGTTGATGGGGAGGGATTCATAGCATACACTACTAAAATTCAAGAATTATTCTGTAGGATTTATCCAAGGATTCGGGGAGAATGAGAGTACAGCCAGATACGCAGGAATGCTTCTGGACATCAATATGATAACTCAGTGTGCTCTTCCTCCTGAGAGCACTGGGACAGCAGTTAATTCTTCTTGAGGATGAGCCGCAGGCATGATGCATTAGACAGCTTTTGATTGCCTTTACCAAAATCACTATCCAAAACAACTTAGAGGGTAAAAAGTTTATTTTGACTCATAGTTTTAGATGTGTAGTCCATGTTGGCCTACTCCATGGCTCTGGCCTGAGGTGAGACAGAACATCATGGCTGAAGGGTGTGGTGAAGGAAAGATGCTAAGCTCCTGGCAGCCAGGAAGCAAAGGAAGAGAAAGAGGGAAGATGCACCTTTTAGGAAATGCCCCCAGGGACCTACTTCCTCCAACCTTACTCCACCTGCCAAGAGTTACCATCTAGTACAGTAGTCCTCTAATATTACTAATCCACAAAATGGATTAACCCACTGATTATCCTAAGGTCTCAAATTCTGATCTTTTCACTTCTGAACACTGTTTCATTATTTCAGAAAAGATGGTTTTGACTCCAGGTTTCAGTTCACAATTGGCTGACTCCAAGGTTGAGAAACAACATGCTGGAAGGGTGTAATGGAGGGAAGCTGCTCAACTCTTTGTAGTCAAGAAGAAGCAGAGAGAGGAAGAGAAAAAGAGAGAGGAAAGTGCAGGGCTGTACATCTTCCCACACCTTCCAATAAAATCTTACTCCCAATAATCCAAATTATTAATCCATCAAATGGATTAATCCACCTATAAGGCTAGACGCCTCATGATCCAATCACATTGTAAAAGCCTAATCTTTGGAAATTGCTGCATTGGGGAACACATCTTTTAGTCTGAGCCTGTGGGGAACATTCTAGATCTAAACCACAACAAGCTGTCAATATATTAGCAGCAGTCTTATTTCTAACTACAAAACAAAGAAATGTGTCTCTGGAGATGCATTTGCTTGACTCTCTGTTCCTCTTTGCCTTTTATTGTGAGTGGGTCCATTGGAAGCAGGGCTGTTTTAGCCTGTTTACTTCCATTTATTTTTCTTGAAGTGACACAGAGAGGAGCAGAATGGCATTTCAGTCCTTTGAGGAGCTGTTTATTCTTCTTTTTCCATCTGAGATTAAAAACTGCAACTGTTCCTAAAAGAAGTTGGTGAAAGTAATGGATGTGACAAAACACTTATAAAATATTAAAAACTAAAATGGGCTATGTCACTTGTCCCTTGAAGTTCATCCAAGAATAGCTCATGTCCATGGGAAAGAGTCTTGAAATTCCTGCCATACAAACACCTGTTTTCTGTCTGGCTCCTTTATTTTACTTTCTATCTCTCCACTTTTCTTCTCCAGATCAAGGTGGATGTGATATTTAGTAATAGGTATGCTGGAAACTCATGTAGATCCCTTATTTACCAACTTAAACTCTGAGTCTGACATTATTCTGAGGCCAAATCTGACACTTGGCATTTAGAGAGCCTGGTTATACAGACAATTCCAAACAACAGGGTTATAGATAGTCAATACTCTGGGCCCTGATGGTGAGCCTTTGTACCTGCAGTTCCCTAGGCCAAAAATACTATTCCTCAAATCTCTTCATGGCTGGCTCCTTCTCACAAATTGGTCACAGGTCAAATACTCTCTTCTAAGACAGTCTATTCCTGTCTATTCCAAATAGCTCCCTTGCCAATAAAGTCCTGCCCACTGCCCTGCTTAGAATCTTCAATTTTATACTACCACATGTAATTATTTTCTATTACATTTTTCCCATGTTAAATGTCTCTATGGCAAAATGGAACATAAATTATAATGAGAGATTTCTGTCTGCAATATTTTCAGGTTTTCCCAGCATTTAGAAAGGCATGTGGAACTCGGGAGACAATCACAAGACATTTTGGATGAATGAATGACTGGGACCAAACTGAGGGTCAGCAATAGTTTCATCTGTGATTTTTAAGCTGATAGTTTTATACAAGTGTGTAGCTTATGATGGCTATTTGAGGAGTGAGGAGTTCTGTGGCAAACCTAACAATACCTATGATGGGAATCTTTCTAAAATGTGCAATTGTTGCTATATTTCTGCTCTTATCATTTTTCAAAGGTTTCAAAATGTGTCATATAATATTGGGTCAGGGACCAGGCAGGCCACCAGATGGTTGAAGATGATTTATTTCCTTAATTTCAGACTACTGAAGAAAGATTATAGAAAGAGAGCTGGTTCTTGTCTGAGTTTACAGGATATGAAAGATAAAAGGGGCCTTGAAGTTCATCTAGTCTGGATTCATTCTTAATTTAAAAACGCTTTCTATACCACCAATGACACTGTTGCCTGACCTTGACATTAATATTTTTAGTGATGAGACACTCACTGTTTTACAAGATAACCTGTCTCACAATTGGACAGATTTTGATGAGCAAGGTCTTCCTTCTATTGATTCAAAATTTCCTTCCTGTAACTTCTGGCCCCTGGAGAAACAATACATAAGTCTAGTTCCTGTTCTGAATTATGAACTTTGAAATATTTTAAGACATCTGAAATATCTCCCCTGAGTATTCTAAACTTCAGAATAAACATTCTAAATACCTCCAGTAATTATTCACTTATTTCTTCTTTTAGACACACACACACTCACCTTCCTACTGGATGATCTCTGGAACACTGCAATTAGGAAACATATGTTCTCCAGGGCAAAGTGGAATTAAGTTTTATTTTTAATTATGGATTTAATTGTACTTGTGCCATAAAGTTATTAATTGATCCACTTTTGTAAGTCAACTATGCATATAATTATGTACTATATCATTGCCAATGTAAGTGTCTGTTATTAATTGTGAGATGCAAAATAAGATTACTATGATATAATAAACCTTCTCCTTGGCCAGAAATCTGTGTCTAAAGAACATCTTATAACATACAATGTCAGCTAGCTGGTAAAATCTTTTGCTAAAAATACAAAAATATTCAAAATAATCTGAGTTTTCAATTCACATATGCACAAGTGTGGCTTCTTTCCATCTTTCCATTATAGACATTCTAAAATTAAAGTGTTCCATTATAAAGTACTATTAGTGAAAATAAGCTAAGCCAAATGTAAAAATGAACTTTTTTTACAACAAGAACAGTATATTAAATGCTAATTTAAACATTTTTCAGCTAATAAGGTAAAAATAAAGATAATTTATCCACATTCAGACTTTTCAGGTAGATTCAGTAAACTGGTTCATCTTTTGCCTTTCTCATGAGCTCAGTGTTGGCTATAATCACATCCTCAATATTAATCACTAAAGTAGAAGTTATACTATAGTGTTATAACCCAATAATTTTCAATATTGACCTAATACTTCTAAAAAGCAGAAAAAATGTATTAAATTCACACTAAGGAAATTGATGGGTTTCAATTCACATGTCCTACATATATCTATTCTGTAATTACCTGTTTTTAAATGCCTAATAGTAAGTTATTATGTATATGAATATCCACAGTTATGTTTGCACTTACTACTATCTTGGAAAAATTAAGTACTATTTTGTTTTATGGACCGATCATGACTTTGTTGTATTTGTTAACTGACTGTACCATGACAGACACTAACCAACATCAACACGGTATTCAGTTCACATCTAGAACAAAAGATGTGGCATAATCAGAGGGACCTAGAAATTATGACCCAATAGTGGTTTGTTCAATTAACCTACACCTCATGCCTTCCTTTTCACAGAAGCCGGATGTTGCCAAACATAACACATACAAAATCACAGCATCCAAACACAATGCTTCTTAGTTGTGTGTGGAATGACAAAAAAGTATTTTGATTATTCTTTTAAAATAAACAAGTTATTTCTATAATTCTTGTTATGGGTTACATTGCATCCTCCCCAAACTCATATTTAAGTCCTAATCTCCAAACCAAACAATGTGAAATGGAAATAGGTTTGTTGAAGATATGATAAAGTTAGGAAGTCAAACTGGAGAAAAGTGGGCACCCAGGGCAAGTTTGAAGACACACACACACAAGAAGATTACCATATGAAGATGAAGGCACAATTGGGGCATGCTTCTACCAGATGGGAAGGATGCCAGCAAGCCACCAGCCCTGGGGGAAAGGCCTGCACCAGGTTCTCCCTCCCAACCCTCAGAAGAAACCAACCCTGCTGACACACTGACCTGGAACTCTTAACCTCCAGAACTACAAGGCACTAAACTTCAGTTGCTGAAGCCTCTCAACTTGTGATACCCTAGCAAGCTTATGAAATTATGAAACTCCTAAATATTTGGCATTCTTCAGGTTATGCCTTCAAGAGGACAGAGCACTCTTTGTTAAAAACAAAATATTCTTGAATGTAGCATATTCTCATCCTCTGAGGTAAAATTTTCCAACAGCCAAGAGTTACTCATATCTATGATATGAGTACAGTAGATCACATGTGCAGGTAATCCAGCATTCTTTTCATTAATTCATTATAGTATTCAAATTGATATATAGTAAAAATGGACTGTTTATCTCTGCAACTGACTTTGGCAGACAGTCTAAAAACTGTTTTAAGATGTTTTAAATGATAGCATTTCTTGGGGAAAATGTATAATTTCCTAAGGTAAGCCATTTTGAAATAAACAAAAACGCATTTTTTGCTGACAGTTGTGCATGTCTATGATCCCAGTGACTCGGGAGGCTGAGGCAGGAGGATTCCAAGTTTGAAACTAGCCTCAGCCATTGAGCAAGACCCTGTATTAAAATAAAAAGTCAAATAGTCGGGTCTGGGGATGTAGCTTCAGTGGTAAAGCATCCATGGGTTGAATCCCCAGTACCTCTTGGTTAAATCTCCAGTACTGCTCCCACAAACAAAAAGCATGTTTTATAAATCTTGATGTATTTAATTTTAAAGTTTCATTCTTAGCCATACTGAATGTTTATATACACACTCACACACACACACATAATGTGTGTGTAAAATTATGAATAGCGTAAGTAGTTACTCTGTGTTAATCCAGAAGTTTGTGGGGGTATTTTTGGTTTGGTTTTATTTATTTATTTTTGTACTGGGGATTGAACCCAGGCATGTTTAACTACTGAGCCAATCCCCAGACCTTTTTGTGTTTTTATTTTGAGACAGAATCTCACTAAATTGCTTAGGACTTGCTAAGTTTCTGAGGCTGTCTTTGAACTTGCAGTCCTCCTGCCTCAGCATCCCAAGACATAAGCCAGAGTTTTTCAAGAGTGCTTTGTTAGTTTGGTACTTGAATGGAGATACACACACACACACACACACACACACGTATATACATGTATGTATATTTATATATGTATGTATAGATAGATAGAGATAGATGACAGAAATAGATTCCTGGGGACTGAACCTAGCCTCTCAGCCTGAGAAGTTTCTCTTCTATCTGAGTCACACTATGAGTTTCCATTCAAGATCTGAAATGCTCAATAAAACTTCCTGTAATGATGGAATATCCTGTATCTGCATCACCCAGTACAAGAGTCACTAGTCACCAAGAGGCTGTTCAGCATGGGAAATGGATGGTGCAAATAAGACACTGAGATTTTAATCTATGTTAATTTAATTGTAACAGAAATAACTACGTGGAGCCAGCAGTTATTGTACTGGACAACAGAGTTCTAGACTTTAATTTGAAATTGGGATTCTATTCCTAACAGTGTGAAAATCACCACTGAAAATGAAGGAATAAGGAAAGTAATAAGAAGTAACTGATGATTTGGATCAACTATCCCAGAACACACAGATGTGTAAGTTTCTCAGCACATAAGGTTGACTTTAATCCAAGTGATTATAAAATTCCATCAGCAAACTCAAACTGGCATCATTACTGGCATTAGCCAGCATGGGGAACTGAAGAGTAGCAAGAAGTGTTTTCCTGGAGAATGTTTCTTCCCCCCAAATCCCTGGAGGCCTGAACACACACACATATTCTGCCCAGGAACTCCAAACCCTGTGCTTTCCAAATATTCAGTTAGCTATATCATCTACATGTGCTTGTTTTCAAAGGTTCTCTAGCAGTTGGCAACTGAACTTGGCTCTAGACAATACAGTTGAAAATTAGTAGTTGTAAAACTGGATCTTCTCACTTAAAAATGTCTTTAGTGTTCAGGTTTTTATGTTGGCTTTTTAGCTTCATCCTGTTTCTCCACATGTCAGAGACAAGTTTTAAGGCCTTTCAGATTATACAGGAAAATTTCATAGGGATATTGTCAATTCTTCAAAGTTATTTTTAAAAGGTTTCAACTTCACCATGGCCCCCAGGAATTTGATGGTTCCACCTAGAGCACATCCCTGAAAACACGGGGTGGGGAGACTCTTTCCATTCTTCCCCCTGTCTGCTCCAAAGAGCATTATATAAGCTCTATATCCCCATCCCCTCCAAATAAAACCAAGACCTACCAAAATAACAGTTCCACAATCTCAAAACATGGAGGACACTAAATAGGTTTTCTGCCAAAAAATGATAAGGGAGTAAATAAATAAATAAGAGAAACCAGTATGAGACACTAACAGTTTATTGCTCACCACAATTGCTTTCACAAGAAAACACTCTAAGGTTTTTAAGTAGTGGTGAAGATGGTGTTCATAGGTAGCTCTGCATAGAGCTCAGGTCCCTAATTGAGATTCCCAGTGTGGTCATTGCTGTTTCATAAACACAAGATTTGGAGTGTCCAATTTATTTTAAGAGTGTTTTTCTCCTTTCTATTTAGTTAAGTCTAGTGTGACATGCTGGCAACGTGAAAAAATGTTAAATGGTAGCTCTTACATTTGTAATGTAGTCATTGTCCACTAAGTGAAAGATTGTTTAAATAGCTGAAATTTTCTAATATCATCATTGGGATATACTTAAAATTATATACACACATTTATTCTATCCAATGGATCCATTTCCACATTCTCAGGCAACCAAGCTTCTTCTCCTGCTGTCCTTGTATATTAAATTCAAATCATCAAGAACTTATATAAATCAAACTACTTGATACTATTTTTAGTGTCTGACTTATTTCATTTAGTATAATTATTTTGATATGTGTCCATCTTCTGAGTGTTTTAGTAGTGTAATTCAGTCCTCACTTGTGGACAAGATGGACAGAAATGGGGACAGAGATCTGGGGATGGTTGTTTGGGGCAGGTTTGGAGGCGGTGGGATAGGAGTGGCAGGGAGCAGGATTGGCACAGGAAGCAAGTGGGCTGAAAGGGGGTGGGATGGTGTGGGGCTGTCCCTCCCTCGTCCTCTGCCCACCCTGGGCCCAGCCTGCAGTTCCGATGCCACCCAGGATACCACTTTGACCACCAGCCTGCGGGTGCACACCTGCAACGCTAGACAGCGGGCGTCACTGCCCTGCAGCACGGCGCGCAGGTCCTCCACCAGCTCCTGGAGGCTGCTGTTCTCCTCCTCCAGCCTCGCCACGCGCTCGCCCTCCGGGCCCTCGGGGCCACCCTCGTCGGGACCCTGCACCCGGGTCGGGTGCTGACGGCGGAGGCGACGCGGGCGGCGCAGGCGGATCTGCGTTTCCATGTGTTTGCTGAGCGCTCCTCGGGGCAGCTGGTGACCGCCGCGGGTGCCAAAGTAGCCGCAGAGGCGCGCGTGGAACTGGCGGAAGGTGAGCTCCGGGGGCTCCGCGCGCAGCGCCACACGTGCCTCCTCCTGGGATTCCGAGTCTCCATCATCGGCCACATCCCTGGAGGAGGTCCCATCCCCAGAGTCAACAGGGATCGCATCCGGGTGGCCTCCCCGGAGGCGGCACCCTCGCGCGCAGCCCCAAAACGGCGCAGAGCGCGCGGAAGGCGGCTGGCGCCTTGGCAGTCCAGGTGGTGGAAGACCTCCTGCAGGTACTGGTCCAGGCCGGTGGCCAGCACCAAGATCTTGTTCTCCACGCCTCAATCCAGGCCATAGTGGTGAGCCAGGGCGCTCAGCAGCCAGTGCGTGCTCCGCGCTGGCCTCCTCCGTGCTCCGGCCGGCCGGCGCCATAGCGGCGGCCCTCGGTTCCCTTGCTCCCGTTCCTCCGCCCCGCCACTTCCAGGGGCGGCCCCCGAGTTTCCCGAAAGGAGGAGCTTGGCGATGGCCTTCTGGTTGGATCGTGTCCAGCGGCAGATGCCCAGAAACCCTGGGTTGACCTCAGTTACTTTGAAGGGATCCCTGCGACCTGGGCGCACCCGTGTCCTCAGCCCCTCCGGGCCTTCCCCGGCCTCAGCTCTTTGCCTTCCACTTTGGGGCGGTCGGAGTGGCTCGGTCCCCACCCTCCACTCTGCGTGGAGACGTTTGCGCCCCAACAGTTCAGCCACCAGCTCCCCAAAGAGGCTTCTCCCTCGGCCTTGGTGGTGCAGAGAGCCCCATCTGGGAACTAGAAAAGAAGAGGAAACGGATTTAGCGGGAGAGGGGACAAGGTGAGGGACAGCCCAGGGGCGGGAAGCCACTGAGATGATCTGGGATCTCCTAGAGCTGTGTGCGCACATGCGCCTTGGAGGCTGGGGGACTGGACTCCCCAGAAAGCAGTTCCACCTGCCTCGGAAATTGGCCTTGGGAACCTGAGTTTCATTTCTGGCCGAGATGAACTTGAAAGGTTGCTTTTAAGTCTTTTTAGTCTCTTTGATGTCTTGGAACACTTTTCTGGAAGGTGAAAGAAAAACCTACTTCTTGGGTGACTGCTAGTCTCTATTCCTGAATGGGCATGATGGTGTCCACCTGTTATCTGCTTTGGGAGCAGTTATCCAGCCACTTTGGAGCAAGAGGCTCCACTATCCTTGTCTACTAGATGGGCAGACTCTTGCATTTGTGGTTTTTAAATATCAAATCCTGTCGGGTGTGGTGGCGCAGGCCTGTCATCCCAGCGGTTTGGGAGATGAGGCAGGAGGATTGCAAGTTTGCTACCAGCCTCAACAATTTTCGAGGCCCTAAGCAACTTAGCAACATGCTTTCTCAGAATAATAATAATAATAATAATAATAATAATAATAATGCTGGGAATGTGGCTTAGTGGTTGAGAACGCCTGGGTTTCATCCCTAGTGCCCCAAAATAAATAAATAAAATCCTGCCACTTGGAAAGCAATAAAATTGTGTCTCTGCCACAGTATCCAGGTCAGCAAATTCCCATTCATTCTTGAAAATTTTTCCAAGGTGCACCTTGATTGGAAAGGAGTTAGCTGCCTCACCTCAAAACCATTTTCTACATTTAAAATATATATATATAATAGAGAGTGGACAAAAAGTTTTGTGCCATTTCCACTCCTTGGCTTCTACCTTAGAAAAACGCAGGGACACAGGATAGTCACTGCATCATTGTTTGTAATGAGGACCTGGCGTCTAAGGACATGAGCCAGGAAAAAACCGGGATGAGCAAACACAGCAAGCAACACTATATTATGTACAATGTTAATGTGTGTGTAACGGTAGCAATAGTTGTGCACACCTAGAATCCCAGTGGCTCTGGAGGCTGAGGCAGGAGGATCGCAAGGTGGAGGCCAGCCTCAGCCACTTAGTGAGGCTCTGAGCAACTCAGGGAGACCCTGTCTCTAAATAAAATATAAAAAGGGCTGGGGACGTGGCTCAGAGGTTAAGTGCTCCTGGGTTCAATCCCTGGTACAAAAAAAGAAAAAAACAAAATTCAATTCTCTTAGAGACTCATTGGGACTTCAGTTTGAGGAACTGACATATAACCTGCTGCTTGTGGGTGATTCCTGATTCTTCTTTTTTTAAAATAAATTTTATTTTTTGGTATGATTTTGTCATTAGCCCTTCTCTGGTTGCTTGATCCCTCTGTGCCTGTCTGGGGTGGTCTAAACCACTGTGTGAATTTCACCCCAGGACTGCAAACTGTCAAGAGCCGGGGCAGTGAGAAGTCGGCCAACATTTTGGATTGCGTTTTGACTTTGAAAGCTGAAGTGCCTATCATGACCGAGGAGCAGAAGCTGGAATTAAACCCCCTGATCATAAGGATCGACTGTGTTTTTTTCTGCCTGCCATCACAAACTGTGCCTATTCAGGAATTACAGGTAAGAATGGGCCACACCTGTCATCCCAGCAGCTCAGGAGGCCGAGGCAGGAGGATCGCAAGATGGAGGACAGCCTCAGCCACTTAGTGAGGCTCTAAGCAGCTCAGTGAGACCCTGTCTCTAAATAAAATACAAATAGGGCTGGGGGTGGGGCTCAGGGGTTGGTCGAGTGCCTCTGGGTTCAATCCTATGATTTTCTCCTAACTAGGAGCCTCCAAATCTGAGGCCTCTCACTATGTCACAGGTGCTGTACAGATGGAGGTCTCCAGTCTCTCTTCAGGAACCCATGGGGGTGGAGCTGGAGGCTGTTATGCTAAGTGAGATCAGTCAATCCCAAAGATCCAAAGGCTGGACATTCTCTCTGATATGAGGATGCTGATTCATAATGGGGGGGTATAGGGAAGAATAGGGGTACACTGGATTAGACAGAGGGGAGTGAGGGGAGGGGACAGGGTCAGGGGGTGGGAAGGAAGGTGGATGCTATCACTCTCTGTGTGTATATGATACATGACTGGTGTGGTCCTACCTCATGCACAACCAGAAGAATGAGAAGTTAGGTTCCATTTATGTAGGATGCGTCCAAATGCATTCTACTGTAATGTGTAATTAATTAGAACAAATAAAAAAAATAACTGGGATTAAAAAAAGAGGAACCCATGGATTTTCCTGTTACAGCAGCAGCACCTCGCTGCATACTTACCCTCTTCCCTCTGCTGTTTGGATCTTCTTGTCTTTTGGACTTCACGTCTTCCTCTTCATTTGTTTGTCCTTTGGTTTTGCTGGGGCACATCCTTCAGTAACCTCTTGAGAAAAGATCAATGGAATACCCCCCGACCCACCGTGGGTTATTCTATCCTTCTATTTGGTAGATAGTTTGGGTATAGAATTCTAGTTTTCCTTCAGAGTTTTGAAGGCAATCATTCCATCACTTTTTTTTAATGTTCTGTGTTGGGCCTTGATATATGTCCCATTTTATATTTCCCTTAAAGCTTGTAGGATCTTCGTCTTGTGCACCTCAGAATATGACCTTATTTGGACAGAGGGTGATCACAGAGGCCTGCTCCCTGCCTGGCCTTCAGTGACATCACGGTAGTCACAGGGAGCTACATTGCCCATGGATGCTGATCCAAGTCCTGGCTCCCAGCCGGGGAGTGGCCAGGGCACCCCGTTAGAGTTGGGGGAGGTGGACGTCCGGGTGGACGACCCCCTCGGCCTTTGCAGATGGCAGTGGGCTGTGTTTTCTCCAAGGTGTTTGTCTGGGGTAGGGTGATCATTTTCCTGACAGTTTTCTATTCTGCTAGGCCACCCCATTCTTGGTCCTTTGGCTGGAGACAGCAGACTTTTCTTGGGGGTGCTTCCTGCCTCCAGAAACATTCAGCCAGGGGACTCAGGAGCTCTTTCAGTGCTGGGCAGTTGTCTTGTATTATCTCACTGATTATTTCTTTTTCATTCCCCACATCTTTTTGGAGCTCCTGTTATTTAGATGCTGAATGTCCTGGACTGTTTGTATGGATGTAATTCATTGTTTTTCTCTGGCCACTTTTTAATTTATTTTGATTTTTTATTTGTTTAAATTAGTTGTACATGGCAGGCGAATGCATATATGAACTTTGATAAATCATATGTAGGTGGGATGTAATTTCTCATTTTCTGAGTGTGCATATTGCAGAATCATATTGTACATTGTCACATGGATACATACAGTAATAAGGTCTGTTTAATTCTACCATCCTTCCTATCTCCACATCCCCTCTCCTCCCATCACTTTCCTCTACCGAATCTAAGGTAACACTGTTCTTCTGCAGGGGCCCCCAACCTTTGTGAATTAGCATCCACATACAAGAGAAAACATTCGGCCTTTGGTTTTGTAGGATTGGCTTATTTCGCTTAGCATGATAGTCTCCAACTCCAACCATTTACTGCAAATGCCATAATTTTACTCTTCCAAGCAGTGTAATATTCCATTGAGTATACATACCACATTTTCTTTATCCATTCATCTACTGAGGGACACCTAGGTTGGTTCCATAGTCTAGCTATTGTGAATTGAGCTGCTGTAGTGGCTGTGTCACTATAGTATGCTGATTTTAAGTCCTCTGGGTATAAACCAAGGAGTGGGAGAGCTGTATTTTTTTCTATTTGTTCTAATTAGTTACACATGACAGCAGAATGCAAAAATTCTGACAAATAGAGTATGACTTGTCATTCACCTGGTTGGACATGATGTAGAGTGAGGTCCTGTGATCATATATACACATGGGAAATGATGTTCTGGCTGTTTTTAATATGTTATCTCTGCTTTTAATCTGTTCCATAAGGATGTGTCTGGGCCTGTATTTCTGAGTTCATCTAATTGGGATTTACTGAGATTCTAGAACTTACAAGTTAATGTCCTTTGACAAATTCAGGAGATTTTCAGACACTATTTTATTTTATTTTATTTTTAGCTGTAGATGGACAGATGCCTTTATTTTATTTATTTATTTCTCTGTGGTGCTGAGGATGGAACCCAGGGCCTCACACGTGCCAGGCAAGCGCTCTGCCACTGAGCCCCAGCCCATCCCCAGTCATTATTTCTCGAAATTTTTTTCTGTATTTTACCTTCTTACCTGGTGGTGCTTTTGTGGACACCGGGCCGTAGAGTCCTGGAGTGACCTTGCAGAGTGGGTTACCCATGGACACTTTGTAGCAGGGCAAACTGAGGCCCCTGGGCTGCAGGCATGGCCCTGGGGTGTGAGGGTCCCAGGTGGGCACTCCATTCTTGGTGGCAGAGGGACAGTCACTGGTGAGCGGCTGTGGGCCTCCTTCCTGGTGGCAGAGGGACAGTCATGGTGAGTGGCCATGGGCCTGTTCTGTTGCAGAGGCTGTGCACCCCCTTCTACTGCAGGTACCGCTTCCACAAGACCTTGGTGCACAGGACTGAGGAGTGGCCCCACGGGACCCATGTTTACTTCGAGGACATCAATGTCATCTGCCTGGGAGCCATACACCCCAGTGACCTGCGGGAGTACCTGGAGGGTCCCCCCATGGTGGTGGAAGTCCACGATCGGGACCGTAAGTCAGACGAGTCCTCCTGCAGGCCCACCCTGTTTGGGGAGGACCCCCTGGATTCCCATGGGAACATCCAGTCCTTCATCTCCTCCAAGGAGATGGAGGACAACCCCTTCCAGTCTCAGAACAAGACCTGGGACTCTCACGGAGTCACCCGGGTCAGTTTCACGGACCTCCTCCTTGGCCACAAGTACCTGAACCTGGTGGTCCCCATCCAGCGCTGTGAGCCCAAGGCCACCCCCGGCCTCCAGGGCAGCCAATGCAGGAGGGTCTTGAGGTTCCACCGAGGTCCTCCAGCACAACCCGATGCCCGCTGGAAACTACTTGGAGGCCAACTCATTGCTCAAACTGCGAGTGGATGTGGCAGTGCCTCTGAGGACCTGGGCCAAAGCCCAGGGTGTGGATTTCCTGGGCAGCCACTTTGGCCACATCATGTTTGTGTTCAGTGCCAAAGAGCTGTTCCTGATCAACGCCAAGGCCCTGGAGCTGGACTCCTACCCCACCAGGACTGTCCAGCAGATCCTCCCAGCCTTCAAGATGCGGGTCAACATCCAGCATCAGGAGCATCTGGACATCCTGACCGGCTTCCACCTGCTAGATGGGAACATCCACCTCTTTGTTCTGGAAGGCTTGGCCGACGGGGGCCTGCGGCAGCTGTGGAAGAACCACCAGAGCCAGTAGGTGGCATCTGAATGAGGAAGGAGCCTCAGCAAGGCCCAGGGAGGCTGAGGATCACAGATTGGAGGCCAGCCTCAACAACTTAGCAGGATGCTGTCTCAAAATCAAATAAGAAGGGTTTTATTTTGTGGTGAAGCACCCCTGGGTTCAATCCCCAGGACCAATAAATAAATAACCCAGTTACATGATTCTGCCACCATGATCTGCTGCCCCCAGGGGCAGGAGCCTGGCCTGTTTGTACCATAGCTGGAGTGACCTCTGAGTGCCTGAATGGCTGAGCAGGGTGAAATGACCCTCGTCTGGGGAACAGCTTCCTGTGTGGCCTGGTGGGAACAGGGGACCCTGGCTCTCTCTTCTGATAGCACAGTCTTTCAAACAAGTTGACCCTTTTACCCCCTTGAGCCTACAATGAGGGTATCATATTTTAAATTTCAGTTGCCAGGTGTTTATTGCTGGTAATATGGAAATATGGTTAATTTGTGTGTATCTTGTATCCTGATTTGATAATTATTTATTATTATTGCTATTTTTTTTGGTACCAGGGATTGAACCTAGGGATGCTCCACCAGTGAGCCACGTCCCAGCCCTTTTTTGCATTTTATTTAGAGACAAGATCTCGCTGAGTTGCTCAGGGCCTCGCTAAGTGGCTGAGGCTAGCCTCCAATTTGCAATCCTCCTGCCTTGGCATCCAATGTCTACCTCCCCAAATCACTGAGATTATAGGTGAGGGCAACAGCCAGCCACAGTATCCTTGAGTTTAATCCCCAGTACTAAAAAAAAAAAGTAAGAAAAGTGAGAACAAAACTTATTTACAATGTGTGGAACATAGTAGTAGCCTGAAAATATAAAGAGTTCTGTGAATCAATAAGAATGATCGAAACATCCCAGAAGAATGGGTGAAAGAATGATTCCAACAAGTTCTTCACAGAACAAGTTCCTACCAATGACCACACCTACGGGCCCTGAACTGGGATACAGGGTAGGCGTAAACGTTACCAGGTTCAGCATGCTGGGCATGGTGGTGTGCGCCTGTCATCCCAGTGGCTCAGGAGGCTGAGGCAGGAGGATTGCAAGATGGAGGCCAGCCTCAGCAATTTAGCCAGGCCCTCAGAAACTCAGTGAGACCCTGTCTCTAAATAAAACATAAAAAGGGCTGGGGATGGGGCTCAGGGGTTAAGAGACCCTGGGTTCTTTCTGTCATGGGTTTTCGACAAGCAAAGACAAAATAAAATGTCATAGAAAATAAAACAGGACTGAGGTCGTAGGTCAGTGGGAAAGCCGCTGCCTAGCCCGCAGGAGGCCCAGGTTCAACCCTCAGAATTGCAAAGTGAATGAGTGAATGAATGAAAACATAAATAAATAATCTGAATTGCTCAGGGCCTCGCTAAGTGGCTGAGGCTGGCCTCACACTTGCGATCCTCCTGCCTCAGCCTCCGGAGCTACTGGGATGACAGGTGTAACCTAAGTCCACACTTCTAAACTGTAAACTGTGAAGTAATTACAGACTCACAAGTTGTAACAATTAATAGAGTTTCTAGATCCCTTTCCCGGTGGCCCGTGGGGACATCTTCCATAACCACACTGCTTTACTGGGTGACACCTGTACCTAAAGTGATGGAAAAATCTTTTTGTTTGCTTGGTTTTCTGGTCCTGGGAGTTGGACTAGAGGCCCTACCCTGAGCCTGCAGTGTGCCCAGTGAAACCCTGGCCGGTGTCCCTCTTTCAGAATCCCCATGTTGGAGCTCAGGAAATACAAAGTGCTCTACAACTCGCAGCTGCTGTTCTGCCACCGCCTCTACACGGACCTGGACACCGTCCTGCACCACGTGCACCTCTTCAAGCCCCTGTCGCTGCTCATGCGGCATCCAGGGTTCTACCTGCGGAACTCCATACCGCACAAGGCCTTCCAGGAGCTGGCCAGGTGGGGGCCTGCTCTGCCCCTGAGCCTCAGCCTCTGCCCCAGCCTCAGCCCCAGCCCCTGAGCCTCAGCCTCTGCCCCAGCCTCAGCCCCAGCCCCTGAGCCCCAGCCTCAGCCCCTTTTTGAATTTTATTTAGAGATAGCATCTTGCTAAGTTGCTGAGGGCCTTACTCAACTGCGGAGGCTGGCCTCCAACTTGCGATCCTCCTGCCTCAGCCTCCCTAATTGCTAGGATTACAGATATTAGCCACTGAGCCTGGCAAAGGGGAGTTTTGGGGGTTGGGAAGGCAGGATGACTGGTGGCCCAGTCTTCTGAGATCTGCTCAGAAATCAGGCTACGGCCATATTACCATTCCCGGTGGAGGAGGATTCTGAGTATACCACTGGCCATCTTGCTAGGGATGCTCTCCATGGGCTGTTGAGGGTCATGGATGAGACTGTGGCTCAGTCAGCTTTTTCTGTGCTGTGACTCAAGGACCCCCCAGCACAACTGCAGAGGGGGACAGTGGACGTGGGGCTCAGGGTGTCACAGGTCCCAGCCCACTCCTGGGCCGAGGGGAGGCAGGACATCATGGAGGAAGAGTGTGGGGAGGGAGCAGCTCCCATGGGGACCAGGGAGCAGGGACTCCATACTCCAGGGACAAAGAGAGCCCCAAGCCACGGCCCCAGGGCCACCTCCTCCACCACACTTCACCTGCCTCCAGGGGCCACCAGGGGACCCCCAGGGAGCCATTCCCTGCCAGGGTTCAGGCCTCGCAACCCCTCACTCCTCCTCTGGACCTTCCTGCATCGCCTCCCATG
Source organism: Marmota flaviventris (assembly GCF_047511675.1). Classification (NCBI taxonomy): domain Eukaryota; kingdom Metazoa; phylum Chordata; class Mammalia; order Rodentia; family Sciuridae; genus Marmota; species Marmota flaviventris. The sequence continues at coordinate 8,108,506 of NC_092514.1, forward strand.
GGGGCTCTGGGGACACCCCACAGCCACAGCAGGACAGATCACAATCAAAGAAGAGCATTCATATCAGAGCACGAGTAGCCAGTAAATTCTTGGGAGTCAAAGGAGGAAGGACGCCAGTGCAAACCTGTCATCCCAGCTAGTCAGGAGGCTGAGGCAGGAGGATCGCAAGGTGGAGGCCAGCTTCAGCAACTTAGCGAGGCCCTGAGCAACTCAGCGAGACCCTGTCTCTAAATAAAATATAAAATATGGAGAGGGAAGAAGGGATTCTCCAGGAAGGAGTCCAAGCAGATCAAACTAGACCTGAGCACTTCATTTATGACCTGGCACCAGCTAATCAGCCTCTCTTGGGTTTTATGTCCTCCATAAAATAGGGGTGACTGTCCCCGTCTCTCAAGGCCCATGAGGCTGAGTGGGGTGTTCTTCATTCCAGAATCTACAACATCTGCTACCACAGTACCAAGCTCAGGGAGGTGATCGTCAGAGACTTGCTACCTTCGTCCACCATGATCAAAGACTTGAGCCAAGAGTTTGGGCTCCCCATCTCTCAAGAGGACCTCATGGATCAGAAGCTACCTACCATCTCCCCTCAGCCCACCCCCAATCTTGAAGGATCCCAAAGTCAGGTCTCCACCCTCAATTCCAAGATCCTTGCCCACCAGGAGAAGTACCTGCAGTGGCGGAAAAACATGCCCCTGATGACGAGAGAAGGACTACCTGATCAAGGTGGGCCTGCCTCCTCCCTCCACATCCGGGCTCCCAGCTCACCAGGGCTGTCTCCACCTGCTGGAGAGATTCTTCTTTTGGTTCTGGGGATTGAACCCAGGGGTGCTTAACCCCTGAGCCCTGTCCCCAGCCCTTTTTATATTTTATTTAGAGACAGGGCCTCCCTGAGTTGCTTAGGGTTTTGCTAAGTGGCTGAGGCTGGCCTCCTACTTGCGATCCTCCTGCTTCAGCCTCTGGAGCCACTGTTTTGAAACTAGGTTGGGTTTTCAACCACCGAGCCATATCCCCAACCCAATTTTCTTCTCTCTCAACTGCTTTGATTAGTTTAGCTCCTTTGGATTTCCACATAAATTTTAGGATTGTCTTGCCAGTTTCTACAAAATGTCCATGGGGATTTCCTAGGCACTGTGTGGACTCCAGATCCATTTGGGAAGCATTGCTATCCTAGTGGTTTGAGGACTGCCATTGATAATATGGAATATCTCTGCTGTGATTTAGGTCTTCTCTCCCTCAGCCATTTCTGTGGCATATAAGTATCAGACCTCTTTTTGAGAAAATAATACTGTTATATATTGAGTTTTAAAAATTTTTGTGTCACTAGAATATAGAAATATAATGAAATTTTATTATTCAACTTGTATCCTGTAACCTTTTGAAATTGGGTCATCTGTATTAATCTGTTTTCTGTTGCTATAACAAATCACCGGAGGCTGGGAAACATATAAAGAAAATAGGTTCAGTTAGATTAATTTTGGAGGAGGAAAGTCTAATCTGGATGGCCCCACTAGTTTGGCCTCTGCCAAGGGCCTCCTTAGCCGCATCACCACAGGGCAGATGGTATCACAGGGGTAATACCTTCACGAGGGAGGGATCAGATGGCAAGATGGGAAGCCACAGAGGAGGGAGGGATCAGTCTTGATCTCCTTCTAACAACTCGTGTGTGGCCACATCTGGGCTTCGGAGTGATCCCCAGTGTCCTTGCCTGAGGTTCTGTCCGGCTCCCCCCCGACAGGATTCATTTGATTGGCATATAACTGGGGTACCTAAGAATGGGATCCAGTGTGATGACATTTCATCATGTGCATATGGCACGCACTGATCACCCCCTTTAGCAATCACTATTTTACATTCAGGTCAATTTTGGTTTTTAAACTTCTACATATGGTGGAGAACATGCCCTATACCTGTCTGTCCATGTTTAGCACTTATTTCACTTGACACGATGTCTTCCAGGTTCATCAATTTGATTGCCAAATCACAGGATTTCATTCTTGATGGCTGAGTAATATTCCATTGTGTGTGTGTGTGTGTATCAGCCTAAGTACCCACTGACAAATGAATTGATAAAGAAAATAAGAAAATGTGTGTATGTGTGTACACACCTCTCATCCCAGTGACTCAAGAGGCTGAGGCAGGAGGATCTCAAGTGGGAGACCAGCCTCAGCAACTTAGTGAGGCCCTAAGCAACTCAGTGAGACCCTGTTTCTAAATAAAATATAATATAAATACACACACACACACACACACTTTTCTTTATCCATTCACCTGTCAGTGGGTTCCTAGGTTGATTCTTTATCTTAGTAATTGTGAATAGGTCCATAACAGACATGAGGTGTGGGGGTACTTCTTTGGTGAGCTGATTTCATTTCTTCTGGAGACATACCCAGAAGTGGGGTAGCTGGATCACATGGTAAATCTATTTTTAGTTTTCTGAGGAACCAGATTAATAATTATGGTTGTATTCTTGATTTACACGCCTAATAGCAGTGAACAAGTTCCTTTCTCTCCACATCTGAACATTTGTTATTTTTTTTAAATAACAGCCATTCTAATTGGGGTGAAATGATCGTCTCATTGTAGTTTTGATCTGAATTTCCCTGATGGCTAATGATATTGACCATGTTTTAATATATTTCTTGACCATTTCACCACCTCCTCCTCCTCCTCTTTCTTATTTTATTATTATTATTTAGTACTGGGATTGAACCCAGGGGTGCTTTTATCACTGAACTACATCTTCAAACTTTAATTTTTTAAAAGAATTTTGAGACAGGGTCTCACTGAGCTTCACAGGCTGATCTGAACTTGCAGTCCTCCTGCCTGAGCCTCCTGAGTTGCTGGGATGACAGGCACATGCCCAGTTGCATTTCTTCTTTTAAAAAAGTATCCATTCAGATCATTTGCCCATTTTTCAATTGGATTTTTTTTTGGGGGGGGGGGGATACTGGAGAGTGTACCCAGAGGATCTTAACCCCTGAGCCACATACCCAGCCCCTGTTTTTGTTATTGTTAATATTTTATTTAGAGACAAGAGTCTTGCTGAGTTGCTTAGGGCCTCGCTAAGTTACTGAGGCTGGCCTCCACCTTGTGATCCTCCCGTCTCAGCCTCCTGAGTCACTGAAATTTCAGGTGTGTGCAATGTACCTGGCCTTTTTGGTTGTTTTTTAAGTATATCTTTATGAATGAACACATCTCAGTTTGTTGTGCGTCTTTGTTCAGTTTCCAGTGGTTGCTTTTGACAGTTTTTTCATTGTTTTCTTTTTTCTTCTTTCAGGGCTGGGATCGAGCCCAGGGTTTCCTGGGTAAGTGATCCGCCATTGAGCCACATCCTTGGTGCAAAGACTGAGCTCTCAGGAGGATGGATTTTCTGAGCTCCTTATTCCATTCACCCTATGAGTCCTACCTTTCTCCTGCTCAACTATGAATTTTATTCCCGTCTTTATTGCTCCAGATTTTTGGAGTCTATTTTATCTTTTTATCTATTTTATCCTTTGCTTTACTTTGTGATTTTCCTTTCAGAAGGGTAAGAATGGCTCCCATTTCTTGCAGGTATAAGGTCTGCCTTTTTTTCTGTCACTTGGACCACAGGTAGACTGTTTATGGGTGCACATCCCCACTCCTCTCTCCACCCCAAACTCCACTGCTTTCTAGAATCAAGGGCTGCGGAGAAGTCTAATACCTTCCTGATTTGTTTCTCCTTTCAGCTAAACAAACCATTTCTTTTAGAGTTCTCCACCTCTAGGTGGGGCTTAAAAATAAAATCCTTTAAAGCCAGGCACAGTGGCGCACGCCTGTCATCCCAGCAGCTCAGGAAGCTGAGGCAGGAGGATCGCAAGGTGGAGGCCAGCCTCAGCCACTGAGCAAGGTGCTAAGCAACTCAGTGAGACCCTGTCTCTCAATAAAATATAAAAAAAGGGCTGGGGATGGGCCTCAGGGGTTAAGCACCCCTGGATTTACCCCCCAAAATTCTTTAAAAGTGTTTTTTCTTCCCCTCCTGTCCCCAAGGCCAAGATGATGTGGATCTCAACTCCCCTGGACAAGGGTGTCCACAACTACAGTGTCATGACCTTCAACTCCACTGTGCTTGCCAAGATGGAACTGTATCAAGAGACTGGCCAAGGTGTGTGACAGTCCCCAGTGAAACAATGGCGGTTGGCTAATCCCCTGACCCTTTCCTTTCTGACCACAGGTCAGCGGGTGACCTAGGTGTGCAGACAAAAGCCAGTTAGTGGAACAAGAAATGGGGTCAGGTGCTGGGAGAATTTGGTGTCACACTAGATGTGAATACTCAGCGCATGCTCCGATCCATGGCTGAGAACCACTGTAGGTTCCTTGGCTCTGGTGAGGGCTTTGGTGTGACCACTTATGGAAGGCGGTTGTCACCTGGAAGGAAATGCGTTGGTTCAGGTCTCAGCACCCACTACGTGTAGGTAGCAGTTTCATATGTTAAAGGGGACAGTAAATATGGCCTCTACGGGGTCAGGAGCTGTCATACCCTTAGCTGTTTCCAGTGCCCACTGGGACTCCTAATGGCCACTCAGCCACATCCAAGATGGCACCCGAGTCCTCTCTCCAGCCCTCCCGCCTCTGCCACATCCAAGATGGCGTGACTCTTCTCCCCAGCCTGCCTGCCTCTCTTTCCTAGGAGCCAGGGAGGAGGTTCACGTACTCACAGAACTACCTGTCCGCCATTGTGGAGCCTCAGGACTCACAGGAAGAGAAGAAAGCCCAGGAGAAATCCCGCCAGGCCTGGCTCACGGTCACTGGGTTCCAAGTGACAGGTCTCCATGGTGACATCCTCCATCAGGATTTCCCACTGCCAGCCATCGGAGAGTTCCATGAGGTTTGTGAGAGGAGCAGGGCTGTAGGTGGGCCTCCAGATGGCTTCTACCATCATCTCCAGAGGGCCTCCTTCCTCTGAACCTCCTTGTCCCCGCCCCCGACTCAGGAGTGGCAGGAACACGAGGTGCTCGATCACCTGCTGTACCCCATGTTGCATCGGGGCCGGTGGAGCTGGGACCGGCGCCACCTGGACTTTGAGCTGTACAAGAAGCCACCGCCTTTCCTGGAGGTGCCCCCTCCTCCAACCCGGAAGCCCGTTGCAGGTAACTGGGGAGACCTTGCCCAGCTGGTAGGCTGTAGGGGGGGACCCTGGCCCTTGGTCGCATCTTGAGCACCATCTGTTTGGTTCCAGGTGTCCACCTAGAGTTCCCAGGCTAGGCCTCCTGGTACAGAAGGGTCTTGCGCTGTCCCAAGGGCTGGAACTCAGCTGTGGATTCCAGCCCCAGGTGTGACGCCAAATGTGAGGTAAAGCCCCCCTGCTTTCCAGTGTCCTCCCAGCTCCAAGATGCTGCTGGACCTCCCTCTGTGGGGAAGAGAGGGAAAAAGCAGGGGAATCACCCCACCAGTCCCCCCAAGTCCTTCATCTCGTTTCTGGATTTTTTTCGGGGGGGGGGGGGTGCCAGGGATTGAGCTCAGAGGCCCTCTACCACGGAGCCCCATCCCCAGCCCTACTTTGTGTTTTATTTAGAGAAAGGGTCTCGCTGAGTTGTTCAGGGCCTCACTTTTGCTGAGGCTGGCCTCCACCTTGTGATCCTCCTGCCTCAGCCTCCAGAGCCACTGGGATGACAGGCCTGCGCTCCCCATGCCTGGCCTCCCTGTTTCGGAAGAGTGGCCTCATCATCATTGAAAGGCATCACTGAAACACAGAACCCAAATTTGTTGGTTTGCAGAGACAGAAGTTTGTTTTAGGAGGGAGAGGTGAGTTTATCGAGCCACAAGTTGGCCAGAAAAAATTCCTCTGGGGAGCTAGCTCAACACAAGAGCTCTGAGCAGGAAGAGCAGGTCCCAGTGACTCGGAAGGAAGGCCACTGTCTCCTGGTGCCTGGACTTGGCTCCTTCCCTCCCAGGAAAGCCCTGGGCCTTCGGAGTTTGGAGAAGAGGAGAGCCGGCCAGTGTGGGAACACAAGGCCTGTCAGCGGGACTCCACGGCCAGCCTTCCCAGGTAAAAAGGACGACTGAGAAAAGGAGGCTGGAGTGGCCTGTCCTCCGCTGCATCAAGTTCAAGAAACATCACAACCTGTGAAGTGAAATGGGGGACCTAGACTGTGGCTACGCCTCTGAAGCCCCACGGGGTGAGCAGAGAACTGGCGCCACCAACAGGAGCCCTCAGGGCCCAGCAGTGGGGTAGTGTCTACGGCTCTTTCCAAGTTTCTCCTGTTCAAAGGAACTCCATGCAGCCTCCTGTCCCTGGCACTGTGCACTCTCCGTTTTGTGCCCAAGGTCTCTTTGCCATCACTAAACACAAGCTAGGAAAACAAAACTGAACAAGAAATTTAGGTTTCAGCAGAGTGCAGTGGGGCACGCTTGTAATCCCAGTGGTTTGGGAGGCTGAGGCAGGAGGGTTGCAAGGTGAAGGCCAGCCTCAGCAATTTGGCAAGGCCCTGAGCAACTCAGTGAGACCCTGTCTCTAAATAAAACAGAAAAACAGCTGGGGACAGGGCTCAGGGGTTAAGTGACCTTGAGTTTAATCCCTGGTACCAAAGTCACAAGACTTTTAGTCACCCAAACCGGAAGAACGCACTAGCTTGGCCCACGGAGCCCTGGGTTCTCTGCATTTCCACTCTTCTTGGGGACCAACCACCCTCACAGCACAGGGGGACTTGGAGCCCCACGTCACCCAGGGGTGACAGGAGCTTAAAGCCCACCAGGTGAAGCATGGGACCCCGCATGGCTTGCAGATGCTACCAGATGGTGGCCGAGAGAAACACAGAGGCCTGTTGAGGCCACCTACAGACGCCCCTTACCCTCTTCAGAAAGGGAGGCTGGTCCTTGCAAAGACACTGAGAAGCCCTGCATGGGCATGAGGTCCCGCTGCGTCCACCAGAAGGACCCAAGAGAAGGGACACTTGTGGAGCCCTGAGGTCAGGGACCAGGCCCTGACCTCTGGTGTTTGGGGCCCTCTTCTATTGGGGTGAGTGAGGACAAAGGGCTCAAAAAGCCACTGCCAAAGGGTGGCTCTCAGGATCATGCTGGTGTCCCTTAAAGGCTGGCTCTGAAGAACGAGGTGACTCAAGGCCAGAGGGGACACAGACTGTGACATTTTATATTCCTTTCTGTTGAACACTTCCCAGCACGTGCTGTGAGGGCATCTGCCTCCTACTTGGAGGTGACAAGGGCGCTGTTTCCCAGCTGTTGCTTGACCCTGTGGCTTGGTAGCAATGGCTGCCCGAGCCTCAGATGTCCGCGAGCTTCCTGCCACCAGCATGTCCCCAACCACCAGCACAATGGCGACACTGGTGACAGCGACTCTCTTCCCTGCGTCTTTGCTCAGGAGCTGCGGTGTAGCCTCCTGCAGGACCTGCAGTCCACACCAGCGGGTGCACACGGGGACAGAGGGTGGGACTTGTGACTTCCTGCAGTTCTCCACCTTCTGAAAAGAGGGTTGTCTAGTGTCAGCTGAGGCCCGGGGGCAGGGACACTGTCCTAGCGTCAGGACGCTCTCTCCAGAGGGTGGGCGCAGATGTAGGTCCGCTTCTCGAGAATCTCCCTGGACACTTTCTTAATTTGCTCATCCAAGTTCTCTGGAGCATCTGGGAGGGAAGAGAGGGACGGGGTGACCCTCCTTCTGCCCTGTGACGACACAAACAGGGCTGGGGGGCGGTGTTCTCAACCCCCCACTGTGCAGCTCAGGGGAGGGGGAGAGGCTTCTTGCTGAATTAAAAAGGGCTCGTCCCAGTCTCTTTTTTTGGTCCTGGGGACTGAACCCAGGGGCCCTTGACCCCTGAGCCACCTCCACAGCCCTATTTCTATTTTATTGAGAGACAGGGTCTCCCTGAGTTGCTTGGGGCCTTGCTTTGGCTGAGGCTGGCCTCCACCTTGCAATCCTCCTGCCTCAGCCTCCTGAGCTGCTGGGGTGACAGGTGTGGGCCACCGTACTTGGCTTATCCTATTTAAAATGCCCAGACTGTAAGGGGCTAGGAGTGGGGAGAGGATCCTGATCAGGAAATGGCCAAATGGAGGTGAAACCGTTTCAACCACCTTCTGTCACATATGGCAGCCCTATGGTGAGCCTGGCCAGACCCCAGCACCAGGGACCACTAGATGTCACTGGCCAATGTCCTCACCATCGACAACAGACCTGGGATCGGCACTGATGCCGATCCAGAGCCTGCAGCCAACAGGACCATGAGGGTCGGAGGAGACCCTGAGTGACACATTCCACGCTGTGGCCCAGGTGGAGGGAGGTGGCCAGGCACTCAGGGCAGCAGGCACCAAGGGGCATCTCCGAGGGTGGAGGCCTGTATAAAGCTATGTCCTCGTGACCTCCTCTGGGCAGGTGCCAGGACAGGGCTGGGCACTGTGGCGGGTGTGTCTCAGCCGGTCTCTAGATGGCAGGAGGCCATGGGGGCAGACCAGGCCTGGAACCCGTCCTGTCCCCACTTACACTTGTCTAGCTGCGACAGGCTGAAGAGGTTCTGGACGTAGGCCTCCGTGCAGAACATGTTGGCCAAGAGGATCTGTGGGGGCCGGGGTCAGAGAGGACAGCTGCTCAGGGCCCTGGAGCTGACCCAGCCCTTGGCCCAGCGGGCCCACAGGCTTGGCTCAGGACTTCAGTGACCCCTAGCCACTCTGTCCCCTAGCGCGGGCTCCTCAGCCTCTGAGATGTGCGCTCCCTCTCCCGTGAGGTGGACGGCCACCCCGCTGACCATTCTGCCCGTGCCCTGGGCCAGCGCACACGTGGCACGCAGGTGGACCGGTCACTTCGCCCCTTTCTTCTCTCAGGTAGGGGACCAAAGACGGCACATGGCCGGTTTCCTGGGCGGCAAGGACTGTCCTGTGGCCACAGTATGGCAAACCTGCCCAGCCTCCCGAGTGGCACCCTGGTGCGCCTCAGAACCTCGGCCTCTTCCAGTGACTGCCTGCACGCGCCATGGGCCCTAGCTCACCCGGCCCTCCTGTCCCAGAAGTCCTTGGTGGGGCTGTGTCCCCCGGGCCTGGGCTTCCCCAGCCACCAGCTTTATTAAAGTGCAGCAGGACCAAAGGCCTGGCTCACAAGTCCCAGCCCCACGTCTCCCTGCGGCTGCCACCTGCGCATGTTCTGTCCCCAAGACGAGCTGCTGGACTGTCCAGCCTGGCTCGCTGCATGGGGCCAGGGCGGGCTCACCTCGTGGTCGTGGTTCCGGAGTCCGATGCGGATGGAGCGGCTGGCCCGGGACAGCACGGCCACCCTGCCGTACAGGTTGAGGACGTTGGCCACCCGCTTCAGCACCAGCTGCTCCTCCACGACAGTCTGCGGACGAGGCTCAGCATGGAGACCAGCCACCTGGTCCCCTGGCCCTGACCCCCGGACACACCTCTCTTTTTTTCGGTCCCAGGGATTGAACACAGGGACACTTGACCCCTGAGCCCTGTCCCCAGCCCCTTTTATATTTTATTTAGACACAGGGTCTCGCTGAGTTGCTCAGGGCATCGATAAGTTGCTGAAGCTGGCCTCCACCTTGCGATCCTCCTGCCTCAGCCTCCTGAGACGCTGGGATGACAGGCGTGGGCCACCCGCCCGGCCTGGTTTTCCCTTCTCTTTGTCCTGCCTGCACTTGGGCAGGTGTAAGGCAAGCCCAGGTCCCAGGGCTCGGTGTGCTCAGGTCACCTTCAGGAGCACGTGGGGGTCACCCTGTGGACTCAGGCCAGGCAGACAGCCTGTCCCCTCCCCTCATTCCAGGGGGCCTGTCTCCATCTAGAAGGTACCCTGAGAAAACACACCCAGCAGGCGTTCCCAGGTGCAGGCGAAGCCAGCTGACTGCCCCTGTTCAGAGTGACCAAGGTGTCTGTCCCAGGCATAGTCCCAAAGGTGGCCGCTGGCCACAAGGCTGGCTGTGTCCCTGGCCGACAGGGCCTGCTCACCTTTTTCCAAACCGAAGCAGCAGATTCTCCAAGGCGCGGCCAAAGTAGTACACGTTCTCCTCGAGTTTGTTGGCACTCTCCTGTGGCCACAGGACAGGGCAAGGCTGGGCGCCCATTCCCCACTGGGCCCAGTCCTGTCCCATGTGACAGCACACAGCCCAGCGCTCCGGGTCCCACGGGGCACTAGCAGGAACCTCCTCCCCTGCAGGAACCCAGAGCCTAGCGCACCCTCCGCATGGGACCCTGTGGCTGGGCGTCCCCACAGTGGATCCACTTGCTGGGCCTACTCACCCCGAGGCTGGGGTGGACCACTCCAAGGTTGCCAGTCAGCCCCAGGTCCACGGTTCGGCCCAGAGAGTCCTAAATCCTCCGGCCAACATTTAAGTTCACTGCAGGGAGTTCAGGGTCCTAGGACTTGAGCCCTGACACAGGCTCCTGCTGGCACCAACAGAGCCCCCCACGCACCCCAGGGCCCTGTCGCCCACCCCAGCAAGACATGAAAGGCTCCTGGGCCCAGGGTGACTCTGGGCCTGCAGAGGGCAGCCGGGCCCCTCATGGGGCCTGTGCCTGTGGCATCTTCCCCGAGGAGGTCCCCCAGCGAAGGAGGCTGCCAAGTGCTATCTGCAGCCTGGACTCGGGCTTCATAGGACTCTAAAGGCTGCCACCTGGGACCAGGGCAAGATGGGGCAGGAAAGGTGACAGCAGAGGAACTGGCCTCTTGCTGGCTTTGAGGACAGACTCTCTCCTCAGTTTCTGAAATGTTGGCCACCCCCGGGGTGGTGACGGGGCTGCCTGTTGGAGGCGGATGGTGCTTGGGGACCGAGGGCTGTGTGACCCTAGGGCAGGCCTCTGTCCCCCGACTGGAGGACCGGCCCCGGCCTGGCTTCCTCGGTCCCGCAAGGCTGTCCCAGAACCGGGCAGCCCTTCCCTCTGCTCTCTGCTGGCCAGGCAGGGCCCTAGAAGCCACCATGGGAATGTCACCTACTGGATCCTCGCGGTGAGGATGTGGCCAGCGTGCTGCAGGCCCGTCAGGGCGATGAACATCCGGAGAATCTCGTTGGTCCCCTGTGGTCAGCGGGATGGAGGTCACCAGCTGTGCCAGGAGGTGGCCCAGCAGGGCTCCGGGGTTGGCAGGCCAGGCAGCGCCCACCGCCCGCAGCAGCGGCTTCCACCTCGCTGGCACCCCGAGCAGGGGACAGGAGGCAGGTGCACAGGGAGGTGCCCATGGCAGACAGTTGGCATGACCTCTCGAGGGGACCAGCGCCTCCCCTGGCCAGCCTCGCGGGGTCACCAGACTCCGTGACCAAAATACCCCAGCTCTCCCCAGTGCTGGGGGCACAGGAAGAACTGGACACAAGGGACACAAGTCCGCTGGCTCTGGGCTGAGGCCAGACTCCTCAGGGAGGCTGCTGACGGCTGGGTGCCACCTTTGTGCCAGGGTCCCTCCTGGCGGGCACAGCCCTGGCCTGGGGTATCCTTGGCCCTGGGAGAGTCCCTGGATCCTCCCACCCGCGACCCTCAACAGCGCCAGACCTCGGTCATCAGAAGGGTCTCCTTTTTTACCTCAGTTATCACGCCCCCCGTCCCTGACCCCTTTCCCAACGCCACCATCTGAGCCAGGCCACGGGGGGAGGTGTGGCTGGTGCTTCTAGAAAGATCTCCTTGCTCTCTCTCGCTCTCTCCACCACCCGGGCTCGCCCTAAAGGTCCTGGGTGGGCCTGGCACATTCTATTTCCCTGTTTCTTGGCCCAAACTGCCCCTCTCTAACCCTCATAAGGCCACCTTGTCCCCAAGGGCCAAGGGTACCTGCTTCACAGGACCCAGCTCGCCAGGAGGACACGTCTTGCACTGCACGGGGACCACGCACCCTCCTCGGGCATCCGGGGGCACCAAGGTTGACTCTGGCCTGGCCCTGTCTGGTGGTCACTAAGCTGACCCTAGAGCTGGGACCGGAGCCCAGGTCTCCACAAAGTGTCTGTCCCACACCATGTGTTGGAGGGAGCTTGGCGAAGACCCACAAAGAGGTCCCAAGGGACCCTGGGCTCAGGCCTGAGCCGGCTGCTCGGCCTCCCCCAGCCTCTACCCTGGGCCACGCGGAGCTAGGAGGTTCCACAGGAGGCCACGGCCTGTCCTGGGCCCTGTGGCTGTGCCCTCGGTAGCACTTCCCAGGTCCAAGGAGGCAGCGAGGGGGGAGGGGGTGCAAGCAGGGCTCCCGGGGACACAGCTGGACGGGTCTCACCTCGAAGATGAGGAGGATGCGGGTGTCACGCAGCATGCGCTCATAGGGGTAGTCCTTCATGTACCCCAAGCCCCCCAGGATCTGCAGCACCTCGCTGACGCATTGCCAGGCACTCTCGGAGCTGAACACCTGCCACAGACCAGGGTGAGATCAGCACAGGGGCTCTTGGGGCCAAGTCCCTCCACGAGGACGTGGGCCTGGGGGAGCTGTGGCTGGGGAGGGCTGGGAGGCTCTGTTGGCAGAACTGGGACTTGAGGACGAGACTAACCCCAGGAAGAAGTCACCAGGTGACCATAGGCAAGGCCTTCGGCAAGTCCTGGGACACAGTGACCAGCTCCCTCCAGGACCTCACATCCCTCTACAGCCTTCCTCCACCCCTTCCCCTCCTGGTCGCCTCCTGGGCTTTCAAGAACCACACAGGGCTAGGTGCTGGGTCACACGCCTATAATCTCAGCACTCAGGAGGCTGAGGCAGGAGGATCGCAAGGTGGAGGCCAGCCTCAGCCACTTAGGCCCTAAGCAACTCAGCGAGACCCTGTCTCTAAATAAAATAGAAAAAGGGCTGGGGACGGGGCTCAGTTGGTTTAATCCCCAGGACCACCCCCCCACACACACCCTAAAGAAGAGCTCAATCAATTCCAGAGACCAGGGCCTTGTACCTGCTGGGCCACCCACCCAGCCTGCCTGCCATCTGCCATCTTGTTTATTATAGCTAAAAATGACACTCTCCAAACAAAAGCATCGGGAAACTCTGGGATCTACCTTATCGAACATTCCAGAAAAAACATTCTGATACCACCAAGAAGCCCATGAGCTCAAAATAAAAGACGCCCTTCTCAGGAGAGCCCGGCTGCTGTTTTATGTACCCTCACGTGAGGTCATGACGGCTGTGCTGGCTCCTGTGGCTCCAGGCCACCAAGGGCCAGGCAGAGGTCAGCACCCTGGGACACTGTTTACTGCAGCTCCAGCCGCACCCTAGGGCCGTCCTCCTTACCCCTGGAGAGCTTCCCACAGGGCCACAGCATCAGGGCTGGACCAAGGACGATCTGACCTATAGACTACAGAGAGACCGGAAGTGGGGGTGACACTGTGGGGTGCAGGAAAGGGGCCGCCCTCGGTAGCTCTCGTGCCAGCTCTGGGCCGTGACAGGGTTACCTTCAGCATGGCTGCCTCCACGGAGCAGTCAGGCGCTCGGGCTGGTCGAGCATGCCCGCCGCGAGGTAGGCCATGCTTTCCATGACGTAAGCCTTCTGAGCCATCAGGGCGAATTCTCCTGGAAGGTTCAGAAAGACACAATCAGGAAGCAATCTGAGGGTGGGCTGGGGCGCAGGGTGCTGGCCTAGCATGTGCGAGGCCCTGGGTTCCATCCTCAGCACCACAAAAAAAAAAAAAAAAAAAAAATGCCATCTGATCTAGGTGCACTGGCGCGCACCTGTCATCCCAGTAGCTTGGGAGGCTGAGGCAGGAGGATCGTAAGGTGGAGGCCAGCCTCAGCCACATAGTGAGGCCCTGAGCAACTCAGCAAGACCCTGGCTCTAAATAAGATATAAAAAAGGCTGGGGATGGGGCTCAGAGGTTGAGTGACCCTGGGTTCCATCCCTGGCACCCCCCCACCAAAAAATAAATAATAAAAGAATCAAATTGGCTGACACCAGATGCCCCAAAAGTCAGAGCCCCACTTCCAGCATCTGGGTCAGAGACAGGAGACTGCTCCTCCTGGGTCTGTAGACAGTGGGCACAGGGGACCGACATGGGTTTTAGTCCTGGCACTGCTCATGTGGGAGCCTGGCCAAGCCCCACCCAACTCTGCCTCCCCCGAGTGGCTGTGATGAGGTAACCAGGGGGTAGGCAGGGGGTGCCCAGCCAAAGCCAGGTCCACTGAGCACCCCATTCTGTGGGAGGGGCCCACTGCCACCACAGGTGCTTGGGACTAAAGCAAGAGAGCCTGGCTTGAAACCTGGGCCCGGGCCCAAGGGGTGTGGCTGTGAATAGGGGGGTTCTAGGGACAGTGGAGTGACAAGCCAGCTCCCAGCCAGACAGCCCCGCCTGTTCTCTGAAAGCTCCCACTGAGCCGGGCTTAGGGCCCCCATCTGTGTCCCAGTGACTCAGGAGGCTGAGGCAGGAGGATGGCAGGTTTGAGCCCAGCCTCAGCCACTGAGTGAGGCCCTGTCTTGAGTCCCCTGATGCTCCAGGGGTATGTGGAGGCCTGCCCGGGCAAGGTGGTCTCCAGGTGTCCACATAGGGACAGACTCACGGGCCCAGGCAGGTCGCTGGCCAACAGAAGAAGAGGGACACGGGGAACGCGGAGGCTCCTAGGCCAGAGTGGGGAAAGCAGGACCAGACAGTGCCACCAAGGGTCCCGGCCCTGACTTACCTACCAATCAGTTTCTTGAGCATCCCGGCCACCACGCTGCCCACGCTGAAGCGCCCGCTGTTGAGGATGTTCATGGCCACCCGGCAGGAGCAGGCAGTGAGGGAGGACAGGGTTCTTCTTTTTATGGCGAGGGGGGCTCTCGACCCCTGTGCCCCGTCCCCAGCCCGATTTTGTACTTTATTTAGAGACAGGGTCTCGCTGAGTTGCTGAAGGTCTCATTTTTGCTGAGGCTGGCCTCCACCTTGAGATCCTCCTGCCTCAGCCTCCCGAGTAGCTGGGATGACAGGCTGCGCCACCGCGCCTGGCCCCAGCACTATGATTTAAAAACAAAAGTTGCCATGGTGATTGGTGAAAAACGATTGCTTTAATATGCAGAGGAAAAGAGACTTCTAACATTTTTCTGGGTTACTAGTGTGCTTGCTGCCCTCAGCCTGAACATGAAACGGAATGGCACACTCCAGTGAATCCAGAGGTCTCAGTGTGACCGAAGGCCAGGTGACGTGAGCGGCTGCTGGGAGGGCTCTTTCCTCTTGGGTGGTCAAAAGGTTATATCAATAGAAGCAGCAGCCAAGTGACAGGGAGGGGCTGTTCAAAAACGGACTGAAGAACATAGCTGTAAACATAGGAGGAGGCCAGGGCGGGGGCACACCAGCAGCTCAGGAGGCTGAGGCAGGAGGATCGCAAGGTGGAGGCCAGCCTCAGCGACTTAACAAGCCCCTAAGCAACTCAGCGAGACCCTATCTCTAAATAAAATATAAAAAGTTCTGAGGACGGGGCTCAGGGGTCGAGGGCTCCTGAGTTCAATCCCTGGTACCCTTCCCCCCAAAAATAAAAAAATAAAAATAAGGACAGTCTTATCAGGAATGTGACAACATCAGAGTGTGAAAACACTGTGCAGCACAAGGGTCCCATCCACGTACCCAAAAAAAAGATTGTCATGACTCACTGATGAGTGGAATACACAGGCTGTAATATGCGACACACAAACTACGTAAGTGACATGCGTGACTTCAAGATCTAGAACGCAATGACACTGTGAAGGCAGGCAACTCTGGGAGTGGGCATCCCAGGCTTTCACCCAGGCTGTGTGAGTGACCACCTGCACTGCCATCTTTCTCGTCTCTGTCCTGTGATCCCTGAGCAGACTCCTCTGTCAGGAACCTGATTCTCGTAACAGCAGGCAGTGAGTGCAGGGGGCTGGGGTAGAGCAAAGTGGTGGAGCCTGCTTAGGTGAGGCCCTGGGCTCAGGCCCCAGCACCTTGAATAGAATTGGGTGGAATGGAAAAGAAAAGGGCAAAGGATTTGAAGAGATATTTCTTCAAAGACTAGCTACAGATAAAGAAAGTGTGGTCCAGATACACAGTGGAATATTACACAGCCTTAAAGAAGAATGAAATGGTGGCATTTGCTGGAAAATGGATGGACCTGGAGACTATCTTGGCAAAATAAGCCAATCCCCGAAAAAACAGGGGTGAATGTTTCCTTTGATATGTGGTTGCTGATTCACAATAAGGTGGGGGGCATTAGGGAAGAAGAGAGGTGTTCTGGGTCAGGTGGAGGGGAGTGAAGGGAGGGGAGGGGATCTGGGGGTAGAAAGGAGAGCAGAATGAATTGGACATCGTCACCTTCTGTGGCTACATGACTACATGACCAATGTGAGCCTACATCATGGACACCCAGAGGAATGAGACATCATGCTCCATTTACCTGCTGTCACGGGTCACTAATTTTTAGAACAGAAATGAGAAGACCACATAGAGACGGCTGTGAGCCCGCGGAAAGACGCTGAGCAGAACTGGTCATGAAGACAATGAAAACTTAACCCCACTGAGATCCCACTCGACACCCACAGGATGGGTCTTCATTATTGGATTGGCATCAGCAACAAGGACCCAGCTTTTGACAACAATCCCAGCGGCTTAGGAGGCTGAGGCAGGAGGATCCCAAGTTGGAGGCCAGCCTCAGCAAAAGCGAGGCCCTGAGCAACTCAGCGAGACCCTGTCTCTCGATAAAATACAGAATAGAGTTGGGATGGGGCTCAGGGGCCCCTGGATTCAATCCCTGGGACCCCTCAAAAAAACACCCCCTACTGTGTGATTCCACTTCTAGGAAACGTTCAGAACTGACAGATGCCCTGAAGCGCACAGTCAAGAGGTAGTTCCCGGAGCACAGGGGAAAGGTGGGGCCCAAGACATGGCATCACTCTGGATGACATCACTCTGGTGTCCTGCAGTCAGAGGGGACGGCTGCGCAGCGTTGTGAGTACGCTGAAGACAACAGACGTGTGTCTTACGGTGGCCAATTTGAGGTCATGGGAATTGTTTCTTAATAAAAGAAGAAATCCAAACACTCGGGGCTGGGACTCCAGATTAAGGGCTGTGCGTTAGCTTCTCTGGAGCTCAGTGGGGACAGGAGTCACTTCCCTTTCTCAGGATAATGGAGGCCTTGTGAGGAAGGAAGTCCAGGGCTAAGCAAAGACTCCTTTATCTGGGTTTGACTGGTCACCCATTTTTTTTTTTTGGTCCCAGGGATTAAACCCAGAGTCACTTAACCCCTGAGCCCCGTCCCCAGCCCTTTTTATATTCTATTTAGAGACAGGGTCTCACTGAGTTGCTTAGGGCCTCACTAAGTGGCTGAGGCTGGCCTCCACCTTGCGATCCTCCTGCCTCAGCCTCCTGAGCTGCTGGGATGACAGATGTGCACCACCGTGCCCAGGTTGATTCATGTTGCTGACATGCCAGATAGTCACACCCAGTCACAGGTCAAGCATAGTCCGGTCTGCTAGGAGCAGGGACAGATAGAAAGTGGGACCACCACGTGGGGCTCAGCCAGCTACTCACCTTAAAGCCACCTCCAACTTCTCCAAGGACATTTTCCACGGGGACTTTGGTGTTTTCAAAATGGACCTCGCAAGCTGAAATATGAAATGTAAGACTTTAGCAGACAAATACAAACCTCTGTCCCCCGGACCCCAGGCATGTGGTGCACTCATTCTGTTATGGTCTGGATCAATCAACACAATTGATAAGTTATTGATTATAGATTAAAAACTATGGATTAGTAAAACAGTAAGTAGAGCCATAGTGACTCCATCTTTGTTTTTAAGAATTATTAAAAATTTGTGGCTGGAGTTGTGGCTCAGTGCCAGAGAGCTTGCCTACATGCAGGGGGCACTGGGTTCGATCCTCAGCACCACAAAAATGTCAAATGAAGTTATTGTGTCCACCTAAAACTAAGAAACAAACATTTAAAAAAATTTTTGTTTTTCTGTGCTTCATCCATCTGCAAACATACTTGGACCCAGGATGTGGGGTCCGACTTGCTGTGCTCACTGCTTTTCTGAGCCCTTGAACCCTGGACCTTGGACAACAATCCCAGTGGATCAGGAGGCTGAGGCAGGAGGATCCCAAGTTGGAGGCCAGCCTCAGCAACTCAGCAAGGCCCTAAGCTACTCGGTGAGACCCTGTCTCTAAATAAAATACAAATTCCATGCAATTCGCAGATTCCATAAGATGTGGTTTTCTTCCTTACATACTGGACCACAGACAGCCTGGCACGCTTCTGGGAGAGGCCACTGTGCGTGGCAGAAGTGTCCCTGGCTGGGCAATAAGCTCTCTAACTCGTTTTGGATTCGGGTGTCCCCTGAGCGGTGTCCCTGTGCCATTCAGCACATGCAGGGACAGGACGGGGCAGAGCTCCTGTCTTGGTGGAGTTCAGGTGTTGGTCAGGGAGATGAAACTAGAAACTGCTGGCCCCTGTGGGCAGGACTCTGACTCCCTGACGTCACCTGTGCCACCAGCCTTCTCTCGTGGGCCCTGTTCAATAGCAGCAGCACCACTCACCCTAACTTTTGTGGACATGGGGTCCCCACAGAGCTGGCCCCAGGCAGCCCGACCTCCTTCCTCCCAGGCACCTGCCAGGCTGTCTTTAGAGAGAGAAGGTGGCAGAGGGGACTGGGCGGTGGCTCAGGGGCAGAGCACTTGCCCAGCGTGTGTGAGGCACTGGGGTCGATTCTCAGCACCACACAGAAACAAATAAATAAAGGTCCATCGATAACTAATAAAGATCTTTAAAAAAAATTCTTAACTGGTGCTTTATAATTATACTTCACGCTGGGACTCCCTGTGCCACAGCTGTACATGTGCGTGACATAATTTGCTTCATCTAGGACCTTCCCTCTCCTCCTCCTCCTCCCTCCCCTGATCCACTTGCTCTACTTGATGGATCTCCCTTCTATTATTATTATCATCATTATTTAAGTTACTGCATCATCCATTACATACATAAAAGCAGGACTCAGGCTGGGTGCAGTGGCCCACGCCTGTCATCCCAGCAGCTCAGGAGGCTGAGGCAGGAGGATCACAAGGTGGAGGCCAGCTTCAGCAACTTAGCGAGGCCCTGTCTCTAAATAGTTTTAAAAAGGGCTGGGGACAGGGCTCTGTGGTCAAACTCCCCTGGTGAGCCTCACTGGGCCCTTCATCTCCCTCCAGCTTCCACAGGGGAGAACAAAACTGCACCCTCCGATTTCCTGAGCCCAAAGCCAAGGTCTAGAGGAGCTGAGGCCGAGAGCAGCCCCTTCCTCTACCGCCCGGTTCTGCACCACCGGTCCCCGGCCCCACAGCGACTGTGCGGAGGGCTCCGGTGGAGCTCAGGCTCCCTGGGCCTCAGGCAGGGAGATGCTGTGCGGGATTCTGCCACCTGGAAGGCAGGGTCCCAACAGAGTTGGGCCCAGGAGTGGCCGTGGGAGCATGCGGTCCCCTCCAGGAGGCACACCGAGACCTCAACTAGAAGGAGCAGGAGGACCCCAGGATGGGTGGATGGATGCAGGCCAGCGAAGGACCCCTGCCTCCAGTGAACGGCGCTCAGCAGGGCCAACAGGTAGGCTTGGGAGGGCAGGAGGGGATGCGAGAGGACGGAGGGTCCAGCAAGGAACGAGGGGGTGGCTTGTCCTAGGATTTTACCTACGACATTTTTTCTTTTTGGTACCAGAGATTGAACCCAGGGGTCCTTGACCCCTGAGCCCTGTCCCCAGCCCCATTTTGTATTTTATTTAGAGACAGGGTCTCCCTGAGCTGCTCAGGGCCTCACTGTTGCTGAGGCTGGCCTCCACCCTGCGATCCTCCTGCCTCAGCCTCCCGAGCCTCTCGGATGACAGGTGTGCACCATCGCACTGGCTTACTCAGGACACTGGCTGTCGGCCTTTGTGGTTTCTGTTCCTCTGATGGCCTTATCCCTCTGGAAGCCACCAAAGCTTAACACACAGAGTGGTGCCCAGCCAGTGACTGCAGAATAAATGAGTAATTTCCAGGAGCTCACCTATCACCAGGGAAGTCTTCAATGGCCTTTCTACCAACAATGTTGACTTCATGCCCAAACTATTTATTTGTGACTGGGAACTGAACCCAGGGAGTACTTCATGACCAAGCTGCACCCAAAGTCCTTTTTATTTTGAGACAGAGTCTTGCTAAGTTGCTGGGAGTTAAATGTGGAGGCTGGCCTCAAAGTTGTGATCCTCCCGCCTCAGCCTCTTAACTCAGGTGTGTGCCTCCTTGCCTGGCTACGTAAGTATTTAAATCTTATTTACCTGGATATTTGGACAGACCAGAGGGCCAGACACACACTGTCACATTCATACACACACATAGACACCCACACGACTTACTGTTGGAGCCCCGAATGCCTAATTGATCCTCTGGTTTCCCATTAGTGACTCCACCAAAGTCCCTTTCCACTATGAAAGCTGTCATCTTGTCTTTTACTGAGCCATCGGAACTGACCACCTCAGTCTTGCAAACACAGTGAAAATGTTGGCCAGTCCCCCATTGGTGATCCAGACCTGAGGACAGAGAGCAAGGGGTCCTCAGAGACTCCTCTCGGCTCTACCACCACCTGTGAGGCCCCAACCGAGGCACTTATTTTCATCTTTTTTTTGGCACCAGGGATTGAACCCAGGGGTGCTTGACCCCTGAGCCCTGTCCCCAGCCTTTTTTATATTTTATTTAGAGACAGGTTCTCGCTGAGTTGCTGAGGCTGGCCTCCACCTTGCGATCCTCCTGCCTCAGCCTCCTGAGCTGCTGGGATGACAAGCGTGTGCTTTACTTCGACATTGATTCAAGAGGCATGAGCTAATTTGGGAAATCTGAATGGCAACTAGATAGTAAGAAAGCCATAACGGTATCCCAGCTCTCTGTCTCTTAGGGGTCCGTGTTTGAACTGTGACAGATGCAGTCAAGAGGCCATCTTGATGGAAGAGACCCAGCCAGCTGTGAATGGGTACCTGATGGCCTGTGCTCAGTCAAGGACGGGCACCGTCCAGACCTACGGATGCATGAAATTCTATGCAACTAAGACTTCTGGCTCCGGGCGCAGCTGGTACTCCAGCATCAGGGACACTGTGGCCAGGCCTGGCTGTCACCAGAGGGACAGAGGACCTGTGTAAGCCACTTGAGGACTGAGCACTGCTCCTGAAAAAGGAGGAGCATCCACCTGCTGGGTAGTCACCAGAGGGTCACAGACCTGGGCACAGGAAGAGGCCCAGCGGTGGCAGTGAAGGCGGCCACCGAGACCTGACAGGGCGGGGTGGTGAGGCTGTACCTTGGAGCCATTGAGGACGTAGTGTTTCTTGTCTTCACTTAGCATGGCCCTGGTCTGGATGGAGGCGGTGTCACTCCCGCTGCAGAGACAGAGAGACGTGGGTGAGACGTGGGGAGAAGAACCCTGGGAATACACCAGAGTCAGCCGAGAGCCTGGAAATGGAGGGTCTTAGGAGTTAAGTCCACAGGAGGCGACACAGCCTCTAAACACAGGGTCAGACGATATACAGGGTCAGCTTGGCAAGGTACAGCTTGTCCCACCCCCACGCTGCTGCTGCGACATGAAAGTGCCTCTCAATGTAGGCTATAAGCACATGGCACATTCCAGTAAAATTTTCTTTAAAGCTGGGTGCTGTGGTGCACACCTGTCATCCCAGCAGCTCGGGAGGCTGAGGCAGGAGGATCGCAAGGTGGAGGCCAGCATCAGCAAGTCAGACAGGCCCTGAGCAACTCAGCAAGATCCTGTCTCTGGATGACCATTCCAGGTTCCCCTGTGAAGGGAGGCAGCATTAGGCATAGCCTGATCACAAGACCTCAACTTGAGTCCTACCCAGCCCTGTCCCCATCTAGCTATGTGATGCCCCCCACGGAGCCTCCAGCTCCTAATCTGAAGATGGAGACCCACCGTGCACGCCCCGCGTGTTCTGAAAGGTGCCTGGATGCCCGTATGTGTCCCGAGGGCCAAGGGGGCTGTCAGTAACAAACACCAGGGTGACAGAGGCTGGCGGGTACTTATCTCGTTGGGAAACAGAAATTAGGCAGAGATAAGAGAAGTGGCCAGAGAGCAGCTTCAAGTCTCTGTGAGGCCTCAGGTGGGGACAGAATGAGGTCAGCCACTCCTGATAACAGCCCTCTGTCCCAGGGAGCCCTGGACATGGCCCGTGGCTGTGGGAGTCGGCTCAGGGGAGGGCAGACCTGGCTGGCTCAGTGAGGCAGAAGGTGGCAATGTGCTCCCCGACGCCAGTCTGGGCAGGTACTTGGCCTTCTGTTCTTCGGTGCCAACCAAGATGATTCAAAGAAACGCACAGACATTTTTTATTTGTTCCTTTCGGCCACAAAGGGCGGCAGAGTGTTCTGGGACATACCACACCTACACGGGGGTGTGACTTCCCATTCCTGTGGCTGGACCTGCTGTGGGGTGCCCCTGGTCGTGTGATCCTATGTGAACATGGGAAAGTGACGTCCATTCATTCCCCTGTCTCTCCCAGTCCCCTCCCCTCCCTTCCCTCTACTCCCCTGCATCTCATCTAGTGAACTGCTGTCCACCCTCTTATTGTGGGTCAGCGTCCCCATATCAGAGAGGACACTCAGCCTTTGGTTTTTGGGACTGGCTTATTTCACTCAGCATGATCGTCTCCAGCTCCATCCATTTACCAGCAAATGCCATCATTTCATCCTTCTTTAAGGCTGCGTGATATTCCTCTGGGTATATAGACCACAGTTTCTTTATCCATTCAACTGCTGAAGGACACCTCGGCTGGTCCCGAAGTCTCCAGACTGCTTTCCATAGTGGTGACACCACTGGCACTCCCAGCACTGTGTGCATGAACCTTTCCCCCATATCTTTGCTAACATTATATCACTTGTTTTCCTGACAATCGCCATCCACAGGCTTGTCTTGGCTGTGAAGAGCCGAGAGCGAGTCCTGATGTCCCTCGTGAGGACGATGCTGACGTCCTGCCAGAAAGGACAGCAGGCATCCAGAGCTGACGGCCGTAGGTGGGGGCCGGCTGCCGAGAGGCCCCTCCTGCACCTGCCCCAGGGCAGTGTTTTGGGCTTAGACTCTGGGATCTTCATCCAGACCCTTCCTCTGCATGGCAGGGCGCCCAGGGCCTGGCCTGTCCTCCTCTGAGTCCCCACTTTGTGATCTCCAAGTGGGGGCTGCCCCTCCTAGCTGGTGCTCTGGATAATGGGAGGTGAAGACGTGGGAGGGCTGGGACCATGTGCAGCCAGTGTCCCCAGGGTCCCCTGCTCTCTGGGGAGGGCTGCTGGGCCTGCATCTCTTCCCCTACATGTCTACACGGAGCACAGGGAACCCTCATGGGACTGCCACTGAGACTTGTGTGTCCCTGGGCCTGGCCCAGTGGGGTAAGAAGTCAGATGCACACACAGCGGGGGACAGCCCAGGGAGCCCGCTCCTGGCCCACAGAACATTCCACCTCATTCTCAAAGAAGGGGTCAGAGCTGGGCAGGCAGGACAAGGGTTTAGTATGAAGGGATGACATGAGCAAAGGGCCACTGATACATGGGCCAAGGAGAGGCCACACGTATGGTGACCACGAGTCCCGAGAGTGGCTAGAGCGAGTGGTGTGGAGGTGGACTCACCCTCCAGGACCTCGATGTATCAGGCCCGATGCCCTGCTCACAGGGGCAACCATGACCCTGTACCCTGTCCCCTTCAGAGAGCCCCAGGGAGAAACCCCAGCATCTGACCTTGAGGCCTATGGCTTGGTGTGCTGCTATTGTCACAGTGATGGAGCTGTCTAGGCTGATGATCTCTAGGTCCTAGACGAGCGTACATGGTGTTGGAAAGGCCCAGGGCACCTAGGAGGGAGGGAACCATGTTAGTCACAGTTCAGCCCACCTCCTCCCATTAAGGCAAAAGGTTTCACTGCCTTTTACTTCTTTTGAATTACGTAAGTAAAACTGGATCACCATTAAAAAATGGGTACGAGGGCACATTTCTGCAATTCCAGAGGCCCGGGAGGCTGAGGCAGGAGGATCACAAGGTGGAGGCCAGCCTCAGCAACTTAGTGAGGCCCTAAGAGACTCAGCGAGACCCTGTCTCTAAATAAAATATAAAAAAGGCTGGGGCTGGGGCTCCGTGGGAGGGCACTTGCCTAGCAGGTATGAGGCACTGGATTCAATCCTTAGCACCAGGTAAAAATAAATAAATAAAATCAAGTTATACCGCTGAATGCTGATCTGGCCTCAACTTTCACCTTGGTTAGTCTTAGCATGGACCAGCTCTAGGTTAGGGACCAAGAGGAAATTATGGTACAGATTTGACAGCCCCTGTCCTCTGCTGCAGGAAGTAAGGTCTCCCTAGAGACCAGGCAGGGAAGAGAACAGAAAGAGACACTTCCGTGGATTACTGTGGAAAGTCTAACTCGTGAAACACACTCAACAGTGCATCTCCAAAGGACCCGCTGCAGCCTGGAAATGTGCCTGACCCTTAAAGCACCACCGAGCCCTGTCTCGCCCACACCTGCAGAGCCTCCATTAATGGCTGGTGGAGGCCGCCCCAGCAAGGCCCGGGGACAGGCAGGACGAAGGACCAGGGCCACCATTTGGTCTAGGTGGTGTACCTTCAGAACAGCAGCCTCTCAGGGAAATGCAGAGTGACCCTCATGAGCCACACCAACCAGGGAGGCTCCTCCACTTACCATATTCTTCGGGGACCTGCATTCCAAAGAGACCCAGGCTTTTCAACTTTTCCAGGGTGTCGTCTGGGATTTTCCCCTCCCGGTCAATTTTCTGAGAATCCACTGAGAAAAGAAAACATCTTGATGAAACAAAATATGAGCAAGCCATCTTCATGCAGAGAAAGGGACTCAGAATGTTTTTGGCAGAGCATCTAACCCCAGTGCTAGCAGTTTCTCAAAACTGCTCGAAACTTCTAGAAGGATTCTTGAAAATTCTCAAAACTGTCTAGTGATGGTCACATCGAATCACTGACTTGATTTGATGTAGTTTGTAGAATTGTGGTTTAAAGCCATCAGGGCTAGGTGGCTGTCTGCTGACCTGGTCACTGGTCGCCTGGTGCCTTAGCCATGTGAGATGGTGGTCAACTCCATGCTTATGAGATGCAGATGCCTGCACATGCTTGACTCGACTGTCCAGGAGATGGGGAGGCACACAACTCCTGGTGTATGGCTGCAACACTAGGCCAATCCCCCCACCCAGGCAGTGACCGGGGCTCCCTTCACCCCACTGTCCAAAAGCCTCCACGGTGTCACCACAGTCTGCAGGCTGAGCCCCAGCCCCAGCCCTTTTTATATTTTATTTAGAGACAGGGTCTCACTGAATTGCTTAGGGTAAGCTGAGGTTGGCCTCCAATTAGCAATCCTCCTGCCTCAGCCTCCAGTCTGATCAGCATCGATTCATCCATCAACATGCACACCCATGAGGGCAAAAGGGAACAGTCTCTAGCACGGGATTAGAAAGTGTGTCCTTCCTATGTGTTACAGTAATGCTTTTCTGTATGTGTGTCGGAGGGTTACTGGGGATTGACCTCACGGACACTCAAACCCTGAGCCCCGTCCCCAGCCTATTTTGCATTTAACTTAGAGACAGGGTCTCACTGAGCTGCTTAGGACCTTCCTATTGCTGAGGCTGGCTTTTTCCTGCCTCAGCCTCCCCAGCCACTAGGATGACAGGCATGTGTCACAATACCTGGCCTATCAAGAACCCTTTTTTAAAAATTTTTTAGTTGTCAATGAACTTTAGTTTTATGTGGTGCTGAGAATCGAACCCAGTGCCTCACACATGCTAGGCAATGTTCTACCACTGAGCCCCAGCCCCAGCCCCCCATCCAGAATTTTTGGCACAAATTATTCAAGGCCTACATACTAAAAACCCCACGCATAAAACACTAAGAGAAAATAAAATGACCTAAATAAGGGGGAAGATAGGCCAAGATGCCGTACTCTCAGTTCCTCATCACGCTGATTCATGAACTTTATGAAACCCCAGCCAATGCCACAGGCCTGCTGAGAACAGAAGGCTGATTCTAAAACTCCCTGGGAGTCCAAAGGGCCTGGAGTCCACATGACTTCAGAAGACAGCCAAGCTGAAGGGCCAGCACTGCCCAGTTCTGAGCTTATTAGAAGGCCCAGTAAATAGGTCAAGGGGATGTTTGTGGGAACAGGAGAGAATGTAGGATTCAAAACAGACCCACACCTAAATGGTCCATCTAGTTTTGATGGAGGTGTCTGGTTAATTCAATGGGGAAAGAATATTCTTTACAGTAAGCGCAGCTGAACAGTTGGATATTGTCCCATTGTTTCAAAACCCCCAAAAAGTCACCCTCAAACTTCTACCCCACGCCACAGACCACATTAACCTGGGTCACATCACAGATCTAAATGTAAGAGCTATCTAACTATGGAACTTGAAAAGAAAAGACAGATGAAAATTGTTATGGACCTGGTGTTTTTCCCATATACGATGCAAAAAGCGCAAACTAGCAAAGAAAAAAACTTGCACTTTATCCACATTAAAAACTTTTTTTAAATTTTTATTGTTTTTTTTTTTTTTTTTTTTTTTTTGGTACCAGGGATTGAATCCAGGGGCACTTAACCACTGAGCCACATCCCCAGCCCTTTTTAATATATTTCATTTTGAGACAGGATCTCACTGAGTTGGTTAAGGCCTTGCTAAGTTGCTGAGGCTGGCCTCCAACTTGGGATTCTCCTGCCTCAGCCTCTTGAGCCACGGGATTATAGGCGTGCAGCACTGAGCCTTAATCTTGGTAGCTTTTAATAAAGCAGCAATTTGTATGGTCTCTAAAGCAAAGTATTATGAATTAATGACACTCAAGAGGACCTCCTTTATACTGATACTGCTCCTAATATAAATATCGATGTGGGATGGGGCAGTGGCTCAGTGGTAGAGCACTTGCCTAGCATGTGTGGGGCACTGGGTTAGATTCTCAGCACCACACATAAATAAAATAAAACCCACCAACAACTAAAATATATATTTGAAAAACTATTGATGCAATCACTCTTACAAGGAAAATGAGAGATGATGAAGAAACCACACCTACCTTCTTCATTGAAGAATTTTTCCACGGGTCCCACAAACTGATTGATTTCGTTAAGTTCATCTTGGCTAACCTCTAGAAATGGGAAGACTCCTTTCTAAAAATGACAAACATTTACTTATTATTATTATTATTATTATTATTATTATTATTATTATTATTACTTAGTATTGGCAATTGAACCTAGGGGCACTTAACCCCTGAGCCCCATCCCCAGCCCTATTTTGTGTTTTATTTAGAGACAGGGTCTCACTGAGTTGCTAAGGGCCTCACTAAATTGCTGAGGCTGGCCTCCAACTTGTGATCCTCCTGCCTCAGCCTCCCAAGCTGCTGGGATTCCTGGTGGCACACACCTGGAATTCCAGCAGCTCGGGAGGCTGAGGCAGGAGGATCACAAGTTCAAAGCCAGCCTCAGCAAAAGCGAGGCACTAAGCAACTCAGTGAGACCCTGTCTCTAAATAAAACACAAAATAGGGCTGGGGACGGGGCTCAGTGGTCGAGGGCCTCTGGGTTCAATCTCTAGCAGCCCTCCCCTCAAAAAAAGGCTGCTACTGGAGAACACACTGCGGTTGCCAGGCCTGACTCCCCAGAGCTGCTGTCCCTCCTGCCACTGCCAGTGACTCCCTGAGCTTACTGTGCCAGAGAGGAGGATCCCACTATTCCTCTTGCGACTGATCAAGGCTCCCTGTGCTGAGGGTGTGCAGGGTGCAGTCACGGGGCGAGGCCTGGTTGTGCAACACATCAACCTGAACTCAGCCTGGGCGTGGCTGCTCCTTAGATGTGGGGACTGGGCCACTCCAAGGCCTCTCTCTGAGCCAATTTCACTTTAATCTCACATGATCCTGATCATTTCAAAAGCACCTGGGACATTCAAAACAGGTCATGTGTGCTGCAAGATGCAGGAACTAAATCTCAGTGTCTGATTCTGGCTCTGCTCCTGTCCACAGCTGTGGCCTACAGAGTGACTTAGCTTCCAGGCTCTGATTTGTCACCGTGAACGGCCAACGAGGCCAGGACGCCCTGCTGGCTTTTGAATTCATCTGGAAGTGACCTGAACCACGGGCCTTCTGGGTTCCAATCCCCCTTCAGCTGATGCCATGACATGAGGATGTGGCTTTGGACACAGAGAGGCCTAGCACGGATGGATCACCAGAAGGGACAGAAAACACGTGAATGATGAGAATAAGAGGAACCATAAGTCAGGGCCAGGAGCTCTGCCTTTCCTCTTGGGACCCAGGTCACCTCCTGGGTCACCAGGTGACCCAGGAAGTACTTCGGACGAGTCCTCCACCTCCCTGCACCCTGCACCTCGAATCAGTCACCTGACTGAACTGTGTCAGGGTGTCCTCCAATCTGTCTGCTCCTCTCTGGCCCCAGGACTGCAGGGTTTTGGCCCTAACCAAAGTGACAGCTGAGTGGTGGGAACCCCTAATCTCCCCTCATGACACTGTCATCCAGGGGTCTAGAGAGAAAACACACAGGTGACTCTCACCGGGCAGCCTTAGCACAAAGATGTCCCTTTCTACGAGGACACAGAGGCCACAACTGCCCCCGTCACATTTGTGTTCAAGGTCTCTTTGGTCGTCTGGGCCTTGCGTGTCCTGAGGGGGAATCGATTCGGGATGGGGACAAGAGGCAGGCTGGCACCTGAAAGCCACCAGCAAAGGATCACTGCTGCAGGAGGGAGGACCCCAGGTGGGAAAGAGCAAACGTTGACACCATCAGACCAGAAGGGAATGGGGCACATCCCAGAGGGAGTTTGCAAGTTTAGAGAGCAGCAAGCCCTGCCCGTCAGCCACCTAAGACAAAAGCCAAAGACTTTTAAGACTCAGGAAGCCAAGGCTGCCCTCAGCATGCGACCTCCCACTTATCCCAGTGGTCCCCCCAGGGACAGCGGGACAACTGAGGGCAGTATGGTAACCCCTGGCTTGAGGGTCTGGAAGATCTGTCCCTGTTCTGAGGTTTTAAGTATCACTGCCACAGACCTGCTCAAGACCCAGAATGCTGTGCAGATGGTGGCAGCCTGATTCAGGGTCGATGAAGGGAAGGTATCTAACACTGGTCGGGTTTAAAGAGGACCTGAAGGTACAGAAAACTCGTGAACTCTGAGAATAAGAGAAATCAAAGGTGACGCCAGGAGACTGGCAAAGCCCTTTCATTAGCTGTGGAAAATTAGGCTAGTGGGAGGTGCAGGACTGGATGGGGTCCAGGAATAAACTTCCAGATACAGCCCAACGCAGTGGCGCATGTGTGTCATCCCAGCAGCTCAGGAGGCTGAGGCAGGAGGATCGCAAGTTGGAGGCCAGCCTCAGCAACTTAGTGAGGCCCTAAGCAACTCAGTGAGACCCTGTCTCTAAATAAAATATAAAAAGGGCTGGGGATGGGGCTCAGTGAGTAAGCACTGACTAAGTAAGTTCAATTCCTAATGGCAAAACCTAAATAAATAAACCCCAGCAGACATGCTAATTACAGATGCCCATTACAGCACCGAAATGGAGCTTCTGAGCAGAAAGGTAGGCAAAAAAAGGTCTAGAACTGAGGAAAGAAATATAGGCTGGAGAAGCAAGTTTGAGTCATGAGGACATAGATGGCATTTAAAGCCAGGACACTAAGCTAGGCCATCAAGAGGGTAATTATAGATATAAAGAGATGGTCCTATGCTGCTCCTTAGAAAATCCCAACTGCAATCAGGCTGGTGGGAACCACGGGCGATCGTCTAGAGGTGAAGGAGCCAAGAAGAAACCAGCACAGGACACTGGGAGAAAACACTGAGAGTGTTTTCCAGAAGGTAGATAGATGGAGTGCAGCCAAGGGGACAGAGCACTGAACCGTGTCAGGGGCCACCCATGGGCTTAGTAGGAGGAGGACTAAGAATAGATCCTTTTAGATGTGACATCATGGAGGTCACTGCTGACTTTGATGACAGTCAGGGACAAAACTTGAATGGTTCAATAGAGAAAGTAATTGGTATGGAAGAGAAAGGAAATAAATGCCCTTGAGTGGATGAGAAGGCTGGTGTCTGATGACTGAACTGGGCGTTGTCAGGAGTAGTGGGCACACATGACAGGCGGGTGGGTAACCTGCAGGGGTCAAAGTTCTCCTCTAGCTACTGTTCTGTATCAGTGTGTCCTCCAATCTGTCTGCTCTTCTTTGGGAAGCACCATGGATATGAAGTGAGGGTGGGGACAAGGTGCCAGCAGCTTAGTGACTGAAAGACGACTAAGAGATTCCAATTTCTCTTCATTGCACAATTGGGAGTCAGACAGCCCCAGGACAAAGCACCCACACACCCAGGTTTTGGGGGAAGATGGTTTCCCTCATTTTAAAGCTGCTCTCTCTGCACTTTCGAGCAGGGCGGGTCACTCCTGGTCCCAGGCCCACCTTCTGCCTCTGTAATGCCATCTACCTAAGGGCTTGTCCTGGCAACCTGGGCAGAACTATCTAGAGGCAGGAAATAACATTTTTGCGTGGCACAGGATCAGATCACATTTTAACTACGCCCAAAGAAGTAGGGGGTGACCCCTGTGGCCATGCCTACTTTGTAAAGCGCCAAGGGACAGAGAAGTGAAGTCATCAGTCCAAGGGAGCAAAAGTAATTCGCCTTGAAGTCACCACTTTTTCTTTTTCTTTTTTTCCCTTTTGGGTCCCGGGGACTGAGCCCAGGGGGCCCTCGACTCCTGAGCCCCCATCCCCAGTCCTTTTTTGAGTATTTTATTTAGTGACAGGGTCTCGCCGAGCTGCTGAGGCTGGCTTGGACCTCGTGATCCTCGTGCTCGCTCACCCTGTGGGATCACAGCCGGGGGCTCAGCCGTGTCCCTTCAGTGTCGCAGGGAGCAGGGGACTCTGCATTTCCCGTCTCACGGGGGCTCATGCACACTGCCCGCTCCAGTTGGGGGGGGTCAAAGGACTTGACTTTAAAGCCGCAGAAAAAGGTGGAAAACAAAAAACCCAGGGCTCTCTGACCCAGCTGTGGCTCTGGGATCTCGGACAGAGACGGCGTGGGACAGGCACCTGATGGGCGTCAAATTCCGGAGGAAGCCCAAGGGCCCGGGGGAGCGCCGGGACTGAGCCGCGGAACGGAGCCCAGGAGCCCAGAGGCGGCTCCGCACAGGCCCCGGCCGAGGATTGGCAAGGCCATGCTCTCCCTGCGCGGTCCCCCTCCCGGGCCTCGGGGACCTGGAGTCTGGGCGCCGTCCCCCCCCCCCCACCGGGGATGCCCGTCGGGCAGGTGCAGGACGCCGCCGGAGCCAGCGGCCGAGCGCGCAGAGGCCGCCCGGGCTCCCTTACCTTCTCGATTTTGCCCAGGAAGAGCTCCTTGGCGAAGGCCCGGCTCGGCGGACTGGTACGCAGCGGGCGCCGGCTCGCGCTGAAGGCCACCAAAGCCCGGCAGGCTCGCGCCGCCGTCGCCGCCCGGCGCAGGAAGAGCGCGCATCCGCTCAGGCCGCCCGCGTCCGCTCCGGGTGTTCTATCAACTCCAGCTCCGCGCCGCCTGATGACGCCACGGGCCCGCGCCGCCTGATGACGCCACGGCCCGCGTTGGCCCGCCTGCGCCCCTGCCCTTGCGTGGCCACGCCTCCCGCAAGAGCCACTGTGCTTGCTGGCCACGCCCTGCGTTGAAAGAGGGGCGGGGCCACACAGGGGCGGGGCGCCAGGAGGTTCCCTTCAGTCAAACGCCGCAGGGCGCGCCCTGGTGGATCCCTGGTTCCTGGGGATGAGAGCAGCAGGCCACCTGCCTCTCACCTGTCACCTCCAGGACCAGGCCTGGGGAAAAGGAAAAAAAGAGCAAGGAAGCAGGGAAAATTAACGGCCTAGCTGGGTCTGGAGGGAGCTCAGCTGTGGAAATGTTGGTTTTGCCTGGAGCTTGCACGTGGGTTCCACGTGTGTGCACTTTTCTGTTTATGGTAGGTGACCAGGTGACAGGCCCAGCGTCCCCACAGCGCCCCGGGCAGCCTATGGTGCCCTGCAGCAGGCAGATGGGCGTTTTCTTTTTTATCCCTGCCAAAGAAAAAAATATATATAATTGTTATATATTTTAATATATCATAATATGTAACTTTTTATTTTATTTTATTTTTTTACCGGGGATTGAGCCCAGGGGCCTTCAACCACCAAGCCCCATCCCCAGCCCCGTTATTTTCTATTTAGAGACAGGGTCTCACTGAGTTGCTCAGGGCCTCACTAAGTTGCTGAGGCTGGCCTCCACCTTGCGATCCTCCTGCCTCAGCCTCTCACGTCACTGGGACTATAGATAGTCATGTTCCTCCGTGCCTGGCCAGGGCATAGTTTCTAAGTACTGTAATAGAGTGCCACTAATTTACCATTTTGTTGTTGTTGTTGTTCAGTTTACTTATCTGTGAAAAATGAGTGTAGGGCTGGGTGCCGTGGCACATGCTTGTCATCCCAGCAGCTCTGGAGGCTGAGACAGGAGGATCTCAAATTCAAGGCCAAGCTCAGCAAAAGCGAGGCGCTAGGTGACTCAGGGAGACCCTGTCTCTAAAGAAAATACAAAATAGGGATGCGGATGGGGCTCAGGGGTCGAGGGCCCCTGAGTTCAATCCCCCGTACCCAAAAGAAAAAAAAAAATGAGTATAGGACTTCTGTGAGAACGAATTAAATAATCCACATGAAAGCCCCCAGCCCATAAATGGTCAGTGTTTCTCCTATAAAAGTATAAAAAAAAATGGTTTCTCAATGACTTCCATCTCATACTTGCAAAATCAGCCTCTGAGAAACATGAAGTTGTGTTAAACAGTTTGTTTTTGAACATGAGAGGCTTCCATATTCAGTGTTAGGAAGGTCCTCAGCGAATTTTTCTTTTCTTTTCTTTTTGGTACTGGGGATTGAACTCAGAGGCCCTCGATCAACTGAGCCCTTCCCCAGCCCTTTTTGTATTTTATTTAGAGACAGGATCTCCCTGAGTTGCTTAGGGCCTCACCCTTGTTGAGGCTGGCTTTGAACTCGAGACCCTCCTGCCTCAGCCTCGACCCTCCTGCCTCAGCCTCGGAGCAGCAGGGATTAAATCTACATTTATGAAGAAATGATGGGCTGGGTTTGGAGCTCTGTGGTAGAGCGCTTGCTTCCACAAGCCTGGGGATGGTGAGGATCACGAGGAGAAGGGAGGAGAGGGGCTTGCAACAAACTTTCACATCCCCCAGAAGGGACCTCCCCTGCTGAGCCCTTGATTAGTTCCAGCCTCCAGAACTGAGAAGACCAATGGCTGAAGCTGCTCATTCCGGGGTGTGTTGTCTTGGGGACCCCACATGGGATATCGTGATTCTTGGCACTCTGTGATCTCAGAAATGAAGAGGCCCTCATAGTGACATAGTATTGGGACAATGTCCTAAGAGCCACGGATTTAGTATTCCAGCTGTCCAATCGTCTCCTCAATGATGGGACCTTTCCCAGACAAATTCCCTTAGATGGGACAGTATAGCCTGAGGCAGAGGTACAGGGGAGCAAGATGCAAGGCCAAGCCAGGCATGATGCCCCAGGCCTGTCATCCCAGTGGCTCAGGAGGCTGAGGCAGGAGGATCGCAAGTTGGAGGCCAGCCTCAGTAAAAGCGAGGCCCTAAGCAACTCAGGGAGACCCTGTCTCTAAACAAAATACAGAATACGGCTGGGAATGGGGCTTAGTGGTCGAGGGCGCCTGAGTTCAATCCCTGGTACCAAAAAAAAAAAAAAGCCCAGTGTACACCTTCACAGGGTGTGTTCCCATTAACCTGTGCTTGGCCTTAGGCCATAGAAGGCCACCCCTCTTCCAGGAGGTGGGTGTGGACATGAACCACTGGTGTCAAATGTCAGATGATCCCCTGCTCTGCCAGGCCAAGAAAATGGAGCAATTTATACATGTCCCTGGGGCCGTGGAGTTCAACACAGGCCAGCCAATATTCTATTTCTTGCTAGAAGGACTTGGACATGGGAATTCTATGGAAAAGGGAATTCTTCCTAGTCAGGAGAGCTCAGTTATGACCCTTTTTTTGGTACCAGGGATTGAACCCAGGGGTGCTTAACCTCTGAACCCCATCCCCAGCCCTTTATATATTTTATTTAGAGACAGGGTCTCACTGAGTTGCTTAGGACCTCTTAAGTTTCTAAGCATGGGAGCTCGACTGGACTGGGATTTTTTATGGGGCTTAGGCAGAAAGGGAAGGGCTTAGGACAGGAAAAGGTGTTGTTAGATTCCCTTGTCACATTGGAGTTGTTCAGGGGAGTTGGCTGAGGCTGGCCTCCAACTTGTGATCCTCCTGCCTCAGCCTCCCAAGACGCTGGGATTAGAGATGTGTGACACTGTGTCCTGCAGCCCTGTTTGATTTGGACCTGTGGGGAGCCCATGGTGGAGCAAGGTGCTCACTTTATGGCAGCCAGAAAACAGAGACGAAGAGGCCAGGACTTAGCATCCCCCTCAAGATGACACCCACAGTGACCCAAAAGCTCCCCACCAGTTCCTACTTCCTTAAGATTCTGCAGCCTCCCAATAGTGCTATAGGCTAGTGGTCAAGTCTTTTGCATATGGGCCATGGTGGACATTTTGATACAGAACATAATACTCCTAATACTTTCAGATTGGCAATACCTGAATTTGAAGGAGGATACCTTCAAAAACGTAGAGTTGTCAGGCACGGTGGCCCATGCCTGTCATTCCAGCGGCTTGGGAGGCTGAGGCAGGAGGATCGCAAGTTGGAGGCCAGCCTCAGCAAAAGTGAGGTGCTAAGCAATTCAGCGAGACCCTGTCTCTAAATAAAATACACAATAGGGCTGGGGATGGGGCTCAGTGGTCGAGAGCCCCTGAGTTCAATCCCTGTTACCAAGAAATAAATGAATCAGTAAAAAATTTTAAAAATGATTTTAAAATTTTTTTAAAAAAGAAAGAAAGAAACAGGAAGTCCTGGAGGAGCGTCATCTCAGACCCCAAGCTGTCTTTACTGGAAAACTCAGTCCTGCAGAAGTTTGTTTCCCTGGATCAACCCAAAGGTGATGTAAGGGTCCTTGTCTCTGGGACTGGGGATGGGGCTCAGTGGTTAAGCGCCCTTGGGTTCAATCCCTGGTACCAAAAAAAAAAAAAAATCCCCCCAAAACGATCGTGATTCTGCTTTATTCTCTGGTGGATCACAGTCATCCGGGCACTAGTGGGACTCCAAACTTTTCTCTAAGTTATGGATCAGCTGGTTACTGTGGGTTCATGACTTCTAAAGTGGAAGTTCCAGGGTTTAACTTGTGATTGAAATGCAAAATTGGAAGCAGGTTGGAGATTCCTCAGAAGACTTGGAATGGAGCCACCATGGGACCCAGCTGTTCCACTCCTTGGTTTATACCCAAAGGACTTAAAATCCGCACACGACAGGGATGCAGCCACATCTATGTTTATGGCAGCTCAACTCATGATAGCCAAGCTAGGGAGCCAACCTAGGTGGCCTTCAACAGGTGGATGGACAAAGAAAACGTGGTCCATATACACAGTGGAATATTACGCAGCCTTAAAGAATGAAATGATGGCATTTGCTGGTAAATGGATGGAGCTGGAGACGATCATGCTGAGTGAAATAAGCCAGTCCCCCAAAACCAAAGGCAGAATGTTCTCTCTGATATGGGGACGCTGACCCACAATAAGGAGGAGGGGGCACAGCAGTTCCTTGGATGAGACCCAGGGGAATGGAGGGAAGGGAAGGGAGGGGACTGGGAGAGACAGGGGAATGGATGGACGTCACTTTCCATGTTCACATAAGAACACACGACAAGGGACACCCCACAGCAGGTCCAGCCACAGGAATGGGAAGTCACACCCCGTGTAGGTGTGATATGGCAGAATGTATTCTGTCATCATGGAGAGCTAAAAAGAACAAATTTTTTTTTTTAAAGTGAATTTAAAAAGAAAGAAAATGAAGCCGAGCGCGGTGGCACATGCCTGTCATCCCAGCGGCTCAGGAGGCTGAGGCAGGAGGATCGTGAGTTGGAGGCCAGCCTCATCCAAAGTGAGGCCCTAAGCAACTCAGTGAGACCCTGTCTCTAAATAAAATGCAAAATATTTTTCCATCTGCTTTTGGTAAAAACTTGTGAAGCCTCTGTCTAGCCTAAAAATAGGGACAAAGAGTGACTGTTATGTCCCTATCCACTGACATGTAACCCCCTCCACTGAGTCTAAAGTTTAAAGAATTTCCAGAGATTCCCAGCACTCCCACCCCCCTCCGGGGACCACTGGTGGGGTTTTCACCCCACACGTTCAGTGCCCCAGATGGGACTTAGAAGCACCTCCTCCCGGCCACCCCTGTGTTCCCCTGGGCTGCTGTCCCTGGTCAAAGGTCCTCCCTCCAGCCCCCAGGATGCCTGGCTCACTGCTCAGCACCATTTGGAAACTCAGGATGACCGAAGGGCCATCCTGCGTCTGGTCTCTCCCAGGGACTTTCCCTGCCACTGTTTTAGACAGGGTAAAATGTCACCATGGTCCTGGCACGGTGGTGCACACCTGTCTGTCATCCCAGCAGCTCAGGAGGCTGAGGCAGGAGGATCGCCAGGTGGAGGCCAGTCTCAGCAACTTCCTGAGGCCCTGAGCAACTCAGGGAGACCCTGTCTCTAAATAAAATACAAAATAGGGCTGGGGAGACAGTTCTTCTGTCAAGGGGACCCTAGAAAGTGATCACCAGGCCCATCGGCAGCAGGAGGTCATGCCAAAGGGTCTGGCGTGGGGCTGCTCAGCCCTCTGTCCCCTCAGCCACACACAGAAGACTCCTCGTGGCTGCTGGGAGACCCGGGTAAAGTCCCTCCTCCCTCCCGCACCCCCAGTGTGACATCACCACGTGCTGCTCCAACCAAAGTGTGACTCTGCGGTGACCCAGGAACAGAAGGGAGCGCTGACCATCTTGGGAGCATCCATTTATAAGAGATTTAGGAAACAGAAATGGGTGAGGGACCCTGCATGGGGGCAGAGCAGGGCGGGGACAGGGGACCCAGGGGAAGGTCCCTGGTGTCTCCTCCAGGTGGGGGCAGGAGGCTGCTGCACCTCCCTCCAGGTCTGTGAGATCCTGTGTCACCTGAGGAGACAGGAATGACAATGAGCAGCAGAGTTCATCAAACCCACTGTCCCTAGACCTCCCGGGCCCTCCGTGTCCCCAGGGGTGACCAGCCATGGGAAAGCGACATCCAGGAAGGAGTCTGGGAGATGAGAGGTCCACTGCGCCACACCCACCTGGCCTTGCGGGGTCTCAGCTGTCGGAGTCCCTCAGAGACACTTTGTTCTGGAACCTTCTACCAGCCTGGTCTCTTGTGCGTTCGCGCCACTTGGTTTTGGAGCCTGTGGCCCGCCTTGGGGACTGCCACTCAGCAGCGCACGTGGACCATGCAGGCAGCGATCCTCCTGGACAGTCCCCCACAGCCCTTGCCGCTGTGGCTGGCAGGGCCCAGCATGTCACCACAGGGTGGCTGGACTGAGACCAAGCTCTTTTCTGGGGACCCCTGGGAAGGCTTGCTGCTGGTCACCTCCCACATGTTGCTGCTCGACCAGGAGCCGGGGAGCTGGGCAGCTAGGCTGGCCATGGGGGTGCCCGACTGCAGGCTAGACTCGGGAAGGACCGGCTCGCTGGCTCTGTGCCCCTTCTTTCTGAGTGGCTTGTCCCCCATGAGCAGGGGCTGCCCATCGGGCAGGATGATGGTGGAGCAAAGGGCTGGCACTCTGACAGACCTCTTGGGGTGCATGGGGACACTGGAAGGGACCGAGGGGCAGGGTTGAGGCCCAACCTCCGGCCTCACCGGCTTTAGTGGGACCAAGCAGCTGGCCCTGAGTTTTCTGGTACTGAAGCATGAGGTACGTGGCCATCGCTGCGTCGAACTTTCTAGCTTTCAGGGACATCCAGGTGTCACTCAGCTCCAGCATGACCTTCATGATCGCGGGGTCCAGGGGAGGTTCTGTGCATGAACATGGTGGCTCCTGGTCCTCCCCTGGGCTCAGCCACGGGTGCCCCATGACCTGGTGGATCGTGGGCCTCTGCATGGGGTCCATGGTCAGCATCTGCAGGATGAGGCTCTGCACCTCTGGGGACCGGTGGGAGGGGACGTCGTACCTTTAATGCAGGACCTGCTTTCTCAGCTGCTCGGGGGCCCAACAGGAAGGGGTGCCCCAAATCTTGTGGAACTTCTGTCCAGCCTTGAACCTGTGGCTCAGGTTCAAGTCACAGAGCTTGACAGTGTCCCCCAGTGTTGAGGAGGACATTCCCCAACTTCAGGTCTCTGTGCCCGATGCCCTTTGGGTCGCAGTGGCCCACGGCACTCACCATCTGCCTGAACACTCTCTGGGCCTCTGTGTCCTTCATGCCCACAGTCTTGGGGACGTGGTGGCTCAGCGGTCCTCCACCTGCATCCTCCATCACAATGTAGACAGCCCCCAAGGTCTCAATGACCTCAA
Source organism: Marmota flaviventris (assembly GCF_047511675.1). Lineage (NCBI taxonomy): Eukaryota > Metazoa > Chordata > Mammalia > Rodentia > Sciuridae > Marmota > Marmota flaviventris. The sequence continues at coordinate 8,146,776 of NC_092514.1, forward strand.
ACATCTGGACCAGGTTGGGGTGCTGGAGGGCCTTCATGATGTCCACTTGTGAGCAAATGAAGGGTAAGTCCTGCTCTATCTTGGGCAGAACTTTCATGGCCACGTGTGTCCCTGTGAGGATATTGTTGGGCCAGTTTCACGGTTGGCAAAGGTGCCCTGGCCGATGTCCCTCAGAACTTCGTAGTGGCTGGTGAGGGTATCGTCCAAGGAGGAGGTGGCCGAGAGACCCTGTCCCATGGTCATGACTATATACTACTCTGACTACACATCCTGAGCAGGGACATCGACCCACGGGGACAGCTCAGGACCCCAGAACCCCAAATCCAAACCCCCCAAAACCTCAACAAAACAACCCCAAATCAAAGAACCAAGCCAGACCACAACCACCCAGCCACCAAACGAGCTAACTCTCCATTAGTCTCCAGGGTCACCATCCAACCACTCCCTGGACCTTGGGGACAGAAAAACCCAGCTGTCACCACTGCCTTATTTATATACCTGCTGTTTGAAATTCCCTCACAGTGGCTCTGGGTGACGTCAAGGCGGAAGCGGCCTTGTCCCAGCTCAGCAGAAACCACCAGGTGGTCTCACTCATTGGTCTCTATGACCTTGGCCACTGGAGCAGTGAGAGGATTCTGGAAGCTTCCATGGGTCGTGGAGATTTGTTCAGGAATGAAAACCTGTAGGGTGCCACCACAGCCAGTCCACAAATCTGTGACTGTGTCCGGCCTTGTCCATATGTCGTCAGGGGGACACTCATTCTCTTGTCTCTTCCACTTGGAACGACTGGTGTCCAAAGGTTGGTAGCACTTCACTCACATCATGACACTGTAACAAGAATGCTCTGTTTTCCCAGCCACCGACACCCCAGGAGGGGTGCTTCACCCCTGAGCCCCGTCCCCAGCCCTTTTTATATTTTATTTAGAGACAGGGTCTCGCTGAGTTGCTCAGGGCCTTTCTGTTGTTGAGGCCGGCCTCCACCTTGCGATCCTCCTGCCTCAGCCTCCCGAGCTGCTGGGATGTCAGGCATGCGCCACCGCGCCCGGCTTCCTCATCCCATTTCTCATCAGGAACCCTGGAACCTTAAAACCTCTGGGTGGAGTGATTCAAAGGGATGCAGGACAAACCTGTCAATCAAGTATCCTATGGCCAGCAAAAGGGTCCTTCTCATAGGACACAGTAATGGAGGCATCCCAGATGCCTTGGTCCCTCTTTAGGGCTGCTGCACCAAAATACCTCAGCGGGGTCCTTTGCAAGGACTGAAATGGACTTCTCCCAGTTCTGAAATCCAAGTCCAAGGTCAAGGCACCGGGAGACTGGGTATCTAGATGGAGCTGGCTTTGCCTTCTAACATAATACCTGGTTGTGGGGTCCCGCACTGCAGAAGGGGCAGAGGATAGGGCTCACTCCTTCTAGATCTTTCCATTCTGCCTTCCATTCTGTCTCCTGTGACAGCAGTTATTGAAACCAAGGCCTCATGCAAATTTTGGGCACACATTCTACCACTGAGCCACACACCTCGCCCTTTTTATTAGGTTCTGACCCAGGGACTCACCAAGTGGCCTAGGCTGGCCTTGAACTTGTCATCCCCCTGCCTCAGGCTCCCAGTAGCAAGGAGTATAAGCATTTATGGCCATGCTAAGCGTAATAAATGGACTTGTGTGTGTGTGGGGGGGGGGCAGGGACAGGTACTGAGCATGCATCCTGGGCCTTGGCGACTTTTGGGGAAGGCACGTCCCATCCAGGAAGTCAGCACCTCTTGCCTGACCCCCCCTACTGAAGGCCCTACCTCTCAAAACTGTTGCTCCTGGGATAGAACTTTCCACAGGAATTTTGGAGGGACACACACATTCTATCCACAGCACTGGGAAAAGACCTCCAAGAGACTTGGGTCACCTCTGGACCTACCTTTTATGAGAAGGGTCCTTCACACTGAATTGAAAAAAAATATCAGACGGTAACTCGGAACTCAATAAAGATGGAAAGGTCTCTGCAAAGGCAAATGCATGACAATTTGACAAGCTAGAGTTCGATTTTACAAGCTAGAATTAGAAATGTATTCTAAGTGGCTGAGGCTGGTCTCCACCTTGCAATCCTCCAGACTCAGCCTCCTGAGCTGCTGGGATCACAGGCGTGAGCCATCGCACCAGGCTTGAAATGGGATGAGTTGCTCAGGGCCTTGCTAAGTGGCTGAGCTAGCCAGCCCTGGAATTCAAGGGGATCCCTTCTTTCCTGCTGGGTCCTCCAGGCAGATCCCCTGCTCCTGAGAACAAAGCTCAGAGCCATTCCTGGGCCATTAAGCTTGGGCTGGAGAGGGGCGGGGGACACAGATGGTGGCCCAGCCAGCCAGCGTGCTATCCCTGGTTCCATTCCTTAGGACCCAGGAGGAAGCTCCCGGGTAGGGTTTTCACACCATCCAACACCTCAGATGGGACCTGGGAACCTGGAACTTGCGATCCGTTCCTCTGGGTGGCTCCAGAAAGTGCCACTTTACACACTCCTGTCCACCTTCCCAAATCCAGGCTCTTGCTTTGACAAAACTGACCAAGAGCCCGGCAGGGGGTAGCGTCTGCCTGTCATCCCAGCTGCTCCCAGCTGCTCGGGAGGCTGAGGCAGGAGGATCGCAAGTTGGAGGCCAGCCTCGGCAACTTAGTAAGGTTCTGAGCAACTCAGCGAGACCCTGGCTCTAAATAAAATGCAAAATAGGGCTGGGGAGGTGGCTCAGGGGTTGAGTGTCCCTCAATTCAATCCCCAGTACCCTCCCCTGTCCCCCCCCCCCAAAAAAAAAAACCCCAAACCTCTGACCTTGAGCCAGAGACAGACAGGATTAATGGCAATGGCAATGACAATCAATGGCAATGGTGGGAACTCTGTCCACCCTGCCCTCCTCAGGATGCCTATCTTAGGCAGCAACACGGATGACCCACCCTACCCAGCCCTTGGTGGCCTTGAAGAAGGGAGGTGACCATGGGGCAGCAGGCGCCCCTGACTCCTGCAGCTGCTCTGGCAGAGATGGGGTGGGGGCAGTCGAGTCCCACTCTGGTCTCGGGGTTAGCACCCATGCCAGGGTCCCCTAAGGCTCACCCTGGAGCCTTCCCTAACTCTTCTTGCTCTTCATCCTGTCCCACTGCGGCCCCCGATGGCACTGGGTGAAGGCTGGTGGCCATGGCATCCTCAGGCGGCCCTCACCGGTGCCTTGGAGAGCAGAGCAGCTCCACAGGCTGGGTCAGCAGGGGCCAGGAACAGGAGCAGCAGGGACCCGCTCCCGCCCTGCCACCAGGACCCAGCCGCCATCCAGAGCTCGGGGTAGCAAGGCGCAGCCTCTATGGGTTCCCGGTGCCTGTCAGTTGGGAGCCACTGCAGGGCGGGGGCGTGGCTTGCGAGGGGGCGTGGCCAGTGCAGGCCTGAGGTCCAATAGGGCAAGGGGTGGGCTGGACCATCCACGAGCCTGGCTCCAACAGCCCTCCACACAGGTCTCCGCCCGGGCCAGTGGGGGAGTGGCCTCGGCTGTGGGGGCGGGGCTCAGCCTGTGGGCGTGGCCTAGGCCTGTGGGTGTGGCCTGAGCATCCCATCCCCAGCTATGATAAAAGGGCCTAGACGATTCCCAAGAGTACAAGCAGGGGATGTGGTCAGTGGTTGAGTGCCCCTGAGTTCAACTCCCTAGTAACCTCCCAAAAAAGAATTTTGGGGGGCTGAGAATATAGTTCAGTTAGTATAGAGCATTTGTCTCTTGGGAGGCTGAGGCAGGAGGATCACAAGTTGGAGGCCAGCCTCCGCAACTTAGTGAGGCCCTAAGCAACTCATAGAGACCCTGTCTCTAAATAAAATATGAAAAGGGCTGGAGATGGGGCTCAGGGGTTAAGCACCCCTGGACTCAATCCCTGGTACCAAAATAGACAGAATAATAATAATAATAATTGGATTGGCATTAGGAGCAAGGACCTAGCTTTTGGTAACACAGGAAAGCAGCTATGACCCCCTGTGTCCTGGCTCCTGGGGTTTCTTAACACCTCCCTGGGAGCAGCATTCGGAAAGGCAGTGGAGGGAAGGGGACAGCTTATTTTTAAAAACTTTGCTGCACCTCGAAAGAGTGAATTTTTGCAAACTCACTGGGTAGACACAAAATTCTGGAATCTGGACTTCTGACCTTACAGAGGGGTTAGCATAAGCTGCTGCTGGCCCTCAGCCCTCTGTGCAGGGCTGGGTCTGGGTCTGGGGCTCAGGGTTGAGTGCTTGCCTAGCATGTGGGAGGCCCTGGGTTCGAGTCTCAGCATTGCCTATAAATAAATGAATAAAATAAAGATTCAGTGTTCATCAAACCTGGAAAGGCATTAATCCTTCTGTAAACAAATCCTTTCCAGATACCAACGACTGATGGAGACCCCAGGCCTCCATCAGGTTCAGTGTGGTCAATCCCAGAGACTGACCTCTGACCCCAGGCTCCCTCCCATTTTGCTCCATAAAACAGACCCCAAATTCCTAAGCACAAAACTGACCCCTTCATTGGTGGATAAATGAACTCCAAATTCCTGGGTGCTCAAAGAAATCCGATATGCTCACTAGACCCCCTCTCAGGATAACCTAGATATGCCCAGGCCCTTTCTTTGTTTTGGGGGGCTCATTTTCTACCAGGAAAGTGGGTCCCACCAGGGCATCATTTGGTCCCTGGGTGAGACTTTGTTCCTGAATGAACCGCTGAGCTGATTTGTGAAGTTTATATTCCTCTGAGTCTTTTTGAGCTAACACCTCCTAAGCAGCAGGTGACAGGACTGTAACAGCTGTCCATGTTACCTGTCACCTGTAGCACATAACCCTTGCTGCTTTCTTAAAAAAGGGACTTTTTTTTCTTTTTCTCTTCTCTCTCTCTCTCCCTCCCTAGCCTGGGGGTGGAGAACAAGTGTTCCTTGACTTCTTTGTGTTGCATGGAAAGGAGATCTGGGAAGTGACGATCTCCCATATTAACAAGTGCATCCAACACACCTTCAGAACTCACCTGGAATGCATCTCTTGAGGAATTCCTTTAAAAGCCCCATTACTCCTGAGTTTCCCCTTTACTACCAAAGCAATAAAACTTCTTTTTTCCCTTTTTGTTAAAATACCATCAATGCAGTGTGGTGGCATGTGCCTGTGATCCTAAGGGAGGCTGAGGCAGGAGGATTGCAAGGTGGAGGACAGCCTCAGCAACATAGTGAGGTCCTACGCAACTCAGGGAGACCCTGTCTCTAAATAAATATAAAAAGGGCTGGGGACGGGCTTAGGGGTCAAGCACCCCTGGGTTCAATCCCTAGTATCAAAACAGACCAAATAATAGTAATAATAGTAATAATAATAATAATAATAATAATAATAATAATAACAACAACAATAACAACAACATCCTTGTTCTTGGATTCCATCAGGAAATAGGACCTAGCTTTTGGTAACACAGTAAAGCAGCTATGACCCCCTGTGGCCTGGCTCCTTGGGGTTTCTTAGCACCTCCCCAGGAGCAGCATTTGGAAAGGCAGTTGAGGGAAGGGGACAGCTTATTTTTAAAAACTTTACTGCACCTGGAAAGAGTGAATTTTTGCAAACTCACTGGGTAGACACTAAATTCTGGAATCTGGACTTCTGACCTTACAGAGGGGTTAGCATAAGCTGCTGCTGGCCCTCAGCCCTCTGTGCAGGGCTATGGTGGCTCTAGTTCCTCTGGAATTTGATAGTAATGAAACCAGAGTTTGGAGATGAGACTAGATGGCCCACTTTGCCAATTTCTTGTTTTGCAAATTTTGAAAAAAGAAATCCAGGGACCCACCCAGAAGGGGAAGAGTAAGCAGAGTAGGGTTTGTTTAAGTGAGAAGAAATAGAGCTGAGCATGAAGCAAAACCTGGGTAAAATAGGTATTGAATAAAGCATCCTGCTGGGCGTGGCAGTGAGGGAGGCTGAGGTAGGAGGATTGTGATTTGGAGGCCCGCCTCAGCAATTTATCAAATGCAACTCCCTGTCTCTAAATAAAATAGTAGAAAGGGCTTGGATGTGGCTCAGTGGTTGAGCGACCCTGGGTACAATTCCAGGTCTTGAAAAAAGAAGGAAAAAATAAAGAAAAAGGCATCCTGAATCCCATCCGGACTCCCTTCCATCCTCCTTCCTGTAATTCCCATGGGCTTCACTTCACCCCCAGCATCCATTTTCTTCCTCTGGGAGAAAGTGTAACAGGGCTTCCCTTGATGCCTTGTGGCCTGTCACTGACTGTAATCAACAGCTCAGTCTTTGTCCCCAATATCAATTCATGCCAATTTAATAATGAGGATGTGATTTAAGAGAAAAAGGAAAAAGGTTTATTGCTTTTGCTGTTAAAGGAGAAACACAGTGGATTGTGAAACTGCTGTTGAGGTGACATTCACTTGTTCATTTGACAGATAACTCCAGGTAATCTTGTTCCCAGCCCCCAGCTTAGGGGGGGGAGGGAAGGAAAAGAGGAAAAGGAAAAGCTATTCCCTTTAAAAATAAGCAGCAAGGGGCCGGGGGCTCTAGTGGCGCACGCCTGTCATCCCAGTGGCTCGGGAGGCTGAGGGAGGAGGATGGTAAGTTGGAGGCCAGCCTCAGCAACAGCAAAGTGCTAAGCAACTCAGTGAGACCCTGTCAATAAAATTCAAAATAGGGCTGGGGATGTGGCTCAGTGCTCAAGTGCCCCTGAGTTCAATCCCCAGTACCAAAAAAATAAAAATAAAAATAAAAAAGAAATAAAACCCCAAAACCCAGCAAGTACCATGGACTCCTGTTACATAGGATCTATGAGTCAGGCTCTATGGGCAATGACCAAACAGACACCATTTTCCCCTGAGACTCCATATCATGTAAGAAATGCTTCTCTGCTGGGAAATCCCTGCCTCTGTCCCCATTAATAGTTACCTAGCATAGCACACTTGGGAACCCGAAAAAGCATTTTTTTTTTTAAATTTTTTAGTCCCAGATGGACAGAATGCCTTTATTTTATTTGTTTATTCGTGATCATTATTAATAGTAATATAATTATTATTTGCTAAAACTTCAGCAATCCCTACAGATTTCAGGTTGGATTTTTCTTTTTGTGGACACAATACCTTTATTTTACCTATTTATTTTTATGTGGTGCTGAGGATCGAACCCAGGGCCCACAGGATAGGCAAGTGCTCTACCACTGAGCCACAACCCCAGCCCTAGGTTTGTATGCTCTTAAAAGCCACTTTCAAGTGGAGGGTGGGTGATGAGTGGGTTCTATTCTGTCCTTGAACCCTGCAGAAGAGAAGGGAGCAAATGACCCCATTTACATTTTTATTTTTTTAATTTTTTTGGTACTGGGAATTGAACCCAGGGTAACCACTTAACCGCTGAGGCCCAGCCCCAGCCCTCTTTTGGATTTTATTTAGAGACAGGGTCTCGCTGAGTTGCTTAGGGCCTCGCTAAGTTGCTGAGGCTGGCCTCCAACTTGTGATCCTCCTGCCTCAGCCTCCCAAGCCCCTGGGGTCACAGGCATGCACCACTGTGCCCGGCCAGGCCACAATCTGTGTTTTTTATTTATTTTTTTTTTAATTTTTTTTTAGTTGTACATGGGCACAATATCTTCATTTTGTTTATTTATTTTGATGTGGTGCTGAGTATCAAACCCAGGGTCTCATATGTGTGAGGCGAGCACTCTCCTGCTGAGCCACAACCCCAGCCCACAGTCTGTGTTTTTATAAAGCTTCCAGATTGTCCTGAGGCTGTTCTAGAACCTGCACTCCATGGTGGGCCATGGAAATGAAGATGGAGTTTATTCAAAATGCAGGGTAAAGCCAACCCTGATTTTGAGACATGGTAGAGATGGTCTGGGGACCTTGAAAAAAGGATGACTCTGTTTATTTGTGGGATGAGACTGGAGGTGTTGGTGCATAAAAGAAAGTAAACAACAACAAAAAAATCTACCAGGCGTGGTGGCTTAGGAGGCTGAGGCAGGAGGATTACAAGTTGGAGGCCGGCCTCAGCCAAAGCGAGGCCCTAAGCAACTCAGGGAGACCCTGTCTCTCAATAAAATCCCAAACAGGGCTGGGGATGGGGCTCAGGGGTCGAGGGCCCCTGAGTTCAATCCCTGGTACTCCAAAAAACAAAACATGCAGGTCACACCAGCAGAAGGTGATCTGGGCCATCTGGAGGGGGGGAGACATGGGGGGAGACATGGGGCTTGGGGGAGGGGCAGACAGGAGAGATGGAGTCAGGAAGGAAAGAGATCCTCCTGCCTCAGCCTTCCGTTGTGGTAGGGAGAGCTGAGGGGCTACAGATGGACCTGCCAATAGAGCTTGACCGGGCCAGATGGTCACCTAGGAGATACCCACCCCACGGCCTCTGCCCTTGGCCCATTTGCTGTGGCTACTCCACTTGGTCCCAGGAGAAGGGGGTCCCAGTGCTTCTCCCTGGCAAATGCCTCAGCCATGGTGGCCCAGGGAATGAGTCCCTGAGAAGGAGGGGACAGAAGGAGGCTTTGCACAGACCATGGCTTTCATTCAGAGGTATAGTGTCCTGGTGTGGCTATGAGTGTCCCCAGAGACCCCGTGGGGTCAATGCAGGAAGGTCCAGAGGAGGAGTGAGGGGGTGTGAGGCCTGAACCTCAGCACTGAATGGCTCCCTGGGGGTCCCCTGGTGGCCCCTGGAGGCAGGTGGGGTGTGAAGCAGGAGGTGGCCCTGGGGCAGAGGCTTGGGGTCTCTCTTTGTCCCTGGAGAGTGGAGTCCCTGCTCCCTGGTCCCCATGGGAGCTGCTCCCTCCCCACACTCTTCCTCCATGATGTCCTGCCTCCCCTCGGCCCAGGAGTGGGGCCACCATCTGTGGACTGGGACCTGTGACACCCTGAGCCCCACAGTCCACTTTATTTACCTGGCCAGGGACTGTCACCCACCTGCTGTGGGAGAACAGCAACTTCCGGGCCTGTGTCTTGAGAATTTAAGGATGAAAAAAAAAAAAAAAGAAGGAAATTTGGACACACACAGACACCAGGGATACACATGCAGACGAAAGACCATGTGAGGACACAACGAAGAGGCAGCATCTGCTAGCCAAGGAAAGAGGCCTCAGGAGACACCAATGCAGCTGACACCCTGATCTCAGACTTCCAGACTGTGAGAAAATAAATTTCTGTTGTTTAAGCCAAAAAAAAAATAAAATAAAATAAAATTTTGCCTGTAAAAAAAAAACCTTCAAAAAACAAAACAACAACAACAAGAAAAATCCAAAAAACAAATAATCAACCCACAACTCAGGGAGCTCTTCTCAGTGTCCTGCAAGCAAGCCAGTTACAGAAGCTAAAAAGAGCAGTTAGCTTCCAGGAAGGAGGCAGAGGTGACCACTTCCTTACTGAGCAGAGTGGACAGCAGTCCTAGCAGGATCTCAACAGGCCTGTGGGTCGAGAACTCACTGGGCTTGGAAGCTGAGGAGGCTGAGGCAGGAGGATCACAAGTTGGAGGCCACCTCACCAATTTAGCAAGTAAGCTTCATGGCATCTTGGGCCCAAGCAAGTGTTAGACAACCGTATCTTGATGTGGACCCATGAATGTCCTCAAACCCAGGATGTAGGTCACCAGGACATTCGGGGACATTCGGTGGGGTACCAAGTACAGAAAGACAGTTTGTTTTTTTTTTAAAGAGAAGACAGCTTTCATTTCTGTTTCCAGAAGTGGGTCCTGCAGCTCTGTCTCCACAGGAGCCATAAGATTAAGACAGAGTCATCTAGAACAGCTAGGATGGGGTCCTATGTCTACATGTTTTGTTCATATAGCCACAGTGACTCCATTCCTGCTACCCCAGTACTAGTAACTAATTTAATGCTTGAAGGGATCTCATTTACTCATTATTTTACTACTGATATCTATGAGCCTTATGTCTACATGATCAAGCTACTACAATTTATCACACTATATTGATTTAACCTTGTCTGTATCTATTTTAACCTATCAGCCTCTATTGATCTATGACTCTAGTGGCACAATAACTGGTATTGTGTCCAACTACAACTAAAAAATAAGTATTAAAAAATAAATTTTGGGGGGCTGGGATTGTGGTTCAGCCGTGGAGCGCTCACCTAGTATGAGCAGGGCCCTGGGTTCGATCCTCAGCACCCAATAAAAATAAAATAAAGATTATTGTGTCCAACTACAACTAAAAAAAATAAATATTTTTAAAAAATCATTTTTTTTCAAATGGCAGTGTAGCCCTTTATGCCCAATCCAATGTATGAAAGATAGTTTATATAGATTTAATCAATAAGTGCTATCATTTTATAAATATTTATGGAACATTTAGATAAGACTCCAACAAATAATATTTAGTTCCAGATGTATACGTATCTCTAGTCATGTATATTTAGATTATTTCTGAAAATCAAGCCTGGTCAAAATTCTAAGTCATTGGTGTCTCCAACAAAGGAAAAAAAGTTCTAAAAGCAAAGGATATCATACATTAATAAATATTTTATAGCTCAAGTGTTGCACAAATTAGTACTCATCATTGTGAGGAATTTTAATTGGCAGATTAGGAGTATTTGGCAAAGTTTACTCAATTTCCATTTGAAGAGTGAAAAAGAATTAGTGTCTCTTTATCAAGGTGTTATCTTAAGGTGTTACTTACCCTGGAGTAAGTCATTTCCTCCTAAAACAAAGTTTTTAAAAATATTATTGAGTTGTTGATAGATCTTTTCTTAAAAAATATTTATTCTTAAATTTTTAGGTGGATGCAATATCTTTATTTTACATTTATGTGGTGCTGAGGATTGAATTCAGTGCCTCATGCATGCTAGGCAAGCGCTCTACCACTGAGCCACATCCCCAGCCCCGGGTCAAGAACTCACAAGGCCTGGCAGCTGAGGAGGCTGAAGCAGGAGGATCACAAGTTGGAGGCCAGCCTCAGCCATTTAGCAAGGTCCTGAGAAACTTAGCGAGACCCTGTCTATAAATAAAAAAAATTTTAAAAAGGCTGGGGATGGGGCTCAGCGATTGAAGGCCCCTGAGTTCAATCCCCAGCACCCCCCAAAAATACCAAATAATATTAAAATAATATTAAAAAGCATATTATTACATTTTAAAAATATTAAAAATAATATTAAAGAGCAAGTGACGATGGATTGATTGCATGCAGCATGACAAGAGGCTGAGCTAAAACAGGTTCATCGGTAAGAACCCCTTGTAAGCTTATTTGTAGATAAAACTCACCTGTTTCCAAGGATGTTCCCAGCTTAGTTGGGGATCCTGGGTCTATTTTCTTTTTTTTTTGTACTAGTGATTGAACCCAGGGGTGCTTAACCACTGAGCCCCATCCCCAGCCCTTATTATTTTTTTATTTTGAGACAGGGTCTCATTGAGTTGCTGAGGGCATTGCTAAAATGTGGAGGCTGGCCTCGACTTTGTGACCCTCCCGTCTCAGCCTCCCAAGCCACTGGGATCATGGCATGCACCACCACATCCAGTGAGTTAGGTGGACTGTGGGGTGGGATCTGGGGTACACTGAGTTGACTCCTACTGCATACACAGATGTGACTTCCTAGGGGCCAGGGTGTCTTCTCTCAGGTCCATTCCAACAGGAAGTTGCTCCAATGTATTTTCCTTGTTCTCAGGGATCTGGGGAGAGTTGGGATGTGGGTCTGGAGCCCTGGAGCAGAGCCCTAGGAGGACTCTGGGGTGAGGAGGAACCAACCAAGTCCTGCCACAGCGCGGGGTGACTCAGGTGTTCCTGGGAGACTGAACCTTTGGGGGTCCACCTGAAGTGGACAGGCTTGGGCCAGCAGACCAGCAACATAGCATCCAGCACTCCATGGCCCTCTGGTGGGTGCTGGGGTTGGTCCCCTGGGGAGGCCTGGAGTTGGGAAGACCTTTCTCCCAAGACCAGGTGGAGTGAAACTTTCCAGGAGCCACCATTGAACCCTTCCTCCTCCCTCCAAGGCTGTGAGTGGCTTGACCCACATTCCTTTCCTCTGTTCACCAATGCCCAGCAAGGAAACAGTGACCATCCCCAGTCCCTGTCATCCGGCCTGAGACTTTTAGGGCCTTTCTGGGTGGACAGATCAGCACATTCAGGAGCCCCAGAATCCCTAAGCTGGGGGGACCAACCTGGGTCACTCCCATGATAGCAGCAGGTGCTGTGCTCTCTGAACATCACCCATTGTGATGGCTTCCATTTTGTCCTGGTCATTATATTGTGTCCTGGGACACATCGAAGGACACCTCTGGAATGTGGTAGAGATTAGGGTGAAATTTCGAGGTTTGACCAGACGATCGCAGGGGCTTGGGGTCTGTTGGAGTTGGGGAGCGGGGGTGATAGGTGGGTGGCCTTTCTTCAAGCTCTGTAGAGTCAGGAGAATGACCTCCCCAATGGACCCGGTGAGTTTTCCCACAGGAAGTGGGTGCTGACCGTCCCTGGTGGTTGGCACATAGAATGGGCCTCAGAATGTGTGCAAGATCCTCATCTACTGACCCCCTGGCACCTGACCCTTGCTACCCCTTTATTATTTACAAAATTAAATAAGACTGTGTAGAACCTATGTGTAGAATTCTAGAACAGTTCAACACACAAAAATAAGTTAAGAGGGGCCAGGGCTGGGGCTCAGGGGTAGAGTGCTTGCCCAGCACGTTGTGAGGCCCTGGGTTTGATAGTCAGTACCACATAAAAGTAAGTAAATAAAATAAAGGTATTGTGCTTATCTGCAACTAAAAATAATACCTTACTATCAAACACCATCATCTTACTCCATCCTAAACCTGAACCCATTTTCCTAACCCATACACATGGCACCACACCTAATCCTTAGAAGCTAAGACTAACCATGACATGATTCCATATACAATGGACAATAACCATTCACACATTGTCCCATATCCAACCCGAACCTCACCCACCCCACAAATGAACACTCATCACCACACTAATCCCCCTTTAGTATCCCCTAAATTCTTACCACTCACCCCCCCACCCAACCCATAAGGCCAAAAATCTTAAAAAGAATTCTTATACTACATTCTATAGATGAACCCTTCACACAAAGTACCAAGTCCAAAACCAAACCTAAAACCAACCTAAAACCAAAACAAACCAAACCTAAAACCAAAACAAACCAAACCAAAACCACCCAACCAAAAAAAAAAAAAAAAAAAACACTAATAAAAAAAACTATAGACACTCACCATCTCACTCAAACTGAAAGATAAAAATTGTTATTCCTAAAAACAACACCAACCTGAATCCCTGAAACCCAATAGAAAAACCTAACCCTACACCATAAAACAGAATCCCTAGATATGATCCCAATAACTGCAAACTGCATTATCACCTAATCCTACCCTAACACGACCCTTCACCCAAGCCCAACTCTCTAACCAAACCCAAAATACTCTCTAAGGGAAATTGCCAAGCTGACTTCTGCTTTCCCCCAGAGGGGGGCATCCCTGGACCTGGGTGCTGCCGTACCTGATCTCCTCAGTACCCGTATTAGAGGGGTCCCATCCCTCGTGTGAGGAATCCCCTCGACCCTGGCTGTGGTGAGAGCTCCCCCTGCCACCCATGTTTGAGGGGTTTTGTCCCTAGAGGATGCAGTCTCCTGGACCTTGGATGCGGCCTTAGCTGATGTCCCCATGGCACCTGGTTCGAGGAGTCTCACCCCTAAAAGGGGTAGTCCACTAAACCCTGGGTGCAGCCATACCTTATGTCTCTCCGACAACCGGGTTCAAGGGGTCTCATCCCTAGTGGGGAGTCCCCTGGATCCTGGGAGCAGCCGAACCTGATCCCCTGGCACCTGTGTTCCAGAGGTTTTGCCCCTAGACGGGGGAGTCCCCTGGACCCTGGGGCGGCTGTACCTGGTCTCCCACCGCCATCTAGTTTGGAGGAGTCTCGCAGCTAGAGGGGGGCGTCCCTGGACCCTGGGTGCTGCCTTACCTGATCTCCCCCTGCTTCCGGGTTGGAGAGGTCTCGCCCCTGGAGTGGGGAGTCCCCTCGACCCTGGCTGCGGTGGGAGCTCCCGCGACACACGGGTTCGAGGCTTCTCTCCCGTAGCGGGGGGAGTCCCCTGGACGCTCGGTGAAGCCATACATTATCTCCCCCAGCATCTGGGTTCGAGGTTCTCTCCCCTAGAGGGGGGAGTCCCTTCGATCTGTGTGCGGCGCTACTTGGTCTCCCCCCAGGGTCGAGGGATCTGGCACCTAGAGGGGGGAGACCCTGGACCTTTGTGGTGGCCGTACCTGATCTCCCCTTGGCACCCGGATTCGAGGGGTCTCAAAGCTAAAGATCAGGCCGTACCTGATCTTCCCCTGGCGCCAGGGTTAGAGGGATCTGGCCCCTAGAGGGGGGCATCCCCTGGAATCTGGGTTCATTCGTACCTGATCTTCCCCTGACACCCATGTTCAAGGGGTCTCATCCCTAGAGGGGGGATTCTCCTGGACCCTGGGTGCGGCAGTAACTGATCTCTCCCAGCTCCCGGCTTCCAGGGGTCTCATCCTTAGAGTGGGGCATCCCCTGGACCATGGGTGCGGCCTTCCCTGATCTCCTCCCGGCACCTGGTACCAGAGGTTTCCCTTCTAGTGGCGGGAGTCCCCTGGATCCTGGGTGTGGCTGTACCTGATCTACCCCTGGCACCTGGTTTCAGGGTGACACCCGGATTCAAGGGGTCTCCTCCCTATAGGGGGGAGTCTCCTGGATCCTGGGTGCGGCCAAACCTAATTTCGCCCTGTCACCTGGGTTCGAGTGGTCTCACCCCTAGGTGGGGAAGTCCCCTCGTCCTTGTGTTCAGTGGTACCTGATATCTCCACGAGTTAGAGGTTTCACCCCACTAGACAGGGGAATCCCCTGGACTCTGGGTGCAGCCGTACCTGATATCCCCCAGCACCATGTTGGAAGGGACTCGTACCTAGAGGAAGGTGTTTTCTGGACCCTGAATGCGGCCTTAAATGATGTCCCCCCTTCACCCAGGTACAAGGGATCTCGACCCTAAAGAGGGGTACCCCTGGAACCTGGGTGCGGCCATACCATACCTTGTCTCCCCCCTGCACCCAGGTTGAGGGGTTTTGCTCCTGGAATGGGGAGTCCCCTCGACCTTGTGTGTGGTGGTACCTGATCTCCCCTGGGTTTGAGGGGTACGCCCCTTGAATGAGACGTCCCCTGGACCCTGGGTGCAGCTGAACCTCCTCTCCTCGGGCACAACGTTCGAGTGGTCTCGCCACCAGAGGGGGGAGTTCCCTGGACCCTGGGTGCAGCTGTACCTGATTTCCCCACCTTCACCTGGGTACAAGGGTTCTTGCTCATACAGTGGGGGACCCCTGGAACCTGGGTGGGGCCCTACCTGATCTTTCTTGGCACCTGAATTCTATGGGTCACAACCCTAGAGAGGGGCATCCCTTGGACCTTGGGTGTGGCCGTACCTAATCTAACACAGACACCTGAGTTGGAGGGGTCTGGTCCATAGAGGGGGAAGTCCTCTGGATCCTGGGTGCAGCCATACCGTACCTGATCTCCCTCAGGGACCCAGGTTTGAGGGGTTTCCCCCCTAGAGGGGTGAGTTCCCTGGACTCTGGGTTCGGCCGTCTCTGATCTTCCCCGCATCTGGGTTCCAGGGATCTCGCCCCCAGAGGGGGCGGTCCCCTAGTCCCTGGATGTAGCCATACCTGATCTTCCACAGTACCTGATTTGAGGCATCTCTCCCCTAGAGGGGCGAGCTCTTGTACCCTGGGTCTGACCTTAACTTATCTCCCCCAAACACCTGGGTTTAAGGGTTCTCGTCCTTAGTTGGAAGGGGTCCCCTGGATTAGAACCCAAATGCAGAACCTCATTTATGATTGATGAATTTTGCCTTAATTTGTCAATATATTTTTTAAGAGAGAGAGAGAATTTTAATATTTATTTTTTAGTTTTTCGGCGGACACAACATCTTTGTTTGTATGTGGTGCTGAGGATCGAACCCAGGCCTCACACATGCCAAGCGAGCACGCTACTGCTTGAGCCACATACCCAGCCCATTGATTTGTCAATATATTCAACTACAGAGCACATACTTCTGTACCAGGCATTTAATAGAGACTGGATGTAAGTGGGTGTGGTGGTACATACCTGTAATCCCAGCATCTCAGGAGGCTGAGACAAGAGGATCATAAGTTCAAAGCCAGCCTCAGCAATTTAGCGAGGCCCTAAGCAACTAGCAAGATCCTGTCTCAAAACAAAAATTAAAAAGGGTTGGAGATATAGCTCAGTGGTAAAACACCCTAGATTCAATCCTGGTACCAAGGGAAAAAAAAAAAAGACTGGACATAAAAAAAGAAAATAGACATGGTTCCTGTCTTCCAGATCATAGAATATTTTGGTGGTTTCATCATATCATTCTAGTATGTCAGTACTACTTTGAATCCTAATTCTTTCGGTGTAATATCTATCTCATATTTGTGAAAACTATAAATTCAACAAACATGCCTTCATCCAGGAAACAGTATACTATTACATAAGATTCGATTTTTTAAAAATAGAGTCCTGCATCTTGGTGCAGACTTCCTACAAGTTTCTATCACATATCATAATTTATGATTATGTAATTCAGCTTTACTATCATTAAATCCAAAAGATTCATATTTTCCATAAGATTATCATGAGATAATATATCAAATTACTTAGAAAAAATAAACTATCATCTTAGAATTACTCCTTCAAAAAAAAAAAAAAAAGTAATCACAAGTGTTTAAGTGAACCCACATGGACTCCTACTTATTACCATCTATCAGCCAGAATGCAGTCAGAGGACAGAAACCACACCAGTTATTTGAACAAAGAGAATTTAATACAAGATTTTGTTAACTGAATTTCAAGTTTTTCAGTACACGGCTAAAGGGGGAAAAAAAAAAAAAAAGAACTCTTAGCAATCATAGTCTTGACAACTGCAGGAAGCAACTACCACCCCTAGCGCAGGGCTAACAAATGCTTAGAGGAAGAACTCAGGAACTCAAACTCAGACTTCTGGGAAGGCACTGCTCAGCTGGTGCTGATGTCTCAGATTTCCAAGTAGGGGACCAATGTGCCTGTGACCCAGGCCTCTAAAGAGCGGTGCTGGTTGGCGCTAGTGGTCTCTGAAGAAAGCTTGATGAAACTGGTCCTTGGAAAAACTGCAAACTGGATCCAGCAACTGCTACAGGAAGGTACTGCTGCTGCAGGGATGAAGAAGTGTTGTTAGGGCAGCAGTCACAGGAATGGCAAGCAGAGCAGAAAAAGCAAGTCCCTCCCTCCTCTTCTAGGCAGTCAATGCCGTTGCAACAGGGAGCAGGTAGCCAAGCAGAAATGTGACTTGTGGAGTCTGGGCCTCAGGATCACAAGGCAGAATAAATAAATGGATCTGGAGCTAAAAGAACAATAATTTAACTAGCAAAACATTCTCTATTCTAAGGTCAGACAAACTGTTTAATAATCTAACACTCTGTGTAAAGGATCACAATCAATGACATCAATCCCTATCTAACATTTAATCACCTCCTCCTACTCTGAAGAGTAAAACAACCACCACATCTAACACTTGCTTAGTACTTACTTCATGCCTGGAACTGTTTAAAACAGTATACATGTATGAATTGATCCAATCCTCACAGCAACACTGTGAAGTAGGCCATAGCAATATTTCCACTTTATAGACAGCAATAAGGTGAAGAAAAATTAAATACCTTATCCAATATTGCAAAGTTGTGAAAGATTTTAGACTAAACCCAGGCAATCACACTCCAGTGCTCATGCTTAGTAAGATCACGACATGTGTTACAATGCCACAATAGGCAATGCTCTCTAAATCTAAAGAAGCCTTTGAAATGCAACTTCAGTTGAACAAAATTTTCTTACATGTTTTTAAAAGTTCATATCTGATGAGGTGCAGTGACACCTGCCTGTAATTCCAGCAATTTGGGAGACAGAGACAGGAAGATTGCAAGTTTGAATACAGCCTCAGCAAGTTGGCAAAAATCTAACTCAAAAATTTTTTTTTAATTTTAAGAAAATGATGGGGGTGTAGCTGAGTGGTAGAGAAACGCTGACTTCAATTTTCAGTATGAAAAAAAAAAGTTACATCTGTATTTGTAGCCCTATGGAATATCATATTGTCACACACAGACATTTTTCAAGACTTTGCAAAGAATCTGCAATATACTTCTCATGCCCTAAACAATAAAGGAGAAAATGAACAGGCGAAAGGCAATGAAATAATCTTCCACTTACAAAATGAAACTACTACCTTCACTACTATCTCACTCAGAAATCAGAAGTAAATCTATTCATGGTAGATGTATGCAGTTTATTTTGAAAAACCATTATTTCTATTGACTGAAGCTCAAAAACATGCTGGGTTGAGAATCTAAAACTAAAAATAGCTAGGCAAGAGGGAAAAAAAGAAGCAGCAGCTAGGTATGGTGGTGTATACCTATAGTCCCAACTGCTGGGGAGGCTGCACAGGGGGATCACTGAAGCCCAGAAGTTTGGGGCCAGTCTGAGCAAAATAATGACACCCTGTGTCTTAAAAAAATAAACTGGGGCTGGGCTTGTGGCTCAGCAGTAGAGTGCTCACCTAGCACATGCAAGGTGCTGGGTTTGATCCTCAGCACCATATAAAAATAAATAAAATAAAGGTATTGTGTCCAACTACAACTAAAACAATATTTTTAAAAATAAATAAATAAATAAACTGGGCATGGTGGCACACACCTATAATGCCAGCAACCCAGGAGGCTGAGGCAGGAGGATCACAAGTTCAAGGCTAGCCTCAGCAATTTAGCAAGACCCTAGGCAATTTATCAAGTCAACAACTCAGCTGGAGATGTAGTCCAGTTGTAAGCACCCCTGGGTTCAATCCCAGTTCCCAAAAAGATTTTTAAAATTTTTAAAAATAATTTTAAATAAATAAATATATTAACCAGATGTGGTGGCACAAGCCTATAATCCCAGCTACTCACGAGGCTGAGGCAGAAGGACTGCAAGCCCCAAGCCAGCCTTGGCAATTTAATAAGACCCTGTCTCAACTATAAAAATAAGTGTCTGGAGGCCTGGATTCAATACAAAGAACTACAAAAAAAGGGGGGCTGAGGATATAGTAGTAGAGCACTTGCAAGAAGTCCTGGGTTCAATACCCAGTACTGAAAAAAAAAATTTATTTAATAGTCCATGAGGACTGTGGATATGGCTCAATGGTAGAATGCTTGCTTAGTATGTATAAGGCTCTGAGTTTGATCCCCATCACTGCAAAAACAACAATAATAAGAAACAGTATCAATACCCATTCTTTTTAAAATTTTATCTTCTAATTTGTTTCAAATACTCTTTTTATAATATTTTTTTAACTTTAGTTGGACACAATACCTTTATTTTTTTTTATGTGGTGCTGAGGATCAAACCCAGGGTCTCGTGCGAGCTGGGCGAGCGCTCTACCGCTGAGCCCTTGTTTCAAATACTCTTGAATCATCCTAGATTCAAATTCTAGAATACCATACCAACATAATCTTAAAACTCACAAAAACTAGGTATTAACAAAATCCCCACGGGAACTGGCTGTGTCATTTTCCAGCAGTAGGCATTTATAATTGATCACTATTGTTAGTGATCATACAAATCAAAGACTATCTAGTACAATGGTTAAGAGCACAGACTCCAGAGTCAGACTGCCAAATCAAGATCTGGGGCAACTCATCTTCTTAGCTGAGTGATCTTGAGCAAGTTAACTTTTCTGTAGCTCAGTTTCCTTGTGTGTAAAAAGGGGATAATAATAGTATTTACTTCATAAGGTTGTTGTGAGTATTAAATTAGTTGATAATATGAAGTACCAACAGAACCTGACAGAGTATGTTAGCAATAAAAATCTGAAACACACTTATGAAAGTAAGCTGTTCTACACAATACTTTGTAATTTACATGTTCTTCCAAATATGTCTAATAAAAATTTTCATTTTTCATAAAATATATTTAGATTTTGTAGTTAATATATGGAAAAGTTTGTTGTTGTTGTTGTTGTTGTTTGGTACTGGGAATTTAACCAAGGGGCAATTTACCATGGATGGAGCCACATCCCTAGTCCTTTTTATTTCTTATTTTGAGACAGGGTCTCACTAAGTTGCTTAGGGCCTCACTACTAAGTTACTGAGGCTAGTCTTGAACTTGCAATCCTCCTGTTTCAGCCTCCTAAGCTGCTGAGATCACATATTTGCACCACCATGCTCATTCTGGAACAATGTTTAAATAATTTTCATAAATCTCTATGGAAATTGGAAACAATGAATTTAACAAAACATTATTTGGCAGTGGAGCAACAATCAAAAATTCAGTTTCTACATAAGCTAAAACCACATGGATCTAAGACAAAAGTCAATGCAAAAACATACAAACTGAATGGAAGTAACTATGGCTGTGTTTTTAGTGCCTTCTCAGCAAACTGTTCAACCTTCTGCAACATAATTTTCCTCATGATAAGAAACTACACACAAGATCAAATGTCTAACACAAGTGCCTGAATTCACACTGGTAACATGCAAATTCCTGAAGTAAAAGAAAAGTATTCCTAGATGTTTGACCGGTTAATTCCAAAATATAAGTTACAATCCCACCTAAGTGCTTGGCCTTATTAAATACATACTCTCTAATATCACACTACATTAATAAAAAAATCAGAAAACTCAGCTCCTACAGAGGGCAAGTCACAGGGAAAGCCTTGTGAAATTGACAGTTTCCTCTGTTCTACGAGAATGTACAATAATCTCATAAGCACAAGAGTTAACATGCTTGTACAAAAAAATGTTCATTTATAGGCCTGTTGCAAGGAAAGCTCAGACATCCTAATGTGTTCACATGACATTTTTTTCAAATTCACAGAAACTTATCCATTTTAATATCAGGTATTTTCTAAATAAATGGTGGATATTTGTTTTCTAGAGACAAATCTTTATTCCACTATTTCTTAAATACACTGTGCCCATTTATTGGCAAAATGTTAATAATTTTATCAAACTGAAGTGATGAGAAAATATAAAGGTTTATTGTTGGATTTACTCTTATTTTTCCATGTGCTTGAAATTTTTTATATGTATATA
This sequence comes from Marmota flaviventris, assembly GCF_047511675.1. NCBI lineage: Eukaryota > Metazoa > Chordata > Mammalia > Rodentia > Sciuridae > Marmota > Marmota flaviventris. The sequence continues at coordinate 8,167,833 of NC_092514.1, forward strand.
CTCTAAATAAACTACCACAGTTGAATTTAGATTTTAACTTCATAATACAGCCATAGATAACAGGATCAAGAAATTGTTCATTTTATCACTTATTAGTGAAATTTAGATTTTAACTTCATAATACAGCCATAGATAACAGGATCAAGAAATTGTTCATTTTATCACTTATTAGTGAAAACAAAACTGAAGAGGGTAAGGCAAACAAAGATTTTATGAGAATACCTTTCATGATGTTTTAAGAATAAGACGTATTCCTTTCATTTTCTAATTCTTTGTATACCACTACTGACATATATATCACACATCATAAAATTCACCCATTTAACCTGGTCAGTTCAGTGGTTTTCGTTGTTTTGCAACCAGTGTCACAATCTAGTTTTAGAATACATTTATCATCCCATGCAAGTTAGCTGTACTCCCAGCCAGCTTAAGGCAAACACTGATCCACTCTCTGTAGAGAGCATAGAGGCATATGTATAGGCATATGTTGAATTATCTCACACAAACACAATATGTGATCTTTTGTGATTTTTTTTTTACTCAGAATGGTTACAAAGTTCACCTTTGATGTGTCATGTCTCAATCAGTACTTCTTCCTTTTATGGCAAAAATAATATTCCACTATTTAGGTATGCTACATTTTGTTTATTCACTAACAGCTGTGGGCTGCTTCCATATGGGGGTTATTATGAATAACAAAGCAATGAACATTCAGGTACAAGTGTTTGTGTGAACAAATATCTTCATTATCCTCAGATACATACCTAAGATTAAGAATTAATTAATTGGGCTGGGGCTGAGGCTCAGTGGCAGAGCGCATGTCTAACATGCATGAGGCACTGGGTTCGATCCTCAGCACCACACACAAAAAAATAAAATAAAGGCATTCTGTCCATCTACAACTACAAAAAACTATTTAAAAAAATAATTAATTAAGATTAGAATTACTGGGTCACATGGTAAGTTCATGCTTAACATTTTGAGCAACCGTCAAATTGTTTTCCAAAGTAGCTGCATCATTTCTCATTCCAGCAATGTATAAGGGGGTCCAATTTCTCCACATCCTCACCAACACTTGCTACTGTCTTTTTCATTTAAACCACCCTAATAGAAGTGAAGTGGTATCTCACTATTTCACATTTTAATTTCCCTATGACTAACGATGCTGCACACTGTTTTATTTGCTTTTTGGTCATTAATATATCTTCTCTGACAAATGTCTATTCAAATTCTTTGTCCATCTTAACTGAGTTGTTCATCTTCCTATCACTAAGTTGTATCCTTTATATATTCTTACAAATATCTTCCCCATTTTCTTAGTTTTCTTTTAATTTTCTTGATTGTACCCTTTTACATTTTTTTCTAAGAATTTAACCTTTATTTGTTTATTTTTATGTGGTGCTGAGGATCAAACCCAGTGCCTCACCTATGCAAGCAACTACTCCACCACTGAGCTACAATCTCAGCCCTCTCCTTTTAATTTTGATTAAATCCAAATTAACCACTTTTTTCTTTGTCTGTACTTTTGGTAAATCTAAAAAATCGATGCCTAACTCAAAATTTATTCCATAAAAATTATTACAGTGTTTCCTTCCAAGAGTTGTATTGATTTTGCTCTTTGTTATTTCTTTTAAGTTAATTTGCAGGGAGGGTTGGGATGGTGCTACAGAATGAACACAGGGCCCCAAGCATGCTAGGCAAGCCTTCTACCACCAAGTACATCCCCACCCTTTCCTAGATTTTATTTTGAGACAGGTCAGCCCAGGCTGACCTCAAAACTTGTGACCCTCCTGCCTCAGCCTCCTGAGTAGCTGATTACAAACATGCACCACTGTGACTGGCTTGAGTTAATATTTGTGCCTGTATGAAGGAAGGGTTCAAATTCATTCTTTTGCAGGTGGATATCAAACCGTACAGAATCATTTGTTCCCCAATTGAATGATTTCTGCACTACAGGATGAACACCCTTAATCTGACACTCCAAGATCTAAACCCTTCTGAGCACCATCATGACAACACACACAAGTGGTAAATTTGACACTTGACCTCGCAGCACAACACAGGCATACTAAAAATACTGTATAAAACCCTTCTGTCAACGTGTATAAGCTATATATGAAACCTGAATTACATGTTTAGACTTGTATCCTATCCCTAAGACATCTCATTATGTATATGCAAAAATTTCAAAATCCAGCCAGGTGTGTTGGCAAATACCTGTAATCTCAGCTACTCAGGAGGCTGAGGCAGGAGAATTGCAAGTTTGAGAACAACCTAGGCAACTTAGCAAAACTCAATCTCAAAATTTAAAAAATAAAATAAAAAGGATTGGGGATATACTCATGGTAGAATGCCCCTAGGTTCAATTCCCATTACTTGCGGGTAGGGGGTGTCAACTGACTCTCAGTTCTATTAATCTATGTATTATCCTTATGCCATTAGCACACCATCTTGATTAATGAAAATTTGCAGTAGATTTTGATATTGGAAAGTATGTGTCCTCTAACTATGTTCTTTTTCAGGACTAGTTTGGCTATTCTGGAGAGCATGAATTTTTATATGGATATTAGAATCAGCTTGTCAGTTTCTGCCAAAAAACAAAAGGCAGATGTGAGTTTGATAGGGATTGTATTTAATCTACAAATCATTCCATCTTAATATTAATTCTTGCCCATGAACATGGGCAGTGGAGTAAAATGTATTTCTGTTTTAAAACTAAATTCGTGGGCTGGGATTGTGGCTCAGCAGTAGAGCACTTGCCTAGCACGGGAGGGACCCAGGTTAGATCCTCAGCACTACATAAAAATAAAGGCATTGTGTTGTGTCCACCCACACCTAAAAAATAAATAAAATTTTTAAAAAAACTAAATTCGTGAGCTGTGTACATATCTGTGATTAAAGCATTTGCCTGGCATGTTAAAAGCGCTGGGTTCAATACCCAGCACTACAAAAACAAAAATAAAGACAAAAGACAAAAACTACATTCTTTAAACAACTCAGTCAGCCCAATTGCTAAAAACAAAATAATCAAACACCCTGAAACCTAAGGAACTGAATGCATCCCAGCTTCATTTAATGCCACAGAGTTCAATCACAAAAGAGTAGCCCAATTAAAAAGAGATTCAAATATTTTGTTAGAATCTCTCCTTTAATATAACCAAGCCTGGTGCAGTGGTACATGCATGCAGTCCCAGCTACTCAGGAGGCTCAGGCAGGAGGAGTGCTTGAGACTAGAAGTTGGGGTTCTCCTGGACAAAACAAAGAGATCCATTTCACAAAAAAAGTGGGCTGGGAATGTGGCTCAATTATAAAGTATTTGACTAGCATGTTCCACGATCTGGGTTCAATCCTCAGCACCACAAAAATAATAATTTTAAAAAAACTAATAAAACTAAATATGTAAATCTAATTATCATCCTCTTTTCTTCTCCCATCTCCATTTGCTTCTGCTTTCTACTTATTTGATTATTTTCCAACATCTTTTTCTTTTCACTTACTATATCATTTTTCCCCTTCTCATCTACAAAACTATTTTCTTCTAGTCTATAATCTTCTAAAAATAAGAACTAATCTGTTTTCCATATGTACAATTTGGCAAAATATAAGTAGTGCTAATTCTATTTTCCTTTTATGTAGATTGACAACATTAATCTTAGTAATTTCATCTTTTTTAATATCTTTATTTTATTTATTTGTTTTTATGTGGTGCTGAGGATTGAACTCAGGGCCTCGCACATGCCAGGCAAGTACTCTACCACTGAGCCACAACCCTAGCCCCAGTAATTTCATCTTTATTAAAGTAATATTATTCATGCTATTCTGTAATTGCAAAAATTATTGGTACCAAATTTGGAAGAATATTGATATTGAATGGAAGAAAATATTTGCAAGAATATATTTAAAAAACTCTTACAACTCAATGATGAAAAGGTGAACAACTCAGTTAAAATGGACATGAATTTGAATAATTTATCAAAGATATACAAGTGACCAACAAATTTCTGAACTAGGTCCATAGTTAGCTGAAATAATACCACAGCAATTTTTTAACTACCCCTAGGTCAAACTTAGCTGGCGATAGTATGGAAATTACAAGTACACAATGTGTACATAATGGTGCCTTCCCTTAGTAACATTCAGAGCTCACTTTTTTTTTCTTTTTACTCCTAAGAAGTTAAGGTCATGTTTGTTGTATTATTTAGACCAGTTTTCAACTGCAATTTCTAAGTAATCCTAAATATTTACCCACAAAATAAATCATATCTAATAATAAATTATCGACTATTTGTCAAATGGAATCTCAAAAAGTCACAATGTAGATTATTATACATTAACTTCATACTATTAATCATTTAAAATACCATAAGGCATGTGTTTCAGACTAAGATGCTTGCTCCTAAAAGCAGTGTAACTATGAGACAAAAAAGAGGGTTTTAGTAGAGGTCACAGTGAAACCATTCTATGACAACTACTCCCCTATTTCTTCTGTCCTACCAACTAGATACTATTACTACCTATTCAATCCTCCCATTACTACTTTTGCTCTAGTAAAAGGGACTTGTCTTTGGTCAGTAGTCAAAGAATTAAAGAATACTTTCTCAAAAATAAGAAATTGCTAATGATTTGCAATGATTAAAACGTTCTTAGTGATAAAAGCCTTATTTCTATTTTCATCTTTGTGATAAAAAAAAAAAAACTTTATGTTGTATTGATAAGGCTTTAAGTAATAAAGTAACAAAGCCTTATATTGAACCATTTAGTAGATATCACCAATACTGGAATCTAACCAAAGAATATTTATCTTGAATTCATCAAGTCTTTTTTCCTTTTTTCATACTGGGGTTTAAACCCTGGGGTGATCTACTACCAACCTACAACCCCAACCCTTTTTTATTTTTACTTTGAGACAGGGTCTGAATAAGTGCCCAGGATGACCTCAAATTTGTGATCCTTCTGCCTCAGTCTCCAAGTAGCTGGGTTTATAGGCATCACCACCACAGGCCCCATCAACCCTTATACAGCTTTCAGTTCATAGGCAACAGAAGAACACGATAAATGACACCACAGGGCAGTTACTAGAGAAGCCCAGAAGGAAAGATACTCTGCAGGACAACTGTTTTGGTCTTTCCATTGAGTCTCATGCAATGTGTTGTGAAAAAGGGGACCATGCCAGATTAAGAGACTTGTACATTAATTAAGGCATGGTCTATGATTTAGACAGACCCAACAGCTTTAAAGAACATTTTGGGGTTGACCAGAAATTCTGAATATTGTCTGCACATTTAATAACAGGGAAGTAGGACAAATCACTGACTGAAAAAAAAAAAAAGACTCAAGTTTCTTTCTATATTTGCATTGGTATATTATAATTATATATAATGTTGGGATTAGTTGTTACATATTCATAAGATTAGGCAAAGGGGAATGAAGGGAACAAAGGGGGATGGGAACAGGAAACAGTAGAATGAACTGGACATAACTTTCCTATGCTCATGTATGGATACACGACCAGTGTAACTCCGTATCACGTTAAACCTCGAGAATGGGATAAAAATTATAATGGGTTACACCCCGTGTATGTATGTCAAAATACACCCTACTATCATGTATATCTAAAAACAATTTAAAAAATTAAAATAAACATTTTTTAAATAAAAATCTCAGTTTCAAAAGAGTATCCATATGTGACGCAAACCAGCAATGCCACTTTTAAGTATTCACCCCCTCCCCCAAAAAAGAAACACAAAACAAAGACTGGTAAGTAAATGTTCATAGCACCTCTAGTCACAGCTCCAAAAAATGGAAAACAACCCAAATGTCCATCAATTCATGGGTAGATGGCTCATGAACTGTAGTATACACATATAATAGAGTAATACTGAGTAATGAAATGGAATGATCTATCATTTCTATTGACTGTGGTAGTAACTATACAACTGTATATATGTCTGAATTTGTAGAACCACATACTTTAAATTGGTAACCTCTGTGGCACATAAACTCTACCTAAATACAGCTGATTCTTAAAAAAATTGAACATACTTTGTAGTTTTCTTATTTTATTTAAAATGCCAATGTACTCTTCTGTATGTGTGTTGCTGGGGACTGAACCCAGGGCCTTATGCATATGAGGCAAGCCCTCTACCAACTGAGCTATATCCCAGCCCCTAAAATGCCAGATTTGATGGTTACAATTGTATGTACTCTCGTATGTATAAAAATATTGATAGAGGGCTGGGGTTATGGCTCAGCAGTAGAGTGCTTGCCTCGCATGTACAAGGCCCTGGGTTCAATCCTCAGCACTACATAAAAATAAATATACAAATAAAATAAAGTTAAAAAATATTGATAGAAAGATGCACAGAGAGGAGCTGAGGCTATAGCTCAGTGGTAGAGCGCTTGCCTCGCATGTGTGAGGCACTGGGTTCAATCCTCAGCACACATGAAAATAAATAAAGATACTGTGTGTTCATCCACAACTAAATAAATATTTTTTAAAAAAAGAAAAAAGAAAAGAAAGATGCACGGAGAGAGTTCCAGCGCGGTATGTATTAAGGTACTGATGGCAGTAATCACTGGGTATTGGCAAGTTATGAGTTCTAATGGGAGCATTTTGCTTCTTCCACTTTAGAGTCTTATGCAATGTAGTTTTTATAATAGTAAGAGACTTTTTAAAAAAATAACTATCAGCTTTGATTTTTAAACTTAAAGTTTTCTTATATTAACATCCATGGACTATCAATTTGTGGATTTGTAGGTTATCAATATACTTACAATGGTAGTTTTGGAGGTAAATTTTTATTGCTAAAGTAATATTTACAAAATAGATATTTTAGCAAAAGTAAATATTATTTTAGCAATAAAAATTTACCTCCAAAATCACCATATTTACAGAGTAAATATTATTCTCTTTGGTCATAGTGAATACACATTCAATGAACACAATTTGTTCCAAGCATCATATTTGAATCATATTATATCTCTGGTTTCTTCCCTTAAAAATTAACATTCTACCTCAGCTACTATACTGATACCAATTAAAAATACTTGCTCCCTCTCCCCATGCTCTACCAATGAGTTACACCCCCAGCCATTTTTATTTTGAGTCAGAATCTCATTAAGTTGACCAAGCTGGCCTGAACTTGTGATCGTCCTGCCTCAGCCTCCCCAGTAGCTGAAATTACAGGTTTGAACCACTACACCCAACCCAAAATAAAATTACTTCTAAATTTAACTTCACAATAACATCAGCATTTTTTTAAGAATTTTTTTCACAATACCTTTATTCTATTTATTTGTTTTTATGTGGTGCTGAGAATTGAACCCAGGGCTTCACTTGTGCTAGGTAAGTGCTCTACCACTGAGCTACAGCCCCAGGCCAAACATCAGCATTTTTAAGCATTAGCAATAAGTATGGTGGCTCAAGCCTGTCATCTCAGCTACTCCAGAGGCTGAGGGAAGAGAATCACTTGAGTCCATGAGTTCAAAATCAGCTTGAGCTGTTAACATAGCTAGACTTAATTTTTAAATTAAATAAATAAAATAAAATAAAATTTAGCAAAAAGTCAAATGAAACAAGAATTGTAACCATCAAATCTAATTTTAAAAATGCTACTTCAGCTTTTAAGAGAAAAGTGATGAAAAAAAGCACACTAAATAAGAACTGTGGAGTAAAAATGAATAGCTTTGAATCACACTTTTATTATTGTTAATAATATTTGAAAATACAGTATCAAATATCCTATATAGCAGCCTGGATTTATCATGCTTTTATAACACAACTATGTGGTGTGTGTGAGACTTTGTCTTCTATCTATCTCCATCCCTCAAGCACTCACCAGGATTTCTTGGGTTACAGGAAAGTGATGGGGATAGGAAGAGGTTTGTGGGGTTTTTTTTAAATATTTATTTTTATTTTTCAGTTTTTGGCGGACACAACATCTTTGTTTGTATGTGGTGCTGAGGATCCAACCCGGCCGCACACATGCTACCGCTTGAGCCACATCCCCAGCCCAGTTTGTGGGTTTTGTTTGTGGTTTTATTTTTTTCTGGGTTTTGTGTGGTGGAAGGGGTCCTGTGGTTTGGGAGGTTTTCTGTTTGTTTGTTTGGGTTATTTTCAGCTTTGTTTTTACCTTTGTGTGTGTGTGTGTGGGGGGGGGGGGTATCCTTAACTGGAGTTAATTACCAGAAGGGAAACAACAAACATCAGATCCCTGCCACATGCCAGGCAAGGTTCTAAACAACTACCTACATTCTTTTATTTAACAAGTCTTTGAGATGGATATCACTGTCTCATTGTATGTACGGAGAACACTGAAATGCACAACAGTTCAGCCTTGTGAATACTCATACAACTAGTTAGGAACACAGGCAAACAAAGACATATGAATCTAGATCTGTATTCAGACCATTCTTCTTGTGAATTTTAGGGGAAAGATTTTAAAAAGAAAACTAGAATAAACAACAACTAAATGATGAAGTTAAAAGGTATATCCAGGGCTGGGGCTGGGGTTCAGTGGTAGAGCACTTGCCTATGTATGAGGCACTGGGTTCGAACCTCAGCACCACACAAAAATGAATAAATAAAAGAGATGTTGTGTCCATCTACAAAAAAAAAAAAACACAGTGAATCCAAAGTCAACTGTATTTTTAGCAATGTGCAATATAAAATTTTAAAAATAGTTTCATGGCGGGTTGCAGATTTAATTTGGTTGTAGAGTGCTTGCCTAGTATGTATAAGGTCCTAGATTCCACTCCCAGCATCTCTCTACTCCCCAAAAAAGTTCATGTACAATCCACATCAAACAGAACAAAATATTTTTGAAAATATTGTTAAGTGCAATACTTGCACACTGAAATAACACATCACTATAAAAAATCCAAACTGTCTTTTTTGCAGAAATTGATAAAATGAACCTAAAACTCATATAAAAACATAAAGGACATAGAATGGCTTAACAGTCTTGGAAAAAAAATGTTGGAGGAGTTACAATTAATTTCAAAATCCATCACAAAGCTACAGTAATGAAATCGTGAGGTGCTGGCATAAGGACAGATATATAGATCAACAGAATAGAATTCCGAATTCAGGAAAAAAAAAACTCACATATGGTCAACTGATTTTCAATAAGGGGTATAAAGACCATTAAATGAGGAAGAGAACAGTCTTTTCAATATATGGTGCTGGGAAAACTGAATATCCATAGGTGAAAAAAATGAATTTTGACCACTAACTCATACTATACACAAAAATTAACTCAAAATGGATCAACAACCTAAATATTGGTTAAAGGCATAAACTCTTAGAAGAAAACATAGGAATATATATTTCATGACCTTGTATTTGACAATGGATTCAGATATGACAGCAAAAGCATGAGCAATAAAAGAAAAAACTGGACTTGGTTGAAATTAAATACATTTTTACATCAAAGAACATTATTTAAAAAATTGAGTCGGGGCCAGGGCTGTGGCTCAGTGGTGAAGCATTCGCCTAGCATGTGTGAAGCACTGGGTTCAATCCTTGGCACCACATAAAAATAAAATAAAGATATTGTGTTCACCTAAAACTAAAAAATAAATATTAAAAAAAAATTGAGTCATGTGTGGTGGTGCACACCTGTAATTCCACTGACTGAGGAGGCTGAGGAAGGAGGCTGAGGCAAGTTCAAAGCCAGCTTCAGCAACTAATTGAGACCCTGTCTCAAAATAAAGAATTAAAAAGGTTTGGAGATGTGGCTCAGTGGTAAAGCACCCTTAGGTTCAATCCACAGTATAAAAAAACAATTACTACCACAATAAAATACCATTTCATACCTATAAGGATGGCTAAAGTTAAAAATACAGACAGTAACAGGTATTGGTCAGCGGTAGAGAAACAGCAACCCTGGTGCATTACTAGCGATGGGATGTAATATGCAGTAAAGCCTCAGAAAACAGTTTGACAGTTGCTCAAAATGCTTAACAGAGTTATGTGACCTAGTAATTCTACTCCTAGAGATACACCAAGAGAAATTACAAAATATGTCCACACTAAGACTTGTACACGTTTATTGCTGCATTATTTAAAGAGCCCAAAATAGGGGGAAAATATATATCCACAGACGAATGTACAAACGATATCTGGTATATCCATTCGAAAGAATATTATTCAGTAATAAAAAGGAATAAAGTTCTATACATGCTACATCATGGTTGAACCTCAAACACTCTGTGCTACATGAAAAAAGAGTCAATCACAGAAGACTATAATAACCCATTATATAAAATTTCCAGAATAGCTAATTTCAGAGACAGTAACATTAGTAAATGGCATAGTCTGGTGGAATGGGCAATAAGGAAAGGACTGCTAATGGGTAAAGAATTTTTTGTAGGGTGACAAAATGTTTTAAAAGTAGATAATGGTGATGGTTACACAACTATGAAAATATTAGAACCACAAAATTACACACTACCACGGTTAATTTTATGGGAGGTAAATTATATCTCAATAAAAGCTTTTTAAAAGATTTTTTAAAGACACTTTAAAAAGACATCCAAATAAGCTACAAAAACAATACACTGGGAGACTACAGCACCAAATTTTTCAATTTTCTCCTTCAGATGCATTCTCAAATCTGAAAGTCAAGTCTTCCTACATTTGCATACTTTGTTCAGTGAACAACAACAAAAACCCTACCTTAGTGAAACCAACTAACTGAAATTCAACTTGATGGAAAAAAATGCCTCTGAAATATAGAACACCTTTATTTTAGCATCGACTCTGAACTAAACATAAATCTGAATTTTGATGCGTCACATAAAAACTAGACATACTCAGAGTTTAAGCAAATTGCCAACTTTCCAGAAAAGATAAACAGTAATTCAGATTTCCTTTGATGCAAATATAAATGTTTACCTGCCTCAAAGGAACAAAATCTTGTAAGCCTAGTGTTCCCAAGTGAAAGAAATACGTATTTTTTAATTCAGAACTTTGTTTTAGAATCAATTTTAACCTAGCTAGGGTATACAGAGTTGATCCTTTATACTAACCAACAAATACCCTGCTCTTGAGTGGAACATACTGAAAACACAGCATTATAACCAGACAAAAGTTGGGAGCTGAGAAAAATCACAGTACACAATAAAAATAACTACTCTCAAGAAGCTCCTGAAAATGCCTCAAGAGTTCCAATGTTGCAAACTCCTTAGTCATTTAGTCTTTCTATAACTATTTACCGAACATATACCATTTGCCAGGCACGGTGCAAGGTACCAGGATGCCACAGTGAGGTATAAACAGAGCAGGTCCCTGGTTGCAGGAAGCTTGTTCTCTACAGCCTGACAAACCTTTCTGATTTCAACTTCAAGAGCCTGCTAAAAATTCAGTCTTGTCCCCTACATTGAGGAGCCAGGGCTCGTGGGCCTGCGGTGGAGCATGCAAGCTGTATTTTTACAAAGTGCTCCCAATTATTCCTCCACTGGACCATCCCACCCATCCTGCAGGAGCCCCACATTCAAAGTCCGCTCAGCAGCCTTCACCTTGACAGGCACCCCAAACACACCTCGAGGACAAGACGGACGGAAGGCTTTCTGGTATCACTCTGGTGAGCCACCAGCAGCTTGTTGCCCTCCCGGGTCGGAGAGCTCACTCCCTCCCAACCTCATCTGAAGCTGGCAGCACCTGAGCCTCCCCAGCGGCAGACACCTGTCTCCAGGAGGATGCAGTCTGCCACTTAAGTGGACCGTGGTCCCAAGGTTCCGCCCCCCGGGGAGGGGTCAAGGAGGCGGCGCGCGGGAGTTAAGCGCCGACTGCATACCGCCGGCCCCGCTCCCGCACACACTCAGAACACTCCCGCGGAAACTGAGGCAGGCGGCGGACCGGATCCCGCTGCACAGCGACTCGCGAAGGGGCTGGAACCCCGACGACGAGGTGGCTTCCGCCTCGCGGGCACTCGTCAGCCGCGGAGGCCCGGCCCGGCTTGCACCGACGGAGTTTCACAAAGAAAGTCTCCCGGCCCGCGCCCCTCACGCACTCACCGGCGCTGGCGCCGGCGGAGACTCGGGCTCCCGCCGCCTGCGGCTCCGGGCCGGGGTCGACGCTGGGGTCGGTTCGGACGCTGGCGGCAGCTGCTGCTCCATCCGCACGGGACCCGGGCCGCGTCCGCCTCGAGCTAACGGTCCCGCCAGCTAGGCGCGCGCACCGCTCCCGCGCGCCATGTTCCCGCCGTGCCGCGCGCCGCCGAGGCAACCCACAACGCCCCCCCGGACCGCGCACGCGCGCCCCCGCGGCTCCCTCGCACACACCGCGCACGCGCGCGCTCGCCGCGCCCCCCCTCCCTCGCGCCCCGCCTGGAGCCTGGAGAAGCCGGTCGCTGTTCCCGGCGTCGCGTTTACCCCCGCCGTGCCTGTCCCGCCCGGGAGGGAGAGCGCGCCGTTCCCGGCTCTGCGCCGCCGCCTGCCGCACTGCGGACCACCCCAGCCAAGCCCATTTCTCCACTGCCTCCAATGTGTCACCCGCATCGCGGGGCCTGGGGCGAGGGTGCGCCCAAGAAGTGCCAGACGAAGGACGCCCTTCGGTTGCTGAGACCCCACTCCTGGAGGTGTGCAGGCACGTGCGCGAATGGAGGTGGCACAGTGAACTCCAGTATCCTGGGGAGAGCCAGACTCTGGAAACCTGAGTTCAAGTCCCGCCTCTTCACTGACCTCGGACATCAGGCTCAAAATCCAGCACCACCCCAAGTGCTTAAGAGGTGGGCTCTCCTTAAAGGGTTCAAGTGCCACCTCCATCTCCCAAACTGGGAGACTGGGCACGTCACCTGACCGACCCAGAGAACCTCGATTTCTACGTGTGCAGCGGATTTCCCAGGGTTGACAAGGCATCCACACCCCTCAGCACTCTGCCTGGCGCACAAGCAGCCTTCGAAGGCTCCGTATTGTAGCTCCTGCCCTATCCGTCCAAGACTCCTAAAAGTTTAATGAAAGGGGTTCTGTCCCAAACTCTGCGGTATAATTAGCTGGGAGTTCACCCAACCTTGGGGCTGCAAGAGACTCTTACTTCCCACGTCTTCACTTTCCATACTCTGCCTCAAAACCCTAAAGCTGGCACCAAAACAATAGCAGAGAACATTTTCCCTACTAGAAAAAGAAGTTTTCAAGAGTCTCTTGGAATTTGTAAATGGTTGTGCTTATTTCTCTTGGCATTTTTCAGACACAAGTGACACAAACAACCTGGAGGGGGGAAAAAAGAGAGAAATTTACCTCCTCCCATAATTGGAAAATTCTGGCTGGAGCCTCACTTCTGGCATAGCGGAATCCAGTACCTCAAACCAAACTCAGCCTCTCTGACCTGTTGCAGGTTTCATTTGCTCTCTAATAACTTCATTTCTATACAGTTTCTTTCACTTAAGTAGCTTCATCTACCAAGAAAGCAGGGGCTGTTTCCCAGTACAGGTCGAGTATCCGTAATTCTAAATGCTCAGAGGTGTCTCAGATCTTGGATTTTGGAATATTTGTGTACATATAATGAGATATATTGGAGATGGGACCCAAACCTAAATATGAAATTTGTTTATGCGTCATACATACGTTAAACACAGAGCCTGAAGTTAACATTATACAATATTTTTAGTAGTATTGTGCATGAAACCAAATTTCATGTATGGAATTTTTCATAATCCATCATATCACTGCTCAAAAAGTTTTGGATTTTGGAGCATTTTGAATTTTCAGACTAGGGATGCTTCAACCTGTAGACCCAGCCAGAGTCCCAAGGTTAACTCATCATTGGACCCATTTGAGCTACATGCCCTTCCTGAGCCAATCCATATTGGCTAGAGCTGGATGTATGGGAAGGGATTGAAGTCAGACCCTCCAGAAGGATATAAACAGGAAGGGTAATTGGGAAAAAGGATGCTTCCACCTGAACAGAAGAGGCATTGGGCACAGGGCCAGCACAAACAAGAGATATCCAGGACACCATCAAGTAGGCATGCAGTAGGTCCACCATAGAACCAACTGCCTGTTCTGCAAAAGGGAGTGGCAGTTACTTCCTCCGCCAATGAGAAACGACTCTCCACCTCTCCTCCAACTGCCAATCCCAGGCCCAGCATTTGCCAAGTCTACTTAGTCAAAGGTATCCCAATGACCCCACAAGTGCCCAAGCAAGAACTGAAAGATGATGATGCTTTCAAGAACTGACTACTTACATGGCTATCCTACCTCATGATGGAAGACAACCCTTACCACATAACTGGGCACTTTATGGACCTTATTCCACTGAATCCTCACAAACAGCATCAGAGATGGTTATTCTTACTGAACCCATTTTAAAGATAAGGAAGCCAAAGCTTATCAAGAAACTTAACCAAAATTCCAGCAAATAACTTACCCAAAAGCCAATGTTCTGTAAGCACAATATTGTGCCCATCATGAATGTTGCCATCCCAGCTCCTTTTGCTCATATTTCGAAGTCCTGTACCCATCTCCAGCTAGATGACCAGCTATCAGTTCCATAGCAGAAGGAACTTCTAGGACTTATTCAGCTTCCACAGTTGTCTCCCCACCTCACCTTGAAGCCCCATGCCATGATTTCATGTAATAGAGGAAAAAATTCTCCTAAAAGGAAATTACAGTGAGGCTAGGAAGAGAAAATCAGTGTCAAGTGGCCCTCATCAGCAGTCAGTGTCTCCCCTTTAGTAAATGTATTAGTCTCCTATGGCTGCTGTAACAAGTTATCACAAACTGCACAGCTCAAAGCAAGACAAAATTACTTATAGTTCTGTAAGTCAGAAGCCTGAAATCAGTTTCAGTTGGTTCAAGTCAAGTTGTAAAGGACCAGTTCCTTCAAAGAGCACTGAAGGGAGAATCCATTGGCTTCCTTTTTCAGTTTCCATGGTTGTTTATAGTCTTTAGACCCCTCCTTCCATTTTCAAAGCACATCAATCCAATCTACGTTCAGTTATCACATCATTCATCTGATTCTGGCTTCTCTTGGGTCCCTCTTAAAAGGATCCTTGTGATGACATTGGGCCCACAGGATAAGACAGGATAATCTCCCCACCTCAAGATCCTTAATCATGTCCATGAAGTCCTTTTTGCAATGTAAAGTAACATTCACAGATTCTGGGGATTAGAATGAGGACACCTATTGAGGGTCATTATTTAGCCTATCATGGCAGGTATCATCAGAGGGAGCCACAATGTGCCCCGGAAACAGGGAAGGGCTGGCTAACTGTGCCCAAGAGGGAAAATGCCCTAAGAAACCTCAACCTCCACATTATTCAAATGAACTAAAACCCATCTAACTTGGCAATCTCAACCTCATTCCTTTCAATATTCAAACCACCTAAATCCCATCAGCCCCCTGCACCAGGCTAGCCAAACCTCAGAATACGTGCATACCTTTCTAATAGAAATTGCCAACCCCACTCCCATCCCTAGTGCCAGGGGCAACAGCTGTGTGCCCTTGACACTGTCCTAGCTGGTAAGTAGCATTCGAACCATGGTATGGCCAGTGAATTACAATATGATCTAGTGTCAACCAGGCAAAATTGAAAAAGCAGCAGAGGAGTTAGGGCTGGGGCTCAGTGGTCAAGCGCTTGCCTCACCTGGGTGAAGCACTGGGTTCAATCCTCAGCACCATATAAAAATAAATAAAGATACTGTGTGTTCATCCACAACTAAATAAATATTTTTTTAAAAAAAATAAAAAGTAGGGCTGGGGATGTGGCTCAAGTGGCAACACGCTTGCCTGGCATGCGCGGGGTGCTGGGTTTGATCCTCAGCACCACATTAAAAAAATAATGATGTTGTGTCCACCGAAAACTGAAAAATAAATATTAAAAAATTCTCTCTCTCTTCTCTTTCTCTAAAAAAAAAAAAGAAAGAAAGAAAGAAAAAGCAGAATCAGAGAGGAAGCAGGCATTAGAAATGCCTGCATTCCTGATGGCTCCAGATCCAGGCATCTGTGACCTCGATACACATCCCCTCCATGAAATGATGTGAGTGGTCTGTTTTCTGCCAAAGATGTTCCAACTTCTACAGATCATAGGGCTGTCCCTGAAGCCAGCCTGGAGGGACTGATCGCACTTGATGGTAAACAAGGATATATGCTCCTTTGGGCAGTTCACTGAACATGCTGACATTTGAGTTTAGACATCAGTTGCTTGTGCATTTTGTCAGCAAGTCACCATCCATGAGTCTGAACATGAAACTAGGAAGATAGACATTAGTTCTGGATTCAGAAAAACCTAGGTTGGGTCCCAACTCTGCCGCTTATCAGCTGTGTGATTTTGGAAAAGTTACCTTACTTCTCTAAGCCTGGATTCCTTACCTGTAACATGAAGGTGGCTGGGTGACTTAGCTTATATGATCACTGTGAAGACAAGATCAGCCAAGAATAGGGCTTTTTGCACAGGGCCTTCCTAATCATTACTGGGTCAATGTAACATGCCCACATGCCTAAACTCCACTTCTAAAATAAGTCATCCCTAATTCATTTGGGAGAAAAGTTTGACATGCATTAACATGGGACAACCTTCCTCTTTCTCTTCCCCTTTTGCTGTGAATATTTGCTGCAGAAATATCAATGAGTATGGTTATGGGACCCCCCCTGGGGTATTACACATAATATACAAGAGAAGTGAATCAGCTGCCTAACCTTGGAAAAATTTGAATTTCACAACTTATCTAGTCCCAAGGTTTCAGACTGTGAAGACATGTATCTTTAACACAAAGGATGAGAATTTAAAACTGGCACATGATACATACACCAATGTACCTACCATCTCTTGAAATTTCTGAGTGTGAGTCACTACAAATGCCACCCCCAACCTCCCTGTGCCCCTTTCCCTGTAACTTTCTAAGGGGCCTTCAGAATTTGTATTTAGCTGTCCCTGGCTGAAACCAGGTGACATCCAGAGAAACTGCCTGGTAACAACAACCCAAGTAGGGCTCTAGATGAAAAAGCACACATAACTTTTTTTTTTTTTTCATTTTATTTCTTTCTTTATTTTGGTGTTGGGAATCAAACGCAGGGCCTTACATTTGCAATGTAAGAATCCAGTCACTGAAACATATCCCACCCCTAACATTTTTTTTTTCTTTTAACATTTTTTTAGTTGTAGATGGACACAATATCTTTATTTATTTTTATGTGGTGCTGAGGATCGAACCCAGGGCCTCACACGTGCACGGCAGGTGCCCTACCACTGAGCCCCAGCATCCCCCCCAACTTTTTCTTTTTTTTAAGAAAAAAAAATTTTTTTTTTAAAATAAAAGGCATTCAACCAAAAAGTTGGTTGAAGCATAAGTACAAAGCCCACATTCCATCAGGTTTTTAATTGGATTAACAGTGATTGTGGAAAAGCAATTATTCCCATAATCAAAATACAAATGATTAAAAAAAAAGATTTAAAGAAAAGGAAGATGACAGCAGAGTGAAAGAAGTACATTTCTTCAGGTTCACTCCAGTGTTCACAGCATAGCCGCACACACAGCCCGGCGCTTCGAGGACTCTGTGTCTTCGGCTTCCCCTTCCAGGGGCCGCTTTTGACTAGTGGAAGGCTGCAAATAAAGAAAAAGGGAGAATGTTTAGAAGAAAATCACCAGCTTCTATTAAAGTTCCCCAATTAGCTATCAGTCAACCAGGGTCACTTCATGTAAAGCGTGGTACCAAGAATAACTGGTGGTCACTGAATCCCCACTGGACTCCAATACACTTATCTAACATTTCTCTTCTTGTGGCTTCCAACCACTTAATGATGTAAGGACAGTTCAACTGCAATTTTGTTTTTATAAGAAATCTTGCCAGGCGTAGTGGAGCGCACCTGTAATCCCAGAAGCTCAGGAGGCTGAGGAAGGAGGATCAGTTGCCTCGGCAACTCAGAGAGACTCTGTCTCTAAATAAAATATATTTTTTTAAAAAGGCGATGTGGTTCAGTGGTTGAGCGCCCCGGGTTCAATTCCCATTACAAAAAAAAAAAGAAAGAAAGAAAGAAATTTTTAAGGGTATTGTATTTTTTAAGATGTTTATTTATTTACTTTTATGTGGTCTGATGATCGAACCCAATGCCTCACACATGCTAGGAAAGTGCTCTACCACTGAGCCACAACCCCAGGAACACCCACCACCCTTTTTGTTGATATTGGGAATTGAACCCAGAGACACTTAACTACCGAACACTTTTTGTATTTTATTTAGAGACAGAGCCTCACTAAGTTGCTGAGGCTGGCTTTGAACTTCAATCCTCCTGCCTCAGACTCCCAAACCACTGGGATTTACAGATGTGCACCACCATACTCAACTCAATTACAATTTTTTTTCAACTACAATTTTTATATTTTACAATGGTGCATAAGCAAATGCAAACAGTAGAAAGTAAACTTTGAATCTAAATCTAGATATCTTTTTTTTTTCAGTTGTAGGTGGATACAATACCTTTATTTTATTTATTTTTATGTGGCACTGAGGATTGAATTCAGTGCCTCACACATGCCAGGCAAGCGCTCTGCCACAGGGCCACCACAACCTCAGGTGCAGACTCTGAACATCTTTTTGTAGGCTAGCAATATTCTCTCTTGATGTGAGGCAACTATAGCTCCTGGTCAGCAAGATCACAAACAGAATCCTATACACTAGTGTGCAACTGTTGCCAAGCTCAGTAGATTTGGAGTATTAAATGGAACTGGGCTTACAGCTTAGTGGTAAAGTATGTGCTTAGCCTACACTAAGGCCCTGCATTTACTCCCTAGCACCAAAACAGAGAGCTACTTGGGAGGCTAAAGCAGAAAAGACAGACAGCTTGAGGCCTTCAGGACAACTTAGTATGACTCTGTCTCAAAATAAAATAAAAAGGGCTAGGGGGTATAGCTCAGTGGTAGAGTACTTGCTTAGCATGTGTGGGGCCCTGGGTTCAATGGTCGATATCACAAAAAGTGAGAAAGACTAAAACCTCTCACTTAGAGCCCCAACTTTTACTCTTTTATGGAAAAGGCAATCTTGCCTTGCTTGCTTCACCATTTATAAAACTGGGAGGGAGAGTGGGAAAAAAGCAGAACTTTTGCAGTGCTTGCAATAGTGCAACCAGTGGTGCCCGTCTATAATCCCAGCGGCTCAGGAGGCTGAGGCAGGAGGATCATGAATTTAAAGCCAGCCTCAGCAAAAAAAAAAAAAAAAAAAAAAAAGTAAGGTGCTAAGCAACTCAGTGAGACCCTGTCTCTAAATAAAATACAAAATAGGGCTAGGGGTTTGGCTCAGTGGACAAGTGCCCCTGAGTTCAACCCCCAGTACCTTAAAAAAAAAAAAAAAGGCAGAACTATCATTAACCAAAAGAAAGCTAGACAGGAATGAAGTGATATTTATTTATACTTACAAAGAATTTTAGAAGAATAAAATTATAACCAAGAAATCATCATTTGTCCAAATTTTAAGTTTTCCAACGAATTTAAAATCGAGCCTCTAACAGATGGTTTAGTCTTGCCCTGAGGAGAACTTTCAAGTGACAGGCCCTACGTGTGCTTCACTAACATATTAAGCAATCTTATAAGGACGCTAGAGCAGATCAAGTTGAAACGTAACACCTACTACACAGATCTTTAAGAATGTGAAGCAACTGTCACCCTCAAGACTCTTCAGACCTGGGACTGGGGTTGTAGCTCAGTGGTAGATCATTTGCCTTGCACGCGTGAGGCACTGGGTGTGAATTTCAGCACCACATAAAAATAAATAAAGATACTGTGTCCATCTACAACTAAAAATAAAATATTTAAAAAATAAATAAAAGAGAATCTTTAGACTCATTAGGCTCACTCATCAGCTCTTTAAACCTAGTCTAGATTTATTAATCATTAGTAGGGATACCTGGGTTGGGATCTGGGATAGAGCGATTGATTTATTTTCCTCGGCCAGTAGCTCCTGAAACTTTCTCTTCATGTCCTCATCCTGTGAAGAAATGAAAAACATAAGTAGGCTGTGTCTGGGGAAAAGAAAACTCCTTTAGAAGGACAGGGCAAGGCACCCCTGCAAGGATGGCAAGTGTCTGCTAAGAATCACCCCCTTGCTCAAGTTCCCGAAGTGAAGGGCCCATGGGTGCTCACCTCTGCCTTCTGAGTAGTCTCATGAGCAGTGACAGCTCAGTCAACACTGACTGAATCAAACCCATGGTCCTAAGAGCTCAGTGGGTAAGAGAACCACAGACTCCAGATAACCAGCAGATCCTGAGAGCCAAAGGCTGGGGCTGACTCCATGCAGCTCCCTGAATCCTTCCACATCGCCCCCTTGCCCTGCCATCAGCAAGGCCATTTACCCAGATACCAATCGAACGACGGACTCAGCACCCTAAGAAAATTACCCAGCAGGTGCTATACAAAGTGCCACATGGTCTTGAAGCCCACAGTATCCCAAGCTCAGCTCTAATGAGAAAGGACAACAATGAACACGACATAGCATTACAGGTGCTTCATGCTGCAGGAGGAAAAGGTGGGGCAGAGAAGGAGTGGGCAAAGAGAACAACTGCCCAGATGTGTGAGGTGTGAGGGTAGCTCTACCTCTCCAGATGCTAAGTTCTATAGGGTTCAAGGATTTGCATTCGAGAGTCTTGATGGGTGGCCTGGTCCGGTTCTCCCCATCTTCGAAAATGCAAAATATGTCAAAGAATGTGGGCTAAGCTCAGCCACTCACCAGTGAAGTGTGCAGTATATAGACCTCAAGCAGTTCGATTCCAAAGCCCCACATACTTTACCAAGCAACCCACCTTCTCCCTACTCTTCCCCGTAAGCCACCAGAGGGAGAGGACAACGGGGTCTCCACCGCTCAGCAGCTGCATGATGCTAGAGGACTACCAACTGCTTCATCTCTTCTCTATCTAGCAACTGGAACTACCACCTGCTTCCATCACTCTGCCTAGTCCCTCAGCCTATCTTGGTAGGGTCATGCTCACCTGGATTCCCCTCTAGACTCTCCCATGGCTAGAGGATGTCACTTCTTACGTACTGTCACTTGCCAAAGCCCATCCATTCTTTCCCCCCATACTGAGTTCACACCACAGCTCCCCCAGGAATGCCCTCCTTACCTCCCTGCAACCTTCATAGCCCACCTTCCTTGTTCCAATCAGTGAACAAATTCTTCCTGAGCATCCCCTAGATACCAGTCACTCTCACAGGCACAGGGGCCTTCCTGGCAGAGGGACCCAGTAAACATTTGAGAATGCTGACACTCACCCCCGACACTGTTGCCAGATCATGCAGGCTTCAGTCCTGTTCACACCAGAGCCCTGTGGGCAGTGGCCCTGCCTCCTCCTGATTAGCACTGTATTCTGCACCTACCCCCACCCCCACCCCGCCAACAGATACATCACACCACACTGTAGGACTGCAGTCAGCAACTGTGATGCAGACGTCAGCTCCCTAGGCAAGGACTTATCTTATTCCTCTTTATATCCATGCTGCCTAAGAGTATTTGACACAAGAGCTCATTGACTATTCTGAAGGAATAAATGCATGAACCAATGAAATTACAATGGAATAATGGTAGGATTGTGTGTCTCAGCACTACTGTGAGAGGGCGGAGCCTCAGAGAGGTGGTGCCTAGTGGGAGGAGGTTAGGTCATTGGGGGCATTCCCCAAAGAAGACTGTGGAAATCCAGTTTCTTCCTCTTCCTCTCTCATATTTTTCACACCAGCCATGAGACAAACAGGTCACCACCATACACTCCTGCTATGATATGCTGCCTCACCACATGCTCAAAGCAATGGGGCCCCTTTGGTCATGGTCTAAAATCACCAAAACTGTGAGCCAAAATGGACTTTTCCTCTTTTTAAGTCAATTTATCTCAGGTATGTCATAGTAAGAGGCTGCTAACACAAATGCCCTTCTCCTTTAGACCTTCAGTGACCCAAGTCTATTAAGTATATTTACAAGTCATCAATTAGCTTACATAAAAAAGAACCTCATTGTTGACGCAAACTGTAAAGTTTTTTATTATTATTTCATTTTGTTTAGTTTTGTTTTTTGCAATGCTGGGGATTGAAACTAATGCTTCACTTATGCTAAGCAAGGGCTCTACATCCTCAGCCCCCTGGTGGCAGAGTTTATCTGTAAATGTCCTTCCTTTGAGATGTCCACAACCTATTCAAAAGTATTAAATTATCCCTTGAAGTCAAGCAGGAAGGAATCCTCTCAGGCACTCAACATGAGGCAAGAAGAGGATGTGAGGAGGGCTGGGGCTCAGTGGCAGAGCGCTTGCCCAGCATGTGTGAGGCACTGGTTTGATCCTCAGCACCACATAAAAAATAAATTAATAAACAAAGATATTGTATCCCTCTACAACTAAAAATGTATTAAAGAAGAAGGAGAAATGAGAGATGCTCCCCAAACCAGACACTGCTAATGACAACACAGAGACCACGATTCACATTCCCAGTGTTCAGCCCAGTGCCAAACCCATAAAACCATTTGGCTTCTGAAAAACAGAACTTTCCCAAAATAAAAACCTAACCATCACTAACTGATGTTTTAGATAACCCATCTGCAGCCTTGTCCTCTCCACCTTTGGCTGCAAAAACAAAATGTGGATAAAAGAGTATTGACAGGAGACCCCTGTGGCAGAGTTGAACTTCACCTTCTTAGTTGTAAGTTTTCTTTTGAGACAAAAAGTACAAGAAAAATAGGCTGTGCTGCCTCATAAATTTCAGGCAGATGCAAATCCTGTCCCTAGGACTTGCTGGCCAGCTCTCTATTTTTTTTCCAAGCCCAACACAGCTCCTCCAACCTCTCCACATGGGGACCCCAAGAGTTTCCTTACTAGGATACATGAAAAGAGCCAAGAGGCGTGTTTCTCTTTTTCATCAAAATTAAATCCCTTCATCCATAGGCACCCTTTGTTTCCAAACTCCTTTTCTCCAAAGTCCTGCTGTCTCAAATCTGTGTGGTCTATTAAATGCTAAATCATCTGACAGATTTCTTCTGGGGAGATTGCTGTTTCCATGGCAACATCCCAAACACATATATCTGGGCTTTTTTTTTCCCTCCATTAAGGATTTGTTGTTCTCAACCTGAGCTGGCCTGAGCAAAACTGTTAGGTGTAGAGGGTTGGAAAACAGAATGGGGAACAGCCTTCCCTGAGAGCCTTAAATATAGAGCTGAGGCCAGACTGCCCAAGGAGTTTGTGGACCAGTAATCCCCAAGAGTAACAGTCTATTGCTCGAACTACCTGATTAGTAAGTGCCTAATCCCCACAGAAAACAGATCAAAAGAAAATTAATAGAAAGAGGCATGGCTGTGCTGAATGACGACACAGGAAATGGAAGATCAGACGTCCATCAAAAGCCTGCCTGGCTGGGCACAGGGGTGCAAACCTGTCATCCCAGCAGCTAGGGAGGCTGAGGCAGGAGGATCGCAAGTTCAAAGCCAAACTCAGAAAAAAGCAAGGTGCTAAACAACTCAGTGAGACCCTGTCTCTAAATAAAATACAAAACAGGGCTGGTGATGTGGCTTAGTGGTCAAGTGCACCTGAGTTCAATCCCCGGTACAAAAAGAAAAAAAAAAAAAAAAACCTCCCCACTGCTGTAGCTAATTCTAACACCAAACATGAATCTGACAAATCCACTAAAGACTTCCAACTCTGGCAACTCTGAATGAGGTCCATGCACGATCTAATGGCAGCCACAGTTCCCAGCAAGAACAGAGAAGTAATGCAGACTTGAAAGACGCAGGTGTCAGCCTGCAATACAGCAAGCCTACTCACCAGGAATAAGAAGTGAGACCCTTCACACCCAATCACATGGAACTGAGAAATGGCTGGATTCTTCCCAGGGAGGCTGCCATCCTCCCTTATTTAAGGTGAAAGATGGCTGGAATGAAGGCCAGCCTAGCTCACCTGTTGGGTGAACCTACAGTTCAACCTAAAACAGACCCAACATTGCAAAGGTTATGTTTCCATCCTCTTCCTCGCCTAGCTCAGGGCTCCCTGTGCATTTCATGCAAGTGGGTACTGCCCCACACCCACCTGAAGCCATGGGTGACTTAAGGCTTCTTCTGTCGTAAACCGCGCCTTTGGATCCACGACCAACAACTTCTTGACGAGATCCAGAGCTAAGGTAACAAGAGAATTGGCAAACTATAGTGAAAAGGATAAACACATCCAATCAGCAATATTAAGGTATGCAGAATGACAGGCCACCATCCAGAAAGAGATCATTATGGAGTCAGCAGACAGTGGGCAGGACCCCAGGTCCTCCTCCCTGTGTGCAGAGGACTCTAAACACCAGGAATGATGATGATGCTCCCCATCTCCCCCTCTGGGACACAGCTTCTTAGCTCCCTGCTCCCTCTCTTGTTGCTGGACTCAAACTAATTAAACTGACCTTCTACCCAGTTCTGAGATATTCAAAATGCTACAGCCAACTCTCCCTGACACCCCAGGACTGGTAATGAGAGTCCCTCAACCAAAGAGGGGCTCTGTGAAAATCTGGCTTGTCAGAAATAAAGCCTGACTACTCCAGCAAGCAATGAAGGCTGGCTTGTATACTGCAATAATATTATTCCTTAAAGAGCACCCATGCTTAGCACGATCACCTATGTTACACTACTGGATATTTAGTTTTAAGTTTCCACTTTTTCTTCTGAAAATTATAAGGTTACATTTTTAAATTATAAAAATACAAAAAAGTAAGGGGCTGGGGTGGTGGCTCAGTGGTAGAGCACTAGCCTAGCATGTGTGAGACACTGGGTTCGATTCTCAGCAACGCATATAAATAAATGGATAAAATAAAGGTCCATCAACAACTAAAAAAAATTTAAAAATATACGAAGTAACTTACATTGAGCTTTTTATACGGGGCTAACTCAAAGGAAAGTTTGTAACTAAAAAGTTACTTATTCTTTTGCACACTAAAATAGGTACCAGTCACTTGTGTACATTACACTTAGCACTCAGAAAAACCATTTAATTTAAGGTGAGGACTATCAGAGGAGGATCTTTACAAATAAAGAAAATAGAAACTCAGAAGTTCAATAACTTGCTGAAGGTCACACAGCTAGGAAACAGTAGACTAGGAACTTGAGCTCAATGTGCTGAATGAACAATTTGATCATTTGTTCTAATTTTCAAATTCTGTAAAAACTAATCAAAACTAGAACAGACTAATAGGAGAAAACACCACAGAGTTTGAAAAGACACTCCCACCAAGAGCATACCCACATCGTAGTAAACCACATATTCTTAACCCTTTTCGTATCCATACCCTTCTCTGAAACATCTGCCCAGACTTCGGGAATGAAGTTGTATTTTCCACTGGTGATCTGATCCTTCAGTGACACTTGAGTCTTATGCTCAGAGAAAGGTGGATACCCACTAAGGCTTTATATTGGTAGAGAGAAAAAGGGAAAGAAATCAAATGGCATTCTCAGAGGCATTCAGATATACAGATTTCTTGGTTTCAGAATCATGAAAAAGCAGGTTTTTCTTTAAATCAGTGGTCGAAAAGTGACCTAAATGAAACATGACCTTGCTACCTGAATATGGTTATGCTTTCATCTAATTACCTCCAACCAGATTGTGTAGCAATGAAAACTTTTCTTACCAGATAAAAAGAATAACTCCTAAACTCCAGCAGTCCACAGCACGGTTATACCCGGCAGTTCCAATGGAAAGAAGAACCTCGGGAGCCAAGTAAGTGGGGGTACCACATAAAGTTCTCATGAGAGAGGTCTCCCCCAAAATCTTGGACTGCCCAAAATCAGTAATCTAAAATTAAGGACAAAAGGAATAATTTTTAACAATGTCCTAAAATAAAAAGAGTATCATAGTCTGCTGGTCCCACATCAGCTACATCAGCTTTCATTGTGTGCTTCATACCTGAGGTTCATCTGAAGTCTGCAAACTCATGGCTTGCAAGTTCCAGTACTAAATTTTGCTTAAAATCCCTAACTTAAGAACTTCAAGAATTAGGTTTTCCAGTTTACCTATGTTCTTTGTAACCTTATAGAAAGTTTGTGATCCCTATGACAAACACCCGAGGATTCTAGTTAGTTACACTATTCTTCTTAGACCCTAGGCTCTCAAATTTGATTAACTGTGGAATATCTGGGGAGGTTGAAAAAAATTCTTGCACCTGGGTGCCACCCTCAGATTCAGAGATGCAGCCTGGGTCTTTTGAGATATAGTTTATTTTCTTATTTATTTTTAAATTCTAACAGAAGATTCTAAAAGGAAGCTTGAAAAAGAGGTCCAGGCAGGATATGTAATTCATTCATCTGTTTAGACCCCTCTGCACAAAGGTGGATTGTATACAATGGAGCTGATAAATGCTCATTAGACTCCAGAGAGACAGGATATCACCTGATCTCTACAACAAATGCTGAGTGCAAAAATCAGATTCTCAGTCTTTTTTTTTATTTTGCTCCCATTTTTCACACGAGGAATTAAAAGACAGTTTCTACCAGAATGCTCACATACAGAACATAACTTTTACCTTTATAAGACAGTCCTCTTCTTGAGATGACAGTAGAACATTCTCTGGCTTTAAATCCCGATGTATAATGCCATTTTCGTGAAGGTACTACACAGAAAGGAAGGCATAGCCCTTAGATTTATATTTTCTAGGAAGTCCTTTTTTTTTTTTTTCTAAATGTGAAATCAATTTTGTTGGTCATTTAAAACCTGCCCACATTGAAGAAGATAAAGAAGATAGACTTAAGAAGAAGATAGACTTCAGTGACTTATAAGTGGAATTTCAAAAGTACAGTGGGGTCAACACTAGTCACAATTTAGTCAAGGACCTGGTTCCTTTTCTCTCTTTTCTACTACATTATCGTGTGTGTGTGTGTGTATGTGTGTGCATGCGTGTTTGTGTGTGTGTAGATTTGTCTTAAGAATGTTCTTACCTATGAAAGATGACTACCAGAAAAGAACACTTTCTATCTCATTTAGGAAGAGAAAGAATGGTATCCCATCTCTCTTTAAGGGACAATACAGAATTTTTCCAGAAAACTCTAATTATTCTCGCCTCTGAAATGGGACCAAGCCTATCCTAGAAGAATTATTGAAAAAAGGAATAATACTTCCCTCAGGAAATCAGACTCTATCTTTAACGTGAGGTCAACTGCAAAAACTACACTGCTCTTTTTTATGGTGGAGGGAGAATATTAAGAAGTTAATCACAGCATTCAGTAAACTTTCACAATTCTCTAAAAAAACAAAAACAGCAACTGAGACAATAAAGCTTGCATTTCACAATTCAAGAAAACACATATCCTTTCACATTGGCAGAAATATAAGGTATTTAATTCAATAAAACTTAAGTGAGTGATATAAAATATTTTGAGAACATACCAAAATAAACATAAAAATTCCATCAAAATGATATATTTACATATATACTAAAAATGTCTCATAGCAATTGCTCCATATACTCAATCCACTGTAATATTCTTTTTTTAAAAAAATTTTTGGTAGTTGTAGATGGACAGCATGCCTTTATTTTATTTGCTTATTTTTTTTGTATGCAGCACTGAGGATCACATGCCAGGCAAGAGCTCTGCCACTGAGCCACAGCCGCAGCCCCTCACTGTAATATTCTTGATCAGTAAATATAAGAAAGGGAAAAACCAATAAGGGAGATAAGCACTAGGTAGGTGACAGCCACCATTAAAAAGACTTTGAGGACTGGTGTGTAACTCAGGGGTAGAGCACTTGTTCCCAGAACAGAAAAACAAAACAAAACAAAAAAAAGGGGGTTGGACAGAGGGGTGGGGGGCTTATGATCATGAACTTCAGCCTGCCCTGGATGTCCCTCTGGGCACTTTCAGTGGGAAATTAACCTGATGAAACCTTCAAGGCCAAACCCAGGTGGACCTCTCCCAGAAAAATCTCCCTCAATCCTCACCCAATACAAGAACAGCTCCCAGCCAGACACAGTGGCACACACCTATAATCCCAGGGACTCAGGAGGCTGAGGCAGGAGGATCACAAGTTCAAAGCCAGCCTCAGCAAAAGCGAAGCCCTAAGCAACTCAGAGACCCTGTCTCTAAATAAAACATAGAAAGGGCTGGGGGTGCTGGGGTTGTGCGGCTTAGCAGTAGAGCACCCGCATAGCACATGTGAGGCCCTGGGTTGGATCCTCAGCACCACATAAAAATAAATAAATAAAATAAAGGTAGTGTGTTCCAACTGAAAAAAAGGGTTGGGGATGTGGCTCAGTGGTTAAGTGCCCCTGAGTTAAATTTCCAGTCTCCCTCCCCCATAAGAAATCTGCTCCCTCCACTGCATTTACTGCAATGAATAGGAATCTTGGTGGGGAATCACCATAACCAATTCTGCTTGGAAAATGGTGGTATCCCTCAAGGCAAAGTGCCACCAACAGCTTCTCTATCAACACTTTCACTGAATAGAGAAGGCCAGGCACATGCCTCACCCACCTGTCCACTCCCATGACCAAGATGCTGCATCTGGAGGGAACTGAGTAAATGAGCCAGGAAGAGCACGCCCGTCCCCCTCGCCCCAGCTTGCCCACCAGCCCCTCAACTGTGCCCAGTCCCAGTTTACAGGAGGTTTTCTACAAAGATAAGGTAGCCGTAGTTCTATGGTTTAGATATGAAGTGTTATGTGTGAGACAACACAAAAAGTTCAAAGGTGAGAAGATTGGGTTATGAGAGCCTTAACCTAATAATCAACCATTAATCCACTGGTAGGGGTTTACTGGGCAGTACCAGCAGGCAGACAGGGTGTGGCTAGAGCAGGTAAATCGCTGCAGGCATGCCCTGGGTATGTGTTTTGTCCCTGGTGAGCACAGCTCTCTTGGCTTCCACGTCTTGAGCTGTTTGCCTCCTTCACACCTTTTCACCATGATGGCTTGTGGGTTTTTTTTTAATATATATTTTTTACTTGTTGATGGATCTTTATTTATTTACTTGTGGTGCTGAGAATCGAACCCAGTGCCTCACACATGATAGGCAAGTGCTCTACCACCAAGCCTCGAACCCAGCCCTCGCCATGATGTTTTGCCTCACTTTGGGCCAAGAGTAATTGAGCCTGTGTTCTATGAACTTTGACCTCCGAAATTGTGAGTCCCAAATCAACTTTTCATCCTCTAAACTTGTTCTTGTCAGGTCTTTTAGTCACAGGGTAAAAAAGCTGACTAAAACAGGTAGAAATCAATTTCCCTCCAGGAAGACCTCCAGGCTAAAGAGAGGAGACTTGGGGGGTGTTGGTTTTCTAGTTCCCTTCCTTACTGTCTCTTAACTTCACAGCAAGAGCTTTGTCATCTGAGTCAAAGGGGTAGGATGTTTTTTCCAAGAACAGAACAAACACAGGATCGCTTCAGAGTTTTAATTCTCAGTCCCTCAGTTTCTCCCTAACCCAGGTAGTAATTGCACCGCACAGAAAGTAGGTTGGCACAATAACTGAGGACTTTTCTCACCTGTACAGCCAAGAGCATCTGGTAAAAATAGAGTTTGCAGGTAGCTTCTTTCAGCCATTTATTCCCCACCACCCTGTCAAAGAGCTCTCCTCCTTCCATCCTGAAACACAGACAAAGGAAGGTGTTCATTCCTAGAGGAAAACTCACTTGCATGGTATAAAAGACAGAGCAAACTCATTCAGACTAGCACAGAGTTGCCATTTTTATTCACCTTTGACTCACATTATTAGAGCTAATGAGCTAATAAGGTTCATCTACAATCTGATGTCCCCACCAGAAGTAAGGAATATGAAAGAAGGAACGTGCAGTGGGAATTGGTAATACTTGGGATACTTTAAGATCTGATTCACTACCGGAGGTGGGCCCAGGAGCCTGCACGCTTATCACGTACCCTGCGTGATTCGGAGGTGATGAGGAAGAGCAAGCCAGAACTTACAATCAAGTCAACTCGGGTCTAAACCCCAACTCCACTTCTTCCTAGCTGTGGGACTTTGGGCTATTTAATCTCTCTAAGCTTAAAAAGTGGGAGTAACACCACCTGCTGTGATGGTTGGTATAAAATAAATGATTGACATAGGTAAGGCACCTGGCACAGGGCTCAGCAATGTTATTCGAATTCTCTGATTCAGTTTCCTTTTCTTTAAAGTGGGTCTAAAAATAGAAACCCACCTATGACATGTAAGTAACCTGTAAGATTATTATGAAGTCCACAGGAAGTGCTAACCTAGCTTGCAGGTAAGGGCTTAATAAACACCAGCTACTATACTGTACTATTATGACCATTATTCACTGGGTCAACCAGATCCAGTCAGATAACAATCTCCTATTTGGTAACAGCAAATATTCCCTGAAGAACCCTAGGACATTCATCTCTCCCAGGGTTATAATCAGGATTACTGTTTATTTTATTTTTTGCAGCACTGGGCATTGAACCCAAGAGCACTCTACCACAGAGCTACCACCCCAGTCGGTTTCATTTTTTTATTTTGAGTCAGGGTCTCGCTAAGTTGCTCTTGCCACTCAATCTGCATAGCCTCCATTTTTCAGCCAAGAACAAAGCATTCCATGCCTGTCACAACAGCTGCTTAAAAAATGTGAATTTATGCAGGAATAGACATAAGACAGGCCTCTTCCAGGAATGACACAGGAAATTATTTTGGTTATACCAAAGAAGATAGGACATTCTAACCACGAAGTAAAGCAGCAAGATAATGAAAGATACTTAGGCACCACCATGCCACCAGATCCCATCACCTTAAGTAGAAAGGACCACCGAAAGCAGATATTTTTAAAGTAATAACATCAACACACGTGGAAGCTGGGCACAGTGGCACACAACTTGTAATCCCAGCATCTCAGGAGGCTGAAGCAGGAGGATCACAAGTTGGAAGCCAGCCTCAGCAATTAGGCAAGGCCCTAAGCAACTCAGTGAGAACCTGTCTCAAAATGAAAAATAAAAATGGCTGGGGCTGGGCACGGTAGTGCATCCCTACAATTCCAGCAGCTCAGGAGGCTAAGGCAGGAAGATAGTAAGTTCAAAGCCAGCGTCGGCAATAGCAAGGTGCTAAGCAACTCAGTGAGACCCTGTCTCTAAATAAAAATACAAAAAAAGGGCTAGGGGTGTGGCTCAGTGGTTGAGTGCCCCTGAGTTCAATCCCTGGTTCCCACCCTCCCCCCAAAAAAGAGGGGCTGGGAATGCAGCTCAATGCTCTGGGTTCAATCCCCAGACCAAAAAACAGGGACCCCATGTCAAGCGCCCACATGTGCCAGGTACTCTGCAGGGCTTTCCATCCCTCATAGCATGTAAACTTCTCCAAGACTCTGTACTATTATCTGCATTTAACACTAAGAAGATGAAACTCAGAGGGATGAAAGAAACTCACCCATGGGTGGTCAACTAGTCACCTGCAGAGTAGTGTTTAAACCCAGGACTCAGATGCAGGGACTAGAATCCCCTGCTACCTGCCTGTGGAAATACTGCACGACTTCTAGAATTAACACTACCTAGACATGCAAACACACTGTGGATCCCACCACCACATACTTAGGGAGGGTCCCCAGCATGAACAAGGCAAGTCTACATTCAAGTCTATGTTGGCTTTTGAGCATTTAAATGAAAATGTCAAGTTTAAAACATGTACTACTTACAATTCCAAAACAATGTAATAATCTTCTGCATCAAAAAAGTTTTTAATCTTGATGATGCAAGGCTGAAAAAAAAAAGAGAGAGAGAGAAAGGAAAGAATGAAAACAAGTGAGAAACTCCCAAGAAGGAAACCACAAAAGCCACAGAATTTGAGACATCTGCCCAGGGAGTCGGGGAGCCCAGGCCCAGGCTTTGGGCCCACTGATTCTGGTAGCTTTGAAGTTGGGGGTGGGGGTGTGGAATCTGACAGACGACTCCTCCGTGAGAAAATGGAATAAACAGTCCACACCCTGCCATGTCAGTGAGGAGCGGGTTCATGTTTCACATGAGGATGTCCTACCGAGGAACAAAGGCCAGTCTCTTCCCAGCCTTCCTCCTCCAGCCCTAAAACAGAGGCACTGAAGGAACCGGGTGACACTCTGAAGAGCAATATGAATGAAAAAGCAGGCCAGGTGCAGAGCCAGGCCATGCTGCTAGACAGAGATCACCCAGCTCCAGTTCTAGAAACAAAGGGAGTGTGACCCCATGTGACAAGAGCCTCCTATTGTGCCAAAGAAAGAGGAAAATTCTAGTTTCATAATAATTTTATAAGTTAAATTATTTTTTCCATTATATTTTAGTTGTAGATGGACACAATACCTTTACTTTATTTATTTATTTTTATGGGGTGCTGAGGATGGAACCCAGGGCCTCACACATGCCAGGCAAGCGCTCCACCACTGAGCCACAATCGCAGCCCCGTAATTTCCTAAGAATTTTTAAGCACACTTGGAGGTAGGGGACAGAGACGCAGTGGATGAGAGCTGTGACCTCTGACCACGGCAGAGAGCACAGAACACTGAGGGCAAGGGAGCAGTACTGTACGTTTTTAAAAGTCCATATTTAATATTATGACTTCATACTTAGCAGAGCTTTTGTTTCACAGTACATAGCCAACTTCAGGTGGCTGTCAACACATGCCTGTATTCCCAGCTAATGGGGAGGTGGCGGTCGTAATCCTGAGCCAAGTTCGAAACAAAACAGTTCCCCACTCCTGTACACTACTTGACTCTACATGAGCAATTTTATTACACAATAATGAAAACACTCAAGGCTGGGGTTGTGGCTCAGTGGTAGAGCATTTGCCTCACATGTGTGAAGCACTGGGTTCAATTCTTGGCACCACATAAACAAACCAATAAAATAAAGGTCCATCAACAACAACAAAAAAAATTTTTTTAAATAAAATACTGACTACTCCTTGTAAGAAAAGAAAGAACAGCTAAAATCTTCATATCCCATAACAGGAAGCCAACAGGCTATTTAAAGTGGATAAACCAAGAGACAATGGTTTATACATATTATGTAGAAACATGGAGGAAAATTCTAGCAAAAAGCCAAGAAAGAGTTTTTAAATATTTATAGAGAGGCGGATTAGAGGAATGAGAAGTTGCTGGTTTGTGCAAAATTATTAATACTATTTGACTCTTTAGATTATGAACTTGTGATGTGTTGGCCAAATTATTTTTTAAAGGAGAAGCAGAAGAAAACTCATAAATGGAGAAGATGACTAGATTAGAAGGGAAAATGGGAACTGCTTGGTTCCTCTTGGCATCAAAATGTGCAGTGCAGCGGGCTAAGGTTGTAGCTCAGTGGTGGAGTGCTTGCCTGGCACATATGAGGCCCTGGGTTTAATCCTCAGCACCCCATAAACATGAATAAAAAAGTAAATAAAATAAAGGTATTGTGTCCATCTACAACTAAATAAATAAACAAATAATGGGCTTGGGGGGGTGGTGGTCGGTGTTGGTGTCGGCATCGGTGGGGGGGGGGTCGGCGGGGGGCGGTGTCGGCGTCGGAGTGGGGGTGGGAGCCAGGGTGGCGGCCTCGGCCTCGTTCCTGGCCGCCTGCGCTTCGTTATTCCCCCGAGGTAAGGCGGCGGGGTGGGGGGGGGGTCGGCGGGGGGCGGTGTCGGCGTCGGAGTGGGGGTGGGAGCCAGGGTGGCGGCCTCTGCCTCGTTCCCGGCGGCGGCCGCTTCCTTATTCCCCCGAGGTAAGGCAGCAGCGGGGGGGGGGGGGGTGTCGGCGGGGGGGGGTCGGGTTGGGGGGGTGGTGTTCGGTGTCGGTGTTGGCATCGGTGGGGGGCGGGGTCGGCGGGGTGGGTGGGCGTCGGTGTGGGAGTGGGGGTGGCAGCCAGGGTGGCGGCCTCGGCCTCGTTCCTGGCCGCGGCCACTTCGTTATTCCCCCGAGGTAAGGCAGCGGCGGCGGGGGGAGGGGGGAAGGGGGTCGGCGGGGCGGGGTTCGGGTTCGGTGGTGGTGGTCGGTGTCGGTGTCGGCATCGTGGTGGGGGTCAGCGGGGGGCCGGGTCGGCGGGGTGGGTGGGCGTCGGCGTCGGTGTGGTGGTGGCAGCCATATTGGCAGCCAGCGTGGCGGCCTCGGCCTCGTTTCCGGCCGCGGCCGCTTCGTTATTCCCCCGAGGTAAGGCAGCGGCGGGAGGGGGGGAGGGGGGCAGGGGGGCAGGGGGGTCGGCGGGGCGGGGTTCGGTTTGGGGGGGGTGGTGGTCGGTGTCGTTGTCAGCATCGGTGGGGGGCGTCCGCGGGGGGCGGGGTCGGCGGGGTGGGTGGGCATCGGCGTCGGAGTGGGGGTGGCACCAAGGGTGGCCGCCTCGGCCTCGTTCCCGGCCGCGGGTCGGCGTGGGGAGGGTTTGGGTTGGGGGGGTGGTGGTCGGTGTCGGTGTCGGCATCCGTGGGGGGGGTCGGCGGGGTGGGTGGGCGTCGGCTTCGGAGTGGGGGTGGCGGCCAGGGTGGTGGCCTCGGCCTCGTTCCCGGCGCCTGCGCTTCGTTATTCCCCCGAGGTAAGGCGGCGGGGGGGGGGGGGGGGGGGTCGGGGCGGGGGGGTGGTGGTCGGTGTCGGTGTCGGCATCGGTGGTGGGGGGTCGGCGGGGGGCGGGCGTCAGCGTCGGCGCCGGAGTGGTGGTGGCAGCCAGGGTGGCGGCCTTGGCCTCGTTCCCGGCCGCGGCCCCTTTGTTATTCTCCCGAGGTAAGGCAGCGGCGGGGGGGTGGTTCGGATTGGGGGGGTGGCGGTCGGTGTCGGCATCCGTGGCGGGGGTCGGCGGGGGGCGGGGTCGGCGTCGGCTTCGGAGTGGGGGTGGCGGCCAGGGTGGCGGCCTCGGCCTCGTTCCCGGCCGCGGCCGCTTCGTTATTCCCCCGAGGTAAGGCAGCGGCGGGGGGAGGGGGGAGGGGGGTCGGCGGGGCGGTTTTCGGGTTCGGGGGTGGTGGTCGGTGTCGGTGTCGGCATCCGTGTGGGGGGTCGGCGGGGTCGGCGGGGTGGGTGTGCGTCGGCTTCGGAGTGGGGGTGGCAGCCAGGGTGGCGGCCTTGGCCTCGTTCCCGGCCGCGGCCCCTTTGTTATTCTCCCGAGGTAAGGCAGCGGCGGGGGGGTGGTTTGGATTGGGGGGGTGGCGGTCGGTGTCAGCATCGGTGGTGGGGGTCAGCGGGGGGCCGGGTCGGCGGGGTGGGTGGGCGTCGGTGTCGGTGTGGTGGTGGCAGCCATATTGGTAGCCAGCGTGGCGGCCTCGGCCTCGTTTCCGGCCGCGGCCGCTTCGTTATTCCCCCGAGGTAAGGCAGCGGCGGGAGGGGGGGAGGGGGGTCGGCGGGGCGGGGTTCGGGTTCGGGGGGTGGTGGTCGGTGTCGGTGTCGGCATCGGTGGGGGGGGGTCGGCGGGGTGGGTGGGCGGGCGTCGGGGTCAGAGTGGGGGAGGCACCCAGGGTGGCAGCCAGGGTGGCGGCCTCGGCCTCGTTCCCGGCTTCAGCCGCTTCCTTATTCCCCCAGGTAAGGCAGCGGCGGGGGGGGGGTCGGCGGGGGGGGGGTCGGGTTGGGGGGGTGGTGTTCGGTGTCGGCATCGGTGGGGGGGGTCCGCGGGGGGCGGGGTCGGCGGGGTGGGTGGGCGTCGGCGCCGGAGTGGTGGTGGCAGCCAGGGTGGCGGCCTTGGCCTCGTTCCCGGCCGCGGCCCCTTTGTTATTCTCCCGAGGTAAGGCAGCGGCGGGGGGGTGGTTCGGATTGGGGGGGTGGCGGTCGGTGTCGGCATCCGTGGCGGGGGTCGGCGGGGGGCGGGGTCGGCGTCTGCTTCGGAGTGGGGGTGGCGGCCAGGGTGGCGGCCTCGGCCTCGTTTCCGGCCGCGGCCGCTTCGTTATTCCCCCGAGGTAAGGCAGCGGCGGGGGGAGGGGGGAGGGGGGTCGGCGGGGCGGGGTTCGGGTTCGGGGGTGGTGGTCGGTGTCGATGTCGGCATCGGTGGTGGGGGTCAGCGGGGGGCCGGGTCGGCGGGGTGGGTGGGCGTCGGCGTCGGTGTGGTGGTGGCAGCCATATTGGCAGCCAGCGTGGCGGCCTCGGCCTCGTTTCCGGCCGCGGCCGCTTCGTTATTCCCCCGAGGTAAGGCAGCGGCAGGAGGGGGGGAGGGGGGTCGGCGGGGCGGGGTTCGGGTTCGGGTGTGGTGGTCGGTGTCGGCATCGGTGGTGGGGGTCAGCGGGGGGCCGGGTCGGCGGGGTGGGTGGGCGTCGGCGTCGGTGTGGTGGTGGCAGCCATATTGGCAGCCAGCGTGGCGGCCTCGGCCTCGTTTCCGGCCGCGGCCGCTTCGTTATTCCCCCGAGGTAAGGCAGCGGCAGGAGGGGGGGAGGGGGGTCGGCGGGGCGGGGTTCGGGTTCGGGGGGTGGTGGTCGGTGTCGGTGTCGGCATCGGTGGGGGGGGTCGGCGGGCATCGGTGGGGGGGGGCGGGGTCGGCGGGGTGGGTGGGCGTCCGCGTCGGAGTGGGGGTGGCGGCCAGGGTGGTGGCCTCGGCCTCGTTCCCGGCGCCTGCGCTTCGTTATTCCCCCGAGGTAAGGCGGCGGGGGGGGGGGTCGGGTTGGGGGGGTGGTGGTCGGTGTCGGTGTCGGCATCGGTGGTGGGGGGTCGGCCGGGGGTGGGTGTGCGTCGGCTTCGGAGTGGGGGTGGCGGCCAGGGTGGCGGCCTCGGCCTCGTTCCCGGCCGCGGCCGCTTCGTTATTCCCCCGAGGTAAGGCAGCGGCGGGGGGAGGGGGGTCGGCGGGGCGGGGTTCGGGTTCGGGGGTGGTGGTCGGTGTCGGTGTCGGCATCCGTGTGGGGGGTCGGCGGGGTCGGCGGGGTGGGTGTGCGTCGGCTTCGGAGTGGGGGTGGCAGCCAGGGTGGCGGCCTTGGCCTCGTTCCCGGCCGCGGCCCCTTTGTTATTCTCCCGAGGTAAGGCAGCGGCGGGGGGTGGTTTGGATTGGGGGGGTGGCGGTCGGTGTCAGCATCGGTGGTGGGGGTCAGCGGGGGGCCGGGTCGGCGGGGTGGGTGGGCGTCGGTGTCGGTGTGGTGGTGGCAGCCATATTGGTAGCCAGCGTGGCGGCCTCGGCCTCGTTTCCGGTCGCGGCCGCTTCGTTATTCCCCCGAGGTAAGGCAGCGGCGGGAGGGGGGGAGGGGGGTCGGCGGGGCGGGGTTCGGGTTCGGGGGTGGTGGTCGGTGTCGGTGTCGGCATCGGTGGGGGGGGGGGTCGGCGGGGTGGGTGGGCGGGCGTCGGGGTCAGAGTGGGGGAGGCACCCAGGGTGGCAGCCAGGGTGGCGGCCTCGGCCTCGTTCCCGGCTTCAGCCGCTTCCTTATTCCCCCAGGTAAGGCAGCGGCGGGGGGGGGGGGTCGGCGGGGGGGGGTCGGGTTGGGGGGGTGGTGTTCGGTGTCGGTGTCGGCATCGGTGGGGGGGGTCGGCGGGGGGCGGGTTCGGCGGGGTGGGTGGGCGTCCGCGTCGGAGTGGGGGTGGCAGCCAGGGTGGTGGCCTCGGCCTCGTTCCCGGCCGCCTGCGCTTCGTTATTCCCCCGAGGTAAGGCGGCGGGGGGGGGGGCGGGGGGGGCGGCGGGGGGGGGTCGGGTTGGGGGGAGGTGGTCGGTGTCGTTGTCGGCATCGGTGGGGGGGGTCCGCGGGGGGCGGGGTCGGCGGGGTGGGTGGGCGTCGGCGCCGGAGTGGTGGTGGCAGCCAGGGTGGCGGCCTTGGCCTCGTTCCCGGCCGGGGCCCCTTTGTTATTCTCCCGAGGTAAGGCAGCGGCGGGGGGGTGGTTCGGATTGGGGGGGTGGCGGTCGGTGTCGGCATCCGTGGCGGGGGTCGGCGGGGGGCGGGGTCGGCGTCTGCTTCGGAGTGGGGGTGGCGGCCAGGGTGGCGGCCTCGGCCTCGTTTCCGGCCGCGGCCGCTTCGTTATTCCCCCGAGGTAAGGCAGCGGCGGGGGGAGGGGGGAGGGGGGTCGGCGGGGCGGGGTTCGGGTTCGGGGGTGGTGGTCGGTGTCGGTGTCGGCATCGGTGGTGGGGGTCAGCGGGGGGCCGGGTCGGCGGGGTGGGTGGGCGTCGGCGTCGGTGTGGTGGTGGCAGCCATATTGGCAGCCAGCGTGGCGGCCTCGGCCTCGTTTCCGGCCGCGGCCGCTTCGTTATTCCCCCGAGGTAAGGCAGCGGCAGGAGGGGGGGAGGGGGGTCGGCGGGGCGGGGTTCGGGTTCGGGGGGTGGTGGTCGGTGTCGGTGTCGGCATCGGTGGGGGGGGTCGGCGGGCATCGGTGGGGGGGGGGCGGGGTCGGCGGGGTGGGTGGGCGTCCGCGTCGGAGTGGGGGTGGCGGCCAGGGTGGTGGCCTCGGCCTCGTTCCCGGCGCCTGCGCTTCGTTATTCCCCCGAGGTAAGGCGGCGGGGGGGGGGGTCGGGTTGGGGGGGTGGTGGTCGGTGTCGGTGTCGGCATCGGTGGTGGGGGGTCGGCGGGGGTGGGTGTGCGTCGGCTTCGGAGTGGTGGTGGCAGCCAGGGTGGCGGCCTTGGCCTCGTTCCCGGCCGCGGCCCCTTTGTTATTCTCCCGAGGTAAGGCAGCGGCGGGGGGGTGGTTCGGATTGGGGGGGTGGCGGTCGGTGTCGGCATCCGTGGCGGGGGTCGGCGGGGGCGGGGTCGGCGTCGGCTTCGGAGTGGGGGTGGCGGCCAGGGTGGCGGCCTCGGCCTCGTTCCCGGCCGCGGCCGCTTCGTTATTCCCCCGAGGTAAGGCAGCGGCGGGGGGAGGGGGGAGGGGGGTCGGCGGGGCGGGGTTCGGGTTCGGGGGTGGTGGTCGGTGTCGGTGTCGGCATCCGTGTGGGGGGTCGGCGGGGTCGGCGGGGTGGGTGTGCGTCGGCTTCGGAGTGGGGGTGGCAGCCAGGGTGGCGGCCTTGGCCTCGTTCCCGGCCGCGGCCCCTTTGTTATTCTCCCGAGGTAAGGCAGCGGCGGGGGGGTGGTTTGGATTGGGGGGGTGGCGGTCGGTGTCAGCATCGGTGGTGGGGGTCAGCGGGGGGCCGGGTCGGCGGGGTGGGTGGGCGTCGGTGTCGGTGTCGGTGTGGTGGTGGCAGCCATATTGGTAGCCAGCGTGGCGGCCTCGGCCTCGTTTCCGGCCGCGGCCGCTTCGTTATTCCCCCGAGGTAAGGCAGCGGCGGGAGGGGGGGAGGGGGGTCGGCGGGGCGGGGTTCGGGTTCGGGGGTGGTGGTCGGTGTCGGCGTCGGCATCGGTGGGGGGGGGGTCGGCGGGGTGGGTGGGCGGGCGTCGGGGTCAGAGTGGGGGAGGCACCCAGGGTGGCAGCCAGGGTGGCGGCCTCGGCCTGGTTCCCGGCTTCAGCCGCTTCCTTATTCCCCCAGGTAAGGCAGCGGCGGGGGGGGTCGGCGGGGGGGGGGGTCGGGTTGGGGGGGTGGTGTTCGGTGTCGGTGTCGGCATCGGTGGGGGGGGTCGGCGGGGGGCGGGTTCGGCGGGGTGGGTGGGCGTCCGCGTCGGAGTGGGGGTGGCAGCCAGGGTGGTGGCCTCGGCCTCGTTCCCGGCCGCCTGCGCTTCGTTATTCCCCCGAGGTAAGGCGGCGGGGGGGGGCGGGGGGGGCCGGGTTGGGGGGGGTGGTCGGTGTCGTTGTCGGCATCGGTGGGGGGGGTCCGCGGGGGGCGGGGTCGGCGGGGTGGGTGGGCGTCGGCGCCGGAGTGGTGGTGGCAGCCAGGGTGGCGGCCTCGGCCTCGTTCCCGGCCGCCTGCGCTTCGTTATTCCCCGGAGGTAAGGCGGCGGGGGGGGGGGGGGGGTCGGCGGGGGGCGGTGTCGGCGTCGGAGTGGGGGTGGGAGCCAGGGTGGCGGCCTCGGCCTCGTTCCTGGCCGCCTGCGCTTCGTTATTCCCCCGAGGTAAGGCGGCGGGGTGGGGGGGGGGTCGGCGGGGGGCGGTGTCGGCGTCGGAGTGGGGGTGGGAGCCAGGGTGGCGGCCTCTGCCTCGTTCCCGGCGGCGGCCGCTTCCTTATTCCCCCGAGGTAAGGCAGCGGCGGGGGGGGGGGTGTCGGCGGGGGGGGTCGGGTTGGGGGGTGGTGTTCGGTGTCGGTGTTGGCATCGGTGGGGGGCGGGGTCGGCGGGGTGGGTGGGCGTCGGTGTGGGAGTGGGGGTGGCAGCCAGGGTGGCGGCCTCGGCCTCGTTCCTGGCCGCGGCCACTTCGTTATTCCCCCGAGGTAAGGCAGCGGCGGGGGGAGGGGGGAAGGGGGTCGGCGGGGCGGGGTTCGGGTTCGGGGGTGGTGGTCGGTGTCGGTGTCGGCATCGTGGTGGGGGTCAGCGGGGGGCCGGGTCGGCGGGGTGGGTGGGCGTCGGCGTCGGTGTGGTGGTGGCAGCCATATTGGCAGCCAGCGTGGCGGCCTCGGCCTCGTTTCCGGCCGCGGCCGCTTCGTTATTCCCCGAGGTAAGGCAGCGGCGGGAGGGGGGGAGGGGGGCAGGGGGGCAGGGGGGTCGGCGGGGCGGGGTTCGGTTTGGGGGGGGTGGTGGTCGGTGTCGTTGTCAGCATCGGTGGGGGGCGTCCGCGGGGGGCGGGGTCGGCGGGGTGGGTGGGCATCGGCGTCGGAGTGGGGGTGGCACCAAGGGTGGCCGCCTCGGCCTCGTTCCCGGCCGCGGGTCGGCGTGGGGAGGGTTCGGGTTGGGGGGGTGGTGGTCGGTGTCGGTGTCGGCATCCGTGGGGGGGGTCGGCGGGGTGGGTGGGCGTCGGCTTCGGAGTGGGGGTGGCGGCCAGGGTGGTGGCCTCGGCCTCGTTCCCGGCGCCTGCGCTTCGTTATTCCCCCGAGGTAAGGCGGCGGGGGGGGGGGGGGGGGGGTCGGGGCGGGGGGGTGGTGGTCGGTGTCGGTGTCGGCATCGGTGGTGGGGGGTCGGCGGGGGGCGGGCGTCAGCGTCGGCGCCGGAGTGGTGGTGGCAGCCAGGGTGGCGGCCTTGGCCTCGTTCCCGGCCGCGGCCCCTTTGTTATTCTCCCGAGGTAAGGCAGCGGCGGGGGGGTGGTTCGGATTGGGGGGGTGGCGGTCGGTGTCGGCATCCGTGGCGGGGGTCGGCGGGGGGCGGGGTCGGCGTCTGCTTCGGAGTGGGGGTGGCGGCCAGGGTGGCGGCCTCGGCCTCGTTTCCGGCCGCGGCCGCTTCGTTATTCCCCCGAGGTAAGGCAGCGGCGGGGGGAGGGGGAGGGGGGGTCGGCGGGGCGGGGTTCGGGTTCGGGGGTGGTGGTCGGTGTCGATGTCGGCATCGGTGGTGGGGGTCAGCGGGGGGCCGGGTCGGCGGGGTGGGTGGGCGTCGGCGTCGTCGGTGTGGTGGTGGCAGCCATATTGGCAGCCAGCGTGGCGGCCTCGGCCTCGTTTCCGGCCGCGGCCGCTTCGTTATTCCCCCGAGGTAAGGCAGCGGCAGGAGGGGGGGAGGGGGGTCGGCGGGGCGGGGTTCGGGTTCGGGTGTGGTGGTCGGTGTCGGTGTCGGCATCGGTGGTGGGGGTCAGCGGGGGGCCGGGTCGGCGGGGTGGGTGGGCGTGGGCGTCGGTGTGGTGGTGGCAGCCATATTGGCAGCCAGCGTGGCGGCCTCGGCCTCGTTTCCGGCCGCGGCCGCTTCGTTATTCCCCCGAGGTAAGGCAGCGGCAGGAGGGGGGGAGGGGGGGAGGGGGGGAGGGGGGTCGGCGGGGCGGGGTTCGGGTTCGGGGGGTGGTGGTCGGTGTCGGTGTCGGCATCGGTGGGGGGGGTCGGCGGGCATCGGTGGGGGGGGGGCGGGGTCGGCGGGGTGGGTGGGCGTCCGCGTCGGAGTGGGGGTGGCGGCCAGGGTGGTGGCCTCGGCCTCGTTCCCGGCGCCTGCGCTTCGTTATTCCCCCGAGGTAAGGCGGCGGGGGGGGGGGGGTCGGGTTGGGGGGGTGGTGGTCGGTGTCGGTGTCGGCATCGGTGGTGGGGGGTCGGCCGGGGGTGGGTGTGCGTCGGCGCCGGAGTGGTGGTGGCAGCCAGGGTGGCGGCCTTGGCCTCGTTCCGGGCCGCGGCCCCTTTGTTATTCTCCGGAGGTAAGGCAGCGGCGGGGGGGTGGTTCGGATTGGGGGGGTGGCGGTCGGTGTCGGCATCCGTGGCGGGGGTCGGCGGGGGGCGGGGTCGGCGTCGGCTTCGGAGTGGGGGTGGCGGCCAGGGTGGCGGCCTCGGCCTCGTTCCCGGCCGCGGCCGCTTCGTTATTCCCCCGAGGTAAGGCAGCGGCGGGGGGAGGGGGGTCGGCGGGGCGGGGTTCGGGTTCGGGGGTGGTGGTCGGTGTCGGTGTCGGCATCCGTGTGGGGGGTCGGCGGGGTCGGCGGGGTGGGTGTGCGTCGGCTTCGGAGTGGGGGTGGCAGCCAGGGTGGCGGCCTTGGCCTCGTTCCCGGCCGCGGCCCCTTTGTTATTCTCCCGAGGTAAGGCAGCGGCGGGGGGGTGGTTTGGATTGGGGGGGTGGCGGTCGGTGTCAGCATCGGTGGTGGGGGTCAGCGGGGGGCGGGTTCGGCGGGGTGGGTGGGCGTCCGCGTCGGAGTGGGGGTGGCGGCCAGGGTGGTGGCCTCGGCCTCGTTCCCGGCCGCCTGCGCTTCGTTATTCCCCCGAGGTAAGGCGGCGGGGGGGGGGGGGGGCGGGGGGGGCGGCGGGGGGGTCGGGTTGGGGGGGGGTGGTCGGTGTCGTTGTCGGCATCGGTGGGGGGGGTCCGCGGGGGGCGGGGTCGGCGGGGTGGGTGGGCGTCGGCGCCGGAGTGGTGGTGGCAGCCAGGGTGGCGGCCTTGGCCTCGTTCCCGGCCGCGGCCCCTTTGTTATTCTCCCGAGGTAAGGCAGCGGCAGGGGGGTGGTTTGGATTGGGGGGTGTGGCGGTCGGTGTCGGCATCCGTGGCGGGGGTCGGCGGGGGGCGGGGTCGGCGTGGTGCTTGGGCTTCGGAGTCGGCTTCGGAGTGGGGGTGGTGGCCAGGGTGGTGGCCTCGGCCTCATTCCCGGCCGAGGCCGCTTCGTTATTCCCCCGAGGTAAGGCAGCGGCGGGGGGAGGGGGGTCGGCGGGGCGGGGTTCGGGTTGGGGGGGTGGTGGTCGGTGTGGGTGTTGGCATCGGTTGGGGGGGTGTCGGCGGGGGGCGGGGTGGGTCGGCGTCGGCGTCGGTGTCGGAGTGAGGGTGGCAGCCATATTGGCAGCCAGGGTGGCGGCCTTGGCCTCGTTCCCGGCCGCGGCCGCTTCGTTATTCCCCCTTTTTTTCGTTAATTTTGGATATATATGTCCCCCGTGATGTAAAGATTGAGCAAGGAACCTTCGTGATGTGGGGAGCTTTGCCGAAAGTGCAGGTTGGATTCTGCTTTTCCTATGATGGCGGCTGGATGAATCTTCACTGCTGGCCGTGGAAAAGGCTAGAGCAGCTTGTTAGTTGAGTTTTAAATTTTCCATTGTTGTTTTTAAAGGTTTTACGTGCATAGAAGAGGAATGTTCACCTTAAATAAGCATATGAGCGATTAACAGGGTATGTTTTTCTTTGGGAAAGGGAATTTGGTAGCTCTGACCCATGTCAGTCTGTGAATATTTAGACGTGTAGTGACTTTTTAACATTTTTTCATAAATGTTATTTATGAAACATTTCATAAATGTTATTTATGAAACTGTTATTTACAGTTATGTTGTTAATACTCCTTGCCTTCAGTTCCCCGGCAAATCTTTTTCATGCCTTCTGAGAAAGTAGACAATTGATAGATTATCCAAGGAATGGAGAAAAATGTGAGTGGGTGATTTCGGACAATCCCTGAGAGCTGGCATTGTAAGATTCATCCTATCCCCAGTAATATATTCATACAATAAATGTGAACACTTTTGAAGACTTTTTATAGAGATACAATTTGGGAATGATATTAAGATAAGGAAAAGCTGTTGATTGATTTCTTAGATTAACATTTCTTCCCTCTTCTCTTTTCTCTTTAAAAAAGTTTTCCAAGTGATAACTTCATCAAATGGCCAGTGGTAAGCAAATGTCCGATGATGACAGCCCCAGCACCAGCAGTGGCAGTTCAAATTCGGACCAGGAAGACCCTGCTGCTCCAGAGCCTGAAGATCATGAAGAAAGAACCTTCTGCCACCCAGCAGAAGAAGAGCACCAAACTCTCTAGCAAAACCACTGCTAAGTTATCCACTAGTGCTAAAAGGTAACATTGTCAGGTTGTCTTCCAAGCAATTGGATGCTTTTATTTTTACATCAAGAACAATACTCCAGAAATACTTCATGACCAATTTTATTTGTACTTGAATGAATTGTCATCCTTTAGGGGGACATGAAAACGTCCTCACTAAAATTATGCTTCTAAGCAAACCTATTCTGTACTTTGGTAATTTCAGGAAGAGTCCTAGAGACTGAATTCTCATCCTGACATTTTAAGGAGTTGGCCAGGAAAATTTGTGAAACTGAATTAGATGGTACATTGGGGATGTTTCCTTTTGTGAGTTATACTCTTGAGTGAAATTAGCACATGTCCACGTGGGTGTCAGTCCAGGCATCTGTGGTGGCAGCTTCATAAAAGGAAATGTGTCACTTTTCATGAAAGGAAATGATCAAAAAAGTTTATATTTGCTAAAAATGTTGAATGTCAGGCCTTGGCTTTTTTTGAAAGCAGATTTTAAATTTGCTTAGTTTTACAAACAAGTCTT
This sequence comes from Marmota flaviventris, assembly GCF_047511675.1. NCBI lineage: Eukaryota > Metazoa > Chordata > Mammalia > Rodentia > Sciuridae > Marmota > Marmota flaviventris. The sequence goes on from NC_092514.1 coordinate 8,212,291, forward strand.
TAAATCCTTCATAATAGGTATAATTTTTTTGTAGTTATAGTTATCCCTCCTTGTTCTTGTGAGAACAAATAAAACTGAAAAGTAGCCATTAACAATCTCAGGAGTCACTTTGCTATTAAAACTTTGCACATCTTTAAAACTCGTGGATGTTCTTGACATAGTAGTGAAAAACAACAGCAGGAAAAAACACTTTGTTGGTTGTAAGTGAAAGATTATTTGTTTCCTGCTGACTTTTATTTTCTATGATGGCAAAAAAATCCATCAATGGGACTCCATTAGTGATAGTGGTTGTATTGAGTAGAACTCTTGTATCAAACATAAAATGTACCTATAGCATTACCTAATGTTGATGTTTTGTTGTTTTTCATTGATCACAACTAAAAGAAAAAGAAAATATAAAAACTGATCAATTATTGCATTTTATTCATGTTCTTATTTTTCTATACATTTTCACCGTCATTGCACCATTAATCAAACATTAATGAACTTGAGAATATTATATTGAATAGCAGCAGTCTTTGAAATACTTTAAAATTCTTCTCGGTGTGTTGTAATCTTGTGGAGAGAACAATAAACAACTTTTGGAAACATTTTAAGTTTCAAGAAAATCAGAGAAATGCTCTTTTTCCCCTTACCTCAAGGCCCTCTTTCCTCCAAGAGTATGAAATTTACATTTACGGGCTGTACCTAAGATCAGAGAAAAGAAATGGTTAAGTAAGATTGCTAAAATAGTCCTTGGAAGTTTTTCATTGGTAAAGGTATTTGTAAATTTTAAACTTTTTTTAAAACAGATAAAATATTGACAAAACTATTAATGTGCTCTTGCAATAGCTTTGTAATTTTTACCACACTAAAAGTGGATTTGAAGTCATTGTCAAAAATATTCTAGTGCTTTTCCTCCTTCTGTTTTGTCTCGTTTGTATATAAGCTTGAAAAGAGAATTTCTTTGGTAAAAAGAGTTTTAAAGTAGATTTTATATCCTTTTGTTGAGTAGTAGTGGAGGACTTTCTCAAATCAGATGTAAATGACTTACCTATTTACAGTAGCAAGTGAGAAAAAAGCTGAAATTTTCTGTTAAGGAGTTTGGATTATGCCTCTGAGAACAAAGAGGAAGCAGCCATGTTAGCATTACTGAAGGCAAAACCAGCCTTGCATTTACCTGCATGATGGTAGAGGGCATTCTGATTTTCTGGTTATTCTGTAGACTGTCTCAAATCCTTTTTGTCTGTTCCTATTTCACTAACAGAATTCAGAAGGAGCTAGCTGAAATAACCCTTAATCCTCTCCTAACTGCAGGTAAGAAACAAATTTTGTTATTTTGATTTCTAAATTGTGGAACGATATCAGGAGATTAATGTATTATCCTTGTATGTAGGTGCAGCAGAAGAGGCTAGCTAGCTATGTTTGCTTCCTTAAAGCTTTGCAAGTTCTTTAAACAAAAATTGCCTAGGTGAATTAAGTTAAATTAGGAGAAAATACTCTTTAGCATGTATCATATATTCTGTACTTATGAATATACTGATCTTGTGCTTCTTGCTGAGATTTGAGTGGTGTTGATTTTTCTGTGGAATACATTTATTCACAAGTATTTTGTAGAAACCTGTACGGTTTTAAGTTTTTAAGTTAGTGCTTGTGTGCAATCTGAACTGATTTTCCAAATTTAGAAATTGTTGAATATGGTGTTACAAAATGTAAAAGCATTAAACAGGAGTATAGTTGTTTCTGTTTGATTTATTAAGTAACTTGCCTAAAGGACAAATTTTATGTGCTAAGCTATGGTTGTAGTTGTTATTTTCTAGAAAACACGTAGTTGGAATTATTTACATTTTAAGCAAATATCCTAATGACTTGGGAAAATTCTTAGCAGTAAATTAATTGGAATTGTGAGAAGAATCAAATTCAGTGGAACTCAGAATTTAAGATTGGTTGACAAATTGTATTAAAAGTAGCTGGTTGATTTTTTTCATTTGTGTCTTATATAGTGTTCTGTTTATTTTTGAATGGTGACTGTATGGTTGACAAAATTTATCAAATTTAGAGAGCAATATTATAAATAAATTGCATAGAAGTATGTGCTCAAGAATGAGAGGGGAAGGGATGCTAGAATTAAGGCAGTGCTATGATTTGATATAAAAATGTTTTGGTGTTTAACCTGTGTTTTTGCTACAAATTGTGTTTGCTCATGTTAATCAGCACCATCTCTGAAGTCTACTTGAGACATAATAAGGAATAATCCATTTGCTACTTATTGTGTGTGTTAACCACATCCCCAGATAAGGGGGATCTGATCCTGATTTATCCAGTGAATTAACAGTTTTCCTTATATTTGTAGTTGCAGCCATTTCAGTTTAAAAAGGAGACATGAATGTGAACTAATTATAAACAGAGTGGTATGTCAGATCTCAAAATATTACTTAAAAAGTATACTGTTCAATAGTGTAGCCACTAGCCATATTCTGACTATGGACCAGGTTGTTGTGGTTAGTTGAAAATGTGATATGCTGGAAGTGTGAAATGCATACTGGAATTTGAAAACTTAGTACAATTTGTAAAAGAATAAATATTTTGAAGATATTTATTACATCTTGAAATAATATTTGGCATGTTTAGTAAGTGTTTTAAAAATTGTATTTTTTATCATTTTAGCATAGATATTAGAAAATTCAAAATTACGTGTGTAACTTGCATTATAATTTCGTTGAACAGTATTTCTTTAGAGAAGAAGTAAATCAGTATTTCTTTTAGCCTTCTAAATGGTGTGTCAAATCTGTACCATTTAGGAGGTCAAGTTAAATTTGTTCTGTGGAAGAATCACTTAACTTTCAGAGTATATTCTGATAATTTCCATTACGAAAGATGTAAAGATCTGTTAATTTAAAACTCACATGTCTTAAAGTTGCATGTCAGGTCAAACGTTTTTAAGGGTTTCTGTTGATTTTCTGCAAATGGCTTAAACCAGTGTATGAATACACATCTAGAGAACATAGTAGACATATTGAATGCTTTCAGAGCAGTAATGTACTGGTACATTTGGTAAAGGAATGTACTTTAAGTGTTTAACCCAGGACTGTTTCCACAAGGTCACAGGATTATTTTAGATGGAGTAAAATAATCTAAAATAATACTAATATTTCTGTGAAATAGTAAGTTTCACTTATCGCGTATTTTTTCTCTTTACATACCAGATTTCATTTAAGTTCATGAAATAATGCTTAACATTTAGTGATTTAACTAGTGAAGCAGTAAAACTTTGGGCTTGCTTGTGCATAGTAACATGGAATACTTATGTCTATTTTCTTTTGTCACAGTCTTTGGTGACTGTTGGCTATTGAAAAGGACATCTGTTAACTTCTCTAGTTCTTTAATATCTGAGTTTCTTTGTGGCTGCGTAAGTGATTCAGGAAAAAAAAAACAAATGTAAAATACAAGTTTCTTAGGAAATCAGAAGTTGTTTCTTACTACTTTGGGGAGAGACTTTTTTCCATATACCTCATATGTAAAATAATGCAGATGCTTTTGTGTGTCTTTGGATTCTTCTGGGTAGAAGGTTAGTTCTTGTAATTTTGATAGAAAAGCCTAAATTTGTATTGTGTTTTTGCTTTCATGCCAGAAAATGCAATAGATTGTGGTATTATATTTCATTTAACTCATAGCTGCATAAATGAGAATTTTAGCTTTATGGTAGTTGTATTATTTAGATTTGTTAATTTATGTTGTAATTAAAAATGGGATTCCACAATCATAAGTACATTTAGAATTTGTGGGTTAATATTGCATGAGACCTTTGAAACCTTATGCTTGCTACTTCCAGGTGCAATTATTTAATTATGGCTTTTGGTACGGTGTGTGTGTGTGTGTGTGTGTGTGTGTGTGTGTGTGTATGTATAAACTTGTCAAAGTATGTGACAGTGTTAATTATCCCTCAGGGAAGAAATGTTAAGTGTATCTGGGTACATTCAGGAAAATGTTGAATGAGATATAGGAAAACCAGAATTACTTGTACTAGGGAGATTTGTCTTAAATCTCGTCTTTTGTTTTAATTAATTAATTTAATTTCTTCCCTTTTCATGAGGTATAAAAATATAACCAAAACCCATCAGGACACATTTTATATGGCTAAAAATTCATGCTCTCATGAAAATAGGGAAGAGTTTTTCTGATTTTTCTTGAAGTTCTCAAACACATCTAAATAGTAGATAGAAAAGACAGTGGAATGAGATTACCATCATTACCCTAAGTACACATGTAAAGACACAACTAGGGGCTGGGGATGTGGCTCAAGCGGTAGCACACTCGCCTGGCATACCTGGGGCCCCAGTTTATATCCTCAGCACCACATACAAAAACAAAGATGTTGTGTCCGCGGAGAACTAAAAAATAAATATTAAAAAATTCTCTCTCTCTTAATAAAAAAAGGCACAACTGATGTGACTATACTTTGTGTACAACCAGAGATATGAAAAATTGTGTTCCATATGTGTAATATGAATTGTAATGCATTCTGCTGTCATATATAACAAATTAGAATTAAAAATAAATAAATTTTTAAAAAAATGGGAAAATTAGAAACTAATATCGTTCCATGCTGTACATATCACTTCCCTTTCTCAAGTACAATCTGGCACAAAATGTGTTGAGAAGAGATTCCCCTCCAAAGGAAAAAAAAAATCCACTGGGGTTGGGGATATAGCTCAGTTGGAAGAGTACTTGCCTCCTACGCACAAGGCTCTGGGTTCAATCCCCAGCACCACCAAAAAAAAAAAAAAATCTATGATATTACATCCAATTGCATGAAGAAGATTTAAAGAGCCACATAACCATAATGAGAGCACAAAGCACACAAAAGTTTTTCTAGATTCCAATCTAGAAAAAAAAAAAAACATATCCCAAGGGAGGAGAACAATGTTCTTGCAATTACTTTTCTCTAAGGAGTATCTTAGTATGGTGATGAATGACCTTCCCCCTCTCCCCCAGCACTGAGGATTGAACTGAGAAGTGCTCTACCACTGAGCTACATCTGCAGTTTCATTTAATGTTTGTTTTGTTTTTGTTTTTCTTGAGACAGAGTCTCACCAAGTTGCCCAGGCTCTCCTCAAACTTACCATTCTCCTACCTCAACCTGCTAAGTAGATAGGATTATAGGCATGCACTATTGTACTGGCTACAAATTATGTTTTTAAATCAGGAAATTGTCATTTAGAGAATATTATTCCCATGAGTCCTTTCTGTATAAATTACTATAGAGCAAGCTTCACAACCAATTGAAGAGACGTTATCATTAATAGGTTATCCTATATTGTAGTTAATTGTATGGAAAAGAAACAATGTAGCAAAAATGAAATCATAAAAACAAAGACATTTCACATAGTAATGTAGATTAAAATGTCATCCAACTATAAATTCCCCCAAAATGCATGGACCAAGATCCTACCCAAGATTGAGACTTGAGGAAGGACTGACTGTATCCTTTAAAGGCACAAACTCATTTTTTCTTCTCTTTGGTACCCTGTGCCACACTGTAAAGAAGCCCAGGCTATCTTGCTGGAGGGAGAGTCCATATGAAGAAAGCCCCTGACATATGAAAGACCACATGGAAAGGGAGACTACATGAAGCCAACAGTCAGCACCTTAGTTCGGGACATAAAAAGCCATTTCAGATCTTGTAGTCTAAATCAGGCGTTCGCTGTATGAGTGAGCCTAGGTGACACTAGAGCAGAACCTTGGTTAAAGTCTTGACTTACAAAATTATGAGAAATAAAATGGTTGTTTGTTTGGTAGTGGGGATTGAATTCAGAGGCTCTCGACCACTGAGCCACATCCCTAGCCCTATTTTGTATTTTATTTAGAGACAGTGTGTCACTGAGTTGCTTAGTGCCTCGCCATTACTGAGGCTGGCTTTGAACTTGCGATCCTCCTACCTCAGCCTCCTGAGCCACTGGAATTACAGGTGTGCACCACCACTCCCGGCAAATGGTTATTTTTTTAAAGCTACTAAATTTTGGAATTTTTAAAAATATAGCAATAGATAACTAAAATACTGTTTATTGATGATTTGCAGGGCTTTTATTTAATGACCAGTTTTATTAAAGAATACCCCATTTATTTCTACTGTGATCAGAAAACAAACTGAAATTCAATATTTAAAATTTTTTGAAACTGATTATTTTGCCAAGAATATAACCTATCTTGCAAATTTCCATGAGGACTAGAAAAGAATATATATTCTGGAGTTGTTGGGTATTGTCTGTCAATGTCAATAAGGTTAAGATGGTTGATAGTTTTGTTCAGACTCTTGTGTATCATTAGTGATTTTTTTATAGTGTTACTATCAGTTATTAAAAGGGTGTTAAAAATTCAAAGTATGGATTTGTCTCTTCAGTTTTGTCAGCTTTCATATATTTGGGGCATATAAATGTTTGGTTGTATGGTGTCATGTTTCTGTGTTCTTAAAAAACACATTATGGTATTATGAAATGTCTTTCTTATTTCTTATAAAACTCTTTATCTTGAATTTAAATTCATCTGATGTTAGTATAGCCTCTGCATTCTTATTGGCTTACTATTCATGATGTATTTTTATCTATTATCTATTTCTTGTTTTCGTTCTATTCATATTTTTATTTAATTAAATAAAATTACATTAAATAAAAATTAAATTTTATTTAATTTATCCATTTGCTTTTAGCTGTATTGCTTTACATTATTGTTTTAGCAATGTTTCCAGGAATTATGAAATGCATTCTTTAATTTATCACAGTTTTCATAGTTTAAATTGTGATACTTTCTCACATCTCCCCAAGTCTTTTGTGCTTTGTCGTCATACATATTACAGCTGTATACATTTTTTACCTTAGTCATGTTTCCAAGAAATTAAAAGAATAAATATGTATACATATTGCCTTTTATATTTACCTACATTTTACTATTTCTAGTACTTTTCATTTCTGTTTATGGTGCATTGTCTTTAAAAATATCTACCCCAAATTCTTCACATTCCTGTATCATGTTGCTTCTCTCATTATGAAGTAATATCTATTTTCCTACCTGCTGAGTCTGGGCTGGTATTTTGTCTTGTTTTAATGAACAAAATATATTTTTGGTGAAAGTGATACCATGTCAATCCTAGAGATCCTTGGGAAGGTGTATACCTTCTACTTTTATCCTCTAGGAATCCAATCAACAAATAAAAAATTTTAGAATGACTGAATGACTAAAAGCATTTGAGGAGAAAAGCCTGACCCAACCAGTTGAGCTAGCAGACATGTAAACGAAGCTATTTTGTCAGTTCTACCTTTGGTTAAACAATCCCTGCTAAAGGAAACCACATAAGCAGTAATAAATAACCTACAGCAAAGGACCCATCAGGTTATGTAATGCCAAATTATAGAATAAGGAGAAATAACAAAGAATTTTTATTTTAAATCATTAAGTTTATTACACAGTGAACTAAAACACACAGTGCATCTGTTTCTAGCTGGTGGATCATCTCCTTTTATCCTGAAGAGGTTCTTTTAGCATTGTTCATAGTAGAGATCTATTGGTATTGAATTTTCTTACTTTTTATTTATTTGAAAATGTCTATTCTGCTTTCAGTTTTGAAGAGTATTTATCCTGGATTTGCAGTTTTTGTCTTCTAGCACCTTAAACCTTTCCATTAACTTTAACTTCTCATTTCTGATAAGAAGTCAGCTATTATTTTAGTCATTTTTACCAATGCATAACACACCACTTTTTTCTAATTGCCTTCAAGACCTTTTTCCTCCTAATTGATTATTTACAGTTGACTCTGATGCATCTAGATGTGATTTGCTTTGTAACTAACCTTAGTATCCACTGAGTTTCCTAAATCTGTTAACATCTTTTTTGTTAATTTGGGATAATTTTAGCCATCATTATCTTAAATATTTTTTTCTGTACAACTTATGCCTCTATTCTTTTAGAAATCTAATTATATGTATGTTAGGTCACTTTGTACTGATAGTAACCACATCTCTATTTTTTTCTTTCTGATTTTTAGACCAGATAATTTTTATTGGTCTATCTCCAAGTTAACTTTTTGTTGTTTTTGCACTATACAATCTGATGATAGATTTGTTTCATGAATTTTTCATTTCAAATACTATACTTTTTATTTCTTTTAAAAGAAATTTTTCATTTATATAGTGACACCCATATCTACTTATTCATTATGATTAAGCTTTTCTTTAACTCCTTGAAACTAGTTATAAAAACTATTTAAATTTTTTTTCTGCTAATCCTAACATCTGGGTCAGCTCACGGAACTTTTTTTATATGTGATATTTTCTCTTGTTGTTCTCATTTTTCTATCTTCTTTGCATTCTGGCAAAATTTAATGATATTCTACATGCCTGTAATCCCGGCGACTCAGGAGGCTAAGGCAGGAGGATCAAGAGTTCAAAGCTAGCCTCCGCAACTAAGGGATGCACTTAGCAACTCAATGAGACCCTGTATCTAAATAAAATGCAAAAAAAGGGCTGAGGTTGTGGCTCAATGGTTAAGCACCCCTGGGTTCAATCCCTGGTACCAAAAAAAAAAATTTTTAATTATATTCTGGTCATTTATAGATGACACATCATAGGAAGTCTGGATTATGTTGTCTTCCTATAAAGGATATTCTGTTTTATGTGTCATACAGGCTAATTACTGGTAAATTGTTTTGATCATATTAGATTTGGTATTATTATTATTATTATTATTATTATTATTATTATTATTTGGTACCAGAGATTGAACTCAGGGTACTCAATTACTGAGCCACATCCCCAGACCTATTTTGTATTTTACTGAGAGACAGGGTCTTGCTGAGCTGCTTTAGCACCTCGATATACTAAGGCTGGCTTTGAGCTCGTGATCCTCTTGCTTCATCCACCCCAGTCACTGGGATTATAGGCATATTCCACCGCGCCTGGCTAGGTTTGGTATTTTTCTTTTTTTCCATATTTCATGGTGCATTATACTTGTACATAATGGTGGGATTTGTTGTTATGTTTTCATACATATGTACAATATAGTGATAAAACTTAGCCAATATCTTTCTTGAGTATTTCTCTTCTACCTGCTTTCCTCTCTCCCCTGATCCCTTTCCTCTATTCTACTGATCTCCCTTTGATTGTCGTGAGATTCCTTTCACACACACACACCTTTCTTTTCCTTTTTCCTTTCTGGCTGCCACATACATTTTTAGCATGAATCAATTTTGGTTTCAAATTTAGGTCTACCATTTTCCCTTTACTCTTTTGTGTGTGGTTCTTTTTGCTAAGGCTTATTTCTGAACTCTCAATTAAGTACCTGATATACTAGTGAAGCTGCTGCAACCTGACTCTGCTGGAAACCTAATTTCTTCCAACATTGCCATTTAGCATCATCTTCAGTCTCCTTTATAGCAGTCAAACTCTGCTAAGCCTTAAAGAGTCTCATCTGGTACATTCATATCAAAAATGAATTTCCTCCAGGCTTTTAGTATTCTCTCTCTAACACACACACACATATAATCACATTGCACACACCATACATAGCTCAGACATTCTTGTCCACAAAATTCCAACCACTATGATAATCTTGCACTTTGATAATTTTCTCCTTAACTCAGTATGACCACCATCTTACTTGAGCTTCATCCCCCTAATTAAGTGTGTTTTGTGCACCAGGCCTACAGTCATGTCTGAAATTAATACCTGAAAATGTGTTTCTAGTTTTATACTCTTTTGTGTCAGGAAAACAAATCCAGTACAGTAGATCTATAATAGTTTCAAGTAAAAGTACTAAATTACTTATATCCTTGCCCATCAATAGTGGTAGAGACACTTAGGTGAACTTACATAGAAACTGCAACATCTTACATACTCAACAACAATTTCATTGCCCATGGGACCCAAAATTAATTGAAAGAGTAAACCCCAAAATGGATATCTGAAAAATAAACTGGTCAAAATCAGTAAGGCAATCAGACTTAAATAATCATATATTTTACCAATAGCACTAGCTTAAAAGTATGGGTCTAAAATAACTAGAAAAATACAAGTTAATGGCTAGAGTCATAAAAGTTTCTATTACAATCCAATAGGCAGTCTGTTATGATGCTTTAATATTATATGATAGTTGTGAAATGATTACAAACTAATAATGAACATAATCTATTTGCAGATGAAAATGTTCTTCCCTGTATTATCTACAAAGTTTAGACCTCAAAATGCCCTGGAAAATAAATTTCTTAAGTCTCATCAAAATGAGCTGCCAGGTTTTTTCCTACATTTGACATGACACAGTGCCAAGATTTCTAGTCCTGAATACACACTTTCTATAGGGAAGAGACATTTATCTTGGCAACTAACAGATCATTTATCTCATTTCATACAGCCAATTTTAGTTGTAAGAAAAGAAATGTTTATGTATTTATTCTGCTGACTTTAATCTATAATCTAATCAGGGATCAACAAACTTTTCCTGAAAAGAGACTGATAATAAATATATTAGACTTTGTAGGCAAGTCTTCATTGCTACTCAAGTGCCAGTGTAGCACAAAAACAGCCTAGACTGTGGGTAAATAATATAAGCTTCTGTGTTCTAATAAAACTTTGTTTACAAAAGCAAGTGTTATTGTTGGGCACCTTGGTGTCCTTGCAACTACTCAGAAAGCTGAGGCAGGAAGATTACTTAAGGAAGGAAGGAAGCAAGGGAGGGAGGGAGGGAGGGAGGAAAGAAAGAGAAAAAAGCAATAAAGAGAATAATGAAAAAAAAAAAAAAAACAGTGTCAGGCTGACAGCTATGATTTGCTCATCACTGTTCCCGAGTATTAATTAATGTTTATGCTCACAACAGATGTTTGGCTAGGCTGTATATATACATACATACATGAAGGCAATTTTGTTCTTTTTGTTTGCTTTCTTTTATTTTTTCCATTTCTTTGTTGATACATTACAGTCGTAAATCATGGCAGTATTTGTCGTTACATATTTCCACATGCACAATATAACACTACAGTTTGGCCAATATCATTCCCCAGTATTTTCCCTTCACTCCTCCCTCTCCTGGTCCCTTTCCTACACTCTACTGATCTTTTGATTTTCACTTTTCTTTTCCTTTTTCCTCTCTTGCTTCCACATACGAGAGAAAACATATGCTCCCTTGACCTTATGAGTTTAGCTTATTTTGTGTAACAAGAGTGTTCTCAAGTTTCATCCGTTTTCCAGCAAATGACATAATTCACCTTTATGGCTGAATAAAGCTCCATTCTGTGTATATGCCACATTTTCTTTATTTATTCATCCTTGATAAGCACCTAGTTTGGTTCCATAGTTTGGCAACTGTGAATTGTGCTGCTATAAACATGGGTATGCATGTACTACTCTAGTATTATGACTTTAATTCTTTAAGATAAACATTGAGTAGTTGTATAGCTGGGTTATATGGTGGTTTCCTGCCTAGTCTTTTGAGGAACCTCCATACTGATTTCAATAGTGGTTATATTCATTTACAATCCTATCAACAGAGAAAAAAGTGTCCCTTCTTTTCCACATTCTTCTAGCATTTATTATTTTTCATATTTTTTTAAGTAGTTGGACACAATACCTTTATTTTTATTTATTTATTTTAATGTGGTGCTGAGGATCGAACCCAGGGCCTTGCACGTACTAGACAAGCGATCTGCTGCTGAGCCACAACCCCAGCCCCATATCGTTCATATTCTTGATGCCTGCTATTCTGACTAGAGATAAAAGCTCACTGTAGTTTTGATTTGCATCTCCCTAATTGCTAATGATGTTGAACATTTTCATAGATTTGTTGTCCATTTTTATTTCTTCTTTTGAGAAGTGTCTGTTTAATTCATTTGCCCAATTAAGCTAGGTTATTTGAGGTTTTGATGTTAAGTTTTTTAAAGTTTCTTATATAGTCTGGATATTAATCCTGTGTCAAAAGAGCAGTTGGCAGGGCTGGGGATGTGGCTCAAGCAGTAGCGCGCTCGCCTGGCATGCATGCAGTCCAGGTTCGATCCTCAGCACCACGTACAAACAAAGATGTTGTGTCCACCGAAAACTAAAAAATAAATATTAAAAAAATTCTCTCTCTCTCTTTAAAAAAAAAAGAGTAGTTAGCAAATATTTTCTCCCATTCCGTAGGTTCTTTCTTCATGTTACTATTTGTTTCCTTTGCTGTGCAGAAGCTTTTTAATTTGATGCCATTCTGTTTATTAACTCTTGTCATTATTTTCTGAGCTTTAGGAATTCTAATAAGAAAGTCATTGCCTGTACCTATATGCTGGAGTCTCAAACCTATATTTTCTTCCAAGGATTTGCATAGTTTCTGGTCTAATTCCTGGGCTTTTGATGTCTTTCAAGTTTGTACAGGGTCTAGTCTTATTTGTCTACATATGGATAACCAATTTTCCTGGCACCATTTGTTTAAAAGCCTGTCTTTTCTCCCAATATGTTTTTGGCACCTTTGTCAAGGATCAGATGACTGTTAACTGTGTTGGATCTTTTTCTGTGTCTTCTCTTCTTTCCCATTGGTCTGTGTATCTGGTTTTATGACATAGACTTGCAGTGGTTATTTCAATAGCTTTGTAGTATAATTTGAAGTCAGGTATTTTGATGATGCCTCCAGCTTGCTTTATTGACTTATAATTGCTTTGGCTATTTTGAATATTTTATTCTTCCAAATGGGTTTCAGGACTGTTTTTTCTAGTTCTGGAAAAATGAAATTTATTATTATTATTAGTATTATTTTAAATTTATATGACAATAGAATGCATTACAATTCATATTACATATATAGAGCACAATTTTTCATATCTCTGGTTGTATACAAATTATATTCACACCAATTCATGGGTATTTTGATGGGAATTGCATCAAATCTTTATGTTGCTCATAAAATCAATTTCAAACATATACAATCATATTAGTAGTGATTTTAGTGTCCAAAAAGAGATCTACTAAACAATAATTACTAGGCTGGTTTGGTGACTTGTAGTCCTAACTACTCAGAAGACCAAGCCAGGAGGATTGCTTGAGTCCAGGAGTTGGAGATCAGGTTAGGCAACATACCAAGACCCCCATCTTAAAAATAATAATAATTACTGATGTCAAAACACATCTCAATCATTATGATAGTCACTAACTCTTCATTGTTTTCCTTGAAACTCTAATATACAATTAGTGAATGTCAATTTAGGACTAATTGTGCTGTTTTATAGAGGAGAAAGCTGATTATAATGGTAAATGAAATCAGCTAGCATGAACTGATTTGTGTTTATTTAATTACAATTATCATGCTGATGACTCTACATATTAAGTCTCCACCTATAGTCCCCTAGGTGCTAATTTTAAAAACATGAGTTTTCATTAAAAATAAGAAAAGAAACCCCTCCATATGCATTTCAATAATTCAAATTGTATCATAATTTGACTATTAACACAAAGGAAAATCAATGCAACTAATTCAGATTTAAATTTAAGATTACACAGTGCAAAAGAGGAAATAGTCTTGGAAAGGGAAGTAGAAAAATGTAAGATCCTTCTTAGAGGTCAGAAAAAATAAATTCAAAAATGTGATTTTTTTAAAAGGTAGTGTTAACTTGAAGTGGAAAACAAAAAGCAAAAAACCTTTGAAGCAAAGTCAGTTGTGTTTACAAGGGCCTTTGGGTTTTTTTGATGTTTTAGTGCTTCTGGTTTTTAAAATGTTGATTTGTGGAGGATGGGCACAGGGGATTGAATCTAGGTGCTTAACCACTGATCCACATCACCAGCCCTTTTTTACATTTTTTTTTTTTTGAGATAGGGAATCCATAAATTACTTAAGGCCTTGCTAAATTGCTGAGGGTGACTTTGAACTCAAGATCCTCCTGCCTCAGCCTCCAGAGCCACTGGGATTACAGTGTGCATCATGAAACCGGGCCTTAAATGTTGATTTTATAATCCTTTCTTTTTAGCTGATAAGAGAAATTACAAAATACAGAATACTTGCAAACTACAAAATATAGGATACTTACAACTAAAGGTGCTTTGTTAAATGATCAGAGTTTAACTAAAGTTTCAAGCAGTGACTCTCAAACTGGGAGAGTGATTCTAGTCTTATCAAGAGAAGTTTAGAAATGCCTGGGGGCATTTTGTTGTTGTTTCACCATGACTGAGGAAACTACTAACATTTTTTGGCCAGGCCCATGGATAGTATATAACCTTCAGCTAGTAGGAACAGTCCAAACCAAAGTACCAATAGAGTTCTATCAAGAAACCCTGGTGCAAAGAAGCAATCTACCAAGGTCTCTTACTTAACTGCAAGGAAAACACAGTTGCAGTTAAGTAAGAGAACAGAGCAGATGCCTGGTGCAGTGCTGCATGCCTGTAATCCCAGTGGCTCTGGAGGCTGAGGCAGGAGGATCGTGAGTTCAAAGCCAGCCTCAGCAAAAGTAAGGCCCTAAACAATTCAGTGAGACCCTATCTCTAAATAAAATACAATGTAGGGCTGGAGATGTGGCTCAGTGGTCTAGAGCCCTTGAGTTTAATCCCTGTTACCAAAGAAAAATAGACCACCCAGGTGACTTGTTTGTACCAGTAGGTCTACCTAAAACGAAAAGGGATTTTATGTGATCAAATTGTTTTATTATCCATTTAAATATAATTCTTTATTTCTTTATGTTTGTCAAGAAGTAAATATATTTAAGATAACAATGAAAAATAATAAAAGAATGACAAGTATAGGAACCTAATGATGACTTACACTTTTTGATTACAGACTTGAGATTCATCTGAAATGACAATGCAATCCCTAGCTATTGCAACAGAAATCTTAACCTCTCAGTGAAAAAAAAAAAAAAAAAAGAGGGATGTTGAGATACCTTCAATCATCTTTTCTCACTTCTGCGTAAGTACCAAGAGAGGTTGGCCCAAAATATTTTAAAACCTAACACATACTTTTAAACTTGACTTTTTTAAAAATAAGTGCAAGTATATGGTATGGCCTAGTGTTAATTTACAATCCCTACTTTCTTATGCTGTGACTGTCTTTAAATGTGCCCAGTTTGAACTGAGATGTGCCATAAGTCAGATGTCAAAGACTTATTGTGAAGAATGTAAAATAACAGTTATATTTTTATTTTGATTACAAGTTAAAAGAATAACATTTTGAATATATTGAATTATGTAAAATGCATTATTAAATGAAGCTCGTCTGTCTTTTTAAAATATGACTTCTAGAAAATTTAATTTACATGTAGAGTTAATATTATATTTCTATTGGTGGTTCTAAGGGATCAGTGAGAAATAAGAGAAAGATCATGTTCAGATTCTCTATTTCATCATTTGGGTTTGATGTCATTCACTGGTCCTCTTATGTATTCCAAACCATTTCAAATTTCATGTGCATTTGGGTAAGGCTGAGCTTTCATACTAATCGCAGAGAACTTACTTTCCCATGTATGTTTGTTCAGTGTCCCCCACTGAGTATAGTCTTCATAATAGTGATTATGGTCCTGTTTCTAATTTTATTTTATTTTTTTAAAGAGAGAGAGAGAGATAGAGGAGAGAGAAAGAGAGAGAGAAATTTTAATATTTATTGTTTAGTTTTTTAGGCCGACACAACATCTTTGTTTGTATGTGATGTTGAGGATCGAACCCGGGCCGCACGCATGCCAGGCGAGCACACTACCACTTGAGCCACATCCCCAGCCCCTGTTTCTAATTTTATACTGCATGCATCAATTAAAATGCTGAAGATTCAGGAGGGCTTGCTTTGCTTCAATGTATGCTCTGGTAGACTATATGTTATCCCGAAGAACATATTTTCTCCTCCACTCTCCCTGTCTCCTCCAAGAGGTGCTTGTGATCTTCCAAGCACACTTTGGGAGGATGTTATCAGCCTTACTTTGTTTCAGTGAGAAGAGAACAGTTTCCAGAGTAGTAGGCACTATCTAAAAATGTCTCCTTAGTGATGAAAGCATTTATTGCCAAGACTTTTGTTGCTTTGTCAATTGTCTATATTGGCTGTAACAGCCAGGATTTTGCTGTATAATTATTTAAACCACATAAATGGGCAATCTTTCATATATTATCTCATTTTCTTCTTAAAAAATGAACTATAAAATTTTTAACTTTGACCCATATTTGTATAGATGAAATATCTGAGACTCAGAAAATTTAATGATTTGCCTATAGTCACACAATTAGACTTTTGACTCTTACTACAATCCTTTTGGCTATATTCCTTACTTCTGCTGTTGTTCCGGTAAGGAAGTAATTTATATTTCTGAAAACTAAATGGATAAAGCCCAACAGTGCACTGTGGAAACTGAGATGTACAGGCCACATGTCCCCAATATCTGTTCTGCATTTATTTCAACACACCAAATATTTGACCTCCATAGAAAGAATGCCAAGGTAAATTAGGCAGAACCAGAAACAGGAACTCATATACATGCCATATATTAGTGGCAATTTCAGATGTTTGAGTTTCTTTCTTTGTACAGTTGAAAGTGGAATAATATTTGTCAGGGCTAGACAAACAGTAGATGCTGGCAGAAGACCTTGCCTTGTATATGACTCACTTCCATTAGTGCAGTACACTTCGACATGACTTTTTAATTGTGGGGAATGCCTCAGCCCTACTGGTCATGCCCAGCCTAAACCTCCATCTTCCCTGGATTTAAGGACAAGATACTTGTTTAAATTCCACTTAAGTTATATGATCCGTTTACTTAAAGTCTAATACTTTCTGCATTTTTATTCAATTAAGTCTAAATCCTTATGCTTGATTTTCAAGGAATTTCATAATCTGACCTAAGCACACAAATATGTCTTCCTTTATAGAATCCTTTCCTCTTAGCAAAATGAGGTGTCCTTACTGTCCTTTAAACATACTTCTTTCTGCTGAGTCTTTCTTCTGCTGTTTAATTCACTTGCCTTTTATTCTCTTTTTAGAATCTGAATCCTATGTACTTACCCAGGTCTAGGTCAAATCCCAAGACTCATCTCTTACTTTTAACTCTTTAATGTTTACAATTTGTACCAAAATACATTTTAGCATTTATTTTGTGGCAGGGTAGGGCCCTTGCCACCCTCCCATTACACTAACTCTTACCAAGGAGGAAACTGGTGTTACCAAGAAAGACCTATTTATTTTTTTAGGAGTTCCCACTCTCGAGATTATAATGAGGAGCTAGAATCACCTCCACCCTTGGAGATAGATCCAAGATTGGGGTCCTTAGGCACAGGTGTAAAGGTTGATCCATTGCCTAAACCTCTTACACTGGCACAGAAGATGATGTACACACACACACACACACACACACACACACGCCAAAACTCAGAGAAGAAGGAAGGAAGGGAGGGAGGGAGGGAGGGAGGGACGGCAGGGAAAGAAGGAAGGAGACCCTTTGAAATCCATTGAGAAATGATACTGTTCTGGTCAACCTGACAGAAAATGGATATTTGTTGTCATTTTCTGACTTACCATATTGTGACCAAGCATAGTGCTTTTATTTTTATTATTTTTTTATTAAGACCTTTACTAGGATTCACCTGGTTTATAACTTTCTACCTTTAAATATAACTGAATCTGCTGGGAGGTGGTGTCAGAGTCTGTAATCCCAGATATTCAGGAGGCTGAGGCTGGAGGATCGCAAGTTTGAGGTAAACTTGGGGAACTGAGCCAGACTCTGTTTCAAAATAAAAACTAAACTGGGCATGGTGGCACACACCTGTAATCCCAGCGGCTCAGAATGGTGAAACGGGAGAATTGGGAGTTCAAAGCCAACCTTAGTAATTTAACGAGGCCCTGAGTAACTCAGTGGGACCTATCTCTAAATAAAATACAAAAGAGGGCTGGGGCTGTGGCTCAGTGGTTGAGTTCCCAAGAGTTCCATCTCTGATAGCAAAAAAAAAAAAAATTAATAATGAATAAATAAAATAAAAGGGCTGGGGATGTAGCTCAGCAGTAGAGCACCCCTGGATATTTGTACTAGGGAGTACAAAAAAAAAGAATTTTCAATGCATATTACTTTTTGTCTAGTTTATTTCATTCAGAATCTCCCTGTTTTTGCTATTATCAATAGTTCTTTATTCTTGCTAAGTATGTTTCCAAAATTTATTATCTATTTTCCTATTGATATACATTGGGGATTTTTTTAAAGTAAACCAGGTTATATTTATACAGTGGAAAATTATTAAGCAATGAAAATAAGAAGTACATTCACATTCAACAACTTCGATAAATCTTATAAAAATACATATGGAGCTAAAAAAGCCACACACCGAAGAACACATGTGTATGATTGCACTGTATAAAGTAACAAAACAGGCAAAACTAATCCTTGTTATTAGAAGTTAAAATACTGCCTAACTCTGGGGGAGCGGAGGGAATAATTAGGGGAGCAATGAGAGAGGGCTCATGAAGGTGCATTTGATGTCCAATCTCTTGACCTGGGTTAGGGTTTAGTGGATATGTTTACTTTGTGATAATTCATTGTGCTATACGTGATTTTCTTTTGTCTGTTATATTTAATAAAAGAGAAGCTCTATTAACAGTAAAAAAAATCAATCTCTACATTCATGGAATAGTTAGTAATCAAATGCCTACTATATGTTTAATATGAGTATAAGGGTTCTGAGGCATGTAAGACAGACATGTTCCCACAGTCCAACATTGGGGATTTTTTGACTATTACAAATAAAACCACCATGAATACTTGTGCACAAGTCTCAGTGTGGATGTATGCTTTTATTTCTCTGGAGTAAATATCTCGACAGATGTGATTTAATTTTTAAAGCAACTGCCAAACAGTTTTCTAACAGTTTGTGCCATTGTTTGTACTACATGTTATACTCTGCAGTTCTAAGAGAGATACCATAGTCTTCATCTTTGTCAACATTTGTTATGATCAGTCTTAAATTTTGTCCATCTTACTGTATGTGTAATAACATTGCAGTTTTGATTTACATTTCAACTTATGTTGGATATCCTTTCATGTGCACATTCACCATATTTGTATCTACTTTGGTGAAGAAAAAAATCTTCTGCCCATCTTTTCAAATTGGGTCATTTTTCTTATTAATAAGATGCAAAAATCATTTGTATATCCTAGATATCATTCTCTTGAGAGATATATGTTTTGCCAATACTTTGTCCTAGTCTGTCAGCTTATCTTTCCATTTCCATAACAATGAATATAGAATAGACAAAGTTTGTTGTTGTTGTTGTTTTTGGTACTGGGGATTGAACTCAGGGGCATACCACCACTGAGAGAGCTAGTTAGTTTTAAAAGTCTCTGCCAAACAGCTTTTTATATTTTCTTCCAGAAGTTGTATAGGTTTAGCTGCTACATTTAGGTCTGTAGTCTATTCCTACCAGTAGTGTGTGAGGGATCCCATTGAGTCACATCCTTGCCAACTTATTATTATCTTTTTTATTATAACCATCTTAATAGATGTGAAGTAGTATCTCACTGAGGTTGTACATTTCCCTAATGGTGCTGGGTATCCTTTCATTTGCTTATTGGCTTTTGCCTATTTTTTTTGGAGAAATGTCTATTCTAATTTCTTGCCATTTGTCTTTTCATATTGAACAATAAGAATTGCTTATATATTCTAGGTAGTTATATTCTAACTACATGAATTGTAAATATTTTCTTCTATGATTGTGTTTTCACTTTCTTCGATGGTAGCCTTTAAAAGTTTTAAATTTGATGAAGTTCATTACTTTATTATTTTTTCTTTTGGTGCTTGGGCCTTTGGTGTCTTAACTACAAAGTCATTGTCTACTCCAAGATTTACCTATGCTTTCTTACATTTAGTTTTGGTTCTTACATATATATGTGTTGTCCATTTTGAGTTCTTACATTTATGTCTGTGGTCCATTTTGAGGTAATTTTTATGTGGGGTAGCGTTTAACTTAATTCTTTTGCATTAAAGACTACATCATTTTGAAATATATTTTCATTTGGAATGCAATTCTAGGATGTCAGTGTTTTTTTCTTTCAGAACTTGAAAATGCTGATGTACTGTTTTCTGGTATGCATGGTTCTTGAATGAATTTTGACATTTTACTTTCACTCCTTTGTACATAATGCTATCTGATTTCTGTAGATGCTTTTCAATTTTTTTCTTAGCACTGGTTTTAAGCATTAGTGTATATTTGTGTTATCTTTATCATTTTTCTTATTTATTGAGCTTTTTGAATCTGAGTGTTCATCAGATATAGAACATTTTTATTTATTATTTCTTCAAATGTGTTTTTCTCACCTCTTTTTGGAACTAGCATAACACATATATTGGACTGGTTGAAGCTGTGCATACTGATGCTCTGTTCAGTTCAGTCTCTTTCTCCGTGTTTGATTTTGGAGAGTCTTTATCACTGCATATTCAGTTTGCTGATATTGACTTCTTCAATGTCGAATCTGCTGTTAATCTCATTCAGTGTAATTTTCACCTTAGCCATTGTTTTATCTGAGCTTGAATTAGACATTTTTATATCTTCTTTTTTCTCCTTTAAATGCTTATGCTTTTCCATAGCATCTTGAACATATGGTATACAACTGTATTAATGTCCTTGTATAATAACTCTATCACAGTGTAATTAATGATCATTTCTATTAATTTTCTTTTCCACATGGGTTATATTTTCCTACCTCTCTGCATGCCTCATACATTTTTATTGGATTCCAAATATTGTGAATTTACCTTGTTGAGTATTGGATATTTTGTATTCTTTTAAATATTCTTGAGCTGTGTACAGCTTTTTGCTGAACTATCTTGGAAACATATTTTGTATTCTTTTAAATATTCTTGAGCTGTGTACAGCTTTTTTCTGCACTATCTTGGAAACATTTTTGTCTTTTTAAGATTCTGCTAGACAGGAGTTACCTTCAATCTTGGGCTAATTTTTGCCTTTTACTGAATGTGTTACTTGATGCCCTTTTATTACAGATTTTCCATTCCAGCTGGTGATTACAAAAATTGATCTCCATGCCAACAAGCACCACCACCTTCTATCCTGTTCCTTTCTGAAGGTTCTTTCTCTGGCCTTATATGTGCACCCATTGTTACTTAACCACAGACTTCAGGGGAACCCTCCATGGATGTCTAGAGAGCTAGTGCATGTACACACTCTCCCTCCCTCTGCAGTTCTCTACTTTCTCCTTTATTCTGCTCTGTGACTTCTAGCTGCATTGGTCTCTTCAGACTTTGAAATCCATCTCTTCAACTCAGGAGATTTTCTATTTGAATTTCCCTTCTCTGGATGTGACCTGAAAAATTCTTTCCAGGGAGTAAATTGGGATAATCCTAGCACTCATCTCTCGTGCTTAACTTTATCTTAGAGGTCACGCTTATGCTGCTTATTATCTAATATCTGAGAACTGTTGTTGTTTGTATTTTGTCCACTTTTTTCCCAATGTTTCATATGCAAGGGTAAATATGTTGCCCCTCTCGGAGAGATTTAGTCCTCCATAAATGTTTAACACTATTCTCTGGCACACCATTTACAATAGATGAGGTTCTTCCTGGTAACAGCAGCGTTAGGCCTTCTGAATGCTCCTAGGCAAGTGCCTTCACAAGTTTCCAATGGTGTATGTTATTATGCTGCCAATTATTTGTTTCAGATATGTTTTTCTTGTCTCATTTAGATTGTACTCCGACATTAGGAACCCTTCATATCTTAGAATTTTATGTCCCCTCCACCCAAACTGGATACATTTACCTTTAACAATTACTCAACTCTTACCCCGTAAGAATTCCCTTTGAGGTATTAAAAAATAATGCACTTGAGATTATTTATCTCCATGCCAACAATCACCACCACATTCTATCCTGTTACTTTTCTGAAGGTTTTTAACATAACCTTATATTAAACATCAGTGCCACATATTTAAATGCTATAAGTAAAAGTGAATGCTGATTCATCCACTAATTGTATGTATCCTGGTAGAAAGAACTACCACTACCTTATTCTGGCCAGTTGAGAAATTTTCTTCTCATTATCCACCAGACTAGTTAATATGTCTTTAAGGCAATAAGTTTAAAAAATAATGCTGATAAATCAAAATATTGAAAACTCTACAAACTAAGCAGCTAGTTCTTCAGTAACTGGAAGCACTGACTATGCATATAAAATTATATCTGATTATGAGTCAAAGTAAATATCAAGAAGATAATATGCAATTAGATCATTTTGCTATTCTGATTTTTCCACCAATGAATTGTCATTAATTTCTATTCTATAATAAGAAAAATTCTACAACATACCATATTCTATAATAAGAAAAATAAAAAAAAATTAAAACTAGTTTTTAAAGATCTGCTTAAATATTCCAGTATCATGTAACCAAACAACTACTCTCCACAACAACTATGTTTTTATTCAACAACAAACACATTCAGGGGTACATTCCTGGAGTTGAGGATGCATGCTGCTGAGAGGTGGACCTTAAATGCCTTGTTCTCATAGCTTATTTCCTCTCAGTACTATTTATATACGGGGGCTTAATAGTTAATATATGTGTTTAGGTTAATAGTGTAGTATATTTATAATATCATTGGAACCATGAGTTTATCCAACAAATCATTTGTTAACTCTCTCATACATTCTAGGCATTTCCCTAGTCACTGATGTAACAGTAGTGAACAAAACAACTAATTTCCTGCTCGTGTTGGAAATTGTGTTTGAGGTTGGGTTGGAGCAGTCGAGTAGATAAACAAATGTAAGGCAAGTAGTAAGAGAGTCTAAAGTGGTAAGGCAAGTCTGAAGAGAAAGAAAGGCAAGGTGATGGGCTTGATAGTCATGGCAAGAGGCTCTATTTTGTGTAGGGTGGCCAGGGAAGGCCTTTATCACATGAAATGCCACTGTTACAGAGACATGATAAAGTGAGGGGGTAGTTAGCTAGTCAGATGATTTGGGGAGTTAAGGTTGAGGCACAGTTGCAAGTGTAAATGCTCTGAAGCGCAGGGGTGGGCTTGGTGTATTTAAATGGAACTAACAGAGCAATTGAAGAATGTTAGGAAATGGGGAGAAAAGGATGAGGGGAGTCACATTGAATAAGAGCAGTCCATAATAAGGCAGGGCAGTCCATAATAAAGTCATGGCTTTTTTTCCTTTTTTTTTTCCTGATACCAGAGATTGAACCCCCAGGGGCACTTAAACACTGAGCAACACCCACAGTCCTTTTTAAAATATTTTATTTAGAGATAGGGTCTCACTGAGTTGCTTAGGGACTCGCTACATTTCTGAGGCTGGCTTTGAACTCAGGATCCTCCTGAGAGCCTCCTGAGCTGCTGGGATTACAGATGAGTACGACCAGGCCTGGCTAAAGTCATTGCCTTTTATTTGGAAATGGGAAGCTATAGGAAGATTTTCAGCAGAGAGACACAATCAAATTTATATTTAAAAATATCACTCTAGTTGCCATCAGGACAATAGATACTGGGGAAAATGAGGGCAGAAGCAAGGACAGAAGAAGGCTATGGGAATCATTCAGGTGACTTATGATGTGGGTTTGGCCTGTATATTGGCTTAGCAGATGCAGAGGAGTGGTCAGATTCTGGGCATGTTTCAAATGCTTATTTGGAAAGAAGGAAGTCAGAAAAATAAATAAATAAAATGCTGTATAATTTATATCAAATTCTAGAAAATGCAAAACAATCTATAATGACAGGAGATGTTTGGAGACAGAAAAGGAGAGGGGGAGGGATTACAAAGAAGGATGAAAGACTCTTTTGATTTTGGTGATAGTCTCATGGGTATATTCATGTCAAAACTTATCAAATTGTACACCTTAAACATGTGCAATTTATTGTAGGTCAACTATATCTCAATAAAATTATAAAAATAAAGACATAATATTGTCTAATGGACTGGAGTTGGAATGTGAGAGAAAAGAGATCAAAGATGGTTTGTAAGTTTTGGGCTTTGAGCACCTGGGTAATGGGAATTAAATTGTCGTTCTTATTTCTGAGATAGGGAAGACTGAAAGGAGCAGATTTTGGGAGAAAAATGAATTCAGTTTTCAACATGTTATTAGAGATGCCTACTAGATACATTTTATAACATAATAAATACATGGTAGAAAAGAAATGAAGAATGACTCAGACAGTTTCTCTCTATGATCCACTGGTTCTCCAGAAAGCGCAGAAGTACACTGGACCAAAGGGGACCTCTCATGGCCCCTGTAGACAAATGTTTGTGCACACCTTTTTTCCAACGTTTTATTTATTTAACATTATGAACATGGTGGACTACATTCTTTTCTCTAAGTTTTAAAGATTGAGTTAATTTGGGGAAACAACTGATGGGTTCATTGTTGGAGGTTGATGAATAACTTTAGCAGAGACTATAGTAACAAGCCCTTGGTCACAGACAAATGAGAATGGCTCCACCAAGGATGCGAGCATTGCAGACACTCTTCCTTGGGCTGGCTAGCTTGTGCCTTCCCCCCCTTAACTGTACATATCAGTAATTCAGCTATATTATGATTTAAATCAGATTTTGCTCCTCTTGTCAGAAAGTACAACATTTGCTTGTTAGTTGATAGGTTGTGATGAAAAGGAGTCTACTCCTTGGGTTTGAAACTTAGCTCCGTTACTCACTGGATGTGTGACTGCCTCAATTTACTCTAAAATAAGGATTGGAATAGGACCTACTACTACTGTAAGGTACTATTGTTATGAAGATCAAATGAATTGATATGTATAAAACCTTCAGAATAACAACTGGACATAAAGCGTTCAAGAAATGTTAGCTATTAGCTTTCTTCTCTGACAATCGGTTTTGTCAGTTGGTTCCCACTAAGTTGTGGACTTTTTCGGACCAGGACCAGATATCTTGTCTTTTGATTTTCATCTACTCCCACACCACGCTAGGGCTTTGTCCAGCGTCTGGCATGAATGGTAGCACAAAATGAAAGTTAAAAATATGCTGTTGAATTAAATGATTTCTTCCCTTATGGATAAAGATAAGAATCTCAAGATCTTAGCCCCAAGACTACTGTCCATCTCTCTGCCCTCACCTGTCCCCGCCTTAAAAAAAAGCAGGCCATTCATTGTCTCCAGTTTACACCCTCACTTACAGTTCCATTCACCTTCCCCTTTCCTAATCAGAGGGATCTTGGGGTGGGGCTTCAAGGAACCTCTAGGAGTTTGAAGGGGAGGGAGCCTGGAACCATAGACTAGCTGTGACAAGTCATGGGTGGGATTTGGTAGTTCAGAAAAGGAGGTACCCGACCAGGAATGGGGGATGGGAGTGATGGTGAAGTGGAGTAGGCTAGTTCAGGATGGACCAGAAATGAGACTTTGAGGAAAGCCAGAAAGGACTGGTTGGCGGAGTGGGGGGGGATGGGTGGGTGATGACTGGAATCATGCGGAGGGTCGCTTGTGAGGTCACAGAAGCAAAGGCAGGTGATTGGAGGAGAAAGAGAGTCCTAGTTGCCCCGGCAACGACTGGAGGAGAAGGTCTTCAGTTGAGGAGAAGGTCTCCACTAGAGAAGGACGGAGCTCCGGCTCCCTGCATTCTCCAGTAGAGTCTGTGCATCGACCCCCAGATATCCCTGCTGACGAGTCACCTGGGAAAGGCTTAAGCCTTCCCAGGTGCCACCCCTCCGCACCTCTATACCCACCCGCCCCCTGAGGCCCACCCTCACCTCTGGGAGCGTCACCGGCTCCCCGAGGTGACCACAACATGGCTGAGGCGCCAGGGCTGCTCTTCTGGCTGTTCGTGCTCTGTCCGACCTGGCGAGTGCCGGGCCAACCGGACCCGAGCACCGGCCGGCGCTTCTCGAAGCACAAACTCTGTGCAGACGACCAATGCAGCAGTGAGTGCACAGGCGGGCGGGCGGCCCGGGGTCTCCGCGGTGGCTCTTCGGGGCTGCATGGGGCTCCAATCCCGTGGTCCCCAGCCCCGCGGGCTGGGCTAGGGGGTCGCTGGAAGACGGGTGGGGCGCAGGAGTGACAGAGCCTCGGGACCCTGCGTGTGTCCCCTCCGGCTCTGCCGGCGCCCCGGCCACTGGACTCCCACTTGTTGCCAGCGTTTTATTTTTCTCTACTGAGTGAGGCGGGGGTTGGGAAACACGATTCCCCAGGGACAGCTCTCAGTTTATTCCCTTCCAGGATTCGCCTAGGATCTCAGTGGGTGATGGGGTTGCGTGCCGCGTGCCGGGGGGCTCCCCACGCTGTAGCAGAGCGCTTTTCTGCCCCCGCCACAGGGACCTGGGCCGGTGAGGTATCAGGGCAGATGCTCTCCAGGGCTTGGTGGCCCTAATCCCAGCGGCAGGTTGATGGTGGGGCTCCTTGGGAAAGGCTCACTGGCCCCTTCGTCCTTTTGCTGCACTGGGGATTGGGCTGGTTTTGCCTTTTAACAGGGACTAGAGTTTAGGCTTGGGAAGAGCACCGAGTCCAGGCACGCAATGTGTTCCGAGGTCTCGGCCCCGACTCTGCTTCAGTCCTGTCATTTCTGTGCATAGAAACCTCCCTTCATATTTGAGGTAGGGTAGCAGGTGGGCCAATAATCTTTTGCTTTTGAAAGAGGCCAAGGATCTGCACCAGCCACCTGGGAACTGCAGCCTCTTCTGTGCACAGGAAGCGGACAGAATTGCTTCCCAGTCCTGGATTGGAGGTGGGCGGTGGGGAGGATGTAGCCATTCAGATTCAGATGAAGAGGTTTGTTGCAATAACAATAATAAATACTCCAAGATTTTTATAAGCCAATTCAGTTTTAGACTCAGTCGCTAGTGTTGTTGGAACCTCTTTCCTCTGTATATTTACTGGCCCAGAATACTTCTTATGGCCTCCCGCTTGGTTTCTAGTAACCTTGTAACTTGATGACCCTGTTGTCCATAAATTGTAAGCAGTACATATTTTAAAATATTCATGCTAAAAAGGCCAAGAAGTTTACCATTGAGCTCTTTATGCCTAAATTGGTGTTACCAAAAACAAATTTTATAATTTGAATTGTTTGTTCCACTCCAATAAAGAAAAAAGATGTCTCCAATATATGTTAAGCAGTTCCTAGAGGTAACCCTAAGGCTGGAGTAAATAAACACTCAGAAAAGCAAAGCAGCTGCCATGATATTTCCTTTCAGTTTTGGGTGAACAAAATCAGGCTTCCAGCATGGTAAAATGTTTGCTATTCTTTGCTATCAAGCGCTATCCTACATGGGCTACCTGGACAATCTCATCACTGATGCTTCCTCAGTACTAAGACATGGTGTTGGTAAGGTTCAGTGGGGTAACATAACTTGAGAAATGGCCTGTGTCCAAACAGATGTGACCAAACACAACAGGTGGGTCTGTGTTGTGTTGTAGGAAGTAGTGAGGTGTGGATGTCAGGTGTCCTTTTGTGTGCCTTCCAAATAAGTGCTCCAAAAAAAAAAAAAAAAAAAAAAACTAAATAGGTGCTCCATAGTATGCATTATGTTGTCACCTAATATATTACTGATTCGTAAATCCTCTATGACCTAAGGGGGAACAAGAGAAACATTGCCATTTCCACTTGTGATGAGAATTCCCCACCTTAAAGTGTCTCTCACCTTCAACTTGGCCTCTTAATTATATATGAATTAGGATGCTGACAGTTCTGAAAATAGTCCTATTTTAGCTTCAAAAAAAAAAAAAAAAAAACAAGTTACCCTCTCCAAATCTGTGTTTGTTCCTCAGACATATATTTTTATAAAACACACATTCTTGTGTATTTTACTGCTAATTGGCTTTTAGAAAAAGTGTTATTTCCATTTATTCTTTGTGATTTTTACATACATCTATTGTCCATTTCATCTTAAATCAGAAACTGTGTATTTGGTCAACCAAAAGAAAAATGTTGCTTCTACCAGTTTCTAGATCAATTGTGATTCTAGTCCTGCATTTTAAGCATGAAGGTATTGCCTGACCTTTTCTCATGGTTAAACTTGTTCCTTGTCAGATAGGATACCCACTTTTGATTTTGTTTATTAAAAAAAATACGAATGAGAATGTTTTGAAACAATGTTGAATATAGTCAACAATATTTGCTCAGAGAAAATACATTTCCTGGTAATTTACCCAGATCCTGAACACAGAGACAGCAACTCTGCTGCAAATGAAATTTACAGTGTTTACGGCTGCATGGTAGCACTTGCAGCCACTTAAAGGTAATGTCTTTTAGTGGTTAGTTCAAGTTAATTAACCCCTTGGCGGTTCCTGAATATTCTTCCCTCTTCCCTATTACCTCTGCATGAAGCCATACTTAAGCCTGTCCGTGTCTACACTTGGATTTACATATTTGCAAAATGAAGCTTTTTATGATTATGAAACAGAAAAAAATTGAGGCCTGCAAGAACCAAGAGTTTCACTGAAACCAGCCATGGTTGGTGGTAGCCACTTTGGTTTTTATTTCTCAGCACAGAGAAAAATAGAGAAGCTTCCTTTTCCCTTGTCTAATTGCAGGGAATATTGTATTTTATAGCAATAAAATCTCTAAGGATTTTAGATACTTTGAGCAGGTGAATTAAAAGTGATTCCAGAGAGTACTGGAAAAACTTGATTTTTGTTCATAGTGGGATTCATATTTCCTGATGAGTCAATATGGACTGTGAAAAATCAAATCCTAATGTTTGTTTTTCTTTTTTAAATGTTCATATACAGTGTTAATGTATCGAGGTGAAGCTCTTGAAGATTTCAGAGGCCCAGATTGTCTTTTTGTGAATTTTAAAAAAGGTGACCCTGTATATGTCTACTGTAAACTTGCAGAGGTATCACCAGAATGTTGGGCCAGAAGCGTAAGTAAAAGTTTGACAGGTGTTATATTCTTACTTTTGATGGGTTTTTCAGCAGTGTAGATTTAAATGACTGATTTCTTGGGGTCTTTGTAGAGTTAACCTGACCTCTCTGCCAGGCCCTGTGCTCCTAACACGCCTTGGACCTGGCACAGCATAGAAAGTCAGGAGACTTTCTGAAACAGAACTGAACTGGTTGTGGTTGCTATCCCTCACATCAAGTTCCAGAAGGCTCTACACATCATAAAGGTTGTCATGGTGAAAACCTGACAATTTTTAGTTTTACTGCTTCAAAAGGGAAGGATTCATGGACATTAGAGTTAATCCTGTAAATTAAGTCTGAGATAGTAACTCAGGCATGCATATTTAAAGTTGATTTTTTGTGTATTTTACCTAATCATTTGTGCTGTTTTTACTCTAAAAAAGCAGAGTATTATGTTCATTATGTGCTTTTTTTTCCTCCCCTTTTTTTTCTTTTTTGCAACTTCTGGGCCATCCATTTCCTGCTTTTCCTATATTCTATGCCTGAAGGTTCCCCCAGGGGTTCTACTTCCAGCCAGTTGTATGGATCTTCTGATGAAAGACATGACATTGTTTATATCATTCTTTGATATTTTAAATGGGGAGATTCACTAGGAGTGACCTCATTGAGAGACTTATGAGTATTGTCCTTTTCATTTAAAAAAATGTGATATGTGGATTGTTTACTTAAAATAGTAGCAAGGGTCTTTGATGACTGTAGGAATGTTCCAGTTTAGAGACATTCCGGGTTGCATCCCTGAAAGTTCTCACCCTAAATAAAACACCACACAGCAGAAAATAAGAGTAATCCCTATGGGAAAACTAGTTTCATTTTGTTGCCATTTCTGATTCTTAGGGAATGATCTTGAAACATGGTGGCTCTAGGTACAAACTTTATATTATAGACAGAGTCCCAGTTGCAGTACTCCATATAAAGAACCATCTATTGTTTCTTTCAAGTATACCAAATAGGATTGGTAATCTTTAAACTTGGAACTGTTTTTCCATGTACCTAAGTGGCATTTTTCATATAGTAGTCATCTTTCTCCCCTTCTTTGAGCTTTTGGATAAATGGCTTGATTTACATTTTCTTCTGTCACATTGTAGCCTGTTAACTATGTTCATCCCTAGGACTCTTGCCATTCTGGGTGGCAGCACTCATCTTGTCTTCCTGAGGAGCCCTGACCAGAAAGGATCTTTGCCGACTGATGAGTATTTGGGTGGCACTTTGTTTGCATTGCTCCTGTGGCATTCATTTGTCTTCTTTGCCTTCAGTCAGGTTGTGTTTTATCTTAGCTCCCTATAAAGTAAAAACCTCAGTTAGGAAAGGACCCCTGTCTAATCCATCTTCCTTTTGAATATTTCCTTTCAGGGTAGTGGCACTTAAGTACATTTGTTCTGATAGTAGCTTATGCAGAATTTGTTCTCTTGTGGCAGTTCTTTGCTCCCCACCCACAAATCAAATCAACAGCACCTTGGCAGGGATGATGTATGGAAGCAAAATTAGATATAAAAATTATTTCCAGTCATGAGCTTCCATGATTCTGCATCATTTCTTTTTCATATCACAAGAAATGGGATACCACCCAGTGTGTAATTATGGAGCTTTATATAATCTATGGTCTCAATTGACACAGATTAAGAAGAGATAAATGTGTTTCCTTTCTCCATACATCTCTGGTTTCTTTCCCTTTTCCAAATTTAACCTTAATAGAATTTTCAACAGAAGGGAAAATTGTATTTCCCCTCAGACTCGCCTCTCATGTCATGAGTGTTATACTTAGGAAATTAAAAACTCTTTATTTAGTTTTCAAAATGATTTCTCCTTTCGAGTTTTTAGTTTTCATTCTGCAATGTTGTTGGTTTTCTAGAGTCTCAGACTTTATCTGCAGTGATGAAGCTTTTAATTGCTCTGTCTTATCTAATCTTCATGGCAGTATTCTACCACTAATACTGGCTCTCAGATGGTTTCTAGATATAACAAGAACATTCATGAATGGGGATATTTTAGAGGTAGTGATAAGATGCCTTTTTTAATTTTCTTTTTTGGGCATTTGATTTGCCTATCAGTTTCCTTTAATTATTGGCAAGAATCTTCTGTTCCTTTTAGTCAGTAGTTAGTAATAAGAGTGTCTTTCTCAAGGGGAACTTTATATACCTTTTGTACACTTTATGTAACTTCATATAATTTAGCTGTTGGTGCTGAAAATAAATGGCGTTCTTTTCTGCAGAGGATTTATTTTCGGTGAAACTGAAGCTTGATATGTGGTTTCGTATGCATTATATTGTAATTTTATTTTCTCCCCAAGTACTTGTAAAAGTAGATTTGGAAAAAGCTAGGAAAGCATATACTATCAATACATTTGCTATAGTGGTAATACATTTTAGAGATTTTGTATTGTTTTTACTTATTAATTTTCATGACTGCTGTGTATTGGTTAAGAAAGACATAAATATTGGTTTATGAGCAATGCTACAAAATGTACAGGTAAATTCTTGCTAGAGGTTATTTGGAATTGCATTTATAACCAGCTTTGATTTACATAGTTTTAACCATATAATATACAGTAATCTCCTATGCAGATCTTTTATTTACTTCAGAAGTCTTAACTTTATGTGCTCTGTGTTGAGAATTAAGCTAAATGTAAAAAAGAAAACTTCAGTGGTTGGAAATGTTGTTTTAACAGTTCTGTACTTAATTTTTATTTGGAATAATAATCTCAGTGTAATTGTTATAGCAACTTTCTTTCTTGGTTATACCATATACCTATCTATTATGTGTATATTTCCTGCCACTTCTGAGAAATCTCTTGTTTATATTCCTTGTACAGAATTTATTTGATATTTGTCTCTTTTGCACTATAGGTTGGCCATATTTTTGGATACTTTCCAAAAGATTTCATCAAGGTAGTTCGTGAATATACTAAAGAAGAGCTACAAATTCCAACAGATGTAAGTTATGGATTTCTTTTTTGTTCTCAATTGTAAACTGGCTTATAAATCCACCAGCTATATTCAGTTAACTGCTTCTGAAAGTTTTATAATGTGTTTGGGGGGCAATCTAACATTTGTGTATCAGATTTTCATTTGAAATCAGACTACCTGTAAAAAAAAAGTTTGAAAGGCATTCAAGGGTGATTATATTATAATCTGAAAGTTGTCTAATATGTTGAAACAGATATTCTTGTAGAAGGCTGTTTACTCAACTATGGGGCTTTTCTCTTCTGTTTTATATGTGAAAAATAATTTAATATATTTGTACTTGGCTATTAAATTTAAGAGGTAAATAATTTCATTTTACAGGCAAAACTCATTGGATAGTTATTAGACATTTTAAGTATATTTAGGTTAAATTAATAAACTCTAACTTTTATACTAGGCTAGAACTATGTACTTACAAAGGTTTTCTTATTCTTAGTCATATATGGGATCATAGTCATGTTATAGATTTGGAAAAGGGGACCTGAGCGTTTCAGGTGATGTTCAGTCTCAGATCTTTTAAGGCCCCAACTGCTTCCTTTATACAGCATTCCTGTATGGTGCTCTGACTTAAATTGATTTTGTGACTGAAAGGATTTCGTGTTCTAGAATTCTCACTTCAGCTGATTATATTCTAAAGTTTTAAATTGTATAGTAATTGATGCCCACCAACATTGAAACATCTTTGGGCAGCTCTTTGTCGTGGCTGTAGAATATGCAAGCTGCTAGGCTAGGACAGTTCTTAGATTAGATGGGCTGAATGGATAAAGTCATCCTGTTTGTTGCTGTTGTTCCTAAAATTTCTTCATAATCTCGGGCCATAAAATCACTTCTGTTGCTTGTTGGACTTCATTGTTGGTAAAGAGAGTTCTTGGGATTTAAGCTGTGACAGCAGTTCACTGATTACAGAGAACTCATTTGTTTTGAACTCTGCCTTCTCATTATATTTCCCATTACATGCATCCCTCATGGCTTAGAAATGCATGTGATGGGGAGAGGAAATCACTCATCCCTCCTACATTGAACTGCCTCCCCCACCCCCGGAACCCCCGCAGAATATTATGAAGATTTAATTAGGAGATGGAATTTTTTTTTAATTTCCATTCATACTATGGCTCCTTTTATATCAATTTGCTTACTAGTGGCAAGAAGGAAGACTAGATAAATATATAGATAGTCCTGAGAGAGATCTTAGTGACTGTGAAACCCTGATGAAGAGGAAGGTGTATACCTTGTTGAATCTTGTTTTCAGTTTGTTCTTGTGGTAATAATATCCTTAATATCATTCTTTATTCCACCAAATGTACTTGTATCTCAGTAAGATACTTTAAAACTGATTCATCTTTCTCAGTGCTGCAGGATCTTCCAGCTTTTCCTGAGCAAATGATTAAGAGTTAAATTTCTGAAACATAGGTGTAGATATTAAGAGCTGGAGGATCCTATAAGTGATACCTTGCCTTTCCCTACTTATGCTCAGAGCAAATTGAGAGAGACCCAAGAGTCAGGCAGTTGGAGACCAAATTGTCACCATTTTTACTCATTATGCTTTTTAAAGAATATGACCCATGTGAAAGAAAGAGAGAGAGAGAGAAAGAAAGAAAGAAATAATAGACTTTCTAACACTGTAGTCTAGAAAAAGACAGATTTACTCAGCCATAGATGGAGTGAGCCAATGGGGGTTGGAGGAGGGTAATCTGGTTGACCCCAAAGATTCTTTAGAACCAATCCTGTATTTGGGAGCGTGGATGAGTTTGCTTTTGTGACTCTTTGTTATTGACACACTAATGTTTTTCTTTTCCTTACAGGAGACAGATTTTGTCCGTTTTGATGGTGGAAGAGATGATTTTGATAATTATAATGTAGAAGAACTTCTAGGATTTTTGAAATTGTATGATTCTGCAAATGAAGATTCTGAGAAAGCTATAGAAAAAGTGGAACAATTTCCTGAAGTCTCCCAGGACGTTGAACCTGAACCTAAACCAGTAGTAGCAAACTCAGAGCAAATTGAAAGTGCATTCTCAGAAAACACTATGGATCTTGAGGAACAATTTTTGGCTCAGAAGAACCATCCTCATTCGGATAGTCAAACAGATAATGCTCAGGGTGAACAAACTTCATTTGAACCTTTTGAAGAAATACTACCAGATAAATTGAAAGTGCCAGAAAGTGAAAACAACAAAACCAGCAACAGTTCTCAGGTCTCAAACGAACAGGAGAAGACTGATGCTTATAAACTTTTGAAAAAAGAAATGACATTAGACTTGAAAACCAAATTTGGCTCTACTGCTGATACACTTGTGTCTGATGATGAGACGTCCAGAATGGTGACTTCATTAGAAGATGATTTTGATGATGAGGAATTGGATGCTGATTGTTATGCATTTGATAAGGAAGAAGAGGAGAATGAGGAAAGCTTTGGGGAGCTCCTGTTATCAATCTTTATAAATGAAGAAGACATGAAATTCCCAGTGGAGTTTGGAGTGGAGAAATATTTAATAGGTGAAGAGCAGAATTCAAATGAAGAAGATAAGGTTGAGTCACACATTTTGAGCGTAGCAGAGCAAATGCTTGATAATCGTGTGAATGATAATAGAGACATAGGAATAAAGGAAAGTAACATATTTGAAGAGGCTGCAGTGCTTGATGATATCCAAGACTCGATCTATTTTGTGAGGTACAAGCACTCCACAGTGAAGGAGACTGCTCCATTGATAACAGCGAATCCTCTAGAGGAAATCTGGGCTAAAGCTAAAGGTAAATACCTGCCTTCGGCTTGAGCTGGAGAAAAGGAGTTGTTCCATCCAGGTGTTTTCGTGTATTATTGTAAAGTTCTGTTCAGTTTCCATGTGCCTAAAGAAGAAAGGAGGCTGACTCAGGGGCCCCATATGTTCCTTTATTCATTCTTTTGGGCTAGAGCATGAAAGGACATTGCTTATTCTTTTTTTCCTTTAGGACAGTTGGGATTGGTTAGCATGTTCAAAAAGAAATTTTATAAAAAGCTAAAGAGAAAGATATAAATGAGAAACTAATGCACAAAAGTAGACCTGTTAACAGTACAGATTTTATGTTAAAATTATAAAAGGGCTTTATTAAACATAATTTCTTAATCATAAAATACCTGTACTAGATCATGTGGGTGTGGAGTGACTAGCATAACTTTTTTTTTTTTTTTAGAATTTAATCTCTTTTTATGTGGTGCTGAGGATCGAACCCAGTGCCTCACCTGCACTAGGCAAGTGCTCTATCACTCAACCCTAGCCCTAGAATAACTTTTAATGGATAGCTTGCCTGAATTCCCCTCCCCAGCATTCATCTTTTGTGGATACCATGCTATTTCCAGTCTCTTGGGGTTCTGAGGTCCTTGCATTCATATTAATCAAGGATGGAACCAGGATGACAAGCCTTGTAATGTAGTGCTTGACACATAGAACTGTCTTTCAATTAAATATTTGTCAAACTGACAATGAGCCAATATCCTGATAAAAGTTTTCTCTTTCCTGGTTTCATATTTGATCATCTCTATCCATTGTTTTTCAAAATGAAATATTTCAACTGAGAGTATATGATAAGAATTCCAGAAGGACATAAAGCCATTGGAAAATTTACTTCCCAAGAGTGCTAATTTTACCTGATAATTGGGGGAAGAAAACAGTTGTACATTTAATCAAAGCAGATATATTTTGGATAAGAATGCAAAGTACAAGTGAATGTTCAGGGTAGAGTATGAAGCTGTAAAGAGATAATCTTTGCTCTGGATCCTATTGGTCTATGTCCTGAGCTCAGGAAGGAGACAGGTTCACCATTTGGCTCCTAGGTTACTTTGAATATATTTGAAAGGCACATTAGCAAGCTAGACTTACGGAATTCCCTTGTCTATACTGGCTCAGTGAGACCAGCACACTTGTAGATGAAAGAGTTCCTGTTATTTCTGAGCAGAATAGACATTTCACATTTTTGTTCTGGACCAGAATTCTCTTCTGCACATTTATTCATGTGGGTGTATGTTGGTTTGCCAAGGGAAGGTAAGTTATTGAAGCCTCTATCATAATAGGACACCCATAGCACAAAAGTTAATAACTAGAATCAACAAATGGGACTTACTCAAACTAAAAAGTTTTTTCTCAGCAAAAGAAACAATAAGAGAGGTAATAGGGAGCCTACATCCTGGGAACAAATCTTTACTCCTCACACTTCAGATAGAGCCCTAATATCCAGAGTATACAAAGAACTCAAAAAATTGGACAATAAGATAACAAATAACCCAATCAACAAATGGGCCAAGGACCTGAACAGACACTTCTCAGAGGAGGACATACAATCAATCAACAAGTACATGAAAAATTGCTCACCATCTCTAGCAGTCAGAGAAATGCAAATCAAAACCAACCTAAGATACCATCTCACTCCAGTAAGATTGGCAGCCAGTGGGAGATGAGAAACAATTTTTCAAAAAAATCCCCAATAATGGCATCAACAGCATTCTACTTTTGTGTTGCTCTCATTTTATCAGTAAATTAGATGATGATTAAATGTTTCATTTTATCCATCCAGTATGGTGCTATGAAGCCATAATTACTGTATTTTGTGTTTTTAAAGGTTCTGGTCTGTAAGCATAGCTATAGCATTATCCTGCACCAGTGCAGGGCTTGGCAGCACTGATCTGACCCCCGCCCCCCCGCCCCATCTGCACAAACAGAGTGTAGGAGAACTCATAGCAGGGGGGATTCAGTTAATTTGAGAAGGAATAACATATCAGTTCTCCCATTTTCCAGAAGACATTGCATCCATATATGAACACTACTGACTTCTGAACTGTCTTTAACTCCATAAGGTTCTGAAAATGAATCATTGCACCATTAAGATTTGTTATTTTCATGCTCCAAAACTTTCAAGATTAGGGAAAACTTGGCTTACAAAATTAAGAATGAATTATTTCCCTGGCCTTTTAGGTTCCACCACAAAATGATGTCAATGACCTTTATGGGTAAAATCTTCCCAAATGTCATTTAATGTGTCTCAGGTGCTGAGATGCTGACCCAATGGGGCAGACTTCACCAGCAGTCAAATTCATAGACCAATAGTGAATGGAGGGCCTGGGGTTGTAGCTCAGTGGTAGAGCGCTTGTCTAACATGTGAGGCACTGGGTTTGATTCTCAGCACTGCATACAAATAAATAAAATAAAGGTCCAACAAATAAATAAAACAAAGGTCCATCAAAAACTAAAAAGAAATTTTAAAAAATTAGGCAAAAGCTTAAAAAAATAGTAGTGAATGGAATCTCAGGGTTGAGAAAGACCTTAGAGGCAACTACTGGTCCAACATCTTTTTTTAGAGGGAGGGAGGGAGGGAGGGGGGAGAGAGAGAGAGAGAGAGAATTTTAATATTTATTTTTTAGTTATCGGCGGACACAACATCTTTTTTTTTTTTGTATGTGGTGCTGAGGATTGAACCCTGGCCACAGGCACGCCAGACGAGCGCCCTACCGCTTGAGCCACATCCCCAGCCCAACTGGTCCAACTTCTTAATAACTGCATGTTGGACTCCTAGCTGTTTAATCAAACGTACCCCAGGCTCATGTAACTCATACTGAAATTCCACCCCTACAAGCTCTCAGGTCTGACTGGAATTCTACTTCATTCACAGAGCCTCAATGCAGGTCTGTACCCAATTCCCTTTAGTCTCTCTTGGTATTACTGTGTTCTTTTTAAATAGCTGTCATCTGTCCGTTCAATAAATAGTTGTTGAGTATCTCTGCCAGGTGCCAGATGCTGTGTTAAGCCTTGGCTCATTCCACCTGCAAATCTGCAAACCAAGACTCCCTCTCTTTCAGCTTTCCTAAAATTTTTAACACAAAGTTTCACCAGCACTAAATCCATGTTTGTTGAATGTGACCCTGTCTATATATCTCTGGTTTTAAAAATTTTCCTTGAGTAAATATTGTTCTGATAGCAGTTGTATGGTCATGGAAGTATTGGAGAATAGACTGGAGATTGTTCATTTTATAATTGAAGGGTCTGACAGCTCTAATTAGGATTTTGAAGTTTTCTTCTCTGTGTTAATTGTCTTTAGGAGAGCCACATATTCCAGGCACTGTGACTCATATATTTAGTGAAACACTCGGTGAATATTGAAACTGAAGAGAGACAATTCTTATTCTATAGCATAAAATAAAACAGCCATTCCCCCTTTCAGTTTTAGAGCTACTTATAACAGAAGATACTTCTGTTGATGCTGCTGATACAGAAGACCATCTAGAGATAAAGGTGGAAGAGCCAGCAGATGCCACCCTTTTGGACAACATACTTTTCTTATTATATTCATTCTTGCTTTATTTCTCTAAGATGGTAAGTTTGATATAGTTTCTTCAATTAGAATGTTGATTATTTATTAGTTTTTAAGTGGCTTCTGGTCATGAAGTGAAGAACTTAAAATGTCTTTATGAAAATGACTCCTGACCCTTTGAGTAGATAGCTCCTGAAACAAAAGCCATAGGGGTGTGGCTTAATGGCTACTTAGTTTAGCATATGAGGAAGATTTGCTGTCTACCAAGGCTGGACATTTGTACACCTGTAAAAACTTGGTTCTTCCCCTCAGAACCTTTCATTCTGGCAGGGAGATAACAGCATTCACTTGAAACACAGTAAGATAATGGCAGAAAGAGAGGTATTTATTTGATGGTAGAACATTATTGTCCATAAATGCATTTATTCTGGTTGGAAGGGTGATCAATAAGGTCAGAAAGTAGTTGAGATGTGTTTGAAGCACAGGCAAAGGGCAAACAGGAGTCTGACATGTGGTTTGTTGTTGATTAGACAGGCTGGGGTGGAGGACGGTGGGGGAAGCTGGCAGTCAGAAGAAATGTGTTCAGAGAAATGGAAACATGAAGAAAAGGGTATTTGGGGAGGCCAGGAGAATGTGAATAGTTGGTATTGTAAAGTGTAAAGTTGGAGGGGGATGGTCTGTTGGAGAGGCCAGCAAATCTTAAAGGAAGTCATGAGCCAAAGTAGCATTAGACCATTAATAGTGGGGATCCTTAGAAAGTTTTAAGAATGAAAGGAATTAGGTTATATCTGTTTCTTAGAAAGAGTCACTTAAGGCTGATCTTTCTAAAGAAAATCATGATCCAAACAAGACATTTAATATGTCTAGAAGCTTATCTAAGCATTTTAGGACTTACCTCCCCCTCATGGTATTTGTTGATATTGGACTTTTAGAGTTTAATTATAGGAATGAGAAAGCTTTTAGAGATTGGAGGATAAGATGGTCCTAGGGCCATTGTGACAGTAATCCTTCTCAACTGAAGTTGTTTCCTATAGGTTGTGTTATTTCAAGGCTTGTGTAAGAAAGATGATGTTGTTGTTTTCCTTGTAAAATGTATAGATTTTGAAGCCAGGTAGATCTGGTTTCAAATCCCAAGGTTATCATTTAGAAGTTTGGGCAAATAACTAAACTTTTGAATATCAGATTCCCCATCTGAAAAATGTAGATAATGCTTACTCCAATCATAAGAATTAAATGATTTGACAAGGTAAAGTGTCTGGTGAGGTGTCTGGCATTTTGTAGCGTTTTACCCCCACGCACCCCCTAATTCTCATGTAGGCAGTCAGAGGTGGTATAAAGACAATGAATACCTGGGGAGGAAAGACCACCAGGGTGGAAAAGATGTGGTGGGGAGAAACAAATCATTTTTCAGTTGGCTCCATGTTTGTTCATGGTGGTGGCAGCCATCTGGGTAAGGGGTATGTACAAACCAGGCAGTTAGAATAATGATATTTCCAGTGATTAAAGCAGTCTTCCACAGTCATAATTTGATTATCAGAATGAATCAACATCACTTGGAAAGTTTACAGCCTCACGATATGGGAAGGATTTCTTTATTCATATTTTTAGGTATGCACAGAGCCCTCCTCTAGGTCTAGGTCGGGGGACACGAATGTGGTGCAGGTATGGTCAGTGATTGTACGGTGATAGGTAAGACATAGACGTGAGTGGCAAAGAAGAGGCACAATGTTACGAGACTGATTTGAAAGGAGCCTTCAAAAAGGCATTTTGATGGCCCAGTATGTATAGGACATTGTGCGAGGACTAAAAGAGTCTAACAGGTGTAAGGCATGATTGTGATTTTTGAAAGCCTTAAGAAAAGGACTTAACAAATATATGCAAAAATTATGAACAAGTCAATGTAAAATCTTAAACAAGTAGTATGATATCTGATAGGACTGGAGAGTAATAGGTTCTGATGTGTTTGGGAGATGTGCACCAATCAGATTCATTGATCAATGGAATCTTAGTAGAATCTTAGTGTTAGAAGAAACCTTGGAAGGCTGTTAGTCTAGTTTCTCACTCATTGCTGTCATTTTCTTTACTGTGGCCCTGATGAGTAGTTATGAGGCCTGTACACCAGTATTTCCTAGCATGAGTCACTCTCTTACAAGGCTATATGTTCTTCTGTTGTCTAGTTCATCCTTGTATTGACTCCAAATTTTCCTCCACATGATTTCCTCTATAAAATTGAATTCTTTTCTACATAGAAATCCTTTAAATATTTGAAGTTATATCTTAATTTAAAAATTATTTTTAGTATTTTTATCACGGAAACTTTCAAATAAGAGCAGAGAGAATAGTAGGGGACTATAGGTAACCATAACATACTGTACATTTCAGAATACTAGAAGAAAAGATTGTGAAAGTTTTACCATAGAGAAATGATGTTTGAGGAGGTAGATATGTTTAACCTGATTTAAACATTACATAGTGTATACATGCATCAAAATGTCATGTTACCTACTTCAATAATTATAATGTTTATTTCTATGTACTAATTAAAAAAATAAATTTAATTAGAAAAGCTTTAAAGAAAAGCATAAAGAATAGTATAATGAACCCACGGGCCATCACCCAACTTAACAGTAATTCCTTGATAGCCAATATCAGTGAGTTTTTTTTTAAAATTTGTTCTAATTGGTTATACATGATAGCAGAATGCATTTCGATTCATTGTACATAAATGGAACAAAACTTTTCCTAGTTGTACACAACACATGTGTAGTCCTACATGTACCTCGGGTAATGAGGTTCATCTCCTTCCACCATCTTTCCTATCCCTATGCCCCCTCGCCTGTCCTACCTCCCCTTTGCCCAATCAAAGTACCTCCATTCTTTGCCACCCACCTCACCCCCTTTATGGGTCAGCATCCACTTTCAGAGAGAACATACAGCTTTTGGTTTTTGGGATTGGCTTACTTCCCTTAGCCTGATATTCCCATTCACCCGCAGATGCCATAATTTTTTTCTCTTTTAATGCTATAAGCAATATTCCATTTTGTATATGTACCACAGTTTCTTTATCCATTCATCTGTTGAAGGGTTGGTTCCACAAAACTATGGAATGATTCACAAATGTGGGTGTCATCCTTGCTCAGGGACCATGCTAATTTTTTTCTGTATTGTCCCAATTTTAGTATATGTGCTGCCAAAGCAAGCACACTCTGAGTTTTAACAAATGTAGATACCCATGTAAAAACTACCATAATCAAGATATAGAGCCGTTTTTTCACTAGAAAAAGGGGTTTCCTTGGGATCCTTCCCAGTGAGTTCCTTCACCACCTGTTCCAGGCAACCACTGATAACTTTTTTTTTTTTTTAAAACTATAGATTCATTTTTCCTACAGTACTATTTCATATATATGCCACTATAAGTGGACTCATATCTAGGAGTGCAATTGCCTCCTACGTTTAATGTATGTTTTTATCTTATGTGATACTGTCAAGCCATGCTAAAAAATGATCACAATCATTTTATACTTCCACCAGCAATTTAGGAGACTTCCACTTGACTTCATCTTCACTAGCACTTGGGCCATTCTAGTGGGTATGTCTTTGTGAGTTTATTTCCTGACAATTAATGATATTGAGTGAACTTTTTTTTTCTTTTGAGATAGGGTCTCACTAACTTGCTTAGGCCCTTGATAAGTTGCCAGCCTCAAACTTGGGATCCTCCTGCCTCAGCCTTCTGAGTTGCTGGGATTACAGACATGTGCCATCATGCCTGGATCAAATAGTTCTTCATGAGCTTGTTGACCATACTGTTTTTGTATGTCAGCTCTCTCTGGCTAGCTGGAATCCAGACTTCTCCCAGCTCAGTGCCAACTGTGGGATTGGTTAGCTTATAGTTGTTCTTGGCCCTTGCAGGTACTGCTTAGAATGTAGCCCCAAACTGAAGACCACCTCCATGCAGATTTCTGGAACTCTTTTTCTTGTGTCTCCCATCTTTCTGGTAGTTTTCTCTACATATTTTTGGCTGCTTAATCTCCTGGAACTCTGGTCTCTCCTCAGTGAGACTGTTATGCCCCATTTGGGTTCCCCTTCCCAAACTGAGGTCTAGAGGGTGCCTCCAGGTAGAATGCTCACCTATTTGTTCTCCTGCTCTTAGGGGTGACAGTTGCATATCCCTTGTGGCTTTCTATCTGAAAAATAGCTCTTTAAAAATATATTTTGACTGGGCATGGTGGCACATGCCTTAATCCTAGTGGCTCGGGAGGCTGAGACAGGAGGATCACGAGTTCAAAGCCAGCCTTAGCAAAAGTGAGGTGCTAAGTAACTCAGTGAGACCCTGTCTCTAAATAAAATGCAAAATGGGGCTGAGACTGGGGATGTAGCTCAGTGATCAAGTGCTCCTGAGTTCAATCCCTGGTGTGTGTGTGTGTGTGTGTATATATAATATATATTTTCCAACTTTCTGGTTGCTTTCAGTGGGAGAACAAGTCTCATATAAGTTACTATCTATTGATTTCTCCTTTTGTTGTAACTTTTTGCAATAATTGAAAAAAAATATGTTTGTGGGACTTCTAGGATATATTGTAGTTTTGGTGAATAAATGACATCCCCCTGGTACAACAATTTAACCTGTTTTCTCTATTGCTTTTTTTTTTTTTTTTGGTGGTGGTGGGGATTGAACCTCAGGCTCCATGCATTCTAGGCAAGTGCTGAGCTGACAACCTCAGCCTCTCTCTGTTGCTTTATATTTCTTGGAAATTGGTAGTCAGGTTTAGGTTCAATTCTGTTTCTTATGAACACTTAATAGGAAATATTGCATTGACATCTGCATGTCCTCTCCTTTGATGTTGACTACTAGTCAACAGTGACGTTGGTGAGATTTGCTAATATATTACAGGTTGCAAAATAGCAGTGGTCTGAGTTGCTGGGATTTTTCTTTCTTCATTTAAAGGTTGGGATGCCTACACAAATAAAAATTTATGATTGATTATTCTTTCTTTTTTTTTTTTTTGGTACTGGGGATTAAACTCAGGAGCACTTGGCTAGTGAGCCATATCCCCAGCCCTATTTTGTATTTTATTTATATACAGGGTCTCACTGAGTTGCTTAGCAATTCGCTTTTGCTGAGGCTGACTTTGAACTTGCTATCCTCCCTCCTCAGCCTCCCGAGCTACTGGGCTTACAAGTGTGTGCCACGGCGCCTGGCTATGATTGATTATTC
Source organism: Marmota flaviventris (assembly GCF_047511675.1). NCBI lineage: Eukaryota > Metazoa > Chordata > Mammalia > Rodentia > Sciuridae > Marmota > Marmota flaviventris. Next base: position 8,255,529 of record NC_092514.1, read on the forward strand.
TTTACACAGATATTTGGTTTGTATAGTTAAGGCAGGAGATAAACATTTGATTCCTTTTCTTCATTTAAACACTTTTCAGAATAGTAAGATATTCTTCTAGCATTATCAAATGATACCCAAAGGGGCTTGAAATCTTTTTAACTTTTATTTAAGAGTCAATATGATGTCATGCATTTAAAAATATTTGGTGTGTTTAATTCAATTAGGAATAGTAATTGTTCTTACCTGATGCTCCATTTCTCCCCCTTTTGCCTTGTAGAAGCCTCTTTATCTTGGCTCCTGGGACCCTTTGCCACCATCTAGTGGTCATTGTTGCCTATTTCCCTTGCTTTTGAAGTATGAGATGTTCCAAGTTCATCTTAAACATTTCCTGTCCAGACCTTGAGGGAATTATTTCTCTAAAAGAACTTTGGTTCCTTTCAATAGGAAATGATATTTAGAGGCTACATTCCAAGTACTAGGATTGCTTATTGCTCAAATTGACTGTCATTTGTAGGCCTTTTTAGTGAACAAAGCTCAGAAATATGTGGGGATTTTTCATCATGTCATTTAGATAATTCCCATGAAAATTCAGGATGCTAGAGAGATTTTACTTCACTTCATCTATCTTAGATTTGTGTTTTCTTTCTCTGATGTTGGAATTCCAGTTTTAAATGACATCAATATAATTGTTTACAGTCTTGTGCCACTTAATGACATTTTGGTCATTAGTGCATAATAATGGAGCTAAAAAACTCTTGTCACCTAGTATTTTTAGTATCTTTTCTGTGTTTTGATATGTTTAGATATATAAACATTTACAATGTTACAATTGTCTACAGTATTCAGTATAATAATGTCTTATAGGTCTTTATCCCCAAAGCGATGATATACCACCATATATGAATACCTACATGTGGAAATGGCTATATTTTCTAGGTTTGTATAAGTATACTCAATGATGTTTGCACACTGAAATTGCCTAAGATGTGTTTCTCAGAATTTATTCCCATCATTAAGCAACACACGACTATATTTATGTTATTTAAAATACTTTCAGGAATGTATTCCTGAAATGAAATGAAATTCTCTTGTCTTTAAGCTATATCCCACTAAGATGTGTTTGAAATAATTCATTTCTGTGGTTTGTCACCAACTTGATATAACAGGTTGTTTCATTTTTGCTTTCAATATTTAGGTGTTACTTTTTAAGATTTTTTTGTTTATTTTACAATTATTTAAATATTTAGAAGAGCCAAAGTTAATTTGTAAAAATAAGTTGTTTCTGTTTTTTGGTACTGGTGATTGAACCCAGGGCTCCTATCCACTGAGCAACATACCTAGCCTCTTTATTTTTTATTTAGAGATAGTTCTCACTGAGTTGCGTAGGGACTTGCCAAGTTGCTGAGGCTAGCTTTGAACTTGTGATTCTCCTGCCTGATTTTGAAAGAACTCTAGCTTTTGTCCCAGTTCTGTCTATCCTGATGTTGTTACTCTCTTTTATAGTTAACTTTTAAAATTTATTTCATTATGTATTCTGCTATTAAAAAATAAGCAAATGAGAAAAGGGATATGTAGCTCAGTGGTAGAGCACTTGCCTACCATACATGAGGCCATGTGTTCAATCCCCAGCACCATAAAAAGAAAAAGGAAAGCAAATGATTTTTACATCTAGCTATGATAGCTTTATATAGGCACTGGCTTCACCTTCCCAACTGAAACAACTAAAATAAATATGAAAAAAAAAAACCCCACAAACAGATAAAATTTGAAGATCAAGCAACATTGAAGATCAAGCAACAAAGAATAATTCTGGAAACATAAGGAACAAATGCTATGATCTCTTTAGTTGTCCCAGCTTTTACTATGTTAAGAGATTCCCAAGCCATGACAAAGAAGGGGAAGTCAGGCAGAACCAGAGGATACCATGAATTGAGAGATGGTGCTGAAATTCCAGGAAAACCAAAGTGACTAGAATTCACAGGGTGGAGTACCAAAAGAAGGTTGCTACATTGAGAGACAATTCTGGAAATCTGTGAAAGGCTCTCTGAGTGTTCAGCAGGGTACTGATCAGCACATAAGTGTGATGAAACTGCTTAGCAAGTCAGAGAAACAATCTTAAGTGATTAGAAGGAACAGGTCCTAACACAGGGACCAGAAAAGCACCTGGAAGAAACTATCTAAGGAAGTTGGGTAGAATAATCAGAAGGGTGTTACCTCAGACTGACTATTACAATTTATATCATACCTAACAAATATTCAGACCCAAGAGAATCAAATTGTTACCAGTAACTTAACTGTATACAAAATATTAAGAATAGTAATTCGTAATGTATGGCATCCAGTCAAAGCTTACCAGGCATGCAAAGAAACAAGAAAAATAGAATCCACAATGATGAGGAGAAGAATCATCCAATCAAAGCCAACTGAGAACTGGCAGAGATGTTAGAATGAGGTAATGGCATTAAAAGTTATTACTACGATATTTCGTGTGTTAAAAGGTAAATAGAGATAAAGAAGATATATTTTTAAGAATCAGACTTCTAGAGTTGAAAATATATGATAAATACAGTGGATGGGATTAATGCCAGAATAAGCATTGTGATGAAATTGTTAGTGAACTTGAAGACATAGCAGGAGAAATACCCCAAATGAAACACAGGGAAAATTTCTTCTGTTAAAGAAAAGTGTCCAGAGCATCAGTGAGCTGTGGGACCGTTTCAAGTTGAGCGATAAGAGGTATTCAGAAAAATATTTTAAGAAATGATGGCCAAAAATTTGTGAAAACTGTACATCTGCAGATCCAAGATATTAAATGGAACTAGAGTACAAAAAGCATGAATAAAGCTATATCAAGGTATATTATACCATAAATAAATTGCTCAAAACCAGTGATAAAGGGCAATCTTAGCAGTTAGAGAAGACATTTATGTAGAGAAGAACTAAGGATGACATCAGATTTCTTGTCAGAAATTAGGCATAAGAGAATATAGTGGAGTGATACCTTTAATATATTTGAAGAGCGATAATGTTGGCTGATAATATCATGCCCAGTGAAATATCTTTCTATAAAATGAAGACTTGTACTGACATACAAGCTGAAAGAATTCACCCTACACTTGCACCAAGACAGCAGATGGAAATAATGGAATAAAGGAGTAAAGAACACTGAAAATGGTGACTCTGTGCATAAATATTTAAAATAATTTTTCTTATTTGAATATTTTAAAAAGTCATTGACTGTTTATTTTTTTATTTTTTTTTATTGGTTGTTCAAAACATTACAAAGCTCTTGACATATCATATTTCATACATTTGATTCAGGTGGGTTTTGAACTCCCAATTTTACCCCAAATACAGATTGCAGAATCACGTCGGTTACACATCTACATTTTTACATAATGCCCTATTAGTAACTGTTGTATTCTGCTACCTTTCCTATCCTCTACTATCTCCCCTCCCCTCCCCTCCCCTCCCATCTTCTCTCTCTACCCCATCTACTGTAATTCATTTCTCTCCTTGTTTATTTTCCCATTCCCCTCACAACCTCTTATATGTAATTTTGTATAACAATGAGGATCTCCCTCCATTACCATACAATTTCCCTTTTCTCTCCCTTTCCCTCCCACCTCATGTATCTGTTTAATGTTAATCTTTTCTTCCTGCTGTCATTGACTGTTTAAAGACAAATATCAGTGTAGTATGGGACTTAGAAAACATGTAAAGTAAAATACATGACAACAGTATAAATCTCAGAAGGGTAGTAACTATTGTAACGTTCTTATTGAATATGTGAAGTACTATAGTATCATCTGAAGGTAGATTGTGACAAATTAAAGATGTATATTCTAAACCCTGAAGCACTAAGATTAGAAAACAGAGTTATAGCTTAATAAGCCAATAGAGGAATCACTAAAAATACCGATAGTGGTATTTCTGCAAAAGAAGACAGAAAAGAAAAAGAACAAAGAACAGAAGGAACAAATAGAAGATTATATTAAGCTTACACCTATGCACAGCAGTAATCCTATTAAGTGGAAAGTATCTAAATACATCAGTTAAAAACAGAGTTTGTCATATTGCCTAAAGAAGCAAGACCCAAATAGATGTATATGGGAATAACACTGTAAATAGCAAGACACAAAGAAGTCAAAATTAAAATGATTGAAAAAGGTATCTCATGTTAAACACTAGTCAAAGGAAATCTGGAGTAGCTACATTAAACCAAAAGAGGTTGTGGGGCAAAATATATCATCAGGACTAAAGAAAGTCATTTCCTAATGATAAAGGAGTCAGTTAGTCAAGATTATATAATAAATCTAAATGCTTGTACTTTTAATATTAGACCTTCAAAATACATGAAGTATAAAAATTGATAGAATTATGAGGAAAATGATGAATATAGGATTACATTTAGAGATTTCAATATCCTCTCCTCAGCAATTGGCAGAAAACAAAAAATAAAAGTAAGGTTGTAGAAAGTATGAATGACATAATCAATCCATCCATTTGAAATTAGTTGACATTTATAGAAAACCCCCAAAGAGCTGAATACCTATTCTTCTTAGTGCACGTGGAACATTTACCAAGATAAACCATATTCTGGATCTTAAAAAAAATTATCAGTAAATATAAAAGTATTCAAAGACAGGCAAAGCTTATTCTCTGAACACAATAAAATGAGAAATCAATAATGGAAAAATCTGGAAAATTCCCAAATATTTGGAAACGTAAGTGCCAGGCTGCTATATATATACATTTTTTCTTTTTTTCATTTTTGGTACATGAACACACAGTACATTTATTTTTATGTGGTGCTGGGGATCGAACCCAGTGCCTCACACATGTGAGGCAAGCACTTTACCACTGAGCTACAACCTTAGCCCCCACTGCTAAATGATTTTTGAGTCAAATAAATCAGAGAAGAAATTCATATTTTGAGTTGAATAAAACTGAAAACAACATATCCATTTGTGCAATGTCACTAAAGCGTTACTGGAAAATTTATAGCACTACCAGGCCCAGATAGCTTTATTATAAAAGAAGTCTCCAGTCATTGACTTTAGTTCCTACTATGAGAAACTAGAAAAGGAAAAATAAGTTAATCTCCAAGTAAGCAAGAAAAAAAGATATAATAAAGACCATAAGTCAGTGAAATTTTAAAAAAGGAAAATAAGAGAAAATCAATGAAACCCAAAGCTAGTTCTTTAAGATGAATAAAATTGATCAACATCTAGCGAGGGAAATAAAAGAGGAGACACAGATTATCAATATCCTGCAATTAGAGAAGGGATATAACTACAGATTCCACAGATACTAGACTGATAATGGGGATATTATGAACAGTTTATGTTAATTAACTTGACAATTTAGTTGAAATGAAGAAATTCCATTTAAGCCACAAATTGCAAAAGTTCACTCAAGAAAAACAGACATCTTCATAAACCTTGTTGACTATTAAAGAAATTGAAGGTATAGATAAAAACCTTTCTACAAAGAAAAAAATATAAGACCCAGATATCTTTATTGGTGATCCAATTAAACCTGTAAGGAAGAAATGATACTAATTCCTAATAGTAATACTAAACCCTTGTAGAATATTAAAGCAAGGAAATATTTCTCCTATGAAGCCAATGTTATCACTACACTAAACCAAGACAAAGATATAACAAGAAAACCACAGACCTCTCATGGGATCTCCAATGAACCTGTACAGAAATTCTAAACAAAAATTTAAGTCAAATACAATAATATGTAAAAGCTCAAGAGATACAAAACAAGCATTTAAAAAATATAGCAGAGGTGGGAAATATTGGGGAGTAATATTGGCCAAATTATATTGTTATTTTGTGTGCATGTACAAGTAGGTGACAATAAATCCCATCGACATGTAAAAAAAAATCAGCCCTGATTATTATTTAAATTTTTTTTTTAGATGTTGATTGACTTTTATTTTATTCACTTATTTATATGCAGTGCTGAGAATCGAACCCATTGCCTCACACATGCTAGGCAAGTGCTCTACCACTGAGTATCAACCCCAGCCCCTCAGCATTGATTATTGATGTAGAAAAACAAACAACAAACTAGGAATAGAAAAAGGGAGCTTAAAACATCCTCTGAAAAAATGCAGCTAACCTCATACTTAATGGTTGATAATTGAATACTTTTCCCCAAGATCAGAAACCAAACAGAGATGTCCACTCTCATTACATCTATTCAGCATTGTCCTGGGGTACAGTAAGGAAATAGCTAGTATACTAAGGCAAGAAAAAGAAATAAAATGCACTCAGATTGGAAAGGAAGAACTAAAATTCTCTTTATTTTCAGATAACATGAACATATATAGATAAAATCTGGTATGATCTAGAAAAAAGCTATTGTAAGGTTGACGGATAAAATTTATATTTAAAAGCAATTATATTTTCTATATATTAACAATGAATAATTAGAAATTGAAATTTTAAAGATTTCCATGTACAATAGAATAAAAATATGAAGTATTTAAACATAAACGTGGCAAAACCTAAAATGTATATATTAAAAACTATAAAATATTGCTGATGGAAATTAAAGAGAACCTAAATGGAGAGATATACCTAATTTATGAGTCAGAAGACTAAGGTGTCCATTCATCCCAGTTTAATCACCAGAGTCAACATTATTCCAATCAAAATCCCTGCAGAGTTTTGTAGAAAATGACAAGCTGATTGCAACAGACCTAGAATACGTGGCTTCAAGACTTAAGCTAGGGCTGGGGATGTAGCTCAGTGGTAGAGCACTTGCCTAGCATATGCAAGGTCCTGTGTTCAATCCCTAGTACCATACGAAGAGGAAAAAAAGAAAAAAAAATATTCTAAAGCTACAGTAATTAGGATCGCAGACAAAACATTGGAACAGAGCCAAGAATTCAGAGATAGATACACATATATATGGCAACAGTCATTGACAAAGATGGAAAGACACGTAGAGAATGGAAAGTTTTTCAGAAAATGGTACTGAAATTACTGCATATTTATATGCCAAATATTGATCCATGCCTTGCATAGACACCTGAGTTAACTCACAGACTTAAATATTAAACTCAAAACTACAAAACCTCTAGGAAAAAAATAAGAGAAAATTTTTTGTTGAACTTAGGTTTGGCAAAGATTTCTTAAATTTGACAACAAAAGCATTAAAAAGGATTTGACAATGTGGGATTCATCAAACTAAAACCTCTGTAATTCAAAATACACTTCGAAGTGAATGAAATAGACAAAACACAAGCTGGGAGGAAATTACTGTAAAACATTTATCTGATAAAAGACTTGCATCAAGAATATATGAAGAACTCTTAGAACTCATTAGAAAGAAAAAATATAGTCCTGTAAAATAACACTTCATCAAAGAAGATAAACAGATAGTAAATAAAGACATTAAAAATGCTTGACATAATTATCAGGGAAATGCAATTTTAAAGCATAAGAGTTACCACTACACACTTATTAAATAGCTAATATTAAAGACAATTGTGCTGAGTGGTTGGAGAAGAGATGGAGGAACTGGATGGGTGCACAGCTGGTGGGGATATAAAGTGGTAGAATCACCTTCTTAAAAAGGTAAGCATACACCAGTCATATCCAACCATTCTTTTCCAAGAAAAGATAAGTTAGATAGCAATAGAAGGAATTTTATATCAGTGTTCTTGGCTATTTTATTTGTAAAAGCCCCAAACTGGAAAAAAATCCAAATGTCTATCAATAGATGATAGACAAATTGTGGTACGTACATATAATGAAATGCTACTCAGCAATAAAAATAGATGATAGATAAAACTGATGTAGATGAATCTCAAATTATGCTGAATGAGAAAAGCCGTAGAAAATACAATATATTATCCCATACACATAAAACTTGAGGAATACAAAGCAATCTATTAAGATAGACATTTTGCTGGAGGAGTGGGAAAGTGGGGGGCAAGAAGGAAGGGTGACAAAGGGCAGAATTACCTAGAGAATGAGAATATTTTTGGAAGTAAAGGATGTGTATATTATCTTGATTATAATGGTGATTTCATAATTTCATGTTAAAATTTATCAAATTGCACACTTTAAATACATGTAATTTATTGCATGCCAATTTTACCTCAAAGCTATAAGAAATATATTCATCTTTTTTCACTTTCTAAGATACAAATAGTATTCTATAAATACTTTTCTCTACTTCATTTTTAAAAAATGTATTCTGGAAATCAGCTCTTAGCAGTATTTAAAATTATTTTCTTTCTTCTTTGGTTTATTCAACAACTTTTATTGATGACAGTTGTTTCAGCCTTTTGTGACCATCTTGTGTTATTATAATTAATGCTTGAATAACATAGTTTTGTAAATACAAGTTTTAAACATTTGTTGTATTCCCAGTATATTTAGAAGTTAGGGCTGGGGGACTATAGCTCAGCAGTAGAGCACTTGCCCTAGGTACCCTTCCCCAGCACTGAAAAAGTTAAAAAAAAAAAAAAAAAGTGGGATTGTGGAGTTAATAGGTAAATATATAAGCAGTTTTGGGAGATGTTGCCAAATCTCATTCATAAGGGTTGTATCATTTTTTATACTTATCAGCAGTGTCTGAGAATTTGTATTCCCCCACATTCTCTCACCTACTGAGTATGTTGTCAAACGTTTGGATCTTGCCAATGCAAGTGAGAAATGGTATCTTGGTGTGGTTTAATTTGTATTTTGTTCATTATGAGCTAAGCAGAGCATGTTTCCATATTTTATAGCTATTTGCATTTCTTTTCCTGAGATCTGTTTATTTCTTCAGCCCATTTTTGTATAGGTTTGCTGGCCATTTCATTTATAATATTCTTTATATTTCAGGAACATGATTCTTTGGACAATAATATGTTGCAAATATTTTTTCTCAGGTTGTCATTGTTAAACTGCATGGGTGTGTGTGTGTGTGTGTGTGTGTGTGTAGCAGGTTTAGATACAGCCAGGAAAGATTTTTTCATTGAGGCAGGTTTTGCCCACTCATAATACATAGAAAATTTCACCCAATATTTTCTAGTACTTGTTTATTTTCTATTTTTACATTCATGTTTCTTATCCATTTGTAGTTTATCTTTTGAATAAGTAGAGAAAAATCCAATTTTATAATTTTCCATGTGGTATTTGCAAACGCTACTTATTAGAAAGTCTATTTTCCCCAAACTCACTTTTATTGTACCCCAAATGTCCAGTGCAGTCGTTTCTGTTTCTGTATTCTCTATTCTGTCCCACAAACTCTATGTATTCTTGGGCTTGGACGAGGGTACATGATTTGATTATATAGTCTGCCCTCCCTGTACCCTTCATTGCTCTTCTTTTTCAGTGCTTTCCTGCTTATTCTTGTTCTTTTGAATTGACTATATTCAACTTGACGACAGATTTTTAAAGATCCACATATGTTCATTCCCTCCCCAAGTTAAACGTCCCCAGTTTCTTCAATTTTTAGCACGTACTTTTCGGGCTATTCATGATTCTGTTCTTTTCCACAAGTCATGCAACCTTAAAATGTGGCATCCAGAAATGAAGCCACCGGCGTGGGGTGATAATGACATGATTCCTTAGGGTAAGGCTTTTTAAAAAGAGTATCATCCACAAGTGGAGAAAGTAACATAGGACTGGAGTGAGCAGGGAAGGAAAGCCCAGTCCCAGCAGTAGTCCTTTAGAAGGGAGCAGGAGAAGCATCTCCTCTTGTGTCTGCACTTTTGGGGCAGGTACCTGGTGTCTCAACACATTGACAAAAGGGTTTTGCTCTGGGAGGGGCTGGGAGGCCTGACTTCTCCTTTTTCCTAGTCTCTGCCTATAATCCCCTTCTGCTAGTTCCCTGGCTTCCTCCAGGGCCTTCTAAATCGCAGGTCCTCTCCCAGTTCCAGGGTCAGGTGAGCCTCTTTCCTCCTGGAGTCCTTTCATTTGGACTCTTCCGCTGCGCTCTCCTCACGCTGTCCCCTCCGTGCTCCGCAGTTGGTTCTTCCCGCTCCCGCCCTGCCCCTTGGCATCCTCCATCTGCTCTCTGCAGTCCGCCCAGTGGCTTCGTCTTGACACGTTTTACGCGCGTTGGGCGGAAAGCGCCTGCGTGGAGGTAGGCAAAGTTCACTCCCAGTACCCGCCCCCTGCGCTGGGTCCTCCCGAAGTAGGAAACAGTGAAAGAGAGGGTCCTGTGCTGTTCTGCAGGGAAGCGTCGCTTCCGCTCAGCTGTCCCTACACCATGGACTCAGTACCTGCCACTGTGCCTTCTGTCACTGCTTCCCCGGGGAACCCGGAGCTCCTGGGACCCCTGTAGGTGCTCTACGCAGCCCTCATAGCCAAGCTACTGGAGGTGACGGTCCCATTCCCAGCGAGGGACCCCAGCTCTGGCAGGCGGGTGGCTGAGTTCTGGCGGAGTGGGTGCACTGACTGTCGCGGCGACGGAGAAATGGAGTGTGTCAGGCCCAAGGCAGGCAGGAGGTGACTGTATTGTTAAGCGAGGCCGGTGAAGGTGTACTTGAGCTTTCCCCACTTGCACTTTTTTTTTTTTTGACGGAATAGGGGTGACAACCTCATGTTATGTTCTGAAATGCAGCCAGCAATCGAAACAGCTAACGTTACTACAGGTCTTTTCCCTACGGAGACTGCTGGGGAATTGGGCCCAAATGACAGTTATCTCGTATTACGTGTAGAGGGCGGTGAAAATAGGGAAGAGTAGGCAGGTGTTTAATGCACTGCCTTTGAGCAACCATTTAAAATTAGGCTTTGAATTTTATAGAAGGATGTTAAATTCAGAGAAGTTTATCTAAGCCAGTTTTCAAGAGTTGTCTGAAATTACATGTCACTTATCTGTTTATATAAGAGTGGAATGGAAGTAAGATTTAAAATCTTATACGTATATCATCATTGTTTTTATTTGTTGCCATAAAATTAATTAGTTCTTTCATATATTTAAGTTTTTGTCTTAAATTAATTTTTAAATGATAAAAACCAGGTTATCTAAGAGAAAAGAATGATCCAGAGGGATTCTAGCCAGGTGTTAGACAATGTGATGATATAGGGCCTGTTACAAACTGGAAATGTATGCTCAATTTAAAGTATTTAGATTAGGGCTGGGGTTGTGGTTCAGTGGTAGAGCGCTTGCCTAGCATGCATGAGGCACAGGGTTAGGGTTAGGGTTAGGGTTAGGGGTTCAATCCTCAGCACCATATGAAAACAAAATAATGTGTCCACCTAAAACTAAAGATACATAAATAAATATTTTTTTAAAAAGTATTTAGATTCATTATACTTGAAAACACTGCAAGTGAACAAAAAATATGAGACTACCAGTATCCTCTCTTGAAGAAGCTATTGGAAAATATTGAGGAGGTGGATTTCTGATGAGGAGGTTGGTTTAGAATTGCCATGATTCTTTGTGACTGTTTTGTTATAAATTTAAGGTTTCCCATTTCTCCTAATTTGTCTGTTTCAGCTGTTTACTACATTGCCTGATGATACTCAACCTGGGCCTGATTTTTATGGACTACCATGGAAGCCTGTAGTTTTCACTGTTTTGTTTGGATTTGTATCCTTTGTCGTTTTCTTTTGGAAAACTATTCTTGTTGTGAGTAAATTAACTTACTTATACCTTAGCACATAAGCACAAGGATTATTTTATATAGTCACTGGCCCCCACCTTTTTTTTTTCTTTTTCAGTTGCTAAAACACAAATTAGTGGTTTAAGTCAAACTAACCTTATAAAATAATTTAGTGTGGGTGCAGTTGGTAGAACTGGTAATTCTTACAGCCATCCTGACCAGTAGTTTCATATGTATCAGAAGTTTTAAAAGTGGGATAAAAGATGGAATAGGTTAGATAAATATCCTTTTATGTAGCATATATGTCTAGTAATCTATATTAAAGAAATAACCATACTTTGAAGATTTTGGTAATGTTTTTCAGTGGAACAGTGTATTAGATTGAAGACTTAGCACAACATAATTCATTTAAGGGTTATTGTATGTTCGCTTAATGTAATAGTAGGCAGATTTATCTATTTCAAAGCTTTGAGGTACAGAAAATGCTCACAATTAAATGTGAAGTGGAAAAAAAAGCAGAAACTAAGATTTAAATGTTGATGAACTGTATGTTAATATAAACACATATGAACAGGGGGAAATGCTGCAAAGAAATACAGTAAAATGAGAAAAAGGAGATGAGATAATTTTTCCAGTCTTTTATATATATTTTTCCCAGATTTTATGATTTGATCATATGTTCAGAAAATACCTTTTTATTTGGAAGTATAGATTATGTGTTGTCCAAAAATCCATTAAATGTTTTGTTCATTAAGTCTTTTTTTTTGTTCTGAGCAGAATTAGTCCATCTCTGTGTATGTGTGTACATATATGTATAAGTGTGTGTGTGTGTGTGTATATATATATATATGTATATATATTTATGCTTATACATACTTATGTTTGTACTGTAGGTCATTCTGTTTCATAGTTATTTAACATAATTGGAAGAAAATTATTTTAGGTAAATGGGCTTTGCATATGAAAAGCCTCACAGTTAAAGAGGCCAAAAGCATTGGATACAAATATTTTCAAATCTGAGTGTTCTTTTTCTGATTTCTTAATTATATCAGATATATCATTGTTAAGATAAGTTTCCTCTCCTTGTACAATTGAGTGTAAAATCTCTTAAAAAGTATTCCCTTCTTAAATAGAAGAATCATTTGCCTGGATTCCTGTGAGGAATTTTCTAATCTCATTGAATTTTTTCTCAGCTAAAAGAAAAAAGGAAATAGAAGGATAAAGAGAGGGGAAAAACATTAAAACATTTTATATTTCTCTCTCTTGTTTCTTTCATTTCAAGAACCCCGGTACCTGTTTCTCTTTTTACTAGGTTATGTGGGATCTGGTTCCTAGCTGTTGCTCCTCAGTTTCAGCATTTGACTTTGGAGCTTTAGTCCCTTCCTTAGATGACTGCTTTTATGCTACTTCCCATTTTCCTCTGTTGTCATTTTGAGTAAAAGGTTAGCAAGGCTATGACATTAAACAAATGTTCATTTCTTTCTGTGTTGGGGTTTTCTGAATGCAATTTCCTATTACGAAGATCCCATGGATGATCTTTGGACACATCTGAGTATCCCATCACCATTTATAACATTAGAAAGGACAAGTATATGCTAAGTTACAAAGAAATTTAGTGATGTTTTTAAAAAATTTCTGCTTAGGTTTTATTATCAGGCAGTTTATTGCTGTCTTTAGGAAATGATTGTTTTTGTCCTTTCCAGAATATGCAGTTATGTCCACTTCCTTAAGGAGCGAGTATCTTTATAAATTTTTTGGAATTCTTCTGTATGTGAGATTAGTCTATTCTCCCTTAAATTTTATCATTTTTTACTTCAGATAAGAAAATTTTAAAAATGATCTTGGGAAATTTTTTTCTCTATCACTAGAAAAAAATCTACTAATTTGAACTGGTTTACTTGAAACAGTAATTAATTAGTTAATTTTCTATGCTTTAAAACATTTTATTTACTTATTGCATTGTGTTTTTCTATACTTTGACCTTTTTTTCTGGTTATCTCATAAACCGTAAGGTTGTGGATGCCATGAAATATTTATGACTTCATTTTCCCTCATCTCTTTCAGTTCTTGATTTTTTGCTTAGTCCAAAGCTGGATCCCCTGCATTTACCTGAAATGTAATGGGATGGCTTGACAAATATTTTGTTGTGTTTATCTTTTTTAGTATATGTGTGTGTGTGTGTGTGTGTGTGTGTACACACACACACACACACACACATATATATATATATATATATATCAGTATTTCTACTGAAATCCTAATGCATATTTTGTGTTCTGTTTTCACTTGGCAGATAATGGAAAATAAGAAATTGATAGAGAAGCTTAAAGAGGTCATTTCAGTGAATACTTCTGAACGTTCAGAGGTAAAGCTGCCAACTCTTGCTAATGGATATTAATACTACATCTTAGTTTTTTTGCGGACCAAAAATTTGAGGTGTGCTAAAATGTGCAAAAAATGAGAACTATATGATGTCTGGTTTGGGAAAGTATAACTTTGTTTTTTCTTTGGAATTAATTCACTAACTGTAGTGTTTTGCATTAGCTTCAAATTGTCCTTAATGAAGCTGAGCTTCGTGAAGAGAAGGTGAAGTTGGAATGCTGTCGGCTTCAGAAAGAAAATACCATGCTTAAGAAGAAGAAAGAGCAGGTAAAGAAAATTTGATGTCATACATAATGTAAACTAGAGAAGTGAATATCATTATCTTGTATCTTTCTTGGATCTGTTCCTGAGGTAAGGAATATTCATGTAGGACCTTTTCTAGATATGCAAAGTTTAAACAGTGCTCCCCAAATTGAGTGCATATATTTGTTCTCCATCTGTTTTGGATTTTTGGATTATTGCTTTTCTTATCAAATATCAATCAGTTATTAACTTGCATAGCCTCAAAGAAACTTTTTAAACCAGAAAATTAAGTATTTTATGATCCTCTTTTGAGTAGTTACTGATTCACCGGCCAAGGGAAGATTACATGATAAGGAGTCTAAATTTAGGAGACAGTCATATGTGCCCAGCCATTCCTGCTGGAGGTAAATTATTTGAATTGGCAGCAATTTTCTGGGGAATGCAATAAACAGGGTCAACTTCCTGATAGCTCTGATGTTCTTACTGCAGCTATGAGAGTTGGGGCCACTCTGCCCTCTTCCTTAACCAAGGTCTCAACCCCCTCGGTTGAGGCAGGCCACCAAGGAGTATGGCTCTCTATTTCTTTGTCTAAGTCTTGTAGTCCTGATGTATCCAGTGCAGAAACCTCTCCCTAACCCATAGGAATTCATATGTTTTGACTTTTCAGTTGCAGCAGGAAGTCAAAGACTGGAGTACATCACATGCTGAGCTCAGTGAACAAATCAAATCATTTGAGAAGTCCCAGAAAGATTTACAAGTAGCTCTTAGTCACAAAGAAGATACTATTAATGTAAGTTTATACTCCAAATACATGTTTCATCTCATGAATTCTCCTGAAATCTTCTGAATTAAAATCGAGAGTCTTCCAACCTTTTGCTTCTTTTCTAGGCTTTGACTGAATCTGAGGATCAAAATAGAGAAGAGGAGTCAGATGAATTAACCAATGGAGAGGTAGCAGGTAAGATCAGTCTCAGGGAGGTTGAATCCTTTTTTGCTTTCCTGTCTTTAATTAAGTATACAGATGCCACTTTTCAGCTGGCTGAATTTCTTCTTAAGCTTCAGGGTTGTAGACACATATCATTGGATCTATAGATATGTCTGTTGCATTGGCAGAGGTGGGTTGCTGGGGTATAATGTAGCAATAGGCATGTGAAGAACACTGACTTTTTCTATCCCATTGAAAACTAGTAAGTACACTGCAGCTACAATAGTCACATCCTATACCTCTAAGTATTGAACATTGTACAGTAAGAGAAATTTATTTCTTTATTCAGATGATACTTGATTTTGATACTCATCATCTCTATGGCTCTGTGGTTTTAAGGTCCACAGTCAGTCTTAAGAGTCCGGAGGTAGTTGGAACCATAAACTAAGGCTGTGAGAACAGAGGCTAGAGACTATCAGAAAGCTAGAGAGGGAGTGTAACAGTGTTTACTGATGAGGAAAATATTTCCAGATGTTTTCTCCCAAGTTGGATATTGCTTACATAGCAAGTATTTCAAACCACACCTGGTAGTAGATTCAGGGAGAAAATAGAGGATTGAATCTTTCTAAATAAGACACTTACTTGCCCAGGTGAAGATAGATCTGAGAGAGAAGAAAAGCTTTTATCTTACAAGAATAACATAGATGACATTTCAGTTGTGCAAACTAGAAATTCACCTTTTTTTTTGTTTGTTTTTAAGACAGACACAGTACTTTTATTTATTTTTATGCTGAGGATCAAACTCAGTGCCTCACACATGCTAGGTGAGCACTCTACCACTGAGCCACAACCCCAGCCTGAAATTCACCTCTCTCTCTCTCTCTCTTTTTTTAAATCTAAGCTTGCAATTCTCTTAAAAGTCATTAGTCTAATCAGTTTAGTTATTTAATTGATTTTTTTGTTTTGTTTGAACACAATCATTATTTAGTTTGGGGAAGTGAGGAGAATATAGAGTTAAAAGTAAGGAAAGAAAAAGCTAAATTCTTTTGTTTTTTAGGTGATCCGAATAAGAAGATCAAAGATCAAATTAAGCAGATGATGGATGTCTCTCGGGTATAGTTCTTTGTAAGAGTCCCATAGTGCCTGTGAATTCTTCCTGTGCCTCACTTTTAAGAATACCTCTCTTTTCTGCAATTTTTAGACACAAACTACATCAGTAGTTGAAGAGGATCTAAAACTTTTAAAACTTAAGCTAAGAGCCTCGATGTCCACAAACTGTAATCTAGAAGGTGGGTTCTTCTTGAGAAGAAATTGCCATGTTGGAAAGACTTAAAATTTTATTGGAAAGATAAAGAATGGCTTCTTGCTTTCATGCTTCTTACTTTTCTTGGCACTACTCCCTCAAACAAGTTCTTAAGTCCTTGTACACATATAGAGATAAGCTTTTTTATCCTTTACAGACCAAATAAAGAAATTAGAAAGTAACTGCAGTTCACTACAGTCTTCTAAAGTTGGACTGGAAGAGGAATGTAAAACTCTAAGGCAGAAAGTGGAGATTTTAAATGAACTCCACCAGCAAAATGAGATGGCACTACAAAAGTAAGATTTTCATTGTTTGTTATTGTTATCACTGTGTGAACTAATAGATAATTTTATCTTTTCTTAAGATTATTTACAATTTCTTCTAGTTTGTAATAAGTAGAGATTTGTCTTTTTTCCTTTGTGTTTTGTTTCCTATAAGTTGCATTTTTCTTTCCATCATCAGTCTTAAGAGTCCTGAGGTAGTTGGAACCATAAACTAAGGCTGTGAGGACATCGTAATCAATTGTCAAATTCATATGAAGGCAGGAAGTGGTAAACTGGTATTAACAGTCACTGATGTGGAAACACCTCTCAAAGATCTAGACCCTTTCTATGATCCCACTATTTATTTTAATTACCTTTCATTGTGATCAGTTATGTAATTCTAATGTTTTGAACTTGTATCTCTAACTCTGGACCTTTAAAAATACTGAGTGATTTGGAATGACATGTTTTAGTAGAATAAAAACTTCAAAAAGGAATAATATTTACTTATTGATGGTACAAGTTTTGGACTTGAATATCTCAGATGTTCACACTAAAAATTGAACTCTGGCAAGGACCTTAGGAGTTATGATTACAGAAGTACTTGTTTGTAGTATATATTTATATATTAATCTTCTCAGTGTGGGGCTAGTTATTTTTTGAAAGTTCATTTGAAGTTTTTAATCCACAAAAATACTTGAATTCTCTAAAAATAGTTTTTTTGTGTCAGATTTTATTTGCACCTGATTTTACTCTTCGGTATATATATATATATATATATATATATATATATATATATTTTCTTGTAAAGCAAAGACAGACCTTCTTACAGACCTAACTATTTTTAGGTATTTTGACTTCTGTTGCCTAATTAATGCATTAAATATTGAAACCTTTCCATTAACTTTTCTAAAATTCTGTGATCTCCAAGCGACCTTTTTAGAATCTCAAATATTTGTTCAGGCCAGTTCTAAATGCCTGGCCTGTTTCAAAGAAACATTTCTCATTTTATCACTTTTTTTTTTTAAAGAACACTTGTTTTCTGTGTCCCTACTAGTAATATGAATGACCTAAATGGCAATTAATTTTCTTTGTAATGCCATTAAATTGTAGCACTATTTTCCTCAACTCCTCCGAAATTCATTGTCATCATCTGTGGTTTGTACTCTTTTTAAAAACTCATCCCCGGGTACTATGTTAGTTCATGCCTGTGTCATCTTTTCTGTTCCTAACCTAGATCATCTGTCTTCATTCTCCATTTTTTATATTTTTTATATAACTTATTTCAAATTCTTAGTAGTTTTCTCTATAGCCGCTTGAGTGGACTTTCTAAAATGTAAGTCTGTCCATGTCAATATGTGCCTGTGGTTTATGAAGAATTTGCTTTCTATTTGATGACCTGTTCTTTTTTTCTTCCTTGTATCTTTTTAATAGTTTAAATATTTTTAATTATTTTCCTCATCCCCTCTGTATAAGCTTGATGTAATCATAAATTATAATGGAATTATAATTATATAATTATAATTTTATTCATCTTCTCATAATTTAAAGGCCATGGTATATATTCTGGATTTAATAAAAACCTGACATAGATTAATAGGTTTGTTATTTTTTTTTATGGGCTTTAAGTAGCTCCTGAATCAGATAACTGTTGTGGCATTGTATGTTAGTACTTCATACACTGTGAACTCCACAAGACATTCATTCAATTTATACACATATTTAAAGTTTCTGTAGTTCTGCATTCTACACTGTTTGTTTCTTATTTGAAATTATTTTCATTCTATTTGAACATTGTCCTTTAATGATAGATTTGATTAGTGTATCAAAGTAGTACAAGGATAAACAGAGAATAGTATTTTATCCACTAAATATTGCTACCTTTATAATCTGTATTAGGTTGACATGAACTTCATGATTAGAGTTAAAACCAGTTTCCATTTTTAAAGGATCTTTCTTTTGGCTACTGAATTTTGACTGTTACTTAGTTTTAGCAATTTAAAAATATCCAATTAATTACCATCTGTTTTAAATTTTTTCTTTAAGGAGTCCATTATCATTGTTGTTTGGTCTTATCCCTCCCCTAGTTCCTGTAGTCATTTCTCTGTTTTTTTAACTGTTGTATTGGGAAGTGCCTAGGTGTAGTTTTCCCCACCCCACCCACTTTTTCCTCTTGCAGTTATGTTGCTTGGGACCATTAAACATTTCTTGAATTTTCAAGTCTTTTTCTAAATGTTGATTTTACCTCATTCTCTCTTCTGATTATAATAATGCATATTAGAATTTGATTTCCCCTGCCTCCTACATTCTGGATTTACTTCTTCTGGATATTTTCTTCTGACCTGTCTTAAAAGCGCTAGGATTTATTTTACTTCCCAAATCTGCTGCTAAAATCATTCATTGAGTTTAGGATTTTAAAAAATTCAGGGTTTAAAATATTATTTTAGTTGTAGATGGACACAGTATTTTATTTTAATAGGATTTTTTTTTAAGAGAGAGAGAATTTTAATATTTATTTTTTAGTTTTTGGCGGACACAACATCTTTGTTTTTTTTTTTTTTTTTTTTTTTTTTTTAATTTTTTATTGTTGGCTGTTCAAAACATTACATAGTTCTTGATATATCATATTTCACAATTTGATTCAAGTGGGTTATGAGCTCCCATTTTTACCCCATATACAGATTGCAGAATCACATCAGTTACACATCCATTGATTTACATATTGCCATACTAGTGTCTGTTGTATTCTGCTGTCTTTCCTCTCCTCTACTATCCCCCCTCCCCTCCCCTCCCCTCCCCTCCCCTCCCCTCTTCTCTCTCTGCCCCCTTTACTGACATTCGTTTGTCCCCCTTGTATTATTTTTCCCCTTCCCCTCACTTCCTCTTGTATGTACTTTTGTATACCTCTGAGGGTCTCCTTCCATTTCCATGCATTTTCCCTTCTCTCTCCCTTTCCCTCCCACCTCTCATCCCTGTTTAATGTTAATCTTCTTCTCATGCTCTTCGACCCTACTCTGTTCTTAGCTACTCTCCTTATATCAAAGAAGACATTTGACATTTGTTTTTTAGGGATTGGCTAGCTTCACTTAGCATAATCTGCTCTAATGCCATCCATTTCCCTGTAAATTCTATGATTTTGTCATTTTTTAATGCAGAGTAATACTCCATTGTGTATAAATGCCACATTTTTTTTATCCATTCATCCATTGAAGGGCATCTAGGTTGGTTCCACAGTCTAGCTATTGTGAATTGTGCTGCTATGAACATCGATGTAGCAGTGTCCCTGTAGCATGCTCTTTTTAGGTCTTTAGGGAATAGACCGAGAAGGGGAATAGCTGGGTCAAATGGTGGCTCCATTCCCAGCTTTCCAAGAAATCTCCATACTGCTTTCCAAATTGGCTGCACCAATTTGCAGTCCCACCAGCAATGTACAAGTGTACCCTTTTCCCCACATCCTCGCCAGCACTTGTTGTTGTTTGACTTCATAATGGCTGCCAATCTAACTGGAGTGAGATGGTATCTTAGGGTGGTTTTGATTTGCATTTCTCTGACTGCTAGAGATGGTGAGCATTTTTTCATGTACTTGTTGATTGACTGTATGTCCTCCTCTGAGAAGTGTCTGTTCAGGTCCTTGGCCCATTTGTTGATTGGGTTGTTTGTTCTCTTATTGTCTAATTTTTTGAGCTCTTTGTATACTCTGGATATTAGGGCTCTATCTGAAGTGTGAGGAGTAAAGATTTGTTCCCAGGATGTAGGCTCTCTATTTACCTCTCTTATTGTATCTTTTGCTGAGAAAAAACTTTTTAGTTTGAGTAAGTCCCATTTGTTGATTCTAGTTATTAACTTTTGTGCTATGGGTGTCCTATTGAGGAATTTGGAGCCCGACCCCACCGACTGTAGATCGTAGCCAACTTTTTCTTCTATCAGACGCAGTGTCTCTGATTTGATATCAAGCTCCTTGATCCATTTTGAATTAACTTTTGTGCATGGCGAGAGAAAGGGATTCAGTTTCATTTTGTTGCATATGGATTTCCAGTTTTCCCAGCACCATTTGTTGAAGATGCTATCCTTCCTCCAATGCATGCTTTTAGACCCTTTATCAAATATAAGATAGTTGTAGTTTTGTGGATTGGTTTCTGTGTCCTCTATTCTGTACCATTGGTCCACCCGCCTGTTTTGGTACCAGTACCATGCTGTTTTTGTTACTATTGCTCTGTAATATAGTTTGAAGTCTGGTATCGCTATACCGCCTGATTCACACTTCCTGCTTAGCATTGTTTTTGCTATTCTGGGTCTTTTATTTTTCCATATGAATTTCATGATTGCTTTCTCTATTTCTACAAGAAATGCCGTTGGGATTTTGATTGGCATTGCATTAAACCTATAGAGAACTTTTGGTAATATCGCCATTTTGATGATGTTAGTTCTGCCTATCCATGAACAGGGTATATTTTTCCATCTTCTAAGATCTTCTTCTATTTCTCTCTTTAGGGTTCTGTAGTTTTCATTGTATAAGTCTTTCACCTCTTTTGTTAGGTTGATTCCCAAGTATTTTATTTTTTTTGAAGATATTGTGAATGGAGTGGTTGTCCTCATTTCCATTTCAGAGGATTTGTCGCTGATATACAGGAATGCCTTTGATTTATGCGTGTTGATTTTATATCCTGCCACTTTGCTGAATTCATTTATTAGCTCTAATAGTTTCTTTGTAGACCCTTTTGGGTCTGCTAGGTATAGAATCATGTCATCTGCAAATAGTGATAATTTAAGTTCTTCTTTTCCTATTTTGATGCCTTTAATTTCTTTCGTCTGTCTAATTGCTCTGGCCAGTGTTTCGAGAACTATGTTGAACAGAAGTGGTGAGAGAGGGCATCCCTGTCTTGTTCCAGATTTTAGAGGGAATGCCTTCAATTTTTCTCCATTCAGAATGATGCTAGCCTGAGGCTTAGCATAGATTGCTTTTACAATATTGAGGTATGTTCCTGTTATCCCTAGTTTTTCTAGAGTTTTGAACATAAAGGGATGCTGTACTTTGTCGAATGCTTTTTCCGCATCTATCGAGATGATCATATGGTTCTTATTTTTAAGTCTATTGATGTGGTGAATAACATTTATTGATTTCCTTATATTGAACCAGCCTTGCATCCCAGGAATGAATCCTACTTGATCATGGTGCACAATTTTTTTGATGTGCCTTTGTATCCGAGTGGCCAGAATTTTATTGAGGATTTTTGCATCTAGGTTCATTAGAGATATTGGTCTGTAGTTTTCTTTCTTTGAAGTGTCTTTGTCTGGTTTAGATATCAGGGTGATGTTGGCCTCGTAGAATGAATTTGGAAGTTCTCCCTCTTTTTCTATTTCCCGAAGTAGCTTGAAAAGTATTGGTATTAGTTCCTCTTTAAAGGTTTTGTAAAACTCTGCTGTATACCCATCCGGTCCTGGGCTTTTCTTAGTTGGTAGTCTTTTGATGGTTTCTTCTATTTCCTCAATTGATATTGGTCTGTTTAGGTTGTCTATATCCTCCTGACTCAATCTGGGCAGATCATATGACTTAAGAAATTTATCTATGCCTTCACTATCTTCTAATTTATTGGAGTATAAGGATTCAAAATAATTTTTGATTATCTTCTGTATTTCTGAAGTGTCTGTTGTGATATTGCCTCTTTCATCCCGTATGTTAGTGATTTGAGTTCTCTCTCTTCTTCTCTTCGCTAGCATGGCTAAGGGTCTGTCGATTTTGTTTATTTTTTCAAAGAACCAACTTTTAGTTTTGTCAATTTTTTCAATTGTTTCTTTTGTTTCGATTTCATTGATTTCAGCTCTGATTTTAATTATTTCTTGCCTTCTACTTCTTTTGCTGTTGTTTTGCTCTTCTTTTTCTAGGATTTTGAGATGAAGTATGAGATCATTTATTTGTTGGTTTTTTCTTTTTTTAAGGAATGAACTCCAAGCAATGAATTTTCCTCTTAGAACTGCTTTCAATGCGGACACAACATCTTTGTATGTGGTGCCGAGGATTGAACCTGGGCCGCATGCATGCCAGGCGAGCGCGCTACCGCTTGAGCCACATCCCCAGCCCGACACAATATTTTATTTATTTTATGTGGTGTTGAGGACTGATCCCAGTGCCCCACACATGCGGGGCACGTGCTTCACCCCTGAGCCACAACCCCAGTCCTATTTCAGTACTACAGCTCAAACCCAGGACCTTGAGCCATGTGCTCTACTACTGAGCTACCTCCCCAGACTCCTTGCTCTTTCGCATAAGGGACTAGGGTCTTACTGCTTTCCAAGCTATCTTTAATCTCATCATTCTGCCTCTGCCTCCTGAGTATCTTCCACTGTAGGTAGGTCACCACATACAACTATTTCTTGGTTTTATAGTTTCTAATCCTTTGACAAAATTCATAATCTTTTTTTTTCCTCTTTTGTGGTGCTGGGGTTTGAACCCAGAGCCTTGTGCATGCGAGGCAACACTGTACCAACTAAACTATATTCCCAGCACTGAAATTCATAATCTTGACTTTACTTTTTTGACTATATAAAAAGCACAGTGATTTTAAAACATGTGCGGATAACCCCATTAGGTGGTTTCCTTTTCTGTGGGATTTTTTCTCACAGAATTTTGTCTTATGGAGTGCCTGGTCAGTTTTGATTGGCCAACATTGTTGTGATAATTATAGATGAAATTTGAGGACTAAGATGAAGTTATCTTCTTATAGAAAAGTGTTGAGGTTACTTGAGTAAGATTGTTACTTTAAACTTAGTCAGCAATTAAGATAATTCAAAAATGACTTGTCTTTTCAATGTTTCATTATTGTTCCTTTTGGATTTTTTGCCTGTTCATCACTTAAGTGTGCAGTACTTTCTAATCTAAACTCAAAGGCTAGGGCTTTTATTAAGGGTCCCTTTATTTGTAGCCCCAAACACTTCTTTTTTTCCTCTAAGCCCAGGAATTTGATGAAGGCTTAGTTCAGACTCATTATATCTTTGTGTTATCTTCAATATGTGGGTGAACCTAGGAGAAAAGTACCTTAAAGTGCCAGCCTTACTTGTAATTCTGAGATTCCTTTTTCTAATGGATCTTGGCCACATACATATATCTTCACTGCCTTTTTAGCTTGGATCCCTTCAAACACAATTTTATATTCTTATAAAGATGTTTTGATTGTTCTTAGTGCTCTCAGACTAACTCTTTGATAATTGGAAACAAAATTCTCTCTGTCCTTCAAGATTCAGTTTTCTCCATATTCCTTCTTAAGCCAGTGGGGAAAATTATTATATTCCTTTAGGCATCATTTATACCTGAAACAGTGAGCTCTTTTATTCTTTAGCATCTTACAAGGTAACTAGTATATTATAGCCACTCATAAAATACTTGCTGAAGAATTAAATGAGAAGCTATATAAGAATATATAATCCCCTTTTTCTATTTGGTATCAATAATCCTTTTTTACTATAGTTCTTCTGATTTATGGAAAATATCTTTTGAATTGGAACTATGGCTAAAGTAGTACAAGGATAGCAGAAAATAGTATTTTTTAAATCATTAAATGTGGCTACCTTTGTCTCAGTAGATGAACATCTTGAGTTTCATGATCAGAGTTAAAATTTGTCAGTAGATAATACTCTGATCGTGGGTCAGTTTGGCTTCTTTTTCTGGTTGACAGACATTATCAAAACTCAGATTTGTCTTTTTGCTTAATTACAATTCTTTTGAAATAGATATCTAAAGTGTGAAAAATGTTCTGTGGTTAATTGCATAGCTAAAAGACATATTCTAGAAGATTTTTTCTTTGACTGACTATACCTTTATTCTGGTGCCAGTCTTGGATTGAGAAAAGAGTTCCTCCATGACAAAGATATACTTAGTGTCCTACCCATGGCAGAAACGAGAAAAGAATTATCCCCTGCTTTATCCTAATATGTTTAATTATGTTAGGTTGATCAGTCCTGATCTTCCACATTGAAGTAAAGTGAGTTTTTGTTATCTTACACACAGGAGACTTGCCCTTGGGGCACATGTTGTTTTCACATTTATTTTATTTAGTGGTAAGTAGAGAATTAAGAGAAGTTAGAAAATGTAAGTGATTTGCCAGAGTTTGATTTACGAAATTGCAGGTTTGAATTCCTATTTTATGTGCCTAAGCATTTTATAGAATTGTGGGAAGTGATATTCACAAAGAGAAACTTTTGATTTGATAACTGGCTTTATTTTAGGAAACTGATTCAAGAAGAATATAAGAGACTAGAAAAAGAGCAGCGGCTGTCAGCTGCAGAAGAAAAGGTGGTTTCCGCTGTAGAGGAAGTTAAAAATTACAAGTGAGTTCAGTTTCTAAAGGAGGGTGTCAATGTCTAATGAACTAGTGTTAGCTTTCTTTTTAATCTTTTTTTACATGTAGATAGAAGAAAATAGCATGGAAGTATAAATAACGAGAGAATATGAATACATTCAATTCACACAGGAGAAAAAATAAATTCCAACTTAACAAATGAAAAATGTTAACAAAAATTTACTTATACCCAGTGGGCAAGACCATAGGGAACTTGGTCAATGCAAACAGTTCTGGGGGTTTTGTATGTTGTAGTAATTCTTTAAGAAATCAGTTTGCTGTGTGATGTATCAAGACCCACAAAAGTGTGGCAATTGATAGTCCTTGGAAATCTTCTATGGATATAATTTGAAAAAAAAGAAAAAAAAAGTTTTAAGGAGGAAGATATTTCTAGCTGAATTACTTGAGAACACACTGATGAACAGTTAAGGAAATTATAATTTATCAATTCAGAATCTCTAGCAATTAAATGATAAAGAAGTTATTAGTATTAGGTTTTTATTTCATTTATTTATTTATTTTTGGTGCTTTACTACTAAGCTACATCCTTAGACCTTTTTTTTACTTTGAGAAAGGGTCTCAGTTGCATAGGTTCCCACTTAATTGCTGAGACTGACCTCAAACTTGTGATCCTCCTGCCTCAGCTTCCCAATCATTGGGATTACTGGCATGTGGCATTGCACCTGGCCTGTAGTATTAGTTTTGTTCACACTGGATTCATATAACTATAGAAATGTTTTTCTTATGTATGATAAAGTCTTTAAAAGTATAGCTGATGGAATAAAGGGAAAATGGTCAGAATGTTTCAAATTTTATTCAATTGTTGTAATTCTTAGGCGGAGAATTGAAGAGATGGAAGAAGAATTACAGAAAACCGAGCGCTCACTTAAAAACCAGGTAGTAATTAATACTGTCCTGTAGTTGCAGAATTCTTTGATATCTAATACAGACAATTATAGGCTATTATAATGAGTCCCTAAAAACATTTTTTTTAATGTGTTGTCTTTTTCAGATTGCTATGCAAGAGAAGAAAGCTCATGATAATTGGGTAAGATTTTTTCCCCCTTTTCTTTATTTTGTGCATAGCCTACCACAACTGAATTTGAATATTTTCTCTTTGATAGCTCAAAGCTCGTTCTGCAGAAAGAGCTATAGCTGAAGAGAAAAGGGAAGTTGCTAATTTGAGACAGAAGTATGTGATTTTGGTATCTTACTATATGTTTTATAGTGTTTTAAGGTTATGCTAGATATTATCTATGATAGATTGCTGTTTCATAATTTAGCCCATTCTTTCTCAATATTTAAGACTATTGGAAATGACCCAAAAGATGGCAATGCGGCAAGAAGAAGCTGTGATTGTAAAACCAATGCCAGGAAGACCAAATTTACAAAATCCTCCTCGGAGAGGTAGGGGGCACTTTGTAAAAGGAGCTATTTTATTTCTTGGTGCAGAATTATGTAAATTACTTTTTATTTCTGTGTGTAATGGTTATGAAATAATCTGAATGATTTGCTAAAGCGGGAGGTGGGGGTTGGTGTCAGGGAGAAGGCTGCCTTAAAGTAGTAACACGGCATTGTTGTCTTTAGGTCCCCTGAGCCAGAATGGCTCTTTCGGTCCATCCCCCTTGAGTGGTGGAGAATGTTCCCCTCCACTGACAGCAGAGCCAACTGGGAGACCTCCTTCTGCTACCCTTAATCGAAGAGATATGCCTATAAATGGATTTGGTGAGCATTCACATGTTGCTTTATAGTAAACTGCTTCGGTTTTGGTTTTTTTTCCCTTTTGAATATTCTAATGAAAACATCGAATTTGGGCCTGTACAATATATAGAAGATAATTTCTTACTTTATCTTAGTGAATGTTTTCTGTAAAATCTGTTCTAGAATAGAAAACATTTTTTTTTTTTTTTCCTGGAGGTCCCTGTATTGTTTTTTTTTTTTTCTTTTAAATTTTACACTGTGAAGTGTAAACCTTTATATTTAAATTAAATCTCTATGATGTTCCTTTCCCAAATATTATAAAAGTAGCCTTAAACTTTATGTATCATACATATTTCCAATATGAAATACTGAGTCTTATTTCCAATTCTAAATAGGACTGTAGTCTTGGTAAGATTGGAATTCAGGTTATACAGATTAAAGAAAAACCAGCCTACACATACTTCAAGTCTATAGCTTAAAGTTTAGGACCAGTACTTATTAATCTGCTGTTCTATCAACCCAAGGCAGTTCTTTATTTTATTTAAGTCTCTTCATAAATTGTGATTTACTATTGGGCAACCCATTTTTAAAAATATTTTTAATTGTAGATGGACATGATATCTTTATTTTTTAAATGTGGTGCTGAGAATCAAACCCAGTGCCTCACACATGCTAGGCAAACACTCTACAACTGAGCTACGACCCCAACCCCTGGGCAACCCATTTTTAATGTTGCTTTCTAGTTATTGTTGAACCCTGACCTGTCCACCAGTGGTTTATTTCTTCTGAAAAATACATACAAGTGCTCTGATCTTTCTTTCCCAAGGGTCAATGGATGGACCTTTACCTCGTACTCAATGGTCTTCTGAGGCATCTGGGAAACCCGTTGCCTCTGGTAAAGGGACCAAGTAATTTCAAAGAATCTGTAATTGTGGATGCAGGATTTTTATTCTTTTCATGTTAGAATAAGTCTGAATCCATTCTTTGATCTCTAACAGACCCAGGATGTGGTCCAGCTCACATGAACAGCAGCTCCAGAAGTTCTTCTCCAGCTAAGGTGACAGATGAGGGCAAGGTAAGTTCTGTAGTTACTGTGAATCATGTGGTCGTGCAGGAACATGTAGCTTTCCTACAGTACTTGCTCTTTGCTTTATCCTTCTTTGTGTTCTATTTGTACTATCCCATTTGTTTTTTAAAAAGCAAACTGTTCCCCAAGAACCTGAGACCCCCCCCCCAGTTTCCACCAGTACTTCTTTGACTGAGCATCCAGTTGGAGTAAGTACTTAGAGGTTGAGAACTGAATTGGGTTTTATTCTGTGCATTTCTGGGAAGGATATTCAGAGCATGACACTGATCTTGTTTGCTTTAAAACTGCATGCAATATTGAGCTTACTTTTCTCCTTAACTTGGGAATGTTGCTTAAGTGTGTACAACTATAATGAACTACAGAATGTGAAAAGTTATCACTCTATATGGTGTTTTGTGTTGAATGTTCTAAGGCGAAGTAAATTCATTATAAAAATTATATAATTCATCATTTTTATTTTTGTTTGGAAGAATGCTATTTAAGAATTCCTCCATTGTGCAAACCCTATTTTGAGTGATTTGAATTAGATTGGTATCAGATTTTCTGAAAGTGACATACTGTTTCAGTGAAACAATGATAATCTGAAATGACCTCTTGAGCCAGTCCCAAACAATGGTCTCATTTGTTCACATAAGTACATTCTCTTGTAACTGTGTTGCTATTATATCTGGTAGGTCTTCTGCAGCTCTATAATAAAATACATTTTTAATTGTTCAGTTTCAAACCCACTACTCATAGGACATGATAAATCAATATCTCAAATGGTGTACAGTAAATGAAAGTAAATATTAAAGCCTTGTCTTCCTTGGAAATTTGTGTATATAGCACTGTGTTGGAAAATACTTCTCAAGTGCCAGTGTATATATATATATTCCAGGAATATACATCTCTGGAGAAATCTAAGGGCAGCTTAGATAAGATCCCAAACCCCTTTGTAGTAGAAGATTTAAAAGAGAGCAAAGACCCGTTGTTAGGAGTAGAGGTGGGAAAAGCATGGCTTGGAGGCAAACCTTGGGATTGAGTTCCTTTAATATGCAGTGTGGCCTTCAACAAATTACGATATTCCATTTGCTTTTGTTCCCTCTTACTTAAAACAAGACAGTCTACTTAAAGATCTCAGAGGTTGAATAATATATGAAAGATTACTGACGATACTCTGAATAGTAGCTATTATTAGATGGGTAGAGAATGCATGTTTCATTTTATTCTGTTCATTCTTAATATGGAAGTAATGAGCTATTGTGATGAAAGGGAAGTGATGGGGAGGGGGGACTCCCTTTGATATAGATTGTAGTGAATACAGCATGACATACTGGTCAGAAATCACCTCTGTTAATAACCTCTGCCAGTCCTCTTGCCTTTCCATTTCCTGTGCAGATATAATCAGTAACAAACTGCTCCCTCTTGTGGCATCCTTCTAACTTCTGTAAGCTGTCAGTGGGAATACACAGGAGGGGTGGGGAGAGTTTTGTTGCACTGATGGTGTTCTCTGGACAGATGCTTGTTTTGGGTTTTAGCTTTTATCGGTGTTGGTACTTTGTCTTAATACATAGGAATTTTAAAACTTTTAACTGCTTTCAAATCTTAAATTGCAGGTTAATATGGCTATGAAAGGGCCCCCTCCTTTCTCAGGGGTACCCTTCATGGGCCCCCCGATGGGACCCCCTATGGGACGGCCTCCACCACCTCCCATTTGGTATGGACCGCCACTTCAGTTCGATGGGCCTTTTGGGCCTCGGCCAATTCCTCCACCATTTGGTATGATGATCTGAACAGTAGTGATTGACTTATAAATCACATTCATCTTTCATTTCTATTGCTTGCTAAAACAGTTGGTTGCTATCTCAGGTCTTAACAATGAAAGGATGAAGCTGAGTACATTTTAACTTTTCCTCCAGTTTTCTGGGACATATGGGACACTATATAATCTTATACTGAGATAGGCAATAGCTATCTCTCATAGATAAGGATAAGGGGCTATATACAGAAAAGCAAGAAATATTACTTCTGCAGATGTTTGTTGAAAATCTGTTGATATGCACTGCAATGGATGGAAAGGTGGATGAGACACATGCCATAACTTAAAATTTTGTCACAGATATGAAAATCCTATAACATAAAGTTTGTAATCACCCATAATGGAAGCATAAGCAGTAGGTTATAGAATATAGAAAAGGAAAAGTCAAACCCTCCTTACCTTGAGAAAAGTCAGAGGGAAGTGTTAAAGAGGAGGATTTAACAGTGACCTAATAAATGTTGCTGATTTAATTAGGTGGCTGTGGAAGGCCTTTTCCAGGAGGGCATGCACCTTGATTCTGATGGCATGTGTAAAGTCCATGCTGAAATACTTCATGAATTTTTAATGGATACAGTAATAAATAGTGGGATTTCCTTTTATCAAAATTTCTTTGATGTAGTAAAGTTCTTATTTCATAATCTATCATCTTGTCATGGTAAATTAGTACTTCCAAATATAAATGGAGCTCTTGTGAGATAGAAATAATTCTGCAATTATATAGTAGGGAAAGAAAAAAGACAAGCATGGAGCTAGGTAGAGCCATGTTTAAATCCTTAATATGTTGCTTCATGGCTGGTTGGCCAAAGGCTATAACCTAAACTTGTTCCATCTCAGTTTGCCTCATCTGGCAAGTCAGGATGTTCACCAGTTGATGTTCTAGGCTTGGGAGAAATTAAAGACTATATTAACATACTTGAAATCACCCTAGTTCAGAAATTTCTGGGTATTTACATAACTTCCTTTTTATTTTCCAGGTCCTGGTATGCGTCCACCAATAGGCTTCAGCGAATATGCACCAGGTGTTCCACCTGGAAAACGGGATTTGCCTTTTGACCCTCGTGTTTTTTTTCCAGGACCCGCACCATTTAGACCTTTAGGCTCATTTGGCCCAAGAGAGTACTTCATTCCTGGTGCCCCATTACCACCTCCAACTCATGGTCCCCAAGACTATGGGCCACCACCTGCTGCAAAAGACTTAATGCCTTCAGGCTTTAAAGATGAACCTCCAGCTGCACCTGATTCTCAGAGTAGTGAGGGCTGTTCACAGGCCTTAAAACTGGGCCCATAAAATTAACCTCTGACACTTAGTCAGAAAGTGGATTATGAACTATTCATTGTGTTAAAGGATTATTGGCTTCAAAATATAAAAGTTTATTTTAAATGGTTTGTGTTTTTAGAATGAAGCTGCCTTGGCGCAGTACACATTTTGAGCCAAAATATTTTCCCCCTAAATATCCCCCACTTAAGCTAGAGTATCCTTCCAACTTTAAAACGTGCAATAAGGAATACCTTTGTTTTAGTTAATGTAGCATATACAATTGCTAAATGATTTAGAATGTCATAATTATGGACATTTCCTGTGGAAATGCTTTAAGAACATGTATTTCCATTATCCTATTTTTAGTGTATTCCAGTTGATAGAGAAATGGTGTTTTATAAGCTTGATTTTTTCTCTTCCAATATCTGGTCACAGAGACTGTTACGCTAAAAATGTTTACTCAAAGATCATAAACTTCATTTTCCTTCTTGCTGAAGTTCTTTGTTGTAATAGTTCATAAAAAATTGTTTATTAATATTTCCCAAGTGTCTGTTGATTCATTGGATCGTCATGAGACTTTGTGCCATTGGGGAAGCATGTAAACTCACTCTCAGAACTGTAGATGGTGACTTGGCAGCATATTCCCTGTTGCTCACTGTTAAGGAGGCTGGACCTTGGTCAACTGTGGACTTCTACAGAGGATTTCTTTTACTTGTGAGAAGTCTTGGCTCTATTTTTGTAGCACATTCATGTACTTTTTTCTAACCATTGTCCATGTGAGAATGTTTTTCTGAGAATGAGTTTACATTATTAGCAAGAGTTGTTTGACCTGAAGTTCTACTGCTTTTGCCATTATTGCATTATAACAGTAAAATATAAGGTGGTATGTTGTGTCTATAAAAAATAAGGAAATTTCTTTTTAAAAATGTACACACACACTCTTCTCTTTCCCATACCTTGCCACTGATTTTCAAGGAATATGATAAAAAAAATTAGAAAAGTATAATCCTCTGAGAAAGAATGAATGAAACTCTTAAGGCTTATAATGTCTTTAATTAGCAAATATGGGCTGAATTAAATTCTTTTTTTTTGATAGATACTCAAATATATTTTATTTAAAAATCAATTAAAGCAAGTCCTGAACCTGTAACTACTGTCTTTAAAACAATGTTTCTAAGAACTAGCTCTCCAGAGCTGTAATTTTAATTACGGCAATTTTAACAGTACATTTTAAGAGGTTTAAGATTTAAATAAAATTATAAAAGCCTGGTACTTTTGTTTACTGCTAGACCATATTCTTCCATTCTTTTAAGTTCTAGAAAGTAATAGGATTGTTGAAACCTACAACATAACATATCATTGTTCTTTTTATGTCCCCTAAGTATTCTGAAAATAGGGGCAAAAGCTTCAGTTTGAAACAAAATCTCTGTGAAACAAAATCTCTAAACTACTGAAGAATTCAATCTACATAACCTCCATTTAATATCAGAAGCAGCAGCTGTGTGTAAGAGGAAAACCATATAATAGCTTATGCCATTTTTAACCATGTAAAATAAAATTTAAGTCACAAATACCAATTTTGAACGTATCTTTCAACCTCTACAGGACACAAGGCAATGCTGAAGTTACTATAACTTCTAATTTTAAAATAGCATTTAAATAAAGGTGATGTCAGTTAGGAAGATAGATTTTCAAGGAAAGGCAGATTTATTTTTTTATTCAAAGCAACAGTAGTTTTCCCTCTAAAGCCTTTTTTGTATTTATTCTATTAGTAAGCTATAATGTGTTCTACGTAGTTTATCTGAGCAGTTCTGAACCCACCCATAGTTGCCTCTCCTTACATCCATGTGATTGTACCACTTCTGTAGCAAAGCCCAAGGTAGCTGCCCATATACAGGTTGTGTAGAGAATACTGTCCCTTGATTCAATTATACTTTTGTATCTCAAAAGTTTTAGAAGTCCTCTCCAGCAAATTGTGTTTGAGTTTAGTTACTAAAATCATTTCATTTGTGAAGCAGTAGTGTTTCAACCTGAAAGTATTACTGCTATAGTTGTAAGTAATGTCCAGTGACTCATCCCCTCCCACACTAGAAAGTAAATTTAAACAACTAATTTGTGAGATACAGATTGTTTTGTGTTAATTGCTTCAATATAAAATCACCTTTTTTGGGGGGGGGAGGTTTGGTCATTCAGGTCTGAATTAAAGCTAAGCTGATGACAATGTTCAATTCAAGTTCGTTTAATGCTGATGAAAGACATTCATACAAAGCATCCTCTTTTTTTTTTTTCATATAACCCCATTCTTTGGTGGCAGCTGGGGTTGTGGCTCAGTGGTAGAGTACTTGCCTAGCACAGGCAAGGCCCTGGGTTTAATCCTCAGCACCACATAAATAAATAGAGGTTAAAAAAAATAAAGCATTCTTATGTGAAGGATGCTAAATGTTTCTTCATATAAATTTTCACTTTGAGGGGCTGGGGTTGCGTGTGAGGCACTGGGTTTGATCCTCAGCACCACATATAAATATAAAGGTACTGTGTCCATCTACAACCAAAAAAAAAAGGTTTTTGTTCTTTTTTAAATTATCACTTTGATATACATGTTTTATAGTCTATGAGAAAACAGAAAGAACAATGTATCAATTTTGCTACATTTTAATAGTAGATTTTAAGGGAGCAACATCAAACATCAATAACATCAAACAAAAAGGTACTGAGTACTCCACAGGGTACAGAGTGCTGCCCAAGCACCTTGGAAAGTTTACATGACATGGAGAAGATGAGGCCCTTCTCTTGAGAAGTTTACAGTCTGGAAATTTTGACTACTCAGAGTTTCAGTTGAGTGAATATTTTATTAAGGCAAATTCTTCATTTCCTAGAACTACTGTAGACTGAACTATTTTTGCATTTGTGAAATTAACCCAATCCAGATGAAAGACTAATTTTGGCCGAGAATTCTTTCAGGCTCATATAGTTTTATTAATATTCATCTAGTAAACAAAATTGACCTAACAGACAACTGAAAAATTAAAGACTAGATCTCTTGAAGTGCAAGGGCTAAAACAACTGTTATTCATTTTAAAAAGCAAACGGATGGTATCACTAGGGTTTACACTAGTTTAAAAATAGGCCAAGTATTGCATTCCCTTCATGCATTGTTCATTTAAAACAGTGAATATTAAAATACATGGGTTCTACATGTAACCCACAAAAAAGCTCCTCACAAATCTTTGTTCTGTGTATCAAATATCCACCTCGTGTACTATGAAAGTTTTATTTATGTCTCATCATTAAGTTAAAAGTAATGTAAATAGTGAAATTATAATAGGCTAATGACCTGCATATTTTCATATGATTATCAATATATCTAAATAGGAAATAAATGTCAGTTGTATCTACCTATATTATAAAAAATAGAATATCTTTCCAGATTTTGCATACTCATTACTTTATAAAGACAAGGTATGCAGGTTTTAAGGTTTCACAATCAGTTGTCAGAAAAACAGCAGTTGTTCCTTCAGTATCTCATTAGCATCTGACTCAATTATTTTTAGATGACATGATTTAGAAGACGTAAACCCACCCCAAAATTTGTAATTATTCTGAGAGAGATGGTTTTAATGTTAACCCTAGAAACAATAGCAATGTGATGTAGAACAACTAATTGACATGACTAAAAATATTCTCACTTTTAGAAAAACAATCTGGTCATCTGGAAAAAAGTCACAGCTACAACCTGGAGAACACTCCCATATAAGATATTGATCTGGTCAAGGCACACTATTTCTAAGTAGAACTATCAGATGAGGGTGAATTTAGGCCAGCTCTAAGGAACAGCCTATAAGACAGACCATAACTGATCCAATTTCCTTTCAAAGCAATCTGGTACTATCCTACCCACTTCAATTCAAAAGTTTGAAGTTAATTCAAATCAAAAGACCATATTGGAGCAAAAGTGAGCAAATGTGTAAACTCTAGAACATTCTTATTGCTCTATTTAAAGTTTGAAGATGAGAATACCTACCACAGCAGTATTGTTCCAGGAAGCAGGGTAGGAACAGTGGTAAATTAGGAAACAGACTATTAATTGCACAATTAATTGAAAAGTAAAAACATGTTTCAAAATCTACAATAAACCTGTATCCAAAGGAGTCATAACAATGAGGTGCTGGACTTTAGTTCTGTGGTACAGCTTTGCAATGGACTCACTGGCCTATAGGTACGGCTCACTTCCTGCCTCCTGAAGGATGAATATGCTACACAGAGCTATGATGATTTCTACTGAGTGGTAAAATTCACAGAAATTCCACATTACTCATGTCAGAATCATTCCTTGTGCAAAGTTTGATGTAGATGAAGATAAAGTGGTTTCTTGGTCAATAACTGCAATTTCTTTCTTTTAAAGTCAGTGGGTTTCTTGTATCTGTAACCACAATAGAAAGATCATTGTTTAAAATACTTTGATGATTGATCTACTCCAATGTTACATTCTAGATAAGAGGGACTAAGAAGAAACATGAACTAGTAACCATTAAAACAGTAAGAATCCTATATGTATATCACTTACAGTTCTATTACAATTGGCCCAGGTTTAATCTCATCCATCTCCATGAAAGCAAAACACTTGGTGCTGGTAAACCTTTTTTTAGGCTTGTAGTGTTTGAATTCAAAGAAGATAGCTGCACCTAAGGAATTAAAACAAACCACATAAGCCAGAGACCACACATTTCTTACGTGTCACCAGAAGCCTATGATTTTACAAATTAACATGTGTCAAACAGTCTGATGACACAACTGTTGATAACTCACTGTGGCTGTCACTCCAAGCTCTTCTACCATGTCTGAGTGACATTTCTCCATATCATTTAATTCTACAAAGTACAACAAAATTGTATAGCAAGAATGTAAGTTATGTACACAGGTAGAATCATAAGCTACCAAAATATAAAATATTAAATACCACAAGAAAAACAGAAGTTACTTAAGTATCAGCAGTACCTATAGAAATGGTTTCAATAAGCACCTATATTAGATAGAATAGAAATTTAAAAGAGTTCCTTTAAAAAAAAAATTCTAGCTTACATCATTTCTCTCCCTCCTGAAACCACCAAGCCCAGATTGCCCTTTCCATATTCTTACAAACTAACTGCCAGTTATAGTATCTTTTTACCCAATGCATCTTATTGAAAGAAAAAAAATAATTCTTTAACTGTTAGAAAGTAATCATTAGGTTCCTAAAAGGACTTAAGGTAATTATTAGGGACCCTGCTTCCTTAACTCTGTATTATGAGAAAAAATTCCCTATCAAATAATATTTAACCACATTATTACACAACTAGATAATGCAACTGCTAATTCTCATATTTAAAAAAAAATGTTGATTTGACTTTCTTTAAGTCAATATTCATAACTATGTGACGTAAGATCTTGTGTTAAGTATACTATGAACACAAACCCAGATAAGTACTGTGTCCTTAAGAAGTCAGTAACTGATAATTACAAACCTTTGGTTAATTTTTCAATATGCTTCTGGAGCTCAATGTCCACATTAAAATGAACATATGTATCTTCTTTTCTTGAAGCCACAGGAGTATCTTGCACAGGAGTTAAATCTATGCCATTCAGATCTGGAGAAACAAATAAGTTTCTGCTTATGAGCATTCACATATACAGACGGAAAATCTAGAAACTGCAAAGGTTACAGTTCCTAAAGAGGCATGGAAGGAGCTGAGAGGAGATTCTCAGGCTAAGAGATTCCTATTTGGTGTGAGCAAGTATGTGAGAGTTGTTGAAGTTCATGGGGTATGTGGAGAGAAATGAATATAGACTGGAGAGGAGACCTCATGAAGGGGACAAGGAAGCCTTAACATGGCCAAGTGGACAAAACTTGATCTTCATAGTGAAGTGGTAAAAAGAACAAACATGTTTTCCTTAGGAAATAGCCCACTATATTTTTTTATGCAAAAAAAAAAAAATCTGGAGTATATAATTTGCCACAATGGAGCTCTGCCACCAATTTCTAACTTTGATCAAGTATATGGCTTATTTAGAAAAGCCTTTAAACCTAACCTTATCATAATTTCCCTGTTAAGAACCAAAAATGGATGAGAACAGCCAACAAAAACCCTTTTGTTAATGAATAATTTTTCATATATATTATCTAAATTCTGGTTATACTGTTTACAACATACCCTGAATTTACAACAACCAGATGGTACATTATATATAGTTTTAATTTTCAGGGTTTTAAAATTCAGTTTAATCAAATTCAACATGGACTCATTTAATAACTCCTCAGTGTTTACATGTTATTCATTTATGTATCTCAAAAAGCTCAAAAACAATTTAGTACATTTAATAATTAAAAAATATTTACATAAAAATATTTCAGTTTAACATATGCAAAGGTAATTTAACATTTACAACATCATTAAATATTTTTGTGTTTTAAATATACTTTCTGAATGAGTATGCAGTTTTACAAATGGCCTATCAAATAATATAAATATTTCCCAGTACACTATATATTTGATAACTGGTAACATCGGCATTTAAAAGTGTACCTGTATTAGTGCTGTGGATTATGTTCTTTAAATAAATGTTTTTCTTTGTGGTCATATTTTTCTTTTAATTAGCACTAATGAACCCATGGATCTGACTTTATTTCTGCAATTGATAAAAGTTCCTCCATTTAATTTCAGCACCAATCTGTTCCTTTCATGCAAAACTACAGATTAAAATAACCCATTTGTACTAACTATAGTTATTTCTATAAAATGGTATAATTTATTCCTTAATCACATCATCATCCCACGGGATTGCATTCAGGGCATGGATGTTATGGACGCCCCCTACTTCCCTGTCCCCTGATTTTCATCTGCCTCTGTAGGACTCACCTATGTAGATACCTCAGTAGCACAGGAAGAAGAGGGGCTGAAGCAGGAGAGATGGGAAAACAGGATATGGGGCTTTGTGTAGAAAACTACACACCCATGGAAGGTGAGGGGTGCTATTGTTAATCTACATCCTGAAGGCTGTAGCTGCTGTTAAGGACAATGTGTATGTTTAGTCCGCACGTTAAATGGAATCTGAAGAGCAAAAATCTATACAAACTCAAAAGCAAAAGTGAGTGTATAAGTAGGAAATATTTTTTGTAAGTCTTTCAGAACTATGTTCTGTTATGATCTCTTCTAGGATTTTGCCTCATTATAGAATGCATTAAAGTAAGTTGTCACATATACAAGACCATCCCCTGTCAAAAACTTTGTCCCATATGAGAAAAAACATAATGCAATTTGCCAGTTATTTACCCTTTACACTAACTGTAATATAGGGATCGATGCACTGTCCAGCATCTTTCAGACCAATTTTCTCAATCCTGATAGTGAGTAATGTCATTCCCGGTTCTGATGGCAACTTTGGTAATAAAGTACCTGGCAACAGAGAAACCTCAATAAAAGTTAGCTCCACCAATAATTCAGAGTAAATACTTTGACAAACAGAAGATATAGCCTACCTCTTAAGAACTAGCTAGGCATTATGTATTTTTATTTCCAAAATTCATGAACATCTGATGTTATACTTTTTTAGAAAAATATTTAATTTTACACATAATATATCTGCATTTCCCAAGCATACAATCACCTTTAAGCAGAAAATAATAATTTCTATAATAATAGTGTATAGTATGTATAATAAAAGTTTGTTAAAACATCACTTGAGGAAGCCCAATTATACATAATAGTATAATATGCTCACATAATATTTATATTCCATATGTACTTCTATATTATACTCAGCATCTTAATATGAAGTGGTAGAACAAAGACAAGAAAAGCTTTTAAAATACTTGTTATACTGTCCTAAATCTGAGACATTTAATATCAGAGTTGATCAATACATTCTTTCCTTTAGTTACTCCTAATAAAGAAAATAATTTACAATTCTATATTTATGTTTCAATTTAACTATATAGTCTAACTTCTATTCTTCATTCTATTTTGTATGATTTATTCTCTCAGAAATTAGTACTACACAGACTGCCATATAAAAGGCCATTTGTATAACTGAAAATTTTCCCCAAAACCAAATAAAAATTTTAAAACTAAAAACCCACCCAGAACAACATGACAACATTCACCCACCAAGAACATATGAAGGAAGAAATCAATTGTTCAGTATGTTCCCTTTTTTGAAACTACCAATAGAGAACAGATGCAAATAAGCTGATTTTAATCAAGTATGTATACAGAACCTCAAAATACACTTAACAAAAGATTTTGGTTGATGTTTTTCAAGTTTCTATTCAACAATGTGTTATGCTACTTTTAATGATGAGTTATTTGAAATACATGAAGCAATCAACACACTACATTTGAAAATACACATTTGATTGATTGATGGCAAATGTGGCTTGAGGAAATTTTGGGAGGTGATGGGAATGTTCTGAACTTGTATAGGGATGACAGATGCAAAACTCTATAGAGGTGTCAAAAATCAATGAATTTTATACTTACAGAAGGGAAATGTTATGATATGCAAATTATACCTCAACAGTGCTGTTAAAAATATATTACTTTTAATTTAAACAAATATGAAGACAATACAGACAAATGCAAGAATGGGAAGGCCTGGAGGCTGCATTCCACTGTTGCATTAACAAACCTAAATGGGCTCAGGCTGATATCATTAAATATATACATAATACCTTTTATGCATCTTCTTTGATTGACAAATTAGGGTACTTTTAGAAGAGGGGCTTGTACCTGGACATCTGGGATGAACTTCAGAGAGTTAAGAAACACCTCTGAAATTTTATGAAAAATGTGAATATGTATACATTTATATTTATATACATACATATTCACATGTATGTATATCATATATGAATTTTTCTGCAGAAAAGTTCATTCTATTATGTAGTACATGGCTGTATAAATATGCTACAGTTTATGTACACATTCTTATGTTGATAGATATTTGAATTACTTCAAGTGTTTGGATATAGTTAACAAGGCTATTATAAATACTCTTCTGAACATCTTCTGGTGCCCATAAGCACCCATTTCTGAAACAGAGGAATCACTAAGTCACCTGGCATGTTACCTCCATACCTACTATGTAACGACAATCCATTTCCCAAGGTGGTTGTGCCAATTTTTATTCCTAGCCCAAGTGCAGTAGTGTTCCAATTGCTCCACATCCTCACTAGGTACTGTTTTCTCAGATTCTTCATGTTAGCCAATTTTGGTATAAAGAGATCAATCATTTTAATCTGCATTCCTCTGAAGATTAATAAGGTTGAGCACCTTTTCGAATAAATCAAATATATGATTTCCTCTTTTCTGAAGTGTGTTCAATTATTTTGCTCGATTTTTTATTGAGATGTCTATCTTATTGAGCTGTAGGAGGTCTCTATTATTTTGCTGGACAAATGTTTTACAAGTAGCTTCTTAGCAGTTTTCCTTTATAAAGACTTTTTGTTGAAGTAGAGCATATACATTTTAAAATGTACAAATTGGAGATCCGGGCTGACTGATCCGTGCAGCCCGCCACACGGCTACAGACGGCGGGACACCACCAAGAAGTGACCAGCAAGCAGGGAGAAACGTTGCTGCAGATTCTGTGGAATCCTGCCGGCTGAGCCCCCACTAAGCCCCGGGCTGAGTTCGGGATTTCAGACGGGGAAGGAAGCGGTACAGTTCAATCCCCCACAACGGAAACTCCACCAAGGAAACCAGCAGCCACCATGTTGGAGAGCTGAAGTAACCACCGCCACTCTCTGACAGATTGTAACAATAAAACAGGTGTGTGTTACTCAGCTCAGCTCCCATACAGCGGTGAATTCGCATAAAATCTCTCCTAGGCTTTCTGGGGGTGGGATTATCAGAGCAAGCCTGCATAAAGACTCAGGGAAAACTAGAGACACCTGACCTTCAACTCCCCCTCCCATTAGTGGTGAAAACGAAACCTGTCTAGCCAGCGCTGGGGGAGGGGCAAGTGGAAAAAATCAAAACAATAGAGTGCTGGGGTTCCCAATAGACACCCTCCACACCCAACAAACGGCAGGCCCAGAGTACAGTTTGACTGCCGAGAGGCATCACTCAGGGGAAATCTGGTCTAGCAGGAGAAACCAGGACTCTCAGGAGAAACCAGGGAACTAGAGGCCAGGCCCTCGCGACTGGGCGGCTGGAGACCGCACGCCCGCCAGCGACCGGGAGCTGAAACCAACCAGAGACAGTCCAGTCCCACTCCCCCATTCAAACACCCCGGCAAGGAGCCTGGGGCCAGCCATAGCAGAGAGGTGACATCACTGGAGCTTGGCGATTGGAATTCCTTTCCAGCGGATTCCACTTTAGCAGGCATAGTCTACCAACACAAAGGAGAGACAACAGAGATATACAAAACCAAAACAAATCTATAGAAGAGAGCAGAAACACAGCAATCAAATAGAGCTGGAAAGTAACGTAAACATCATGAAAAAACAAGGGAAAAAAGGAGTACAAACAATGCAGAACAACTTAATTCTACAGGAGGACCTAGAAGCATCAGAAACAGGGATAGGGAAAGAACTCAAGGCATACCTAACTCAGATGGAAAGGAATATTAGAGAAGACATGAGGCAGCAAGTCCAAGCAATAAAAGTATATTTTGAAAATGAATTAAACAAACAAATTCAAATGGCAAAGAACGAGCTTTACCAGGAGATAGAGATCTTTAAAAAAATCAAACAGTAATCCTAGAAATGCAGGAAACTATAAACCAAATTAAAAACTCAAATGAGAATATTACAAATAGACTAGATCAAGTAGAAGTCAGAACATCAGATAATGAAGACAAAGTTTATCAACTTGAAAAGAATATAGTCAACACAGAAAAGATGCTTAAATCCCACGAGCAATCTATTCAAGAGATATGGGATGTCATAAAAAAACCAAATTTGAGAGTCATCGGGATAGAAGAAGGCATAGAGATTCAAACCAAAGGAATGGACAACATATTAAATGAAATAATTCTAGAAAACTTCCCAGAGATGAAAGATGGAATGGATTGCCAAATCCTGGAAGCCTACAGGACCCCAAACATTCAAAACCGTAATAGACCAACTCCAAGACATATAATTGTGAAGATAGCCAACATACAGAACAAAGAGAGAATATTAAAAGCTACGAGAAAAAGGAGGCAGATTACATTCAGGGGTAAAACAATTAGGTTAACGACTGATTTTTCATTACAGACTTTGAAAGCGAGAAGATCCTGGAACAATGTATTTCAAACGCTGAAAAATAATGGATTCCAACCAAGAATACTGTATCCAGAAAAATTAAGCTTCAGATTTGACAATGAAATTAAAATCTTTCACGATAAACAAAAACTAATACAATTCGCAGCCAGAAAACCAGCACTGCAAAGCATTTTGAGCAAAATACTACAAGAAGAGGAATTGAAAAATAGTGCCCAAAACTAACAGTGGGAGGTATCTCAGTAAAGGGGGAGAAAAATAACCAAAGAGGAAAAACTAGCCAAACTAAAATAAATAAATAAATAAATAAATAAATAAATAAATAAATAAATAAATAAACATGACTGGAAGTACAAACCATATTTCAATTGTAACCTTAAATGTTAATGGCTTAAATTCACCAATCAAGAGACATAGGCTAGTAACCTGGATTAAAAAAACAAATCCAACAATATGCTGCCTTCAGGAGACTCATATGATAGGAAAAGACATACACAGGCTGAAGGTGAAAGGTTGGGAAAAATCATACCACTCACATGGCCCTCGGAAGCAAGCAGGAGTGGCCATACTCATATCGAATAAAATCAACTTCAAACCAAGTTAATCAAAAGGGATAAAGAAGGACACTATATACTGTTAAAAGGAACCATCCACCATCAAGACATAACAATTATCAATTTGTATGCACCAAACAATGGTGCTGCAACGTTCATAAAACAAACTCTCCTCAAGTTCAAGAGTCAAATAGACCACAACACAATAATTATGGGGGTCTTCAACACACCGCTCTCTCCATTGGACAGATCCTCTAGACAAAAGCGGAACAAAGAAACTATAAAACTCAATAACGCAATCAATAACCTAGACTTAACCGACATATATAGAATATATCAACCATCATCAAGTGGATACACATTCTTCTCAGCAGCACATGGATCCTACTCAAAGATAGACCATATATTATGCCATAGGGTTACTCTCAGTAAATATAAAGGTGTGGAGATAATATCATGCACCATATCTGATCATAATGGAATGAAACTGGAAATCAATGATAAAAGAAGGAAGGAAAAATCCTACATCACATGGAAAATGAACAATATGCTACTGAATGATCAATGGGTTACAGAAGACATAAAGGAGGAGATAAAAAAATTCTTAGAGACAAATGACAATACAGACACAACATACCGGAATCTATGGGACACAATGAAAGCAGTTTTAAGAGGGATATTCATTTCTTGGAGTTCTTTCCTCAAAAAAAAGAAAAAAACCAACAAATAAATGAACTCACACTACACCTCAAAAACCTAGAAAAGGAAGAGCAAAACAACAGCAAATGTAGTAGAAGACAAAAAATAATTAAAATTAGAGCAGAAATCAACAAAATTGAAACAAAAAAAAAACATTGATAAAACTAAAAGTTGGTTCTTTGAAAAAATAAATAAGATCGACAGGCCCTTAGCCATGCTAATGAAGAGAAGAAGAGAGAGAACTCAAATTACTAACATATGGGATGAAAAAGGCAATATCACAACAGACACTACAGAAATACAGAAGATAATTAGAAAGTATTTTGAAACCCTATATTCCAATAAAATACAAGATAGTGAAGATATCAATAAATTTCTTAAGTCATACGATCTGCCCAGATTGAGTCAGGAAGACACACACAATTTAAACAGACCAATAACAAAGGAATAAATAGAAGAAGACATCAAAAGACTATCAACTAAAAAAACCCTGGACCGGATGGGTATACAGCGGAGTTCTACAAAACCTTCAAAGAAGAATTAATACCAATACTTTTCAAGCTATTTCAAGAAATAGAAAAAGAAGGA
The DNA here is from genome assembly GCF_047511675.1 of Marmota flaviventris. Lineage (NCBI taxonomy): Eukaryota > Metazoa > Chordata > Mammalia > Rodentia > Sciuridae > Marmota > Marmota flaviventris. The sequence continues at coordinate 8,299,450 of NC_092514.1, forward strand.
GCTCTTCCAAATTCATTCTATGAGGCCAATGTCACCCTGATCCCGAAACCAGACAAAGACACTTCAAAGAAATAAAACTACATACCAATATCTCTAATGAACTTGGATGCAAAAATTCTCAATAAAATCCTGGTGAATCGAATACAAAAGCATATTAAAAAAATTGTGCACCATGATCAAGTAGGATTCATCCCTGGGATGCAAGGCTGGTTCAATATACGGAAATCAATAAATGCTATTCACCACATCAATAGACTTAAAGACAAGAACCATATGATCATCTCGATAGATGCAGAAAAAGCATTCGACAAAGTACAGCATCCCTTTATGTTCAAAACACTAGAAAAATTAGGGATAGCAGGAACTTACCTCAACATTGTAAAAGCTATATATGCTAAACCTCAGGCTAGCATCATCCTAAATGGAGAAAAACTGAAGGCATTCCCTCTAAAATCTGGAACAAGACAGGGATGCCCTCTATCACCACTTCTATTCAATTTAGTTCTTGAAATACTAGCCAGAGAAATTAGACAGACAAAAGAAATTAAAGGCATAAAAATAGGAAAAGAAGAACTTAAATTATCGCTATTTGCGGATGACATGATAATATATTTAACAGACCCAAAAGGGTCTACAAAGAAACTGCTGGAGTTAATAAATGAATTCAGCAAAGTGGCAGAATATAAAATCAACACGCATAAATCAAAGGCATTCCTGTATATCAGCAACAAAACTTCTGAAATGGAAATGAGGAAAACCACTCCATTCACAATATCCTCAAAGAAAATAAGATACTTGGGAATCAACCTAACAAAAGAGGTGAAAGATTTATATAATGAAAACTACAGAACCCTAAAGAGAGAGATAGAAGAAGATCTTAGAAGATGGAAAAATGTACCCTGTTCATGGATAGGCAGAACTAACATCATCAAAATGGCGATATTACCCAAAGTTCTCTATAGGTTTAATGCAATGCCAATCAAAATCCCAAAAGCATTTCTTGTAGAAATAGAGAAAGCAATCATGAAATTCATATGGAAAAACAAAAGACCCAGAATAGCAAAAGCAATTCTAAGCAGGAAGTGTGAATCTGGAGGTATAGCGATACCAGAGTTCAAACTATACTACAAAGCAATAGTAACAAAAACAGCATGGTAATGGTACCAAAACAGGCGGGTGGACCAATGGTACAGAATAGAGGACACAGAAACCAATCCACAAAATTACAACTTTCTTATATTTGATAAAGGGGCCAAAAACATGCAATGGAGGAAGGGTAGCATCTTCAACAAATGGTGCTGGGAAAATTGGAAATCTATATGCAACAAAATGAAACTGAATCCCTTTCTCTCGCCATGCACAAAAGTTAACTCAAAATGGATCAAGGAGATAGATATCAAATCAGAGACACTGCGTCTGATAGAAGAAAAAGTTGGCTACGGTCTACATACTGTGGGGTTGGGCTCCAAATTCCTTAAGAGGATGCCCATAGCCCAAGAGTTAATAACAAGAATAAACAAATGGGACTTACTTAAACTAAAAAGTTTTTTTCTCAGCAAGAGAAACAATAAGAGAGGTAAATAGAGAGCCTACATCCTGGGAACAAATTTTTACCCCTCACTTCAGATAGAGCCCTAATATCCAGAATATACAAAGAACTCAAAAAATTAAACAATAAGATAACAAATAACCCAATCAACAAATGGGCCAAGGACCTGAACAGACACTTCACAGAGGAGGACATACAATCAATCAACAAGTACATGAAAAAATGCTCACCATCTCTAGCAGTCAGAGAAATGCAAATCAAAACCACCCTAAGATACCATCTCACTCCAGTAAGATTGGCAGCCATTATGAAGTCAAACAACAACAAGTGCTGGCGAGGATGTGGGGAAAGGGGTACACTTGTACACTGTTGGTGGAACTGCAAATTGGTGAGTCCAATTTGTAAAGCAGTATGGAGATTCCTGGGAAAGCTGGGAATGGATCCACCATTTGACCCAGCTATCGCCCTTCTCGGACTACTCCCTGAGGATCTTAAAAGAGCATACTATAGGGATACTGCCACATCAGTGATCATAGCGGCACAATTCACAATAGCTAGACTGTGGAACCAACCTAGATGCCCTTCAATAGATGAATGGATAAAAAAAATGTGGCATCTATACACAATGGAGTATTACGCAGCACTAAAAAATGACAAAATCATAGAATTTGCAGGGAAATGGATGGCATTAGAGCAGATTATGCTAAGTGAAGCTAGCCAATCCTTAAAAAACAAATGCCAAATGTCTTCTTTGATATAAAGAGAGCAACTAAGAACAGAACAGGGAGGAAGAGCATGAGGTAAAGATTGACATTAAACAAAGATGAGTGGGGGGAGAGAAAGGGAGAGAGAAGGGAAAGCATATGGAAATGGTAGGAGACCCTCAATGTTACACAAAATTACATATAAGAGGTTGTGAGGGGAAAGGGGAGGGAACAAGGGAGAGAATTGAACAACATCAGATGAGGTAGAGAGCGAAGATGGGAGGGGAGGGGAGGGTGGATAGTAGGGGATAGTAAAAGTAGCAGAATACAACAGTCACTAATATGCCATTATGTAAAAATATGAGTGTGTAATCAATGTGATTCTGCAATTTGTATTTGGGGTAAAAATGGGAGTTCATAACCCAATTGAGTCAAATGTATGAAAGATGATATATCATGAGCTTTGTAATGTTTTGAACAACCAATAATAATAAAAAAAAAAACCTATACACTTGTACATTGCTGGTGGGACTGCAAATTGGTATAGCCCATTTTGAAAGCAGTATGGAGATTCCTGGGAATCTGGGAATGGAACCACCATTTGACCCAGCTATTCCCCTTCTTGAATTATTCCCCAAAGACTTTAAGAGAGCATACTATAGGGATACAGCTACATCGATGTTCATAGCAGCACAATTCACAATAGCTAGACTGTGGAACCAACCTAGATGCCCTTCAATAGATGAATGGATAAAAAAAATGTGGCATTTATACACAATGGAGTATTACTCTGCACTAAAAAATGACAAAATCATGGCATTTGCAGGGAAATGGATGGCATTAGAGCAGATTATGCTAAGTGAAGCTAGCCAATCCCTAAAAAATAAATGCCAAATGTCTTCTTTGATATAAGGAGGGCAACTCAGAACATAGCAGGGAGGAAGAGCATGAGAAGAAGATTACCATTAAACAGGGCGAGTGGTGGGAGGGAAAGGGAGAGAGAAGGGAAATTGCATGGAAATGGAAGGAGACCCTCATTGTTATACAAAATTACACATAAGAGGAAGTGAGGGGAAAGGGAAAAAAAAACAAGAGAGAGAAATGAATTACAGTAGATGGGGTAGAGAGAGAAGATTGGAGGGGAGGGGAGGGGAGGGGGATAGTAGAGGATAGGAAGGGCAGCAGAATACAACAGACACTAGTATGACAGTATGTAAAAACGTGGATGTGTAACCAATGTGATTCTGCAATCTGTATACGGGGTAAAAATGGGAGTTCATAACCCACTTGAATCAAATGTATGAAATATGATATGTCAAGAACTATGTAATGTTTTGAACAACTAATAAATAAAATATATCTATAATGGTGATGGTGATGATGGTAGTTATGATGATGATGATGGTGATGATAGTAATAGTCATGATGGTGATGGGGATGGATATGGTTTTGGCAATGGAGATGGTTTTGGTGATAGTGATAATAATGGTGGGTGGTAATGATGATGGTGGTGATTATGGTGATGAAAATTATGATGGTGATGATATGATAGTGGCAATCATGATGGTAATAGTTATTATGATGGTAGTGATGATGGTGAGTAATGATATCCATTGAGCCATTACCATATATAAGACACTATTTTAATAGCTTTAAATGTTTAAATCAGTTAACCTTTACAATAAGTAACTTCTCAGCTGTCCCTTGGAGCCCAGTGAGTGTCCTAGAAGAGTTATCATGGACTCATTCATCACAGCAGGACCCCAATCAAAATCAGGAAATACAGGAAAATGACAGGGATGTTGAAGCTATTGTTCCTATAGAATTTATTACAACTAATTGTTAAAACTACTTATACAAGAACATGGTAGCACTAAGTGAGGTGGTCTGACCATATTGTCATGAATCACAGTACAGAGATGTAGTTGATTTGCAAGTACCTAGCGGACAGCCTCAATTCAGTATTTTGCCCACATCTAGTATCTGGTGGACAAGTAAACAGGAATTCAGAAAGCCTCCATCACGAGCCTTGATGATGAAGAGACTCATGGAGGGCCACACATACATGGAAGGGTTCAGGAAAGTTTGTTGTGTTGTTAAACTTTGTCACTAAACAGTCAGCATGACTTTCTCAGGACAGTATGCATTTCTGTAAGCACCTATACTGATGCAGATATATTCACTCTGCCAGCCTCTCCTGTCAGTCCAACTTCCCAGTTGGGGAGAGAAGCCCTGCCTAAAATACACTCTCAACATCACTTTCATGTCTTACCATCTCATTTGATCTCATAAGTCATTTCTCCTTGAAAAGCAAGTTAGAATAGTTGCTTGTATTTGCACTAAACATTGAGGTTAAAATAACTCACATAGTATAAAGTAAGGAATTCATATCTTGAGCGCTAAGCCTAGAAAAAAATCCTATCTCCTTTATTACAACAATACAGCCCATCCCCTATATAATATATAATGAGTGTTGGGATCACATCCAATGCAGAAATATACCAGAAAGATGACTAGTGATCCACAGGCTATGTAGTCCATGCACATGAAGGGCAACATTGTTGTATAAGGATGCAATGATCGGGGGATGTTGGGAAAACAATAGGCTGAACAATGGTCAAAGGGCACCATTTTTGCAGGGCTCAGTGGTGCACACCTGTAATCCCAGCAACTTGGGAGGCTAAGGCAGGAGGATCGCATATTCAAGACCAATCTCAGCAACTTAGTGAGGCCTTAAGAATTCAGCAAGACCCTCTCTCAAAATAAAAATTAAAAGAGGGCTGTGGCTAAGTGACCCCAAGTTCAATCCCCAGTACCAAAATTAAAAAAGAAATAAAGAGAGAGAGAGAGAGAGAGAGAGAGAGAGAGAGAGAGAGAGAGAGAGAGAAAGAAAAGCACCATTTTATTATAGTGCCTGTAATGGAGAGAGAAAGGGAATAGGAATGAAACCTAAGGGCATTCAGAACCCTAGAGCAACAGATGAATACTCTAGGGTCACATGAGCAAGTGAGCCATGCACAGTTGTTTAGCAGACTCACAGCTGCCCACTTTTCATACAGCAGGTCCCAGTGGGCCTCCTTGCTCCAAAGTCCCTCAGACACTTTGCAATAGCTGAGGGTGCTTGATGCCCACAAGCAATCACCAAGCAGCTAGAGTGGAACTAAATGAACACAGCATTATCTAAGTGTTGGCTATCTCCCAACTCTGAACAGTGAATGGAAAGACTTAAGTTCCAAAATTAGCTCTTACCTGATCAACAGGAAATGAGCTTCAGGGTTTTCCACAGCTGCCCTGGGTCAGGGTCAGAGTAACCTGTCAACATAATATAGCCTCTGATGATGGGAAAATTGTATTTCCAACAAGGAAGTTCAATTGATTTCTGCAGTGGAGACCCAAGAAATAGGCACCAAAGTGGAGGACCCTACTCAGACAGCAGCACTCACTAGTGAGTTGCAGAGGTTCACCACAAAAAAGCACTGGCAGTATGAATTCATTGATCAGTTGACACAATGCTCCAGGGAAAGTCTCTTGGAACTAATAAATTATTTTCTCATGTTTGGGAGGTTAGTTTTCAAGATGGTTATTGTAAAAAAAAAAAAAAAAATCAAGGCATCTCTAGGTTATTCTGGAGTCTCACCAGAAAGGGACACATAAACATTTGGGATAATGTCCAAGAGGTTTCTAGGTTCTTGGCTAAGGGGATTATACAATTGTTAGTTAATCAAGTGCTAGAGATGACTCTGAAACCACATGACCGGGAAGCTAGAACAGACAGATGTTGAGTAGACCCTGTATAGAAGTCACCTCCTGTATTCATCATTGCCTCATAGACAGATGGGGTTGGAGGAACTTTGAAAGTTTAATTTTGTACATGCATACACACTAAGGAGATGGTGCAGGAATTTAGGGGTCAGCCTAGCCTCAGATGGTGAACACAAACTGGAGGTTTTTATAATCTGGCAACATTAGACATTCTTCATCAGAAGAATTCCTCTGTGCTGGATGGATGGGATGTCCACTAAGAGTCAATTGGTGTCTTTGCCTCAGACCTTGGCCCTATTCCAGAGCCCATCCCCCAAGTCCTCCAGCATGCCTGCATTAGTCTATTTGGGCTATTATTAAAAAATGAACAAAAAAACACAGACTGAGTAGCCTAGAAACAACAAAAATGTGCCATAATTCTAGAGTCTGGGAAATCCAAGATCAAGATAACAGCGGATTCAGCATCTGATAAGGACCCATATTCTGTTTTAAAGCTGTTCATCTTCTTACTATATCCTCACATGGTGGAAGGAGCTAGGGAATGTCTCTAGGGTCCTCTTATAAGAGCACCAAGCCCATTCATGAGAGCTCCACCTTCATGATCCAATTGCCTCCCAAAGGACCCCCTCCTAGTACCCTCACACTGGATGTTAGGTTTCAGCATCTTGATTTCAGAGCGGCACAAACCTGCTGAGCATAGCAATACCTTTCCTTACTGAAGAGGCTGGAATGGTCAAGCCCTATACTTCTAGATCTCTCTTTCAGTGTGATTTCCGAGTGGAAATCAGGTTCCTCCAATCTGATGCACTTTTATGCAATGAGCAAGGCAAAACTGAGGATGGGGCTGTCCACATTGCCTCCTTCCTTTGGGGTCCTGGAGTCAGGATCTTGTCAGAAGCTTCATGGCTTCATGAACACTGCACAGCAGCTGCAGTGACAAGGCCCAGGCTCAGTGTCCTTCTGTCTCCACTCCAGTGTTGTGCTTTGGAGGACAAACAGACCAATGAGCTTTTCATCTCCACAATCCTGGCAGGACTCCCCATCTTCCTGACCATACGGAGTCTGTGGCTCTATAGCAAATAACCACCCCACCTCACATCCCCCAGCTCTACTGGAGGCCTACTGGGCCTAGAGTCTGCTCCTCTGGCCCTCCTATAATGCCACAGCACTCCTTCACCATCTGCATGTCTGTTCTGCTCAAAAGCTAGACTTGCTCAGAGAGGAAACACATTCGTTCTCTAGCAAGAATCAGGGTTGCCCAGCCCACAGGTGCAAGGTTGCACCCCATTTAAGGAATACAAGGAATTTCCCTTTCTCAGTCTCTTCCTCTTTAGTTTCCTAGGGAGACTGAACACATGCAGCAAGTGGGATGTGATCCCTGTAGCATAAATAGCTCAAAAAATGCTAAATAAAAGCATAAGAAAAAATATAAGCCCTCTCCAGTTGTCAAAGAATGATGTAAGGATAATGTATCCTAATATATCAATACAAAACTTTTTTTCTTTAATAGCAGTACCGGTACTGCATAAATTACCTTAAATCAGTTAGGGAAATAGTTGGCTGCTTCTATCCTTTAAGAAACCATGTGACAACTACTTTCCCCAGTTTTAGAAAAAAGTTCATGATTCTTGACCCATAATAACCCTGCTTAATGATATTTTAGTTAGTTTTCATTTCACATCATCTTTGTATTTTACCTGTCTATACTTTATAAAGTTTTTAATGGTGTGGTCAGATATTACTTTTAGCAACAGAAAAAGAAGCATTATTTTTTAAAGGTTTAAGTTTTTTAAAAGTCTTTGACCCTGTAATTTCATCTCTGGTGATTTTTTTTTTTTTTTTTTTTTTTTTTTTTTGAGATGGCACTAAAGAGGGATTGTAAATATGTGGGTTTTTTTTCCTCAGTTTTCACATGATATTTCACATAGTATAAAAAAATCATGACATATATTATGGTCTCAGTTTGATAGTAATTACAAACATAAGTAACTTTTTAATAACACTACAAGTGGTGGTTGTGGGTATTATAGGGAATATTTAGCTTTTATGTTGCAGTCGAATTATTTATTCAACCAATATTGATGGATAGTATGTGACTATGTCAATCAGTTCTAGGTACTGGGGACACAGCACTATTCTGAATCAACTAAGCCCTTGGGCTCATGTAGCTAATCTTCAGTAGGGGAAAGAGAAGCATAGATCTTTCCTTTAGTTTGTTACTACCATGAAAAAGTACCGCATGCTGAGTAGCTTTGACAGGAGAAATTTATTCTTTCGTTGTCCCAGATCCAAGATCAAGGTGGGGGTAGGATTTGTTTCTATGATGCCACTCCACTTGGTTTGCAGATGGTATCTTTCCTCCTTTGTCCTCACAAAGTGATCCCTCTGTATCCTGATTTCTTCTTTTTGCTTTTCACTTTTCTTATTTTGTTTATTTTTCTAAAAGTATGTCCAGAGTAACTTTACAATTATTTACTTCTGTCAGAAATATATGAAAGTATCCATTTTGCCTGTATTTTTACCAATATCAACTAATTTATATAACCTAATTTTCTCATTTCAAAGTTTTTTTTCTACTTTTATATACCTCTTTGATATTGTGCTTGACATATCTATTCTTTTAACATGCATTTTTTCCCAATAAAGTTTTCCAAAAACTTTGTTTTTAAACTGCACCATAAAAATATGCTATAAGCATTATAAGTCAATTTAACCATTTCCTTCATATTTTGGACATTCACACTGGCTTTATTTCCAACTTTTATTGTACATAATACTATAATGAATGTATTTGCACATGCAACTTTTTGTATATTTTAGTTATTTTTTTCTTAAGACAAATTCTGAAAATGTAGTTGTTGGGTCAATTCTTTTTTCTTCTTAGGAGAACATAAGTCATACTGGATTAGGGCCTACCCTTGTGATCAACTTAATTTTAACTTAATTCACTCTTTAAAAATTCTGTCTCCAAATACAGTCACATTATGAGGTACTGTGAATTAGGATTTCCAACATATGAGGTCAGGATGTGAAGACACAATCAGCCCATAACAATAAATAAATGTGTTAAATAAATTATGTTGAATATCAAGGAAAAATATGGCAGGAAGTTAGATTAGGAAATGTAACTTTAAATACACTAGCAAGAAATGTCTCTGATAAAGTGACTGGAAGAAAGAAGAGGAATAAGCTACAGAATTATCAGAAAAGAAAAAAAGAAAAAGTATTTCAAGCAGTAGACCATCCAATGCAAAGACACTGAAAAGAAAGCTACCAGCTATGTTCCAGGAGGAGCCAGGGGAGCAGTGAGGATGATGCTAGTTATTGGCATGGACATTGGTCATATGCTAGGGGCTACTTGCCTGACTCACAGGAGCAGGCAATTAAATGTTTAAAGAAATCTGTGTGCAAGTTGACAACATATCAGTAGCTTGAAATTGGCTATTATTGAAGTATTTACACCTCGGAAATTGGCAAACACTACAAATCATAGTGTGTTCTCACCAGGGGACCCAGTTGTTAAACATTTACAGTGCACCAGAGAGCCAGGGGGAGAGTTTCAGGAGGTGAGTTCAGAGAAAAGGCCAGGACAGATCCTGTGGGCTGGAAAGCCATTGCAAGGACATGGGCCCTTTCCTAAGGAAAAGTCTTTAGGAGGACTTGAAGAGAAAGGGCACATTATTGCATGTGTGTTTTAAATAGATCTCAATGCAGTACATAGGGGAAATAGACTCACAATGCATATGTCTGGAAGCAGGGAGAACAGAAAAAAAGGCTGTGGCTAGAATTCAGGCAAGAAAGAACAGCTTCTCTACTCAGCAGGAAAGAACTGGTGTTGTCTGACAAGGATTCAATTCTGGATCGTTTATTTTATAAATAGGGACACCAGCACAAATTGGAGAATGTGTGAGACTGGGAGGAGTGGAGGATGACTTTGGGGATTTTGTCTTGAGCCACAACAAGAGAAGAAAGGAGTACTCTATGCAGAGAAGTTTGCTGGAGTCACTCAAGCTTGAGATGAGTCACAAAGACCCCCAGATGGAATCACACAGTAGGTATTTGGATAAATACACTTGAGTTTTAGAAGAGAGACCCAGATACATCTTATATCTCGAACACAAATATGCATGGTCTTCAGATGCAGAATGAAACAATACTATACATCCTCTAATGATGGTTTGCCATCATTAATCACTAGAGGGCAATATAAACTAATTTTCTCCTGTTTTACAGTCTTGAAAGAAGGGATTAAACAAATCTGATAAAATGATGAAGATTGTTAGGCCAAAAAGCCAGGTGTTCTAACCCAGAACGGAATGTACAAGACACTACATTTGATGATGTTGGCATTCTTCAATGTGGAAAACATTTATGTCAGGCCATACCAAATAGGAAGATTTGAAGGCTGACATGTTCAGAATGAGCAGAAATGTCATTCTTTGCTGAAGTTCAACCCAACATTTACTTACTATGTTTATTCAAGTGGTAGGCAAAATGTTCTGTACTGTTTCTACATGAGTTAAGGTACGTATCAGTTAATACTAGAGGATCGTGGTCACCCATGGCTCTTTTATCTTCAGGAAACAGCAGAGCACAGTCACAGTGTGACTAAGGGCCCTTGATACCCTTGGCACTCTCTTCACCTAGTTACAGTTTCCTAGAAAGGACGTGTAGGATGATCAGAGGTAACAAATGTCCAAGAGAATTTTTACCTCAGAGGCCACATCGAAGGAATGATTAACCATGTGTGATACATTAAAAGGTTAAACATGAAGGAGGAACAGGAGAAATGAGGGAGGAAGTCTCACAATTACAGGGTGATTTATTATCCATAAAAAAATAAATAAAAGAATAAGGGAGTGGTTGATTTATACAAGATCTCTGGCCAGGAGCAATGCCTTGAGAAGGGAACTGCTGGCAGCCAGACTGCTTGGCTCCTGACATGCTGCCCATAAGCTACAAGTAGCAAAGAGCTCAGCTCTGCTCACCTGCCTCTGTAGTAATTAAAATGTCCCAAAGCAGCCTCTGAACTACAAGCACCTGTCCTTACGGTTGTAATAAAGGGGGAGAGGGCAAAAGTAGTCTCAGATCCTGGTTGGATACCAATTCTTCCCTCAGTGACCTTGGACATGAGGTTGTGGGAATGCATCTGCATGAACAAGGAAGAGAACCAGGCAATGGATCAAGGATGTATTTTATCCAACACATGGCTCTGTGCTCAGCACACAATGCCTGTGCTTACACCTACAGAGTGATAGAAGCAAAGTCTCTACTGGCAGAAATGCTTCTTTTTCTGAAATCCTTGAAAGGTTCCTAGCAATATTATAAGACAAAAACAGTTTTCATTGGTTTGCTTTTCCCTTGAAGAATCAAAGAGACTGACACTTCCCATGAGTTCTGGGGTCAGGGTGAGGAGACCCAAACACTTCAATATGTGGTTGGGTATTTTTTTCTTGGTATAGAAAAAGGTAAACTTGTAGCAAATAGGGTTGAGGATATGGCTCAATGGTTAAACACCCCTGAGTTCAATCTCTGGTACAAAAAAAAAAGATTGCAGCAAATAAAGTAAAATGTTTAAAAATAGTGCTATAGTAGCTATGTCAATCAGACAACAAATAGAGGAAATTTAAAACCATCAGGATCATCATTCTAGAGTTTAAAATTTGGTATATGTAATAACAAACAAGCCTAATTGTTTTAAGCTTCTTTTAGTAGTAGAAAAAAAATTGCATTCAAGTAAAATCTTTCCTGTAACCCCAGTTACAAACCCATAAAGGTGAATGCTGCTTAGACTGAATCAAAAAAAAAAAAAAAAAAAAAAAAAAAAAAAAGAAGGAGCTGAGCCCACACAAGTCCCCACCAGGTATTCCATGTGACTGTCATCAAGGTGCCATCTTGCAAACTGTTTTTTTTTTTTTTTGTCCATAAGATGTATGGCTAAGAACAAAGTCCACTAGATAATGAAAGTAATTTAAAAAATTTTTTAATCTTGAAAAACACACATGATTTCTTAATCCAAACCATCAGGGGCTGGGAGTGAGTAAGAAAGTGTTCCCCTTTCTGTATGAAGATAAGAATTCAGAGTTTCTATTTCATAGCCATGGCTCAACCAATATATTCGCAAACTTGTACTTAAAAGTAAATCCCAGAATTCCTTGTGGATTCCTCATGGCTGTTCTCTGTAGCAGTCACCAAGATTATAAACAGGCAACTCATTTTTCTTTCCCAATGTCTGCAACCCATTCACTTCCCACTAGCATCAATCTGTCTTGTTCTAATCCCACATAAGATAACTAAGCTTTATTACTGATTCTGAAACCATCTATATCATGACAACACTCTGCTCAGCCATCTTCAGCACTTTCTGCCTTCCCCAAGTAAGGTCCCGACCATCCTGCTAAGCACCCTTACTGCCCGTGTAGTCAAGGCAGCATGGATGGAAAGTCCATCTATGGGGACTAAGCTAGACTAGGTAAACCTGAGGCTGCACTGAGCCAGAAAAAGGATTGCCCCAGCCATCTGGGGATAGAACATGAATTGAATGGCTAAACCATTCTGTAGGAGGCTAAAGTTTCTGATGGAAAGAGAACACAACAGGCCAGATCCAAGGACCAGCGACAGAAAGAGAAGGAGGAAGGAAGTCAGAAACAGGAGAGACAGGGGCAGGTGGGACATGGTAAGGGAAGAGCCCTCAAAAGGGAGAGGCTTAAGACTGAGCCTGCACCTCTAAGAGTATGTGGCAGCTCACTTCTAAGAATAGAAACTAGAGACCTAAGTGGAACCCAGTCACTATGGGAGAGCCACAGTCCCCAAGGAACCATGTCAGGAGACCTAAGACACTCCATGTGTTGAAATGCATTAAAAGAGACTGCAAGGGGCTGTGTCAAGGGGCCTGTGCTTCTGTGTCAAGCACAAAAAGAATGTGAGCTGTCCTCATGCACCTGTGAGATGTGGTTTTCTAAGCACAGCCGAGCCACCATTCCTCCATAACTGTATACATGTTGTTCTCAGCCTCAGATTCTCCTTTCTTACCAACTTTCCCACAAACTTCCACTATGTCCAGACCAAATTGAAATCCTATGGTGTTGATGAAACCATCTCTAAAGTGTCCCTTTTACCCAATATAAAGTTTCAGCATGCTGCAAGGCAGAGACATGCAGTACACAAAATACAGCAATGTCTCTTTATTTGGAGGGAATATGTTCCAAAATCCTCAGGAGATGCATGAAAGCTCAGAGTACCAAATTATCTCTGTATTGTTTTTTTTCTATGCAATCATTCCTTCGTTTCCATGGGGGACTGTCTTCAGTAACTCCTTCAGACACCAAAATCCATAAATCCTCAAGTCCCTCATATAAATTGTATAGTATTTGCATGTAACCTAAGCACATCCTCATGTATACCTTAATTCCTCTTTAGATTACTTATAATACCTGATGCAATATAAACACTATGTAAATAGCTGTTGAACTAAATTTTTAGGAAAAAATGAGAAGGAAAAAGATTGTGTATTCAATACAATTTTGTGTATGTGTGTATGTGGTGGTTGGAAAGGACCTCACACGTGCTAGGCAAGAGCTCTCCCACTGAGCCCTGCAATTTTTTATTTAATATTTTCAATCTATGGTTGATTGAATTTGTGGCTACAAAACCCACAGATATGGAGGGCCAACTGTATTTACATACCTATTATAAAGTTTAATTTATAAATTAGGCATAGTAAAATATTAACCAAAATAACTACTAATAAAATATTTTAAAAAGTATAACAATACACTAGAAAACAAGATATTTATACCTTATTGTTTATTACTGAAACTTTCTATTTAATAATTTTAGACTGCAGTTGACCATAGGAAACTCCAAGTACAGAAAGTGAAATCACAGTTGAGGAGAGACAATGTGCTTACTTTACACAATTGCTTTAGGAAAAACATTAAATCCTGTATAATTAAGCTGATTCAAAACCAGCCCTGGATTTCAGATGGAGGTACAGATTTAACAGTCTTCAGTATAAATATGGAAACTAGAACTAAGGTGATATTTTCCTGTAAGGGTAGGTATGTAGAGGGAAACAGGGCCAAAGAGATTTGGGGGTTCCATGTAAGGATCTGTTACTGAACCAAACACCATCAAAGGACAAAGTAGAGAGGTCAGCAAGGGGAAGGTAAGGAAAGCCTGGCTTCATGAGGAGTGTGTTTCCATTAGTGGAGCATAGAGTGTCATTAAAGAGAGGCAGAGGGCATTGAAAATGTTCACAAAGGATATTTTAATGTTTTTTTTTCTTACATGAAGAAATTTTAATAGAGGAGAGGGGCCTATGTGATAAGGTTTTGAGGAGATAGGGATACACAGAAGACAGGTCAGTATCTAGATGACATGGGTTGAAAAAAATTGGACAACAAAAGGAGTAAGCTGAGAGGGTGGATATCCAATTGACCAAGCACAGTGCTGGTACAAATAAAAAATTGTGATGCGGTCTCTGGAGATTTTCTTATCATTGTCTCAGTTCAAATAAAAACACCACTTTTTCTATGAGCCCACCACAGATTTGATCAAGGACAATGATGCACATTCACTAAATTTACCAAAGCCACATGTAGAAAACAAAATGTCCAATTATTCCTTTATGGTGAAAACGAGTCATCAAGGAAATGCAATGAAAACTACCAAGAGATTCCTCTAAAAACAAGTCATAATGGTTAAAATTAAAACAGCTGACAAAATCAAGTGTTGACAAGAATATGGGTCAATTGGATCTCTCCTACTCTGCTGGTGGAACACATCCACTATAGAAAGTTACCAGTAGTTTCTAAAGTTAAACATATGCCTACTCTATTATTCCTAGATATACCACAAAGGGGAACAATCGTACATGTCCACTGAAGCACACAAACTAGAATGGGGCTAGCATCTTTACTTATAACAGTCAACAACTAGAGTCAACCCAAAAGCAAACCAAGACTAGGCTAGATAAGTAATTTGGAATATATTTATACAATGGAATATTGCAGAGCAGTACAGAGTACAAAGAACTATAACTACATGGACAAAGCCACAGCAAGAGGAAACTACACGCAAAGGAATACATAGGTTCCTCTGGTGAACAGATAGGGAAGGGGTACAAAGGAACCATTCAGAGTATTAGAAATGCTCTCTGTTCTATATCTGGGTTTACAGTGTACGAACACAGGTACATACATTTCTTAAGACTCAGGAAACTCTATAAGAACTGTGCACTTGATAATATGTGTGACATCTAACAAAAATAAAAATAAAAAGTAAAAAAGCTTAATTAGATGATCAGTGGGAGTTATAGAATGAAACCAAGATTTTATTAGAAGAACAAGACCTGTTCCATTGAAAACAGAACCCTGAAGAGATGAACCATGAAATGTCATGAGATCAGAAGCCTCTACCAGGCAGAAGCCATTTATTTTTATTTTTTAAATTTTTTTAAGTTGTCTGGACCTTTATTTATTTATTTATTTATTTATGTGCTGCTGAGAATTGAACCCAGTGCCTCACATATGCTAGGTAAGCACTCTACCACTGAGCCACAACCCAGCCCCCAGAAGCCATTTCTAATGTAGCATGATGCACCCAATGCATAGACAAGTTTCTGAAACATAGTAGGGCCTCATTAAATATATAGTAATTAATAAACAGGGTTAATAAACCAAAAGAGATCTAATTAAGTAACACAAAGCAGTAGTGTTTTGAGATTAAGAAGTTAGTTCAAACCAGTAGGAGAAACAACAAGCAAAAATAGTGCTTTGGTAGCTTGCTCGCTCCCTCTCTCTTCATATGAATTAGTTTTTCTTTTAATGAGTTTATTCTTTGTAGTAAAATTGAGGCTCATATTCGTGGCTCCAATACAACTTGACTCAATTTTTATAAATCTGATACATTTGGGAAACCTTGTAAACTAAGTTTTAATTCAATCCGGAAATACTGGATTTGGGCCAAAAATCAATGATACCAAAATGAACAACAGTATACTGAAACTACAGTAAGGGATGGATAAAGGCCGCCTTTGTCAA
This sequence comes from Marmota flaviventris, assembly GCF_047511675.1. Taxonomy (NCBI): domain Eukaryota; kingdom Metazoa; phylum Chordata; class Mammalia; order Rodentia; family Sciuridae; genus Marmota; species Marmota flaviventris. The sequence continues at coordinate 8,315,508 of NC_092514.1, forward strand.
ACTTCTCCAACTTAGTAAAACCTGCTTAGCAGGGAGAGTGTGGAAACTTGGACAGAAAATCCTCCCATGTTGCCAGTTTCCATCTATTACAGAAAATGGTTATTTAACACAGTACAGGTGGAATAATCCCAATTAATGTTTCCCACATGCTACAACTTGGAGAAATAACATCTCATCCAATGACACAGTGTCATCCAATTGTCTGTGAAAAGCTGCTTAATGACCGGAACTATCGCATTGTCATACGGAAAAGCCACTTGTAAATATTATGTTTATTTGGTTTTCTATCTTTTCGGGCTCCAGTGTGTAAATTGTACAATCTCAGTGACCACACCTACACAATCAGCTCAGAACCGTCAGGGCCACGGTCATATATAGCAGGGAGGTAGGGTTGGCAAACAGTCTCAACCCATGGGACTCTCACTGAGAAGCACGAGCATCTCATAGCAGTGGCTGCTGAAGTGGGCCACTTCCAGGCTCAGGAGAAAAGTGAGGCTTGATGAATTAATGAAACCTGCAAGAGCAATGGGACAGCTGGGTGAGAATGGATGCCACCTCTGGTACTCCCTGGTACTGCCACAAGGACAAGACTGAAAACAGGTGACATGATTCTAAAGAAGTTCTAGAAAGAAGACTGTGAGGGAGGAGTATATGGCCAATTGTGTATGACCTCTCAAGATTCTTTTTGTCCTTGCCAAGTCTTCTCGATTCAGGGGTCTTTGTCACCAGTCTTCAAGGGGAAATTTTCTTGTATGTGTGAGCCCAATACTGATCTGTTTAAAGAAGTCCCATTAACCAAAAACTACAAGAGGTTGATACAAAAATCAGGTACCAACTTAATAAATAATGGCAAGATGTATCGATATCAAGAAGTGATATTAGTCACATCCAATAGGAAGTTTCCTTGGTCCTATGATGAAAGCCTATATCATAACCAGAAAAACGGAGCCAGAGTCAGTTTGAAGGCAAAGGTGTTAGAGTTCACACAGCTTAAGGCCACCATTTCCCCCTGTTGACACCGAGCCTACAGGTCAGACACCATCTCCTCTGCACAAAGCCGGAGAGATTTGACCAAGTCTGACCCTGAGGCCCCCATACAGGGCATGCATGGAACTGCTTCTGCTATTAAATCTTCCTGCACAGATGTTAACAGGACCCAGAGTTTTGTACATGCAGACATGTCTATCCTTCAGGACAACTTCTGTAGGCCCTTGGGCTCACATTTTTTATTGATTTTATTTGCTGAATTCTCAAGGTGTGACTTAGGAGCAACTCATAGTAATCATACACTATAAATTGTCCACAATTTCCTCTTCAATCCAATACTAAGTAGCTCTGGGATTGGGTCAAGTCAATTTACCTTGGAGACCAAAGCTATGTAATCTATGAAATTTTAGCATACAGTTTAGAATTTAGACAAAATAGCTAAAGGTCAATGATCTTAAGGAGAAATACTTGCATATTCCTACAATACAGGATTTGCACAGATACCACTGGAGTTGTACTCCATTTCTTCTTGGAACAATTCCTGTGAATTTTCTGTTCAGACTCTCTCTACCAGTTAAACTGCACATGAGGTAATTCACTTCTTGTCATACAATGATTCCTTAGATCAGTTTGGAAATTTCCAGCCTACAAAACATTGCTGCTTCATAGCAATTATGTAAGGTATTCATTATCATCATCCCTATTTTACAGATTACAAAAGGTCACATCAGAAGTTTTAAATGATGTGTCCAAGTTTCTAGCCCTGATAATTACAAGATGTGGGTCAGATCTGGAGAATTCCAGCTTCAAATCCGGTGTTTTTGCCGGTAAGCAAAGGATATGCCGTTCTGTTGTGTTTGCCTTTTCACAATTTATAGGCAGTTGCGGCCCAATTTGTTTTTGTATCATTTGGCTTTAAATCAGTACAGTCAGTATATACAGAAAACAAGATTTAAATTTATAAAGTCATAAAATAGAGCTCAGTGTACATTCCACACATGTCACCCAGACATGGGGCTGCTCCACACTTGGGAAAGATTCGCTAATGCAACAAGAAATTGCTGTACAGGCCCCTGAGTATCTGGAGTTCCGGAAGGGAAGGATGCCAACCAAACTCGACACCAGGGATCCCATACGTTCTTCCTCGTGGACTGAAACTCAACACCTGCCTTCACAATGCACAGCAGGCCTATCCTTTTCCTTATTTGGAAGGTGCTATCACAGTGTGGACTTGAAACCTGATCAGCCCTGCGGCTGGACAGGCTGTATTGTGTTTCCTGGTAACATCAGATCCAGAGACCACAGACACTCTGGGTGCCTCTGTGCTCCGTATTCTAGAAAGTTCAATTTGGGAATCTCTAACTTTGAGACCACTGTCTGAATATGCTTCACTGTGCGCACTGATGACTATAAGACAGCTAACCAGGAAGTGTTGCCCAGCAGTTACTGCTGAAGCAAAAAGCAGGATAGTGAATATCTTTTCTCCTTGTTTTATCTCATCAATGTAAACTTATTAGTCAATTAATAACTACTTCTCTTCAATCAAATCTATTTCTCTTTCTTTGGAAATGGGCCTAAATTGCACATGAGAAAGAGGAATGGAGTTTAATTACTATATCTTGGGCCAGAGAAGTCAGAGATCCCATGTCCTGTTATCTTCTCCAATTTCCTCCCATCGAAGGGAAGAGAGAGATAATTTGTAACCTGTGCCCATTCAGAAATACACATGTAAAATAAAAGTTAAATGTCCAGATATCAGTGAGGTCTGAGATGGGAAAATCTTTCCATCTATTGCCAGAGCTGAGGAGGGAAGGTGCAGAAATTAGTGGAGATCAAGGACAATCACTTGCATTATTTCTTTTCTATTTTTCCATTTGCTGTCATAGTAAAGAATTAAATTCCCTGCTTTTTCAGGGCTTAATATTCTCAGGAAAATATCTTATTCATATGATAGACTAATTCAGGTAAAGGCATATAAAGCACATTATAACCAAGTTTTAATTACAATTTTATTTTTCAAATTATCCTGGCCATTTAAAGTTTCATCTGATTGGCGGGCTATAAGAACTAAATCAAAATATCTGTTGCAGATACATTTAGCATAAAGCAAATATTTAAAAGGAATTTTGCATGTATTAATTGCTGATTCTTTCATATGCCAACATAATTGTTAATATGAACAACTAACATTATGCTTAGAATGATTCCATATGACTGCCTTGTCCTTTTTAATTTTTGCAACTCAGGGGATTAAACCCAAGGATTTGCACCTGCTGGGTAAGTGCTCCACCACTGAGCTACATCCTCAGCCTCACTGGCATTTTTATCATCCCATTTTATAGATGGAAACTGGGGCTTCTGTGGAGACCTCTGATTCACAAACCACTACTTGTGATGAGGGGCTAGTTTGCAGAGCAATAGTTTCCCTCTGGAAGTTATATGCAATTGTACAATTGTTTTAAGATTAATATTTTAACAGACAATCTTGAATGTGGGGGTTCTGGATTATTGACTAACTATACCCACTAACAATTCTATTTTTCTACATGTAGTAGGCATGCCATGAATGACCAAATAAACTTCCAAAGAACAGATGAATGAAAACTGCTTGTTTCCTCAATTTAATAACTTACTAATGTCCCTGTAACACATTTGCTACCTTATTTTCATCACTGAAAAATGAAGAAGACTGAATCTTAGTTGATATTTTCAAGCAATTTCAAAAATAACTTTAATTTTATTAAAAAATTTAATTTCATATACACTATGTTGATCCACTGGATCCACACCTGTCAGATGGCAGGGTACTTGAAAACAAGAAATATATATGAAACCAGAAATATAAATGAAATAATGCAAAAATTTTTAAAAGATTAAAATCACCACAAACCCCAATATCAGAAGCAAGCATTCTCAACATTTGTTTGAACTATTTAAAGTCACACTATGTATATAAGCTCACATATAAGATCATGCCCTTCCAAGTTAAAAGAAAGGTATAATGATTACAATGTCATTAAAATAATTCAGTGAAAGAATTTTACATGCAAAAAGCATATTAAATGGCCAAGATAACTGAGCAGTGATTATATTTTCATCATATTATATTTCAGCTTGGATCCCAATGTCATATGCAAATTCTCTAATGAGAATTTATTGCTGAGGTCATAATAACAACACAACCATTTCCAATCTGCAGTTATTAGAATTTGGTTAGACATTATATTAAATATTAAAGGTATATTAAAGTGCTGATATTAAGTTGAAAAGGAATAAACTAATATTCTTTGGAAATTTCCAAATAAGCACAATTGACTTTTTTAGTGAGTTAAACATATCAGCATATTAGCTGTGGAAGAAAGGTCTACACCAGGCCCCAAAGCTCAGTGTTGATATTTTAGAGACAGCTTTCTTTTACAAGCAGGCTAAATCCTAGAGTAATGCCTCCCGATTCTCTCTTCTAATAGTTCTCTCATTTAACTGGGGGTGAGGGAACAACTGTTTTTATTTTTGTTAACCTTTGGTAATTTCAGTAGCATCTACACTAGACAGGGAATTTTACACATTTCTGCTAGGTGGATGCTTGTATCCATTCTATTCACTAGGTGCACAAAAGCAAACAGGAGGAAGAGACCTTAAGGGTTGATGATTGCAAATATAGCGAGAGAATTGCATGTTTTGAAAGGCTCATGTGTCAGTCTAATGCATGTTGACACCTTTTTGTATGTCCATCTAAATAGATAGAGCTTATTAGGAAGAAACTGCACATGTGAAATAGATAAAAGGAGAAACATCCTCTCCCATTACCTTAGGTGGAAATTGAACAGCTGCTTAATTCCCCTGGTTGGAGCCCAGCCCTCCATCAAATGAGCAATGTCTTTCAGAGGATGGTCAACGGCATGCAGATCACTGAGTCCACTGGATCAACACCTGTCAGATGGCAGAGTACCTGAAAACAAAAGGCTTTTGTGGATCAGTTGGCACCATCTGTGAAATACTCCTCACAGCTGCGGTCCACATTTTGCTTTTCCCCTCTATAGAAAGTAGGAGAAAAGGGGGATACTCAGATGGTTATCATGCAACTGAGTGACAGGTCTTTCTTTTCAAGGCAGGATGGCAGGATATCCCTAGTCAGAGATGGCAGGATGGGTCACCAGGGCTGCAAGCTCTGTGACAGTGGGCAAGGGAGATCATCAAAGTTTCTTTCATCCATCTTATTTATTTGAGATTGACAGCTGTTTGATTCTGGCCCTACTGGCAGAAGAATTGACATTTCACATTTTATTGACATTTCACTATTTTATGCCATCTGGTTTCATCATGGTGGCTGATTTAAAACTCCCAACGTGGAGCATCACTGTTCAATAAGAATAGTAGAGAACACACAGCTGCTTATTTGGTTATTTTGTCAGAATCTGAGAAGACATTTACATTTCACACTGGCCCAAATGGCTAATGACTGTTTGTTTTAGCACTTTTCAACTGTTCATCTCTATTAGTTTACACATCTCAACACAACACAGAGAACTGATGAACACCAGAAGTGAATGACACACACATGGCCCTGAAGTCTTAAGAGCTGATCTTAATGTTGCTCAGACCGCCAGAAATATCAGAATGGATCTTGATTTCAAAGGTTTTTATGGGGGGGAAACTTCATAACCTCCTTTAGCAACCATAGTTCCATTAGGAAATCGATTGCTCCACTTCGAAAATTATACATTATCCACCAGGTACTGGATCAAAGCACTTCTAAAGCACTGATAAACAGTTTATTTTATTATTTTTGGTGGTTTTCTGCTACCTCTTGCATAGGTTACAAAGGACTTTATGGGGGTGAATTTTACATGTGAATTACATTTCAATTTAAAAAGTGACAAAGAGCATCCCATTACATACACACACTTTATTTACCTAAGTATGTAGGCATGCATGCATTTACTTCTGTGTGTTCTTGTTTGTTCAGCTTTCAAAGGAAATACAGTGCAAGTAATATAAAGAACATCTCCCAGCAATGGCAACACTTTTGCTTCTCTTCCATCTCCAAATGTAGAACCCTTGATTCTCTCCAATCATAATTCCTATCCACAGCTTTTACTTCTTATATTTAGCTTGACATTTCCCATACAATTTGCCTTTTGTTTCTATTGGCATGTACTTTCCATGACCTTAAAGAATCAATTTATTTATTTTTGCTTGATTCTGTTACTTATTTTCCATAGTATTGATAAAGCCTCTTGTTGCAGATCATCTTGCTACATAAGCAAAACTCCCCCAGGTTCACTTTGAGATACTTGGTTCCCACTGTCAGGTCACCCACACCTGGTTTCATCTCCCTCCACCCAATCCATTTCTTCAGGGATCTCTGAGTACTGTCAAGCTCATTGTTCACTGTGCATACACACATATTCCTAGTTCTTTGGGGCTACATCATTACCTATGAGCTGAGCCTTTTCTTCCCATCATTTGGCAAACTGATGAAAAACAGAAAACATTTTCTACTTTCTTTTTAATTCTCTCTTTTCATTAAGATTGTTCCCTATCCTCAGAACCTAGTCAATGCATGTTGCTGAATTATGGGAGCCATGTTCACCAAGGTCAATTTGAATTTCAGTCCTCTATTCCAGGGCCCTATCTGTCCCCACGTGACTGTCTCAGCTGCAAATGCACGAAGCATGCTTTCCATCCCATCTCACCCAGGTACATTGATAAAGCTGTTAAACAATAATAGGCCAGGGCCCAGGCACTGGGGAAACACCTGTTCTTTTACTCCAGGTATCACTGATCACTGATAGCCACTCTCGGTACAGACCTCCAGCCAATTCCCCTGTGATGCCTACAATGGGTTCCCCCCCTGGTGACTTCATGTATCTATCTGGAAACAGTTGCTTGTTCAAAGGTGTTTCATGACCAAGATACAAGCACAGTTATAATGATAGATTAATATTTAATAGAATGTTAAATCATTTGCTAGGTAAAATAAAAGGACCATGAGGGTTCCTTAATATGTCTTGCATGTAAGAGAAAATGAGGCAATTAATTATTGTACAGGGGAGCAATGTTGAATAGCTCAATCTTTGCACTCTACTTATTAAAAAGTTCTAAGGCTTACTAACGAGATATTTATAACATGCACATTATGATTCACTTTTGAGGATAGTACAGAATCAATGACTTTCACAACAGACTCTTCATTTTTCTCATGCCTGTTTTTGTTATTTAACATTACTTTCTATCTAGTAGCTTGTAATTCTGATGCAATGGAGTCTTTCTAGGTTGACACCCCACCTTAAAATAAAATTAAACACAAAAGAAACCCAAGGTTAAATAAAAAAGAGATTTGGGTCCTAAGAACAGGGATGGATGGCATAAACAGTGTCATTTAGGATTTTAGTTTTATTTTATGATTGACAAACATGGTCAAATGAAAGCTGCCTAGAGGTATTTTACCTGTTCTTGAAGACCCCCTACCCCTGTGACTATCACAAACACTAAGTATAACTTGGCTCCTCTTTAAAGAGCTTTGTCAGAAGTTTCTCCTTCCTTCATCCTTCCTTTACCCACCCAAACTGCACCCATATTCACCACCGCAAAAATTATGTGGGCTGCTGAGTCAGAGCTGTGGCTCTCATCTCAACCTTGTCCTTTATAATTGTGAGAAGTTGGACAGCTAATTAGTTTATCAGTTTCTTCATCTGTAAAATGAAAAATATGTATTACTTTTTGGAGGGATTTAAAAGGTTTGTTAAACCAATATATTTTTAGAAATACCTGAATCTTATCTGTCTCATGGTAAACAGATTAAAAAACTTTACAAGGTTGAGTTTCTACAGCTTGAATATCCTTTATCCAAAATGATTAGGACCAGAAGCATTTCAGATTTCAATTTTTTTCCAGTATTGGAACATTTGCATATTCCAAATGAGATATCTTGAGAACAAGACCCATGTCTAAACATGAAACTCATTTAGATTTCATATACACTTATAAACTTGAAACAAAGGTAACTTTAGATATTACTTTTAATAATTTTGTCCATTAAACAGTTTCATGGTGTGAAATTTACCACTTGTGAGGTCATTTTGCTCTCAAAAATTCAGACTTTCAGGTTAGGAATGCTGAAACTGTATTATATTCTTGCACAAAATACTTTCTTCTACTTATGAGAAAACATTAGATATATCTGAATGGAGGGATATTTTGTTTTAAAAAGAACTCAGGAGCTGTCCCAGTATAGGAGAATATACTGACATAATAACTAAATGCAGTGTGGAGCCTGGATTGGATCCTAGAAGAGAAAAACAATATTAGTGAATAAACACTGCAGTTAAATTAATAGCATTGTACTGATGTTAATTTCCTGGTTTAGATAATGATGCCATTGTTATATGAGATATTAACATTAGAGGAAGCTGGGTAAGGCATACTCAAAAATCTTCTGTGCTATTTTTGCAACTTATCTGTATGTCTAAATCATTTTTAAACATTTCAAAATGTTATTTTTAATGTAAAAAAATCTTAAAATTCTATTTTGCTCTTTATAAAATCTGCACATTTTTAGTATAATTTCTTTTACCTCCTATTGTTCTTGGGGCCATCTTTTATATTTTTATCATTGTAAACTGATGTCATAAAAGGGGCTTTGTGGAAAGAGGAAACCAAGTATGGCTGTTGGCTTTGCCCATGTTCACGACACTGTTGATCTTGGCAAGGCAGCTGTATTGGGGTCAGAAGCCTACCTGGAAAGGGCTCTGTGGAGAAGGGGACACATGGATGGAGGAAGCAGGCATGTGCAGTGCTTTCAGGGAGGATGGCTCTGAAAAGAAGGAGGAAAGGACCAAGACATCAGTGACAATGGGGACCTGAGAGGGCCTTGGAGATGAAATCTGTTCCAGCATATTGGTTTGTTCATTATAATAATCTAATACAAGAGAAAAATGTGATGATGGAGGTGGAGCAGAGGGAGCTGCAGGAATAAAGCCCTGGGTTGGAGAGAGGTGGGCCTTAGAAGCAGGGAGCTCTAATCCTCCTTTTTTTTTTTTTTTAAAATATTCTATTAGTTGTTGATAGACCTTTATTTATTTATGTGCTTATTTATTTATTTATTTGTATGTGGTGCTAAGAATTGAACCCAGTGCTTCACACATGGTAAGCAAGCGCTCTGCCACTGAGCCACAATGCCAGCCCCAGTTCCTCTTTAACAAGGTGAAAGGCAGGCTTATAGGCACACAGATAGTCAGCTGAGAGGATGGGAGAGATGATGAAAAGGCTTTTTAGTTATGAATGGTCCTGAACTTTATGCTGATTTGACATGATTTTTGAACTTTATGATGGTGTAAAAGCAACATCTATGCGGTAGAAACTGTACTCTGAATTTTGAATTTTGACCTTTTCCCAGACTAGTAATGTGCCATACAAGACTCTATCAGAATGCTGAATAGTGCAGCAGCTGCAGCTCCAGTTGGCCCTGTGATCATGTGGAAAACAATCAAAGCTACAGAGCACTGTGGTGCTAATCTAGGAAGTTCAGGGGACTAGGTATAGTAAATACATTTTTTCCTTATCATATTTTTAACTTACAATGGATTGATTTTTTTTTTTTCAACTAAGCAGGTGACTTTTAAAACAAACACGAAACTGACATTCAGAGGGAAAGGGATCAGTGGCTGAGTTAGGGCGGCCTAATCAGCCACACTGAGGAAGCAGGAGAGAATGGGTACGAATGATCAGGCAGTGGGTGAGGGGAGCTGACTCAGTTATTCCCAAGGGGCTTGGGGCGAAAGGTTTGGAACCTTACTCCGTCCCCAGAGCTCCCCTTAGAACCATAATTTCCCTTTCTTAAAACTTACCCTCCCCCCTCAAAAAAGTGTAAAAGTTGGTTGTTTTTTAGTGAGCTAAAGGGAGCTCCAATGTGGCTTTTTAAAATCTTCCTTTTGAAGGGCTTAATTTTTTTTTTATCTGTAAAAAAATGCAGTAGTTTTGAGGGGGGTGCACCCTTAGAAGTGGTTAAGTAGAACCTTGTATAAACACCCTTCCCCGGCCCTTCCTTCCTTTGAGGGCAGCAATCCCATCCCATCCTCTCTCCCAGACATTAGAAACATCTTTTAAACAGAAGTCCTTGAATAATCCAATATAAAAGTACATGCCTCTGCTGGGCATGGAAGGGGCTGTGGAGGGGCAGGAGGAGCTTTCCTTACGTAGTGATGAACTCTCCAGCTGGGGAAGGGTCCCAGTGGGGAAGGGCTGTTCCTGGAACTGTGATCTCCGTGGGGGGCAAGGGGGAGAGATGTCTGGCTGGATCCTCACTGTGGAGGTGGTACAGGGGTGACTGTCCCTGGACTTGGGGCCGTGGGGTCTGGAGGCAGGGGAGTGCCTGGGTCTGGCAGTGGGCTGGCACTGGGCAGGAGGTTTCCCTGAACAGCTGCCACAATGGCAGGGCTCTGGGCTGCGGCGGATCCGAGCCCCGGCCCGAGAGGCAAGGAAGATGGCATGGTGGTGGTCGCCGGCAGGTTAGGATGTAGAGGGTTCGCCATGGACACAGGCAGGTTAGGTGGGGGGAGTGTGCCCGGGGCGAACGGGAGATGGTGATGATGCCCATGCAGGTTAGGAGGAGGGGGAAGGTTAATACTGATGGAGTCAGCTAGACTGCCAAATGGGATGATGGATGGAGCAGGAGGAGGAGGAGGCGGCATGCCAAAAGGCAAACCCAAAGGAGCATTACCCGCCACGCCTGGGTGCCCGCTGCCTGGCACTGCCCCTGGCATCATTGAGGGAGGAGTTTGTTGGTTGGGGAACGGTGAGGGGCCATGGGGTCCGGGGGGGGTACCCCTGGTGGGACTGCCCCAGGCTGGGGGGCTCCAGTTGGTTGTGGCTGCTGTGGCCCTGCTGTTGGTCCTGCCTGCCCAATCTGTTCAGAAGGGCCCAAGCTTCCAGGAGGGGCCCCACTGCCAGCAGGAGCAGGGGCCACAGAGGCTGAAGCCACAGCTAGGCCATGAATTGTGGGTGGCCCAGCAGCCCCTGAGGGGGGTATGGGCTGGGAGCCTGGAGGCAGGGTTGGTGGTGGCTGCTGCTGCTGTTGGTGCATCTGCTGGAAGTGCTGCTGCCGTGCCCTCATCTCCGCATACTTCAGCTGCTCCATGTGGAAGGCTTGTCGGTCTGCTAGGAGCTGCTGCCTCTGATACTCCAGTGCTTCCCGCTCCCGGTCCATTATTGTCTCCAGCTCCTCAAAGTGTCGAAGTTTGATCTCCAGTTTTTTCATCTGGGTCTCCACCAGCAGGGCCACCAAAGATTTGATCTTTCTTTCCTCAACAGCAGCCAAGTGCTTGGCCTTCACTGCAGCGGCAGCCAGAGCAGCAGCGGCAGCAGTGGAGAGGTTACCCTCACCAATATCCCGTTCCACCTTTGTCTTCCTTTCCCCCTCTGACTCCACCACTTCCTTTAATATTTCCTCCTGTCCTTCCTTTGGTTCCTTCTCCTTCTCAGAGTCAACTATCGGGTCCCCATCACTCTTCTCTGACTCCTTCTCACTGTCGCCTTCTTTTCCTTTCTCTTCATCCTTCTTGGGAGCCTCACTTGTTTTCTCCTTTGCTTCCTCCTCTACAACCCCTCCTTCTCGGGGTTCCTTGGGCTCCTTCTTTTCATCTGTGGCCTGGCCCTCTGCCCGTGCCTCATCGGTCCCGCTCTCCTCAATGCGCTCAGGCTCATCGGAGGTGGTTCCTGCAATGCCACTGCTTTCCAGACCAAAAGCTGGGTCAGCCTTGCCTGTCACTTTGGCTGCTTCTTCCACTTTCCGAACATGGGCCTCCACCAAGGCTGTGGGCACCTCTTCCTTCATTTTGGAAAACTCTTCTAGGGCTGACTTTGCAGCTGCAGAAGCGACTCGGGGATCGACGACAGAGGCCAGAAAGGCAACCGTGCTCATAACAGGGTTGCCCGACTGACTGAAGGGGATGGGCTGGTAGGCCAGGGAGCCCAGGGAGGCCTCTGAGTCTTCCAGGTAGGGGTCTTCAATGGGAAGGCGAAGAAAATGCAAGATACATTCGTCCTGCGTACGGCTTCCCACATGCTCGGATACTTTGTTCCAGTCATCCTTGTACATTTCCAGGGCCTCCAGGAGTAGCAGGGTTTCCTGTTCTGTCCACTCTCGAGTAGCACTGGCTGCAGCTTTGCTCTTGGAGGGAACATTCTTCTTTGTGTACATGTCTGTGCGCAGTCCAAAGTTCTGAATGTCTGTTGGTTTCTCTTTGCCTTTGTCAGGAAAGTTGAGCATTTGTTGGGAAGCAGAGCTCTGTGGGGTTTTGGGCTGCAGAGGTACCAGCCCTGATGGCGTGTCAGCCAAGACATGGAAGTGAGAAGTGGGTGGAGGCCCCATTGGGGTTGGGCGACTCTCAGCATCCACCTGGTAGTTAATAAGACCCCATTGTTCTAGGAAGGCATGGACCCTCATGATGGCACAGACGTCACCTGCCAAGTTCCGACGGCAGGCAGTCGAGGTGAGATATTCCTGAGGGTTCAGTCGGTAAGTGTCAATCATGAAGTTTTGATAGGCCAGGTAGATCTCTGGAGTCTTGGACTTATTCTTGCCGTTAAAGAACTCAGGGAGAGCCCTCCGCTCAATGGCATGAACACTGTTGTAATCAAACCAGGCAGCACAGCTAGGAATGATGATGTGGTGGGTCTGCTCAGTCACATTGTCCGCATGCAGGTCTGGATTCTTGGTCTGCTCCCCCTTGTTCCCCGTACTGCTTTCATCCTCATCCTTGCCCGGGGTCTCCATGCCTTCATCCTCCTGCTCATCTAGGTCAGTCATGGTGCCTCCTTTGACTGGGGCTGACTCCGAGTCCTTCTTAGTATTGACTGTTTTGGGCAGGGTCACTTCTTCTACATTGGGGACTGGAGAGGGCTCATCCATGTCCTTTGTCAGGTCTTCTTGCTCTTCCTCTCTGTGGCCACGCTTTGACTTAGTGTAAGGTGTTGAGGGACCTTTCTTAGCATTTTTCTTCTTAGCTTCTGGGGTTGATGAAGGAGAGGGGGAGCGCTTTCTCTTCTTATAATTCCCTCCTTTCTTGTCCCTTCGATCTGAATCTGGGCTATTCACCTCATCTGTCAATGTCTTAGCTGAAATTTTCTTCCGGCGAGAGACAGGGTTTTTGTCATCATTTACTTCATAATCTTCCTCATTCATCCATTCATTGAAGGAGTCTGTGTCTAGGATCCATTTAGCATGAACCTTCCTAGGTTTCTCGGGAGTTGGGGCATCTTCCACAGATGCTTCAATTTCACTGGCTGGGATCCATGTGTCATAACTGTCAGGATAGTAGCCCCAATGCAGAAGAACCTGCTTATCCCTCTTCATGACTGGTCGTACCCATTCCTCTTCTTCTAGGTTCCCTGGGACGGGATACACAACATGGGAGGCATTGTTCTTATCCTCAGTGACTGTTCCCTGGTGTCTCTTGATAATGTCCTTTAATTTCCCCAGCAATTTAGGCTCAATTTCTGGGCACAGAAAAAATGTTAGGTCGAGACAGGCAATTATTCTGTACCAAAGACTTCTCAATGGTCATGAACATTTCTACATTGCGGTCCATGCGTGATGGATTCTGGAAATCATAACGCCGCCATCCCTTGTCACTCTTGAATTTGTAGGCAGCTGCAAGTATGTGGCATAAGGAGCCTCCTGCTTTGAAATCTTCTTGTAGTTCTTGCCGAGCCAGAGCCGCACGTTGTCGAACTGGGTCACCGTGTCCGCGGCCTCGTAGTACTTCACGTTGGGGCCGCCGTCCTTCTTCCGCACCGCCATCTTCTCGGGCTCGGGCCCCGCCGCCGCCGCCCGCCCCGCTCAGCTCCCGCCTCCTCCGCCTCCTCCTCCGCCCGCCTCCCGCCGCCTCCCGCCGCCTCCCCGCCGCGGCCGCCGCCTCCCGCCGCCTGGGCCGGCCCCGGCCCGCGTAGCGCCCCCTGCCGGCAGTCCCGGCGCGGCGGCGGCGGTGGCCCAGCCACAATGGATTGATTGTGAAATAACTCCAACCTTAGTTAAAGAGCACCTATACTTAAATCTCCACAAAAATGATGATAAAAAATAAGATAATATATTGGGAACATTAGTCATTGTTCTCCAGAGAAACAGAACAGAGTAATACACACACACACACACACAACACACACACACACACACAGAGTCCAGTTGTACCTCTTAACGTTGAGTTCCACATTCATGGTTTCAAAGAACTGTGGATTAAAAAAAGGCAAGTTTTCACTGAACATATGACTTCTCTCCCCCCCATTATTTCCTAAATGATTTAATTGCATAACAACCATTTATGTGTCATTTACATTGTATTAGATATTATAAATAATCTAGTGATGATTTAAAGCATTACGCCCTATGCAAGTACTACACCAAGGACTTAAGTGTTTACAGATTATGATATCCTTGGGGGTCTGAGAACCAACCCCTTTCAAACACTGAGGAATGACTATGTATGTTTATGTTTTGGGGAAGGGGATTAGACACAGATTGATTTATCATGGGAATTGACTCATATATTTATAGAGGCTGAAAAATCCCATGATCTGCCTTTTGCAAACTGGAAAGCTGATGGTATAATTCTGTAGCAGTCCAAAGACTTGAAAAAGAAAAGCAACAGACCAAGACCCAGAAATGCTGATGTACAATGATAGAAGAAGATGGAAGACCCAGTTAAATAGAGAAAGTATTTGCCCTTCCTCCACTTTTGTTGTTGTTGTTTTGTTGTATTCAGACCCTTAATGGACTGGTTGATGTGCACCCATAATGGTGAGAGTATGTCTTCTTTACTCATTCTACTAATTCAAATGCTAACTTCTTCAAGAAGCACCCTTATAAACACAATCTGAAATTCTGTTTTGCCTGGTATCTGGGGATTCCTTAGTTGACCCATACAATTAACCATCATACAAATGAAGAGTGAGGAACAGAGGTGTTTGGAGGGGTTCTTGGGAGATTCAAAACTATGTAGAATGGTTTCAGGGAGGATGAGCCAGTGAGCCCACTAAGGTCATGATCAGTATCCAGGGTTCCCTTGAGGTGAGTGTTCCTAAATTTAAATAAATTCTTTCTCCCTTGTGGTCTGTTTTTCTCCAACTGCATTCCGTTTTTTGAACAGAAAAGACTTTGAGCCAGGGTCTTAATGGTAGTGATAGTGGGAGGGAAGGGTGATGGAAAAGGGTGTGTACCTAGGAATAATTCTCATGTACATAATGGTGACTGAAGAGAACCCAGTGGGACAAAAGAAGGAAACTCAGAAAAAGAGGAACTATGTTACTTTCAGTTTGTTTGTTTGAGTTGCAGATACTTAGTGTACTGTTCTCTTCCTGCCCTTATTCCACTCCCGAATGCCTTTATTAATTAGATTGTATATCCTATAATCTGTGGAATCTCAGAATAGGCAAAATAGGTAAGAATGAATGACTCATCCCAGGCGTTAAGAGGATCTGTATTTTTCTTTTTTTTAAATAACTGATGTTTTAAACTAGTAATGGTTTGATGCATAAGCATGTATCCTTCCATATCCTATTGTAAGCATTCAAAATATATAAATACACCTTTAACAAATATTTATGGAATCATATATGCGCTGGATTTTAAAAAAAAATGTTTTGTTTTCTAATTCTGTTTAAAATTTACTTTTTTGATTGATTCAAAATACATGTATATACTTTGGGCATATAATGTGATATTTTAACACATGTATACCATGTGTAATAACCAGATTATGGTAACTGGCATACTCACCACTGTCAACATTTTATTTTTCTTTGTATTGGAAACATTCAAAACCCTCTATTAGCTATTTTGATGTGTAGTAGAATTAGTTGTTGTTGACCATAGTTAGCCTACTATGCTATAGAATATTCGAAACTACCCAACTGCTCTTCTGTACCATCTTTTCTCCATTCCCTTCTTGCTCTTACCTTTCCCAGGCTCTGGTAATCACTACTCTACTTTCTACTTCTTTGAGATCAAATTTTGGAGTTTTCATATATAAGTGATATCATATAGTATTTGTTTTCCTAATGGTAGTGATAGTGGGAGGGAAGGATGAGGGAAGAGGGTATGTGCCTAGGATTTGCAAGGGAGAATCTACATGTAGACATCCAAAAAGTCTCAACCCATCTCATTTTTAAGGAGTATGGTAGTTTGCACTGGGTTTGGGTCTTGATTCCAAGACAAAGATGGAATAGCTGGGTGGCCCACCAATTCTGCCTTCCCATTAATTAGGTTTCTACTCTTCTTATTCATGATGTTGGTCATTTGTTTCTGCCCTGAAGTACTGGATTTCTAGCTACAGCATATTTTGCATTTTGATTCTCCTCAGCTACACTTAGCTTTGCAAATCCATATTCAAAATGCTTGACATGATGAGGACCTTATTCTCTTTAGCAACTTGCTTCTAGAACCGGCTCTTGTCTCCATTCATAGTTCCTGGGAGTCAGACATTCAGGATGATACACCACACCCTCATCCCCAACTGTCTGCTTTCTATCACAGATAAACAGGGACTGAGCTTGCCCAAGATGAGGCAGAGCATCAGGGCAGGCAAAGCAGCCCTGATGCTTTCCTGAGGAGGAAAGCAGCTCAGGACATGACATTCAGGCAGAGAAGAGAACTCTGCTCACCAGAGATAAAATATAGACCCAAAAGCATGCCCCCAGTGATCTACCTCTTCCAATCACACCCTACCTGCCTACTTACTATCCATTTAATCCATATCAGGGAATTAATCCACTAATCAGGTCAAGGTTTTTATAATCCAATCATTCTGCCTCTGAAAATTCTTGTATTATCTAACACATGAGCTTTGGGGGAAACACCATATATCTAAACCATAACAGTTGGTCTATAACCCTAAATATCCATTAGACCTTTCTTCACTTTACTCCAGCAAGGTTAGAGATAGTTTCCAATTCATCTTCATCTCCCTCACTTACCACAATCCCCAACCCAAAATCAACATTTGTGGATACATTTTTAATTTTATTAATATTATTTTTCATTCCTAAGATTGCACCCAGGGGCACTTAACCACTGAGCCACATCCCCAGCCCTTTTTGTATTTTATTTAGAGACAGCATCTCATTGAGTTACTTAGGGCCTTGCTAAACTGCTGAGGCTGGCTTTGAACTCATGATCCTCCTGCCTCAGCCTTCTGAGCCACTGGGATTACAAGCGTGTGCCACCATACTCGGTGTGGATACATTTTTATTCAAAGAATGGAAAATGTGCTAGAAAAGAGTTCATCACATTAACATTAGGCCAGGGGATAGATTTGCTAGCTTGGACAAATTGGAGAAAAGTGGACATGGAATATCTCAGCAGCTACAGCCAAATCAGAACCTGAAGGACCTGCAAAGAAGGAGTGAAGAATCACCAAAAGTGAGATGTATATTTAAGAGATGATAATAAAGAGTAATTGAGTATAATGAGTTATAGTTGGAATATTTTCCCCCAGGTATACTCTTCTTTCTCTGAATCCATCAGACAATGGCAAATATAAGGCAAAGAAAATGACCATTTATTTATGTCCCTGGCCAGAATCATCTCTGGTACCCTGAGCTCATGGTTCCTTCCTTTCTTATGGAAAGGTACCAATAGCTCATACCTTCTTTGGGGCAACCAATAACATTGTTGCTCTGGGTCACTTCTTTTGTTCTCAGCGTTTGCTTTTGTTTGGTTCCTCCAGTATCTGTGTTTCTACCATAGTCAATTCTTTGAGTTCCAGGTATGAATTGAGTCATCAGGCTCCTGCCACAATTAACCAAGTATGCACCTCAAAACTCTTCTCCCTTTTTCAGTTTCTTAAATCATTCTCTCTAGAGACACTTGCAATGGATGCTATATGGCACAGAGCCAGATAATAGTTAGGGGCAACAGCATCCTGTGCAAAAAGCACACACCACCCATCCCGTGGCTGCAGAACTTTGTACCTCTCCTCCCTGATATACTGTCTGTGTCCCCATGACATGTCAGTGATCTCCTATGCTTTCTTCATCTACATTTTGAGGAAAAAAGGGAAGAGCACCAACATACCCCTCTGGTGAGAGTGTCATCTATGACAAACTCAGGGCTGTATGCCAGTCATGAGAACATGGTAAGAGACATCAAAGGGGCCTTTCAGACATGAATATCATCAGCAGAAGCACCACTGTGAGACCAGACAAAGCCACATCCTAAAAACTCGTACAAAGGAAACCTAAAAAGCTTTGCCTCTGAGAGTATGTGGACCCATGCTGCCTGCCTGCCTCTCATTGCCATGGTTCCTGAACTACCTGCTAGGATGCATGCAGGAAGAGGTCACCAGGGCAGCAGCTAACAAGGAGCCACCTGAGAAGATCAGCATCTCCTCCACTCACTGGCTTATGTGCAAGTGGCTTTGAAGTATGTGCTATGTGTCAGGCCCTGGCACTCTGCTGGGAATGGGTTCACATCCTCATAAGATGAAGCAGAGCCCCATCCAAACAAAGAGCAGGAACTCTGGGGTAGGAGTTGCTAAGACAAACCGAACAAGCATTGCTGGCAAGTCAGATGAGAAACATGGGTCAGGATTTAGTGCATGGTTCACCTAGGAGTTTCACTAATCTGAAACCACTCAGTTGATGTCTTCCTAAGATGAAGCTGGTTCTCATTATTTTTCCCTCTAAATTTGTATGAAAAAATTTAAACATCAGTATTTGAAAACCAGCAGGTATTTCACTCATCCAAGTAATGACTAAACAACACTACTCTACTACTGGGGCTCTTCTCTCACACATTGCATTTTTGTATGCAACTCAGGAATTTGTCATCACCTTATACTGGAGGAGGCTGGGGTACAGGGCCACTAAGAATCAGTTCTAATACCAGACCTAGCTGTTCTTAGGAAACAGTGTGAAAAGAATATCATGATAAATACCAAGCAAAGTATACATGAAAAACCAAAGGAAGCATGAGCTCGTGCAAACTGAGATAACGAATGGAAACTCAGGACATGTGAGGACCAAGCAGGGCTGTCTGCACATTGATAAGAACCTTCCTTCTCCTTCCTCAAGAAGCAGTAAAAATTTTTTAGAAGTAGTTTAAACATAATATTTATATTTAGCAGGGTTTGAGTACTTTATAGGGGATCATTGTTTAACAAGTCCAAGAACATGACAAGAAGTCAGACTGAGTGGAAAAGTGTGCCTTGGTTAGATTCAGTCTTCCTGCATCTTCTTTCATTTGGGGACATATGGTTTGACTTACAGTGAGGGGAATAATAACCTGTAAAGTGTCTTTTTTTTTCTCAAGCATTCTGTTGTCAGAAATTGAAACTTGGCAGCCTGGGTTATATTTGGCTTGTAGGTATGTTTGTTTAGGTCCTAGATTGTTTTTTGAAACAGTTTATTGAAGTGTAATTGACATACAATAAACTGCATGTATTAAAATGTATACTTGGGTAAATTTTAATATCTGATCTACCATTCCACCACTGAGTTATATCCCCAGGCCCTGTCACCCCTTTTTATTTGCTCCCTTACTTTATCCTTACTACCAATCCTTTCTCTACCTGCTATGTCCAGAAAACTATTCATTTGCTTTTGGTACTTGAGATTAATTTGCGTTTTTTAAAGTTTTATATAAATGGGATCACCCAGGATGTGTTCTTCACTCAGGAGAACTGTTCTGAGATTCTTCCATGTTGTTGCATATACTATCAATAGTTATTTCTTCTTACTTGATCATAATACTCCATTGTTTAGAGATACTATAATTAGTTTTTTCATTTCTGTACACTTGGGTTATTTTCAGTTTGAAGCAATTATAAATAAAAATGCTTAGAATTTTGGTCTATAAGTCATTGTATAAATATATGCTTTCATTTCTCTTGGGTAAATTCCTAGGAGTAGAATGGCTAGAAGATATGGTAGATGTAGCTTAACATTTAAATAACCTCCAGACTGTCTTCTAGTTGGCATCATTTCACATCACTATAAGAAGTAGATGAGAGTTCTGGTTCATTCACAATCTCTCCAACACTGTCAGCCCCCCTAGTTTTTTGTTCTTTTAATAGATATGGCATTTCACTGATTTGAATTTTCATCACCCTGATGGCCAACCGAGATTTTAAGTATCTCTTTTCATTGCTTATTGTCAGTTGATCTATTTTAATTTGTGAAATGTCTCCTTGAATTGTTTGTCTACTTTGATTGGTTTTTCTTTTGGGAGGGGCTTATTAATTTGTCTTAAGTTTACATATGTATATAGGTACGTGAGTTTGCATATATACCTTTTATCAGATATGGCTGTTACCAATGTTTTCTCTCAGACTGTAGTTTGGTTTGTGGTTTTGTTTGTCTGTTTGTTTGGGTGGTTGGTTTTTTTTTTTTTTTTTGTTTTTGTTTTTGTCTTCTGCTGAGCTGAATTTTAATTTTAATAAAGTACATTTTTCTTTTATGGAATGTCTTTCTGCCATTATATCTAACAAATCTTCACCTAGCCCACAGCCACAAAATTTTTCTTTATAAATTTAGGTCTATATACAGTTTTGAATTAAATTTTTGAGAGTGTATAAATTAGAATCAAAGTCAATCTTATTAAATATGAATAGCTCCTTGTTCT
Organism: Marmota flaviventris; assembly: GCF_047511675.1. NCBI lineage: Eukaryota > Metazoa > Chordata > Mammalia > Rodentia > Sciuridae > Marmota > Marmota flaviventris. Next base: position 8,336,110 of record NC_092514.1, read on the forward strand.
ATCATCATTTGTTGAAAACTATATCCTTTCCCTATTGAATTATCTTTTGTTGAAGATCATTTATCCACGTGTGTAGTTTTGTGTCTGGATTCTTTATATTGTTATATTGATCTACTTGTCTAGAATTATGCTAATTATGTTTCATGAGATATGCTAACCATAAAATCTTAATAATTATAGCTCTGTGATAAACCTAAAAATAAGATATTGTTAATTTTCCAAACTTTCAAAACACTTTTGGCTGTAGCAGGCATTTAAACATTTCCACACAAATTTTAGTATTAACTTTTCAATTTCTTATAGAAATTGTTGACATTTTTATTAGGATTCCATTAAATCTATGGGTAAATTAGGGGAAACTTGACATCTTAACAGTATTAGTCTTATGAGCCTTGAGAATAGTGTGGGGCTTCATTTATTTAGTTATTCTTTCATTTTTCTTGACATGTGTTTTATAATTTTCAGGTCTCATACATAGTTTGTGAAGGTTACTTCTATATATTTCATGTTTTATGCTAATTTAAGTAGTATTGCTTTACTAATTTCAGTTTTCTACTGTATGCTGTTATAATATCTAAGTAGGTTTAAATGTTTATGTTAATTTTTTTTACTACAACCTTTGAAAAAACTATTTTATTATTTCTAATAGCTTTTCTTGAAGAATCCATCATATTTTTATATAAATAACCATGTATATCATATATGTGAATGTAGACAGTTTTATTTTTTCATTTACAATCTGAATACATTTTATGTCCTTTTACTACTTTAGTGGAGTACTCATAATCTCAGAAATGTACATTCAAATCTTATCACATGCTTTCAGTGCATCGGGATAATTGTGTGATTTTTATTTTTTATATTTTCATATGATGAAATGCACGGATTGATTTTTGAATATAAAATCAATATTTAATTCATTTCTTTTCTTTCCTTAGATAAATGTGGAGCTATTCAATCAACTCTCAGAATTGGTCCAGTTTTTATACCCAAATCTCCTTGAATGGAGAGGAGCCCATGTTCTCTTGAGGAAGAATCTTCAAACAATGCTGAGAATATATACCATTAATCTTTCTCCTATCCCTCCCCCAAAAGACCTGCAATATTCTACCAGTGTACCCACACACTGAGGAAGAGGAAGCAATCAGAGGTTTCAGGGACTATGTAACACTCATTCTGATCTGACACTAAAACATCACTGGGGCCCACCACTCAGACTAAGGGCTTATGGAGGTCAGGTGATCAGTATAGTTTTAATCTAGTTCCTTTTCTCAGTGTGTCCAGTGAACTCTCAAACCCAACTTGTGGTCATTTCTTTAGTTCCAGAATGAATAATTGGTCTAGATATACCAACAATTAGCACAATACACAAGCTAGTTCCCTCATATATGAAACAGGGGCTATAATGGTAGATAAGGACAAATAGAAATCACTAGAACTGCCTCTACTTGGAAAACTAGAAAATCAAAAGCAAAACCACATTCCAGAAGGATTACAGATTAGTGCCACCATCTAAGACCTGAAAGATACAGAGATGGTGATTCCTAATATATCTCCATTCAACTTTCTTATTTAGTTTGTTCAGAAGACAGATGAATCTGGGAGAAGAACTGGATCATCATAAACTTAACAAAGTGTTGACTCTAATTGCAGCTGCCATACCAGATGTGTTTTTATTGTTTTGGCGATAAAAGCAATTATTGCTTTGACACATCCCCTGGTATGCAGTTACTGATCTAGCAAATGCTTTTTTCCTCCTCCATACATTGTTAAAGACACCCAGAAACAGTTCACTTTGAGCTGACAAGGCCAGAAATACGCTTTCTTTGTCCTACTCAACACTTCCACCCTTTGCCATAATTTAGTTTTCGGGGATTTTTATTGTCTTTCCTCTCTACAAGATCAACATGGTCCATTAACTTGATGACACTGTGGTGTATGGATCTAATAGGCAAGAAGTGTCACCTACTCTGGGTTTATCGGTAAGACATATATGTGTCAGGGGGTTGGAAACAAATCTGATTAAAATTCAAGTATCTTTTACCTCATGACATTTCTTGGGTTCCAGTGGTATATGGCATGACAAGATATCCCTTCTAAGGTGAAGGGTAAGATTTTTGCCTCTAGCTCCTTCTACAACCAAGAAAGAAGTACAGTATTTAGTGGCCCTCTTAGGATTTTGAAGGCAACATGTCCCCATTTGGGTGTATTACTCTAGTTCATTTACCAAATGACCCTAAAAGCTGCTAGTTTTTTTTTATTTTAAAATATTCACTTTTTAGTTATAAGTGGACACAATAGCTTTATTTTATTTTTATGTGGTGCTGAGGATTGAACCCAATGCCTCACTCATGGTAGGTGAGCACTCTACCTCTGAGCCACAACCCCAGGCCCAAGCTGCTAGTTTTTATTTATTTATTTATTTATTTAAGTTTTAGATGGACATAATATCTTTATGTGGTGCTGAGGATTGAACCCAGGGCCTCACATGTGCTAGGTGAGCATTGTACCACTTCAACCACAACCCCAGCCCCAAGCTGCTAGTTTTGAGTGGGGCCTAGAGTAAGAAAAGTATCTATTATTTATATAAGTTGCTCTGCCATTTGGGTCATATGATGCCTGCAAATTCATTGGTCTCAAAATATCAGTAGCAGATAGGGATGCTGTTCGGGGCCTTCATCAGGTCCTTATGACTGAATTATAGCATAGGACCCCAGGATTTTTAAGCAAAGCATGCCATCATCTTCAGACAGCCACTTTCTTTTGGGGAGAAAGTTCCTGGTCTACTACTAGGTCTTTTCTAAATGGGCAAAGGACATGAAGATATTTGTGTCCCTAGTAAATGCTCAATAAATGATGACTTCACCCAAGCAAGATTTTAATAATGAAGTGGATAAGATAAACCATTCTATGGACACAAATAAGCCTCTCCCATCCATCCTTGAATAAAGTAGCTAAGGTGGTAGGAGTGGAGGTGATTTCCACTTACCAAGACTAACCTTATGATCACTGCTGCATGCCAAATCTACTAGCAGCAGAGACCAACACTGATATCCTATTATGGAACTATTCCCTGAGGTGATTAGCCAGTTAGTTACTGGTGTCAGGTTGATTACACTGGACTAATCAACTAAGTTGATTGTATTTCTTAAATTGTAGGTAAGATTTGACTTCTCCTCATACAATGCTTCCTCCAAATCTACCAGCCACGGACTTGGAGAATGCCATGTCCACCAATATTCCACCAATTATTCCATATAGCATTGCTTCTGATCAAGAAGTTCATTTCATAGTCAAAGAAGTGTAGCAATGAGCCAATGCTCATGGAATTCACTGTTCTAATGTTCTCCACTAGCCTGAAGAAGCTAGTTTAAAAGAATGGTGGAATGGCCTTTTAAAGACTCAGTGACAGCACCAGGTAGGTGTCAGTACCTTGCAGGGCTGGGCCTGGTTTTCTAGGAAGCTGTAAACATTCTGAATTGGTGCTGATTATACAGTGCTATTTCTCCCCTAGACATGATTCAGGCTCTAGGAATTAAGTAACCCATTAACATAATCTTTGTGTCTTGTTTCTACCAACCTTATTCTCTGCTGGTCTAAAGTTCCTAGTTCCAGATGGGAAAATTATTCCATCAGGAAACATGACAATTATTCCATTGAAATAGAAATTAAGGCTGCCTCCTGGCTACTTTTGGCTGCACATGGCTACAACAGGCCAGGAAGGAAATGAATCTACAGGCATGTATGATCTATCTAGACTGCCAAGGGAGAATTGAACTACTACTCTATATAGGGGTGAGGAACAGTATGTCTGGAACATGGGTGATCCCTTAGGGCATCTCTCAGACCATGCTCTGTGATAAAGATCATTGGAAAACTATAACAACCCAATCCAGGCAAGACTACTAATTCCTCTTCAGGAATGAAGCTCTGAGTCACCCTGAGTTCCCAGGTAAATAAGTCATCTCAAGTTTCCAGGTAAAAAATCACAACCCACTGATGTGTTTCCAGAGAGAATATAGAATGGGTATAGTTCAAAGTAATTATTAAGCACCAGCTATGACCATGTGACTGGTTATAGAAATGAGGACTCCAATTGTCATGAATATCTACATCCTCCTTATTTTATTATGAATGTGTTTGTGTGTATATGTACATATATTAAAGCAAATACATTTGCTTTATTCCTTTAACATGTAGTATAAAAGGTATTGGCTTTATATGAGTCAATATTTAAGCACTGTCAATTTAACATCATAGTATCAAGGTTATATTATATCAGGAGAAGAGTAAATGTTACTCAAGGACTTCACCTCCACTTCTGGGAAAGGGATTAAGTTCATTTGGGGTTGTATACAAGATAGTATTGTGTTTGGTGGAATTCTGACCTTCCTATAGTCTTTGGAGATTTAGTCTGGCTTAAGGAAATATGATCCAATGTCAAGTTGAGAAGGGGTGGAATTGGGGTGGTTAATTTTATGTGTCAACTTGACTGGGCTAAGGGCTGCCCAATAGCTGGTAAAGATGTTTTTCAGATGCATCTATGAGAGTATTTGGGGAAGAGGTAAGCATTTGAATGAGTGGACAGAGTAAAGAAGATTGCTGTCACCAATATGGATGGACGGTATCCAATCCATTCAGTGCCTACACAGAACAAAAAGGTGGTGAATGCATGAATTATCTCTGTTTTTGCTGGGATGTCCATTTTCTTCTGCTCTTGGACATTGATTTCTAGTTCTTAGGCTTTCAGACTCAGATCAGGACATATACCATCAATGCCCCTGGCTCTCTGGCTTTGGGGATTAGTGTATACCACCAGCTTTTTCTGGATGCCAGTTTACAGATGATGAATTGTGGGTTTCCTTGACCTCCATAATCATGGGAGCCAATTTCTCGTTATGTATTTATTATTTCTAAATACATCCTATTGACTCTGTTCTTCTGGAGAACCCTGACTAATATAGACTTTTTATATCTATATTCACAAGGGGCATTGTTTATAATACCCACTCTTTATTAATAGCTTTCTCTGGTTTTAGTATCAGGGCAACTCTAGCCTCATTAAATAAATTCAGAACTATTTCTTCTCTTCAATGTTCTGAGTGAGTTTGATGGGAGCAATACACATAAACACACACATACACACACACACACACACACACACACAAACTCTCTCTCTTCCTTGCTAACAGGTATCTGTGTTGATGATTCCAAAGAGCAAACCCTCCTGGCAAGTAGAAAAACCATGAATTTCATCTCTTTTCTGAAACATCTGCTGATTTACCTTTGCTGGGGTACTTATGTATTTATTATCCAGCCATTTAGTGCTGAAAATAATGACATAGAAGGAAAAAGATAAGGCATAGTTACATAGTTTCTTTTCATTCAATCTTTCCTTATTCACCAGTTGGCAGAAATGAAGTAAGCATAGTTGAATTTGTTTTGTTTTATGAAGCACTTCTACTCTGTGGTATGAATAAAATACATAGGCACGTATGAGCTGAAAAATACAAACTGTGTCATTTCAGTAATTCCACAGATAGGTTAAATTATCTTACAATTTGCATTTAAAACCAGCACTACACAATAAAAAGATGAACAGTAAAATTCATGCCAAGGATTTGAAATTTTTTAGTTTTTTTTTTTTTCTTTTTTTTAACTTAGAAAGACAGTAAATAGCAAGTGGAAAACACCATGACAAGTTGAGAGAAAGCATGGAATAAAAGGAAAAGGCTATGTGTTTTAGTATCTGGAAGGGCAAAGGGCACTATATTTCCATCTTGATGTTTGGGCAAAGGGCACTATATTTACACTTTGCACTGGATTTTAGGGTGGGCATACTGGAGGCTTTCTTAGAGTTGAACCAAGAACTAAAGAGGACAAGAGAACAAAGGGTACCTTCAAATGGGTGCTGCTGCTACTCTCTGATAATGAACAAAAGTACAAATAGAGTAAGTGCTATAGTTGGGATCTAAAATGCCCCCCAAAGGCCCGTGTGTTGAAGGCTTTTTCCCCAGTCTGTAATTATACTGGGAGGTGGTAGAATGTTTTTAAGAGGTGAAGCCTAGCGAGAGGAAGTTAGGTCACTGGGGGAATGCCCCTGAAGTGGATATTGAGACTCTGGGCCCTTTTTGACTCTGCTTCCCAGTTACCATAAGGGGAAGAGTTCTCCACCATGCTCAAAGCAACAGGGCCAACCAACCATGACCCGAAATCTCTGAAATCATGACTAAAATCAATCTTTTTTTTTTCCTTAAAAGTTTAAGGATCTCTCAACTATTTTGTCAGAGTAATGGAAAGCTGACTCACATAGTAGGTTGGCAAATTCTTGATATGACTGCTTCTCCTTTTTTAGTTTTTGATTCTAGTGGCCTGGTTTCTTTTCCCCACCCTCTTCTTTGGTTCCCAGGATCAAGTATGTGTCCTGGAAACAAGCCCTGAAAAAGCTGTCCAGGCCTAGAAAAAGTTGTCATTGGAAAGTATAAACACAAGCGTTCCCCATCCTCACCCAAGTATCCCTAGTGAATTCCTATGGCCAGCTAGAATCAACCTGTTTTGGAGACCCCAGCAGCTCCCCTCTATTGTACAGGTTGGCAATGATCAATCATTGTGTTTATGGGCTCCTGTGGTCTCTGAGGCTGGTGATCAGGAAGGCCTCACCTACCTCCCCTTTTCACCCCATGGGATTTTTGGATCATTCAACAGGGGTATTGATCCCAAGATGGAGAAAACTGACATCTGCCAAGGAGGCATGTGATGCTTAAGTGATCAATTGGAAAAACAAAAATGTAATACCCTACAGAGGAGTAAACATTCCAGAGCTGCCTGCATTTGAGAGATCTGTTCACTTGAGTTAATGTCTAATCTGGAAGTGTGGGAAGGTACTATTTCTGCACAGTTTATCATGCCTGCTTATGTTGGTATTTTCTCTCTGTGACTTCACCCATCTTTGCTTTTTTCAATGAGTAAAACAAAAGACAAAAATGGGATTAGAAAATTGAGTACAGTATCCCTGAAGCAATTCCAGTTCTGACAGTCCATTCTGCTTTCATTAAAAAAGGGAAAAAAAGTAAGATGAAATGTATAAGAAGACCCCATCAAAGAAGAAAGTATGATATTGCTGAACACAGAGGTGATGCATACCAAGAGAAACCTTTGGCTGGCAAGATATCCCATCACCTACAGGCAGCTGCATCTCCCCTCTGTCATGATGTTTCTGACTCAGTAGACAGCTTAAACTGCTCTTTAGGTAAAGAATGTTGCATTTGAGTCTGTTGTTTTTGTGTGAAAATTTGCCAACTGAACAGACAGTGAACTTTTGTCATAAATCCATGCATGTATAACAGAAAAGTCTTCCCTGAAATTTTGTCATGGAGAAAATCAGAAGCCTCCACTACCATTTTCATTATTATGTATCCGTTGATCCTTAAAGGCCTCCAAAAATAATTCTAGGGAGTTTGTTCATTGTACAACCCATGTTTCCTAGGCTACTCTAGCTTAAAAATAATGTTCAACTAGAGTGATAAGTGAGAATGTTTCTCTGCTATCCATTACCCTAAGAAAATGTAAGTCACTGATATCTTCCCTAAGATGTTCCTCCTGTACTACACAGATCAGTACTCCTGCCATACCTGGTGGCTTCCCCGATCCCTCTCCACTCTATGACCCTCCTTGTTGCAGATACTATATATGGCTGCTCTTGCTGATAGCTACCTCTTTGCTAGGGCCTTCCTTCATAACTATAGGACACAGTAATGTGGCTCTGACCTTCCCTAGATATTGATATTTTCCCCAGACACAATGTGGTTTAGATGTAGCTCAAATTGCAAATCAAAGGAAAGTCTTGCATTAGGCTTCCTAAATATAAAATTGAAAACATAAATTATCCTGCATTAGGCCAGTGTTTAGATAATGGGAGGGGGGTGTGGATTCAGTTCTTATCCGGCAGAAGTATAATACAGTACTGCAGAAGCTGGCCACTATAATTCTAATCCCCAATGTGATGTTAACCTTTGATAATATCATTGGTATCTAGATACATCCAGCAGTTGCCTTTTAAAATTTAACCACTAAAGACATATTTTTCAATATTTCAGGTGGTATCAATTTACTCCCTGAGAGGCAATTTCTAAAAGTTCTATTATATCACATGACCCAAATTCACAGTCAAATTACTTTCTACTTATTTATGTTTCCATTTTCTTTTATTCAAAAGTAATACTCAAACTCTAAAAAATGTTCACAAAATAATTGGAGAAGCTGGAGAACTGACTGGGTATTGGATGTTGGTAAGGAGTTTAATTTTTTTAAAGGGGTAATAATGATATTGTGGTTTTATTAAAATGAACAGATGCTTATTTTCTTTTGATACATTTCCAACTATTTAGGAATGAAATGATATGATGTCTGGTATTGTTTCAACATAACCCAGTATAATGGGGCAGGAGGGGAGGGAGTAGGAATGTCAAGACTGGCCATAAATTTATTGTAAATTGTTGAGACTGAGTGATAGGCTTATTATATTCTTCTATTTTTGTATAGTCTTGAAATTTTTCATGATTCGAAGTTTTTAAAAGAAGCATTAAAAATTTAACTCTTATTTGTGATAAGAATCTTATTATTATTAGCTTATGAATGTCTATATCAATGAACCAAATTAACACAATTCTTGAAAGAAAACTATTTTGAATCTCCTAAATAGCCCTTTCCCCCTCATTTTACTTGGTAATACAATGGGGAAAAATCAGTTATTCTTTCAAAGTGATCTTTTTTCACCAAAATCAAATTCCTGCATAGCATTCACTACAAATACCACTTTGTGGCCATTTACTGACAACTTAGTGAATAATAAAGAAATACATGCTCTGTATGATATATCAAAGTATATGAGTACATTCTACTGTCATTTAAAACAAATAATTTTTTTTAAAAAAAGAAAAGAAAAGAAATAGATGCTTCTGCACTTAGAACACTAGTTGGACATTTCTCCATGATGGAACTCAGGGTCAGCACAGTTATGAAAGTCTGAGATACCAAGTACAATGTGGAAAGTTGAAAACACTCTACATGACCAGTCACATTATATTTTAATAGCATTTACTGAGCTCTTGGGATGGGCAAGCACCTTGCCAAAGGCTTTACCTACTTTCACTTAACCTTCATTAATGTCCTGTAACGTGGATACCATGATCATCCCTTTGGGCAGGTGAGAAATCTGTTTTAGAAAGTTGAGGTAAACTTACCCTGGGCAAGTGATGAGAGGAGTATAAGCTAGGAGAGGAGTCCAAGAATGTGTGATTATAGAGCCTGCATCCATAGTAGGTTTTGAACTCTATGTCTACAGAAAAAAAGGAAGAGCTTAGAAATGGCAGGTTTCTGTTTTCAGATAATTAGTGTGCTGTGTACAACACCAGACTACGCATCCAGTGATCAGTTTCAGAAATCAAGATACAAAAATTGAATCACCAAAGATTAAAAACAAAGGTCACCAATGCTGGCAAGAATCACAAGGCTCTAATATTCATAACTTAACTAAGTTCATTATAATAAAAAGACAAGAAAAAAGTCAATAAAATAAAAAATCGTATAAATGTGTTTGACAATCAGAGAAAAGGAAATAAGGTTTCACATGTGGTCTCAGTAAGTTTTGTTAAGAATTATAGAGACCTTTGCCTTTTATTGGTATTTGAGAGTTCATTGACCCTCTTATGCTGCAAAGAAATTTATCAAAAATTGTCCATTATGACCTGCAGCTCATCTTTCAAGGTCACTGAGTTCTATGACCATCTGAAGCCTCAAGTAAAAGGACCTTGAGAACAGTAATAATGAGTCACTTGGCTTTATCTAAAATGTGCCACTGAGCATTTGAATCATGAAAGAGCATAATGTGGATATTTTGTCTTATGTCCTTTTGGGTTTCTCCCTGTCCCTGGCTTGCCCCTACTCAATAGGGCTGGCTGACATGTGCTGCCCACAGCAATTAGACATGTAAATGAACACTGTCAGGCAGCTACTTTTTCCTAAAATGTGCACACATAATCACTCTCAACAAGGCGTATCAAAATCCCATCAGAACGTGAATCATTTGTCAACCTGACCTTTCATAAATTAATTGAAATCTCCACATGGGGAGGAGGGAAGTGAAAGCAAAGAATAATATCAGGGTGGACACTTGACAAAAGCACTAGAGGATCCCTTTGCAGCCTTTGTTGCAAAATTCAGGACTGAGTGTCTGGTGTGGATGGGAATTTAAACCCTGAGCCAGAGATCTAACTCAACTCTCAATAAGCTCTGCGACCTTGGGCAATGGCCATCAGGAATGTCATAGCCTCTTTGGTGAACCAAGGCCTGTGGATTCTGTGAAGTCTTCCTGTATAGAAACTCCATGTTTCTCTCATGGGGCTATCTACAAACTGCAAGGAAATGGATTTTCATGTTTCTCCAATAACTAATTGTGTGTAAAAGAGGGTTTACCAGTTATGAAAACACTAAATGCAAGATGACAGCCATTTCACAAATGAGTAATAATGCATAATAATGAGTCAGTCCTAAAGAATATACTATGAAATAAGGGGATTTTACAATTATTTGTTTCACCAATCAATTTAGAGAATAAATATCAGACAGGAAAGGCCATTTACCATACAGTATGCCTGTGCACACTGAATTTGAAGCTTGGGTAGCGTGTTGGATTTTTGTTTTGTTTTCTCACCGTTTCTTGCAACATCTCTTGAGTGTGATGCTTTTTTTTCTCTCTGATCCTCTAAGCATACTGATTCTTCTGTTTAAGTCTCTATCTTTGACTTAAAGCCTATTCTACCTTTATGCCCTATCTTCTAGGATCTTCTCTTAACCTTTAAAACTGGGTGAAGAGCCTTCCTTCAAGCCCCAGAAGATCCCCATGCTTGCCTCTGTGTTCACGTGTGAGGCCCACAATTGCTAGGCCCTGCTTGCTCCTCCTGTTTCTCAGGGGTATATCTGTGCTCTTCTATCCCTAATACCAAGCCGAGTACCAGACATAGCAGGTGAACATTATTTATTGAACGTTGAATGACAACCGTCTCTTAGGATCTCATAGACTCTCATTCTATAATCAAACAGAAAGATTTTTTTCACTTGTCAAACTGGACAAATGATCCCCAACTTAACGACTGTTCAACTTACAAATTTTGATCTTTACAATGGTGCAAAAGCAATATGCCCTCAGGAGAAACTGTACTTCGATTTTTAGAACTATACTTCCTCTTTTGAAATATGCTTCAAATTCTGAATTTTGAACTTTTTCCAGACTAGCAACATGCTGTATGATACTCCATTGTGATGCCCATTGTATTCTACTGTAAATGTTTTGAGCACAATTAAAGTAGGTGAGTGTAAGATATGGTGCTTGATAGGTTAGGCACATTTGATGCATATTAGACTTATGATTTTTCCAACTTTTATTGTGTGTGTATGTGTGTGTGTGTGTGTGTGTGTGTGTGTGTTTTAACCCAAGCCTCATGCATGCCAGGCTAATGCTCTACCACTAAGCCAAATCCCCAGCCCAATATTTGCATTTTTTAATAGGTTCATCAGGATGTATTCCCACTATAAGTTGAGGAGTATATGCATTTAAATTACCTCAGAGAATCAATGTGATTGGTAAGCGCTTGGAAGCAGGAAATAATTCATAAAGATAAGGAAATTGTTTTTTTTTTCTATGATACTTAAAAATACATTAAACTTTCACTTTTCCTACTTTTGTAGGGTTGCTTATAATACAAAAAAAGAGAAGTTTCAAAGATCTATTTTAAAATTTAAAATGTTACTAGAAGAAAAAGATCATGCCATTAAACTTTAACATTTTTTAAATGTCTGTAAAACAGAAAACACGATTTCCCTTTCTTATTGTCACACTCAACCTTCTCAATGGAGCACCTGTGAGAAGCACATGAAGATAGCTGTCACAATCGCTAAAGGTTACCCTTTGATGATTGGAAAAATACTCTTTCACTACAGGAGTTTAGGTTCCTGAGCAGCACTGCATAAATGCAATTCTCTGTGGTCAAAGGCACTATCATTTCTCTGTACTATTCGGGTTTCCTGACCCTGAGGACTTTGGCATCTCGTTTAGCCTTTGGTTTACTCTGGTTAAAGATTTTCCAATCCTTCATTAGGAAACAAGGCTATGAAAACTCTGCTACTACCCACCCCCAATGCTCACAGGAGCTCACCTCCCAGTCTCCATGTTTAAGCCCTGGAACAAGGCTGGGGTCACAAGAGTTACACATCACTGTTTTAACTAATGCTCTTTTGGATACTTCTGAGTAGATTTTAAAGCTTTTGGAGAAGTAGAAATGGTATTTTGTGGGTTACCATAATAGTGGAAATGCCAAGAAATAAAATAATGTGTGTGTAAGTGTCAGCATAGGTAGTAATGAAGACGTGGCCATCTTAATTGTGAGCCATTGAAACAGAACTGTTTGGTCAAACCATGAATCTCAGGTTCCCTTCACCCCTCTTCACTCTTCAGTCCATCTGGAATGTCCCTTCTCCATCCTCCCCTCAACTCCATCTCTGTCCCCTTATCCTTATTATACAAATTCTCCCTGTCCTCAAGTCCTAGGTCAAGGATTATTTTTCCCTTCTCATAATCCCTCAGTTAGATGGAATTTATTTCTGCTCCATGGCCCCCTAAAAACTTCATCTATATTTCTGTTTGCTCACTTATTTATTAATTTAATAGATCTTTACAGAAGGCTTAATGCACCAATTCTTATTGCTTGCTTCATACTTTTATATAGACACATGTTTTAATCTCCTTTATCAGACAGACAGCTTTTGAGGGCAGTTTTCATGTCTGTTTTTTTTTTTTTTTTTTTTTTTTTTGAGCATCACCAAATATTTTTGGTAGGAATATTGTTAGTATTAGTTTCATTGTTTTTCCTCTTTTCCATCAGATTCTAATATAGTTTAGGTGTCTCCTCCACTGTGTCGATTTCAACAATGCCTCATGGAGTTACACAATCCCTTTCTGCCCCTTCCTTTGATCTCTCCTTCTCCTGTCTTCCTTCTCTCCCTCCCTCCCCACTATTCCTCCTCATTCATTTCTTTCCTCCTTCAATTTATTCAACAAAATGACAAAACATTTTCCTGGATGTGATGATAGAAAAAGGAACCCGAACAAACAGCCTTATTCTTGACGGATCTTAGGTTGAGATTTCTAATGAGTCCTCCAAAACCCAAACTCACCTCTTTATAAGGAAATTGAAGGCTTGGGATTAACTGACATGTCAACTTTCAGAAAGCAAGTGCCAGGACAGAGCTAAAAGAAAGGTGTACTTATGTATGTGTGCTTGCACATATATGTGTGTAAATATATTTTAATTTAAATTAAAATCTATAAAAATGAAAAATTTGACACAGTCCCTCTGCGAACTCTTGTGGGAGGAGGCAAACAGATTCTTAATTACAAACCTCATGTCAAGCACCTTGTTGGAGGAATGGAGGAATGTATGGGCTGGGGCATAGAGAGGAGGGGGCGTCCCTGACTCTGTAGGTGAGGGAGTAAGCTCTGAAACAGAGTTATAGAGCAGATTATTCTATAGTTGAATCCTAAAGGATGAGTTGGAAAGACAAGAAAGGGAAGGAGGAGTACTTCAGGCCAATGGTCTGGAGCCCTGTGCAGATCTGGCAACCTCTGGGTGTAGCCGGAGAACAGGGCTGGGCTGCCTGGTAGATGTCTGTGCTGCAGAGTGGCAAAGGAGGAGCTTGGAGTGGTGGTGTTCAGGTCACAACGTGTTTCTCATGTCAGTCTAAGTAGGCGTTACCTTATCCTAAAGATGGTAAAAAGTCTTAATGGGTTTTAACCAGGGGAATAATTAGATTTTAATTTTAGAATATTTTTCTGATAACCATTGGAAGAATAGCCCCCGAGGCAGGGTAAGCCCAAAGATAGTAAGATTTGTTAGAAAGGTGTTTTTTGATTTGTCTTAAAACAACAACAATGACAAACAACACTCAGGCAAGAAATAGTGGAAACAGTTAAATATACGAAAAGAACCAGGTTCATGAGTGAGAAGATTGTTTTTTTTTAAAACATGGCCACAGCAAAATTACTGAAAAATAACTATAACTACAAAAAATTTGTTGAGATATACAATATCAAAAGGTATGCATTATGACATCACAGACAAAATGTGGGGGTGAAGAGGAATTGTAGAGTCATTTTTAAATATGTGATAGAAATTATCAGCTTAAAGTAGATTAATAAAAAACTATCCACATAAGCATTACGGTAATTACAGAACAATACCAGGAATACACACACAAAAGAGGAAGAGAAAGTCAAAGCATCTTCCTACAGAAAACCATCTACTCACAAAAAGAAGAGAGCAGAGAGGAAGAAAGGAATTTCTTCCTTGTTTACAAACAAAGAGAAAGCAATGAATAAAATAGCAGTAGTAACTCTTTACCATCTGTGACTACCTTGAATGTAAATGAGTTAAATTCTCCAATTACAAAATATAGAGTTGCTGAATGACTAAATAAACAAGATCTAACTACATGTTGCCTGCAAGTGAGCCATCTTACCTTTAAGGGCATCCATAGGTAGAAAGTGAAGTAATAGAATATTCCATGCAGATGGTAAGCGATGCAATAATAGGGGGCTTCAATACCCCACTTTCAACAATGGATAGATCATCCCGTTGGATAGAGGGAAACATGGGACTTAGTGGACACATTAGACCAAATAGACCTAACAGATATTTAGAGAACAGTGTAATATACATTCTTCTCAAGCACACATAGAACATACTTCAAGATAGACCATATGTTTGGCCACAAAGAAAGTCTGAAAAAATTTTAGATTTAATCACAGCAAGTATCTTTTTCAACTACAATAATATGAACCTATAAATCAATAACAGGAGGAAAATTCATAAATACATGCAAACTAAGCAACATGCTTCTGAACCAATGAGTCAAAGAAGAAATAAAAAGGAAAAACTACCCTGGGCTGGGGATGTGGCTCAAGCGGTAGCGTGCTCGCCTGGCATGCATGCAGCCCGGGTTCGACCCTCAGCACCACATACAAAGATGTTGTGTCCGTCGAAAACTAAAAAATTCTCTCTCCTCTCTCTCTCTTAAAAACAAAACAAACAAACAAACAAAAAACCAAAAACCAAAAAAAAAAAAAAAACTACCCTTGAGGTAAAGGAAAATGAAAACACAACACATCAAAAGCTAAAGGTTGCAGAACAAGCTGTTCTAAAGGGCATATTTTAGGGTGATAAAAACCTTAATGTAGAAAGAAGAAAGATCTCAAACACTCTAACATTATAACTCACGTAAGCAGAAAAAGAAGAAGGATGTGAACCAATTTAGCAGAAGTCAAGAAATAATGAAGACCAGAGTGGAAATAAATGGAACAGAACCTAGAAAACCTACAGGAAAAAAGTACTGGGGTGGCGGAACATACTAATAATCCCAACCACTCGGGAGGCTGAGGCTGGAGAATTGCAAGTTCAAGGTCTGCCTGGGCAACTTAGAGAGACCCTCAGCAATTTAGGGAGACTCTGTCTCAAAATTAAAAATAAAAAGGGCTGGGGATGTGGCTCAGTGATAGAAAAGAACAGAAAAAAAATGAACAAAACTCAGCAAACTCTTAGCTAGATTTTTTAAAAATGAGCAGATTCAAACAATGAAATGTGGAAATGAAAGAGGAAACACAAAAACAATTCTTCAAAAATTAAAAGGACCCTCAGTAAATAGTATGAATAATTATACACCAATGAATTGGATAACCTAGAGGAAATGTGCAAATTCCTAGAAATATGCAACCCACCAAGATTGAGACAGGTGGAAACAGAAAACCCAAGCAGACCATAACAAATGAAGAGTCAGAAGTAATGAAACTTCCTGACAAAGGAAACGGACTGGACACCTTCATTGATTAATTCTACCAAATATCCAAAGAATTAATACTAAACCTTCTTAAACTCTTCCCAAAAAACAAAAGTAGAGGAAATACTTCCAGTCTTAACAAAGAAAAACAAAGCTGAAGACATTATACTTCCTAATTTAACATTAAACTTAAAAGCTATAGTAATCAAAATAGCATGTTACTTGCAGAAAAACAGATATTGAGACCAATGGAACAGAAGAGAGAACCTAGAAATCAACCTATACATGTGTGATCAACCAGCTTTTGGCAAGGGCACCCCATGGGCACCACATAGGCACCAGGAGAGGAATGAAGATGGACTCATCTTACACTGTCTACAAAACATAACTCAAAATGGATCAAATACCTCAATGTCAAGCCTGAAACCATAAAATTCCCAAAAGAAAGCACAGGGACAAAAGTACCTCAACACTGACATGAAAGGCAAAACAAGCCAGTGGGATTAGGTTAAACTAAAAAGCTTCTGCACAGCCAAGGGAATAGCAAAACGAAAAGGGAGCTTACACTAGGGAGATGGTGTTAGAGAATCACATGTTTACAAAGGGTTAATAGCCAAAACATATCTTTAAGAAACACATGACTCAATAAACACACACAAGGGAAAGAAAAAAAAACGACTGGCATTATTTAAAAATGGGTGAAGGACCTCAGTAGATTCTTCCCCAAAGATGACAAAAAATGGCCAACATACATGAAATGATGCTCAAAGTCACTAGTCACCAGAGAGATGCAAATCAAAACTACAATAATTCATCACCTCATACCTGTTAGAATGGCTGGTATTGAAAAGACTCCCAGGCTCATTGCAGCATTATCTACAATAGCCAAGATATAGAAATAACCAGTGTTTATGGATAAATACTTAAGAAAATGTGAAATATAAATATAATGGAATATTATTCAGCCTTAAAAAGAATGAAATCCTGCCATTTGTGATATCATGGATGAACCTGGAGAATGCTATTATGCTAAGTGATATAAGCCAAATATGGAAAGAAAAATATTACATGTTCTCATTTAAATATAGAATGTAAAAAAGGCTGTTATACAGAAGCAAAAAAAAAAAAAAAAGTGGGATTTCCAGGGGCAAGTAGGGTGAGGGCAGCATAGAAATGGGGATCCGTTGGTCAAAGGGTGTATAGTTGCAGCTATGTAAGATGAATAAGTCCAGATATCTAATGTATAGCAGGAAGAATATAGTAAATAATATTGTATCAAATACTGGAATTTTGCTAAGAGACTATATTTTAGGGGCTGTTACCACACACACACACACACACACACACACACACACACACACACACAAAGGTAACTTTGTGAAATGAAGGATTCTGAGTTACATTTCACTATGCATGAATACATCAAAATAAATTATACCCCTTAAATAAATACAATAAAAACAAAACATTGGTTACATAAGGATCACAACTTCACATTTTTCTACCATATATATATTTTTAATTATTTCTTGAAAAAACTAAATAGTATTTCTGTTAACATGCAGTAAATAATTAGCTGGAGTAAGGAGAAAAGCCATTGAAAATCCTAGAAAGCATATACAGGATAGAGTACCACATTAATATTCAGTACACAGAACTTTTAAAGGAGAGGATAAACATAAAATAACCATGTTGACAATTATTCAATACCAAAGGTTCATGTTAGAACTTGCGGTCAATTTAACTTCTAGTTAAGTATCTATAAGTCACCTGGCCTTGACCAAAAACATTCACACCGAGTGAGCTTTATGTGACAATGTCCTGAATAAGCAAAGCTGGAGGCTATTTATAATAGCTAGCTTAAAGAGGTCCCCATCCTGCTGAATTGATGAAGTTTCCATTCCTGACTAACTTCAGGAGACAGAGGAGGCACAGAAAAATGAACTTGTATTTTTGCAGAAGGAGGAGAAATAATGATTTTTCTTTTCCTTTTTGTCATAAGACCTATCAGATTCTTCAAATCATGGGCAATGTGTACTAAGTCCAGAGATAATTTAATTCTGCTTTTAAGTTATAGTACATTAGGTTTGACCAAAATGAAAGACAAAACTTATAAAAACTCATCTCTCTGATTAAAAAAAAAAAAAAAAAAAAGCTGACATATGGCAAGAAATTTATGATATGAAGTACTGAATAAAAATATCTTCTACAAATAGACGTGAAGATCAATGAAGCATTGCTCCTAATGGTAAGAAGCTGAGATCCAAGTTTATCAATTGGAGAAGGGATAAAATGTTGTATAGTTGTACAATGAAACATTCAACGGGTTAACATAAATAACCTGAGGTATCAGGAGAGACTGAATGTACAAATGAACAACAGCCAGACCATATATAAAAATAGTACTTTGACCCAGGACCTGCAGCAACCTGCCCAGGAAACCAACCCCTTTATCTCCAATAAACAGCTCAGGAAGCCAGTCTGCTTGAATTCAAATCTGCAGGAAGTCAGATTTCTATCACCAATGACGGTGAGGAAGCTCAACAAAAAACCTCCCCAAACAATCAGCTCCAAATAGCCAACACTTGATTATTACCTCCCAGCTTCCTTAATTTTTGTCCTCACTCTCAATTTAGAACCAAGGAAAGTCAAATATGCCTCCCTAACTAATTATATAAACTGCCCCACTGATAGTTAGCCTTTCCTGCTTCCCCAGGACTCTCCCTTTTAATCTACTATAAAGTAGCAATGTTTTTTTTTTTATATATTTATTTTGTAGTTTTCAGTGGACACAACATCTTTTATTTTACTTTTATGTGGTGCTGAGGATCGAACCCAGTACCCTGCGCATGCCAGGCGAGCGCACGACTGCTTGAGCCACTTCCCCAGCCCCAAAAGTAGCAATGTTATACTCAACAGCACTACCACAATATGTGAAGCACACCTAGAAGTGCAAAGTTTGACAAAGCTGGATTGTGGGCACATGGCTATTTTATTTTTCTCCTTAATTTCCTATGTACTCAAATCTCTAATAATATGAAAAAGAGATGATAATAGTAGCTATACAAATTATAAGATAAAAATATTTCCTTCTTTTTTGGCGGGGGGCACTGGTTACTGGGGATTGAACTCAGGGGTATTTGACCACTGAGCCACATCCCCAGCCCTATTTTGTATTTTTAGAGACAGGATCTCACTGAGCTGCTTGGTGCCTCCCTTTAGCTGAGGCTGGCTTTGAACTCGTGCTCCTCCTGCCTCAGCCTCCCCAGTCACTGGGATTATAGGCCTGGGTGACTGCACCCAGCTATAAAATAAAAATATTCCTTATGCAGAAATTGTCATCTCTACTTGCCAGAAAAACATCTGTAGTTTTGATTGGTAGTTGGTGACTTTTCAGAGATCAACAGAAAACAAATACTTTTTGTGATTTGACTTACTTTCTATGCAACAAGGGAGGCAAGATATTGATAACTGCTCCCCTTTTCTTGGCTTTACTCTTTCCATGCTGTGAATGTGAGTGTGCATGCATGCATGTCTTCCTATGATCCCTTGGGACATTACCACCCCTCTTCCTCATCCATATATTTTCTTCATGCATATTTTTATTCTTTAAAAAAAATATATAGGTTAATTTTTTCCCAAATAAAAGAGTGGTATGTTCATTGGAGAAATGAACCTGAGAATGAATCTGACCCTTTAAGATTCTTCTCTAAGAAACACTGGTATCATGGTTAATTTCTATATTTCTTTATAGATATAATATATTTTTGAAGATACTATATCTATAAAGAAAGACAGACTTTACAGTCATACCATTCAATAAACATATTAGTAATTCTAATGTATTTTTCTAGTAATTGTATTTATATAGTACATTTAAAAAATAATACCATGACTTTAGATTTCATTACTATTTTAAAGAGATGCCAGCCTCACATAATTTCTATAGCCAAATATGGCCCTTAGAGTATCTATAATTGTTACCTGGAAGAATAACTTAACATAGGAGAATATTAGGAATAAATACATGAATAAAATATGTCAATAGAGCAATGAGGAAGCATAGGAATATCATTATCTATATCATCATTGATAATTAAAGTATAATAAATAGATATTTTTTCCCATTAGCTCTCTAAAGCTCATCTATTTATCATAAGAATTTTTGACAAAATTCCTTAAGAAGGAATTGTTACAAATTACCATGATACCAGTGTTCCTTAGAGAAGAATCTTAAGGGATCAGAATCATTCTCAGGCTTAGCATGAGTAACCACTGCATTGTGGAGACATGTTTCCAAGTCCAGTGGAAACCTTCTGATCGTCGGCAATGGTCTATCTTAAGAATTTTGGCACAGATCCAATGTAATTCCCTTACCTATAATTTGATTCTTTTCTGAACATGACCTGCCCTATAATTTTTTAAGTCATTAGAAGAAAGAAATCATGAGAGTTCTTTATATGACTCAGTGAAAGTCATTTTGATTCAGTGTTACTTTCATAACATTATCTGTCTGTGAGATAATTATGTTTTATGGTTTTAGAAGTTATAGAAGCTAACACAGCTCCAACATAAAATGATTTAAATCAAGAATATATAAAATATAGAGTGAAGACATTGACCAGGGCAAAAAGTCTGTGATAGAAATGTCTTTTATTACAAATCAGCTACATCAAAGGAAGAACATGCAGATTTATTCCATATTTAATGCAATACTTCTGGGCAGCAAATCTAATCACCCTGAAGCCTCGTGCGACATGAGATACAAGAATGACCTAAAAGGTAGAGTCTATCACAATCTAAGTTTCAAATATTGAATTGACTCAAGCATTAGTCCATTTAGTCCAAGGAATAATTACTGTTGGCCATTCATTTTTGTATACAGTGTTGATCAACTCTTGCATGCTACAACACAGGCATGTGGCTTTGGGATGCAAAGGTGGGAAAATCTGGGTCTATCTCTGACTTCTTTTTTTTCCAGGTCAGCTACACAACTGCAGATGTCTTAGAGACACCTCCCTCCAACTCAGGGAGCCTGAAACTGAAGGCATTATCTCTTCAAACTCTGCCTTCCAATCTCAATCAATGCCATTTACCTCTTACAGTTTCCCAGCCAACAATGAAATAAGCCCTTCTCAATTGCTCTGATGAGTCCTGTTCCTTTAACTCCCCCAACTTCCATTCTGTCATTGCACATATTAACTGACCTATTAATCAATCAAGAAAGTGCATAAACGTCCCTCGAACCCAGGCCCCCCTCAGCTTCTCAACTTCACTTTCCCTATCTCTTCCACGGACTTAGGTCAGTTCCTGATCATCAGTGAGCTAATCAAGGGCAACAGCTTCCAACCAGCTAAGTGCCTGAAGTTGTCTTTTATAAAAATTCATTTGATCATGAATTAAATATGTCTGTGGAATATGATATGTCAAGAAATTTGTAATGTTTTGAACAACCCACAATAAAAAAATTAAAAATAAAAAAAATATGTCTGTGAGCTCCCTGTTGCTAACTGGCAGGAGACACCAAGATCTGCATCATTTGACCCAACCTATCTCCTTAGCTTCATCTTCTGCATGAAGCCCACACTTTACAGTTGTGTGGCCTGGGCCATAGTAGAAATGGATCCTATGTAGGAAGATGAAAATTGACAAATAAAACTTATAAAGCATTAAGTATGCTCCAGTTTTCTGTCCTAGCAAACAAAACTGCTTAAAGTAATTGGAGATCAGGAGTGAATTTACGATTCTTAGAATTCCCAGAGTCCCACATGGGAAATAGAGACACAGGGAAGGAAGGCTCAGTGCTCTGGGTCTGCACCCTACCCACCTCTTGTTCCACCCCTGAATTCCCTATGTGACCAGTCTTATAGGCAATACTGTGGACACCCCTGTCTGATATCAGAGCTCAGTCACAACATCCTGCAAAGGGCCTCTGACCCCACTTAGGGATTGAAGATGCTTCTGTTCTCTGTGCATTTCCACCCTGCAGGAAACTGTAACGAGGAAAATGCCAAGAGAACTGCCAGCAGAGAGCCAGGGTGTCATCCAAGCACAATGTTCCAGGAGACCTAGAACATGGAATTCAGGTTGGCAGGTCCTTGGTCCCATAATCCTCTTACCAGAGTGACACCCCCTAAAGAGCTGGACTCAAGACAGGAGTTCCTATCACCCAAGGCTAAGGCAGTAGTCGTCTCCAGCACAGACAACACACCAGAAACATAGAACACCACATCATTTCTTCTGTTGTAAAGTTTTTCACAAGGAAACTTAGACACATCATTGTCGTCTACTTCATTTGTTTCCTTGTTTATTTTTGTTTCTTTAACCCTTGGCTTCCTTAGTGGACCTTGATTCCTCTTTTGTGAACCCCCCTTGCCTATAAAAATGCCTGGTGTCTCTTGATAACAGTCTGATAAATGAAGAGATTAATTAGTGAATTTGTCAATCATTTCCCTATGTACATCCCACTCATTCTTCTCTTTCTCAGTTTCTGTTCTCATTACTCAATGTCTAATCTAACAAGGGTTTTAGGAAGGAAAAATAAAGTTAAATCCTTCTCCATTGGTGGGAGGGTAACAGGCTCTCCCACCTGTTAGGCAATGGAGGGGTAAGAAAACAGAGACAATAAGTTAGGGCTCTAAAGACAGCACTATGAAGAAATCACAAGAATGAGACTTATTCCTGTAGAATCATAATATCATATTATCATAACACATACTTCTTAATTCTCCCATAGGATTAATTCTAGAATAGGGCCAAGTAAAAAGATTGCTTAAATCTTCTTTTAATTTTTCAACATCCCTAAGAGTATACAAAGTATTCATTCCTAAATGAATGGCATAGCATGGCATGGCAGAATTTGGAGGTATATGGCCATCAACCCAGAGTATTACATTTCTGAATTTATACAAGAGAAGTGATAGAGGAACCTTCTTAGTCAATGTAATCCAAACACTTAGAACAATCTAAAACATCATGCAATACAAAAGGGTCAATACCATCCAGTGTTTAGAACAATGTCTGGTACTCCTAAATATAGCTTACCTTATTTTCTTTATGTTATTCTATTTTTTCTTCCCATCCTCCTCTATTTCCTGATTATTATTACAAACTTTTGAAGGTGCACTTTCAACACTGGCACTTACACCATACTTCATGAGTTCTTATATAGCATTGTTTCAGGTTATAAAAAAGACTTTAAATTGGAATAACCATGAACATTAAGATGATAGCACGCCAATCGTTAAAATCCTCACCAAAGATTATGATGCATGTAACGAATTTGATGATTCATGTTATAACCATAAAGAGTAGTGAATATTTCTGTTGTCATCTGAAATAAAGGCTCCAAGTATCAAAATCATAACTGCTTTACATTTTGCTTTGCTTGCCAGCTTTGAAGTTATATAGATTATTTTAAAATTAGACATATTTATATTTCAGTTTTTCAAATTTTACACATCAAATGAGATTCTACTAATAGTTACTAACATTTAAGTCACACTTTTTAAATTCATATAACTTAAAATTCATAAAATATGATGAGATTGTATATTTTCAGATTCTTTCTTAAATTCTCAACACTTAGGTTATACTGCCAAACATTTCATTATAGAAATAAAAAAAATAGAAAGGCACAGAGAGGGTGTAAAGGAAGAAAGAACACAATTTTGGCAGTGATAGAATAATTACTGACCACAGCTGTATCCTCTTCCCCATGAGCACATAGCTGGACACCAGTCTCAGTTTCCTTGCATGTGACTGGCCAAGTCATAAGTGATGCGTGCCACTTCTAAGACTGGCCCTTGAACATGTGCAACTTTTCATGTCCTTTCCCTTTCCATGGTAATGGTGAAAGCCTTGTATCAAAAATGACAACGTCACAAGATCAAAGAAAGCTGGCTTTCCTAATCATTATTTGGATGATTAGTTATCATTAGTTCATGCCACCCACTAATCAGGAATACACATTATATGATTGAGAAACTGATTCTTATTGTGCTTTGTCCTAAAGATTTTCAAGTTGATATACAGCTCATATCTGTTGTACAGTGGCCAGGTTACCTTATCTAATATACACACAAGATCTCATCAGGAAGCATCACTACACTTTATGCACAAATTAATGGCTTATATTGAAGTAATAGGCTTTGGAGTGTTTGGCAGCAAGAGCATTTTTTTTTCCAATTCTATTTTACTCACGCTAATATTGAAAGTTTACTCGCTTTTCCTAAATCAAAACCTGTGGGATAATGAAGTGGTGCAAAGGTGTGCTATATGAGAAGAAATAAAAACTAGGTTCTAATACTTACTGAGGAAGCTCTACAACTTGGGCAATTTAGATCAGGAGAGAGTTTCTTCAACCTGAAATACATGCTAGAGGCAAAGATGTGCCATTGGAAACATGCCTGAAGCAGATCTAACAATGACTTAGGAATCATATCATGACCACTCCTGGTAGCTCATTGCAAAAGTACTTTAGCCCTTGCAAAGTACACTTCTTCACAACTTCCAAGAACTTGTGTGGTTCTATCAAAGTGTTGAAAGGAGAGAAGTGTTAATCACCAAAAGGGGTGCTGGGTTGATGATATGCTAATTTATGATGTCATGTTAAGGGGGTACCTTGAACTTGACTAGAAGTACTATTATAAGTAGTACTGTTATGGGCAGCCACACAAGGTGACTTGTATTCTTAATTCCATCATTAATAATTCCATGGTAATAGGCAAACAGATATGCCCCTGGGAACCACAGGAAACCAAATGTCAATCTACACATAGAATCTACTCCCATTTCCTCGAGAAAATTGGGAAGACTTACACATCATGGAGATGCTAGAAACAGTGGTGATTTAGAGGAAAACTATTATCACCTCTCACAAAGACCATCAGAAACTACCTTTTTAGCTTGATAATACAATACAGTTATATTATCTGAGGTCTCTTCCACTCTTGGGGCTCAACATAGTGACATTTGATACTCTATTTGAAGTGGTGTGTCACCAACTCCTGCTTTTTCCCCTTCTTTCATTGCCACTGAGCTCATGAATTTTACCTACCAGTGAGTAGTAGGTGAAAACTGAGTGTAGGTGGAAAGGATATTTTAAGTAATCATAATGTTTGAAACAACTAAAGCTTAAACAACAGGGATAGCAAGAATCATAACCCATCCAGTGTACAACCACTTAAGAAAAGGGATCTGCACATTTTAGACCAGTACCTGACACAGAAGACATGAAACCCACCAAGTAGAGAAGGATTTGGAGCACAGTGAGAAAGATAGCCCTATAGCTCCCATAATTATTAACAAAGTATAAGGTGCACATCATATTCCCCATGTGCAATGTTAGAATGGTTCCCTCTAGTCTCCAAAGGGTCTCTAGTCTGTTCAGAATAAGAGTATCTTCATGGACTTGCCATTATACATGGAGAGAAGGAAGAAGAAAAGCATTGATTGGTTACCAATTAATTAGGTTTGATTTTTCATTTTGGTTTCTGAAATATAAATGCCTATAGTTAATTTCTTATTAAGCAAGAAACCAAATTCCAAGATTTGTACTGATTTCACATGTCAAAGCCAAATCAAATGTGTTCTGAGTAGAGTTTCTTAGACTTTCAGGTAATTGAGGCAAAATCTTTGAGAAAGTTGAAGTGAAAGAATGATGTAGTAGCAATTAGTCCTACTCCTTTGATAAAAGACATCTTTTTGTGTCATCTACTTGGTTTCCATAACCCTAAGTCCTACCAGATTTGTGAGAATGGGGGCTGTGCACTAGTCATCTAAGGACCCCCAACCCTTTGTGCGGGGCCAATGTAGTGACATTTTGATAACTGTTTTTGAAGTGGTGTGTCAGCAACTCCTGCTTTTTCCCCTTCTCTCATTGCCGCTGAGCTCATGAACTTTACCTACTAGTGAGTAGTTGGTGATAAATGAGCAAAACAAGACAAGATCCCTGCTCTCCTGTGACTTTCAGTCTAATAGAAGAGAAAATGATAAATAAATCATGGAGATAAATATACACTTAATGCTCTGAAATGCAAGAATAGGTTTAGTATATGATGAAAGAATAGAATCGAAAGACTGTATTTGGATTGAGAATTCTGGGGAATGTTTCTTAAGAAAGTAACATATCAACAGAGCAGGGGTTGGTGGGTAAAGAGTTGGAAGTGCCAAGCAGCAGAAATGTATAGTCCCTGAACAGGAAAGATGCTGGTGTACTGGAGGTGAAGGTTCACCTAGAGCTCTGGTTCCCAGTTTCTCGAGTATGCTCATGCTTCACCTCCAATGACTCCTGCATTTTCCACCTCTCCCTCAGCCTTTCCTTCTGTGCATACACCTGTCCTCTTCCTACAACTTCCACTGATGCTGAACCAGCTACCTGTGGCCCCGGCTTCAAAAAGTCAATGGCCAATTTTGAAACAAATTGCTTGATGTATATGTAGCATTTTGTCCTGTCAGCGGCTCCCTCCTATTTGACAATTTTTCTCCTCTCTTGGATTTAGGGACACATATTTTTCTTGATTTTTTTTCTTCCCTCTCTAGACAACTCTTTTTTTTCTGTTTGTCTCTGAAATATTGGTCTCCCATATTCCATGTTCAATGCACTTCTTTTCTCTTTCACAAAATGTTCTTCCAAGATATCCTCCACCTTCCAACACATTTAGCTACGACCAACATTCTGATGAATCCCAAATAGTTTTTCCTCTCCAGTTCAAGCATCTCTGCTTCTGTTTCTTGGTGGTTGTTTCAGCGCATCGGAGTCACTGTGTGCCGTGTTGGTGGTGATTATCCAGTAAGGAGCACACTAATCTTGCTACCCTATCCTTCTACCTATGAGCATATTAGAGATAATGTCACTGCCCCACAGTTCACACCCCACCTCACGATTTATTCCCCAAAGGAAAAGTTACAAATCTTACTAATCAGCTCTTGAAACATTCATTGGGTTGAATTTGAAGAATAGGTGGGATCAATGTTCGACAGCAACAGAATGGCACTCCCCCACCCCCCTCCACCCCTGCCATTTTGTTTATTCCCAGGTCTTGCTCTTCTAGGAAAAGGACATTTAAGCAGAGTTCAGCCAAGGGGACAGCCAGCCAGCCTATTCCTCCTGGTCTCTTTGAGTTCAGAAACCCAGCACCTTCCTCTCAGATTCAGCCATCTTTTCTTATGGGTCAGTCCTGCTTACATTTCTGGGCTTAAGTCTTGTGCTCTGGGCTTGCTTTGGGGTATAGGATGCTTACCTTATTATTACTAAAGCATGGCTTATATATCATTTACCCTTTTTTCTTAAGCATACATGTGAAACTACAGAGGGAAGAAGGGCACTAAAATCCATCCCAGTCCAAAAGCATCACCAATCAACGGCACCTCCCAACTGCCCAACTTGAGTGTCTCAGCCTCTTTCTTCTTCCTTACTCAGAGTTATCTTCCCTCTAATAGTTCTTTTCTAGTAGAATCTAAATATATTCTCCTTATCTCTGTTTCTTTAGTTGGAGTTCAGTATTTCTCATCTGGAATACTGCATACAGCAGTGTCAATATCCTTCTTCCAGAACAGACCACCTCCAAAAATTTTTCCACACAGATATCTACATGCAAACCTACTCAGATTACTCTCCTGCTCCAAATCCTTTGGTCACCCCCAAAGATTTCAGAGCAAACCCTAGCTCAGTCCTCTCTGGTCCTATCTCTTACCATCATTGGCTATAATTCTCAGGAGGCACCACACAGTGGTTCAAAGTCTTCCCCCATTGTTCTGACAGCCCTCTTTTCCCACCACTTTTTGGATCCTGTTTGTGACCCTCCTGTCCCTTTCCCCTGTGCTTATTCTAATTACTCGCTGCTTTTCTGTGCTCCCATTGTACCCTGAATGTTCTTGTGGCTCCCAGATAATCCACAGGTTCTTAGACAAACCTGTATCTCTCCTGCACAGGATAAATCCTGGATGAATGTTTGCTGGATGAATGACTCAGTGGAGGTGAAAAAAAAGAATGAGGTGTTTCCAGGGTTAACTTGAGCACATGGTGACAACAGCAACTCTAGGGTCAAATGACTTCTGTGAACCCAAATGTTTATTGAATGAACTTCCAGTTAATATTAGGGTTGGAAAATAAATGATTGCTCTTTGCTGTGAAGAAAATGAAGTCATGTGATGTCAAGTTTGGTCCAACTACTAACTATTCTGATATCAAGACCATTGACATTAATAAAAGCTATTATTTACTATTAAAAAGATAAAAGTCAATATTTCCCATATTCATTCAACCACACCACTAGTGACAGCTAAAGGGCATGAAATTATTCTTGATTTAGAAGCCATAAAAAATCTCCTGGGAACATACCTAGTTTTCTTTCAGAATATATGATTCTCCATTTATTAGTTCACTCAACTCTACTATAGTAGAATGCAGAAATCATTGCTAATTAAGAAACTTTACTGTCTTCCTTCTTATTAGCCATATTCTCTTTTGCAAGTCACCTTCAAATTCTCCCCTACTGTGATAATTTGAAAAAAATTAAAGTTACTGAGTAACCCTGATGAGACTAAGAAATTTAAAAGTAGCAAACATCAGGTAGTATAGCAGGGAAATGCTTTTAATTCTGATGTTTAATGCATGCCTTTGGAGGGGCAAAGGGAAGAAAAAGAAAAGGGTAAGAGAGAAAAAGAAAAGAGGAAAAAAGGAAAATATTTTTCTATCTAGTGTTTATAATATCTGGCACTACCACACATTACAAGAAAGCATGACTTAAATGACTTGCTCGGTTACATTTTAAAAACATCACCCTTTAGGCTTTAATGACTGGATTTGGGATTAGATTACCTCAAAAGTGCATACTTGTTAAACTCTCAGAACTTTTTTTTTTAAATCTACTGGCAAACTATCTCAACATAAGCATATGCAGACACTTATTGCTCTTACTATTAACCTTTTGATTCACTTCTTTCTCATCCCCCAATGTTGCTACCTAATTTCCCCCTACTGTCATTCTTCTTTTTATTATTGGCACAAAGTTAAAAAAAAAACAACAAGAAATAGTGTTGGCAAGGAGATAAGCAAGTTGGAATCCTTATGCTTTGTTTATGGGAATATAAAATAGTACAGCCACTGTGGAAAACAGTATGGAAATCCCTCAAAAAATTAAAAGTAAAATTATCATGTAATTCAGAAAAATCTATCTGGAAATATAACCCCCAAATTAAAAATAGGCTCTCTTAAGAGAAATTTATAAATTCAGGTAAATGGTAGCATTATTCACAAAAGCTAAAACACACCCAAGTGTCCCCATTGACAGATGAATGGATACACAAAATATAGTGTATATCTACCATAGAAAAATGCTCAGTCTTAGAAGGAAATTCTGATATGTGCTATAACATAGGTGAACCTTGAAGATACTATGTTATATGAAATAAGCCAGTCAGAAGAGGAAAAATACTGTCTGATTCCATTTAAATGAAGTACTCAGAGTAGTCAAAAGCATAAAAACCAAAAGTAGAATGGTATGGAATAGGGAAATGTAATATTATTATTTAATGGGGATAGAAGTCCAGGATTGCAGGATAGAAGAGTTCTGTGGATGGGTGGTCATGAGGGAAGGGTGACAATGTGAATATACTTAATGCCATTGCTATACATTTTACAATGCTTAATATAGTAAATGTTATTTTATGTGTATTTTCTCATAATAAAAAATTAGAAAATATGTAAAACAACTAAACATTAATAATCTAAAAATAGAAACTAGTCTTTTCATGAACAAATACAAAAACACTGTATATTTAGGCACTGAACTCACCCGAAGTCTTCTTAATGCTATTTGAAAAATATTAACCCATATCAATTCTTGGTTTTTTATCATTAAAAAATAATATTTTTTAAGGTAAACCTCAGAATCACAAAGTAACCAGAGGTAATACAAGTAGATGTAAATGGTAGCAGAGGAAAATAAAATACTGGTGCAATAGTCTGCTGGTTCATATTTATGAACATGAGGCAGAGATGGTTACTCCAGGCTAACTGGAATCTTTCTTGTGATTATTTGCTGACAATCAGTCCGTTATGCTCTTAGTGATGATACCCAGCATGGTCACACATCTTATTTTGACTATTTGCTATTCTATTTTTTTTTCCTGCTACTCCCTCAATCAACTGTTAAATCTCCCTTTAGGCTTATTATTTTCTGTTTCCCTTCTCTTTTCATTCCTCATTTGCTTTTGCTTTGCTTTCACATAGTTACAAGCATTTTTCTCCTCACTTGTGGCCACTGGGGAGAAACCAGAAGCTACATTCATCTCTGCATTGCACATTCTGTACACTCTTCTGAAAGGATAACAGAAGTGTTGAATTCTAGGCTACTAGGGACTTTTATGATCACTGAAGATATCACAGGTTAAGAGACTTGGACAAGATTATTATGGCCACTTGGTGACTGAATTGGGAATAAACCAGTTCTTTTAATTCCCTGCTTCTGGCAAAAGAACTGCCATATATGTGAAAAATTTCTTTCTTCTACCCATAAATTTGCATTGCTAGGGTTTCTATACGATTTTAATTTCTCTTCGTAAGCTGCAAGGATCTGTTATCTTCTATTCCAAACTTTTCATACTGTTTGCTCGATAGCTCAGGAAGGAATTTGGGCCACAGCTGGAGGCAACTGGGCAGAGAAGAGCCTGCGTGAAGCTGCCACAGCTGCAGATCTCTGGATCATGAGTGTTAGCCCCGATGGCTACACAGTCTGTCATTTGCCTGGGTGTTCATATAATGAAGATGAAATTTGGTTTGTATTTAATTATTGTTTTGATAATTTGATGGCTTTGAATCATTTGCCAATGGTATGTTAGAAATTCTTTTCCTTTGATCTTATCCCTCTTCTTAATGCATCAATTAAATACCACTGATTAAGGCTCACAAATAAAAAAAATAGAAATTTTCATTTAAAAAAAATATTGAAGGAAATGTACAATGTGCCCTTCATCTCCTTCTCTCAGAGGACGCCCAGAGATTAAGGAAAAATGGTAAAGCAAGAAAAGAGCATTTAGAAATCTAACTGGCTGACCGGCAGGACTCAAGGGCCCCCAAGAAAAGTTGGAGGGTGACATCAGGAGAGGGAAATGTTATCCTTGAGACACAGAGACTCAAAGGACGAAAGTGGTAGAGAGAGAGCTAGGTGGAGACACGGAGGAGTGGTCTTGGTAATGGCTGCCCCTTGGTCTGCATTGTGACCTGTAGAAGGCTGGAAAGGACAGAACATCCTTCAGGATTTATCCAAAGTCATAACAAGAAAGAGAAAATATCTGCCTCTCAGACAATGGGGGAAAACACTAACAAGAAGCTTTGAGTTCTAATAAAGCTTCATTCTAAAAAGAATGTGTGAGACAGTGAAGAGTCGCCATGTTTCCTTTTAGAAACATGAATGAGTTTCGGCCTCTCTCCTTGGAGTTCCCCCTTTGACCTGATTGTCACTGGCATGAGCATGCTTGTCCTATGCTGTTGTTTATTGTTTAGCAAATATCGAGTGTCTCTTAAATGCCAGGGACTGTACATCCTGAGGATTCTGAGATTTAAAAGCCAGCGGCTCCTCCCTAGGTGCTCACATCCCAGCAGGAAAGAAACTCAGGGGACAGCAGGGAAGAGTTAACTCTAACGGGGAAAGAGAGAACAGTGGGTAAGCTGGGGAGATTCACAAATGAGGACATTTTAGAGCTGGGTCATACGGGTAAGCAGAATTTGTCAAGGACTTAAAGGAGTTAGAATTACCAAAGTCCAATGGCAGAGTTTAAAGTGAGACTATGAAAAGGTCCAGATCTGTGATTTCCTCTATATTCTGAAAAACAGATATTTTAAAACTTAGATGGATTGTTATTTTAAAATCTCCTAATCATTTTTCTTTGACCAATTGTTGAGATTAGTTTGGATTTTGAACATATGGCATTTTCAATATTTGCAGCCATTAAAAACAATTAATTCACTTATTATTGAAGAGGCTCCCATTCCATTTTCTAGCATTCATCTAGAAACTGTAAGTCCATATAAATTTTGCTTCAATCAGTGGTATTCCTGTTCCCAAATGTTTTAGAGGAAATGTTGTAGAGAGTTGGGTTCACCCAAACATATGCAGGCCACAGTGTTCCAAATCCAGTTCCTAGCTTGCAGCCTATTTTCTAAAATTATTAAATTTTCTAAAACTATTATAGCTATAGCTCTGACTAAGTAACAGGTGAGCGGCTGTTTGACTTTTGACTATGTTTACAAGCAAATGCACAGTTGAAGAAGGTCTAACATCTATAGCATGCTATGATATAAAGTTCTCAAAGTGTTTCTTTTTTTATTTTGTAAATATGTTTTTTATTAGTTGTTCAAAACATTACAAAGTTCGTGACATGTCATATTTCATACATTTGATTCAAGCGGATTATGAACTCCCATTTTTACCCTATATACATAATGCAGATTCACATCGGTTACAATCCACGTTTTTACCTACTGCCAAACTAGTGTATGTTTTATTCTGCTGCCTTTCCTAACCTCTACTATCCCCCCTCCCCTCCCCTCCCTTCCCATCTTCTCTCCCTACCCCATCTACTGTAATTCATTTCTCTCTCTTGTTTTTCTCCCCTTTCCACTCACTTCCTCTTATATGTAATTTTGTGTAACAATGAGGGTCTCCTTCCTTTACCATGCAATTTCCCTTCTCTCTCTCTTTCCCTCCCCCCTCTCCTCCCTGTTTAGTGGTGATCTTCTCATGCTCTTCCTCTCTATTCTGTTCTTAGTTGCTCTCCTTATATCAAAGAAGACATTTGACATTTATTTTTTAGGGATTGGCTAACTTCACTTAGCATAATCTGCTCTAGTGCCATCCAATTCCCTGCAAATTCCATGATTTTGTCATTTTTTAGTGCAGAGTAATACTCCATTGTGTATAAATGCCACATTTTTTTTTTATCCATTCATCTATTGAAGGGCATCTAGGTTGGTTCCACAGTCTAGCTATTGTGAATTGTGCTGCTATGAACATTGTTGTAGCTGTGTCACTATAGCACACTCTTTTAAGGTCTTTAGGGAATAGTCCAAGAAGGGGAATAGCTGGGTCAAATGGTGGATCCATTCCCAGCTTTCCAAGGAATCTCCATACTGCTTTCCAAATTGGCCGCACCAATTTGCAGTCCCACCAGCAATGTACAAGTGTACCCTTTTCCCCACATCCTCGCCAGCACTTGTTGTTGTTTGACTTCATAATGGCTGCCAATCTCACTGGAGTGAGATGGTATCTTAGGGTGGTTTTGATTTGCATTTCTGTAACTGCTAGAGATGGTGAGCATTTTTTCATGTATTTGTTGATTGATTGTATGTCCTCCTCTGAGAAGTGTCTGTTCAGGTCCTTGGCCCATTTTTTGATTGAGTTATTTGTTATCTTATTGTTTAATTTTTTGAGTTCTTTGTATACTCTGGATATTAGGGCTCTATCTGAAGTGTGAGGAGTAAAGATTTGTTCCCAGGATGTAGGCTCCCTATTTACCTCTCTTATTCTTTCTCTTGCTGAGAAAAAACTTTTTAGTTTAAGTAAGTCCCATTTGTTGATTCTTGTTATTAACTCTTGTGCTATGGGTGTCCTATTAAGAAATTTGGAGCCTGACCCCACAGTATGTAGATCGGAGCCAACTTTTTCTTCTATCAGACGGCGTGTCTCTGATTTGATATCAAGCTCCTTGATCCATTTTGAATTCACTTTTGTGCATGGCGAGAGAAAGGGATTCAGTTTCATTTTGTTGTGTATGGATTTCCAGTTTTCCCAGCACCATTTGTGAAGATGCTATCCTTCCTCCATTGCATGCTTTTAGCCCCTTTATCAAATATAAGATAGTTGTAACTTTGTGGATTAATCTCTGTGTCCTCTATTCTGTACCATTGGTCTACCCGCCTGTTTTGGTACCAGTACCATGCTATTTTTGTTACTATTGCTCTGTAGTATAATTTAAAATCTGGTATCGCTATACTGCCTGATTCACACTTCCTGCTTAGAGTTGCTTTTGCTATTCTGGGTCTTTTATTTTTCCATATGAATTTCATGATTGCTTTATCTATTTCTACAAGAAATGTCATTGGGATTTTGATTGGCATTGCAATGAACCTATAGAGAACTTTTGGTAATATCGCCATTTTGATGATGTTAGTTCTGCCTATCCATGAACAGGGTATATTTTTCCATCTTCTAAGATCTTCTTCTATTTCTCTCTTTAGGGTTTTGTAGTTTTCATTGTATAAGTCTTTCACCTCTTTTGTTAGGTTGATTCCCAAGTATTTTATTTTATTTTTTTGAGGATATTGTGAATGGGGTGTTTTTCCTCATTTCCATTTCAGAAGTTTTGTTGCTGATATACAGGAATGCCTTTGATTTATGCGTGTTGATTTTATATCCTGCCACTTTGCTGAATTCATTTATTAATTCTAGTAGTTTCTTTGTAGACCCTTTTGGGTCTTCTAGGTATAGAATCATGTCATTCGCAAATAGTGATAATTTAAGTTCTTCTTTTCCTATTTGTATGCCTTTAATTTCTTTCGTCTGTCTAATTGCTCTGGACAGTGTTTCGAGAACTATATTGAATAGAAGTGGTGATAGAGTGCATCCCTGTCTTGGTCCAGATTTTAGAGGGAATGCCTTCAATTTTTCTCCATTCAGAATGATGCTAGCCTGAGGCTTAGCATAGATAGCTTTTACAATGTTGAGGTAAGTTCCTGTTATCCCTAGTTTTTCTAGTGTTTTGAACATAAAGGGATGCTGTACTTTGTCGAATGCTTTTTCTGTGTCTATCGAGATGATCTTATGGTTCCTATCTTTGAGTCTATTGATGTGGTGAATAACATTTATTGATTTCTGTATATTGAACCAGCCTTGCATCCCAGGGATGAATCCTCTTGATCATGGTGCACAATTTTTTTGATGTGTTTTTGTATCGGATTCGCCAGAATTTTATTGAGGATTTTTGCATCTAGGTTCATTAGAGATAATGGTCTGTAGTTTTCTTTCTTTGAGATGTATTTGTCTGGTTTCGGAATCAGGGTGATGTTGGCCTCATAGAATGAATTTGGAAGGGCTCCCTCTTTTTCTATTTCCTGAAATAACTTGAAAAGTATTGGTTTTAATTCTTCTTTAAAGGTTTTGTAAAACTCTGCTCTATACCCATCCGGTCCTGGGCTTTTCTTGGTTGGTAGTTCTTTGATTGCTTCTTCTATTTCATCCATTGATATTGGTCTGTTCAAATTGTGTGTATCCTTCTGATTCAGTCTGGGCAAATCATATGACTTAAGAAATTTATTGATGTCTTCACTATCTTCTATTTTATTGGAATATAGGGTTTCAAAATAATTTCTAATTGTCTTCTGTAGTTCTGTAGCATCTGTTGTTATATTTCCTTTTTCATCCTGTATGTTAGTAATTTGAGTTCTCTCTCTTCTTCTCTTTGTTAGCATGGCTAAAGGTCTGTCGATCTTATTTATTTTTTCAAAGAACCAACTTTAATTTTGTCAATTTTTTCAATAGTTTCTTTTGTTTCAATTTCATTGATTTCCACTCTGATTTTAATTATTTCTTGCCTTCTGCTATATTTGCTGTTGTTTTGTTCTTCCTTTTCTAGGGCTTTGAGGTGAAGTGTGAGCTCATTTATTTGTTGGTATTTTCTTTTTTTGAGGAATGACCTCCAGGCAATGAATTTCCCTCTTAATACTGCTTTCATTGTGTCCCATAGATTCTGATATGTTGTGTCTGTATTTTCATTTGTCTCTAAGAATTTTTTGATTTAATCCTTTATGTCTTCTGTAACCCATTGATCATTCAGTAACATATTGTTCATTTTCCATGAGATGTGTGATTTTTCCTTTCTTCTTTTATCGTTGATTTCCAGTTTCATTCCATTATGATCAGATAAAATGCATGGTATTATCTCCACCCCTTTATATTTACTGATGGTTGCCCTATGGCATAATATATGGTCTATTTTTGAGAAGGATCCATGTGCTACTGAGAAAAAAGTATATCCACTTGATGATGGTTGATAAATTCTATATATGTCAGTTAAGTCTAGGTTATTGATTGTGATATTGAGTTCTATTGTTTCTTTATTCAACTTTTGTTTGGAGGATCTGTGCAATGGTGAGAGAGGAGTGTTGCAGTCACCCATAAGTATTGTGTTGTGGTCTATTTGATTCTTGAACTTGAGGAGAGTTTGTTTTATGAACGTCGCAGCACCATTATTTGGTGCATAAATATTGATAATTGTTATGTCTTGTTGGTGAATGGTTCCTTTTAACAGTATATAATGTCCTTCCTTATCCCTTTTGATTAACTTAATCTTGAAGTCGATTTTATTCGATATGAGGATGGCCACCCCTGCTTGCTTACGAGGACCGTGTGCGTGGTATGTTTTTTCCCAACCTTTCACCTTCAGCCTGTGTATATCTTTTCCAATCAAATGTGTCTCCTGGAGGCAGCATATTGTTGGATTTGTTTTTTTAATCCATGTTACCAGCCTATGTGGCTTTATTGGTGACTTTAAGCCATTTACGTTTAGAGTTACTATTGATATATGATTTGTACTTCCAGCCATGTTTGATTATTTATCTTTTTTTAAATTTGGTTTGTTTCTCCATGATTAGCTTTCCCCCTGCTCTCTGGCTTACTGGGGTACTTCCAGGCGAATGGGAGCCGGAATTCGGCTGCTCCGGGCTCGGTGTGTGTTCTGATAGGAGCAGGCTCCGAGAAGCAGTTTCCACGGGTTCTTTAGCACTGGGCCTGAGCAGTTTGTCTGCGAGACGCAGGCGAATGGCAGCCTGAATTCGGCCGCTCCGGGCTCGGTGTGTGTTCTGATAGGAGCAGGCTATTCGCCCCAGATCCACGTTAGCTCAGCAATGCCTAGTGATCTTGAACAAATGGCATTTAGACGATTTAAGACTCCCTATGCCCGCACAGCTGGAGAGGTCAGAGACTTGATACCTCCGTGCCCGCCGCCATGTTGGATCTTCTCAAAGTGTTTCTGTTAACAGGAACTTAGTGGTCATGAGCTTCTTGAGGTACAGATGGCCCCCTAATCTTTCTCTGAGGATGTTCCTTCTACCAAGTTCCTAAGTGATGACCATGGACATTCTGATTATAACCAGAAAGTATTCTTTGACCTTGTGCTATTTTGAGTATTGCCCTAAAAGCAAAGGAGAACATTCTAGTATATCCTTTGGTGATATTATAAAGAAACAGGGAGAGATGTGGAGTGACACTACTGCAGAGAACAAGCAGCCTTATGAAAAGAAGGCTCCTAAGCTGAAGGAAAAATGGAAATGATATCACTATATACCAAACGAAAGAAAGCCTGATATGGCATCATGGGAGATGTCAAGGCTGAGAAAGTTAAGAAAAGGAAGGAAAAAGAGGAAGATGAAGAAAACCAAGATGGAGAAGAGGATTATGGAAATTTGATTCAAGTTCAGGTTTTCCCCTTTGTCTTTAGAGTATTTAACCCCCCTGTGTACAACCCACTTTTTCTAAAGAAAAGAAAGTGAAATTTATGGTTGTGTAAGATTTGTTTCTGAACTGTACACTACAGTTAACATACCACTCCAAGTGTCTTTAGGTTGTCCTGTCCTGGTGGTATTGTCTGCAGCCACTTACCTTGCCTGATACAGTATGGGGGTTGTCAATTGGCAGGGAAATTTAAAGCAGGCTCTTGCTAATTATATATGGGGACGGTAGTTTTTTGTAATCTTCATTTGTTCCTGATATAGCCCAGGTATTTACGAATGTAATTTGAAAATAGAAGTTCCCAGCATTGGAAAGCTCAGGGAGATAACCCACAAATGTAAGAATTCTAAAATATAAAAACTTGTTGTCCATTTTCACTGAGAAGGATGGTGGTCCTTTCTCTCAACAGAGCAAGGTGCGAGCTCCATAATTATAATTGTTTAACATCAAAAATACCTTCATTTTCTCTATTCATTAGCTCCTTTATCTCTAAGATTACAAATGTAATTGCACAGCTCAAGTAACAATCAATTCATTCCAGTAAAATGTTTTAATCAAATGGCCCCTCTTGCTAGAAATTTCCAGAACTAGCACATGTCAAACCCATTTAAATGCCAGAGAACTTTTTCTCCCTCAAGTGGATTTTAGCACGTATCACATGCTCAGCTTAGAGGTGATTTGCAAAAGAAATAAGAAAGCTGATCTAATCATGGAAATAGGTGTTAGACAGGATTACTGACCAGACTGTGGTAAGAACCACCATAAACTCTGATATTTTTTTTCAAAGTTCATCTGTCACCTGGGGTCCATCAGGAGGCAGTTTCAATTTTGTACTTAGGTCAAGTTTCAGGTTTCCTATGCAGGCCATATTCAAACACACCATAAAGGGGATGCCAAAATAATCTTAGGGAAACTCCCAGCAATCTGTGTGTTGCTCCCTTCCCCTCCCCACCGCTTCAGGAGTGTCAATTTTGGATTTTATTCCAGGAAATCAAACCTATCACTTTTAACAGTTCTGTGGGGGCAGGAATGGATTGCAGTGGTTTCTGCATTTCCTATTCTTTAACAGTGGGCACATCAGAGGCCATGGGACAAATGGTCAAGAAGCAGTTCCTCTCTAGAGCCTCTTTAGGCACTCCCAAATCCTAGCTGTGAGGTTGTAGGATAGTGGCGGACCCAACAGTCAGTTCTCAGACCCTGCGATTCCTGGTTGCTCAGCAGTGTTCTATATAGTCGATTCCCCTCCTCCTGAAAACCCTCATGCATGTGTTTTCCAAGATGTTGCTCTCTCCTAGAATTCTGCTTCCTCTCTCCAGGTTAGTCCCACTAGATGCCTTTTCTTCTAGACCTTTCCAGAGCTCAGACCTCCATCTTCTCTTATTTCTCTCTACACTCCCACATGAGGTCCTCTCATCCAGTGTGATGGGTTTGTTTCATTTTTAAAAATTTTAATTTGTTGTATACATTGTGATGGTTTTAAATTCATCTTACATGTCAATGACTTTCCCCTGTGTACCCACACCCTGGCCTCTTCCCTGAGCTTCAGGCTAATCCAGGTACCTCCTCTCTGATGTCTAGTGGCATCTGAACACAACAGCTCTAAAATAAAACTCCTTCACATCCTAACCTGAAATCTGATCCCAATTTTTCCTATCAGTAAATGGCATATTGACTTTACTCTGGCAAAAAACTTACATGCAAAACTTATATCCTTGACTTTTATCATGTACTCAGACCCCACAAACTATCCCGTCAGCTGATTCATTCAGTTTTACCTCCCACTCTTGATGACCCCCGGTTACTATCCCACTGTTTCTCACCTGGGCTGCCATTACATCAGCCCCTAACTGCTCCCTCGGCTTCTCCAGTCAGTTCTCCATAGAAGACTTGATGATGTTTTGAAGAATAAATCAAATATCATTATTTATCCAC
Organism: Marmota flaviventris; assembly: GCF_047511675.1. Classification (NCBI taxonomy): domain Eukaryota; kingdom Metazoa; phylum Chordata; class Mammalia; order Rodentia; family Sciuridae; genus Marmota; species Marmota flaviventris. Next base: position 8,375,436 of record NC_092514.1, read on the forward strand.
CCCAAATCATCCAAAGGCTCTGGACTACACTCAGAACTTTCGAACTCCCTACCATACCATGGTACTTGAAGACCGAATAGGACCGGGCCCTTATATAATGTTGATGACAACTCTTGCAGTTTCTCAAAGACACAAGTTCATTCCTAAAGCTTTATGCCTTCTATCCTCTGCCTGCACTCCACTTCCCCAGATGGCCTCAGGCTTATGCACTGTCTTCATTCTGCATCATCTCAAGGTCACCCCCATAGGGTGGCCTGTCCTGTCCATAATGGAACCCTAGTTTCTTCCCCACATGGCCAGTCTCCTACCTGGCTGTATAATTTAAATTAAATATTTACTTTTTGATGTCAGTCTCCCCGACTCAATTTAAGGAGTAGGGAAACCGACTTTTACCAACTCATTCACCACTCAAATCACCTAGAGTGGGCTCTGCATGTTCACACCCTGTGCTTACAGAAAAGCATCCAAAAACCACTTATTGATGCCAGCTCTGAAATACAGAAGGGAGGGCAGTTAGTGAAAGAAGCATCTAAATATGCTTTCTTTGTTCAATGAACCACTTGTGAGGATTTTTATTTCCCTTGCTGGGCCTGAAGGATTGTGTAGACGTCAAATTAGTAAAAAAAAAAAAAAAAAAAAATCATTCCAGTCAAAAACTAACAGAAATCCAATTCAAAAAAGTATAAGTGGGAAGGTAGGCAGAAATGAAAGACAGAGAAGAAGGAGGAGGTGGAAAGAGATGGGGAGGGAGGAAATCACCCTACAGGGGTTTCAGGCATGGCTAGATCCAAGAATGTTGTTAAAGTACTATGCTATCTCACCTCTTCCCTCATTTTTCCTCTTCAGGAGAGCTACATTTTCTCCTCCTATGTAATATATATATATATATATATATATATATATATATATATATATATATATATATATACATGCTTCATCCATGCATCAAGGGACTGACTACCTGATGAATGGGTCCTTGATCCCAAGCACAAAATGAGATGTTTTTTCATCTCAACCTGCACATAATCTTTAGGTATAGAAGAATCTGATATAATTTTCCTATGGATGTGTATGAATACACCACAAAGAATCTCAACATTGTGTTCATCCACAAGGCTGGGATCCTAATTAGAATAAGATAGATCCTGCATGTGTATAAATATACCAAAATAGATTCTAATATCATTCATAACTAAAAAGAACAAACAAAAAATAGAAGAAAACTCTGGAATGGCACTAAGTGACAAGGTGAGGACCGTCCTCCCTCCCAACCTCTCCTCCAAGCCAGAACTAGATGGACCTTCTACATTCAAACAAAATAAAACAATCTGACATGTGCTTATATACACATAACCCACAAGAGAAGCCCAAATAATCTCCCAGAATATCTGGGAAAACAAAGATCAAACCAAACTCAAAAGTGAATTAAACTGACGAAAATGTCAACACACTTATTTTTTTTTTAATCTATACTTTTTCCCCTGGTGTCATCTAAAATCATTGTTTTAAAAATCATTTAGCCACTGATGACCCTCATCATATATTCAGTCTTAACTCCCCGTTGGGACATCCAATTGCTTATATGTCACCTCCACTCACATGATTAAGAGGCATCTCCAGGATAAGACCTATAAAATGGAACCCCTCAAGGTCCCCATATCTGATGTTCCCACAGCTTCCCTGTGCAGAGGGTGGCAACTCCCTCTCAGTTCTCATATAAATAGCTTTGAACTTGCCCCTAAATCCTTGCTCCTTCATCTGACCTATGCTCCATCCATTCATGTTAGCTCTGCTTCAGAATATGTCTAGAGCTCACCCCTTGGCATATCACTGCTACCATCTGGCCCAAGACACCAGTCTCCATCACCTGAATCACCTTGGCACCTCTCCTCTGGCCCTTACAGTCCATTCCTAACCCAACAGCCAGAGTGCTCCTGTACAAAGGTTAAATCCCATCTCCTCCCTGCCCCTAACTCCTCCATAGCATCCCCATATCCTGCAGAGAAACACCAACCAAGAACCCCTGTATGTCCTGGTCCCTGGTGCCTTTCTGAAGCCACCTCCTATGTCTCAGCCCAATACTCACTCTGCTCAGGCCATCGCTCTTCCCACATCCCTGACATGCTGCCACCAAAGCCTTTTGGACTAGAAGTTTCTTCCACCTGGAATGTTCTCCTCACATATCCTTACCTTCTTTGTTTTAAAATCATCACATGAACCCCCATTGAACATTTTTTCCTTTTCCCAGTTTATTTTTCTCTTGAGCACATTGCTCCATCTCTCTCTCTCTCTCTCTCTCTCTCTCTCTCTCTCTCTCTCTGTGTGTGTGTGTGTGTGTGTGTGTGTGTGTGTATTTCCTACATCCCCTCCGCCCTCAGTAGAATCTAACCCTCCATGAGAGGACAAAGTTTTTTGCCTGTTTTGTTCACTGCTCTGTCCCCAGTGCCAGTGGGTCAGTGACCAGATCATAGTAGGTGCTCAATGGTATGTGCTGGATTAATCAGTCACCCATTTCCAAATTCCATCTGCCCAAGAAATAAATGACAGACTATAATGGTTTAAAATAAAAACTTCCCGTTGCTTTCTCAAACTCCGACTTCAAGACCTAGGGAAAAAATTTAAGACTATTCACTTCTTGAGCCTCATGAAAGAATAAGAACAAGTTGAAATAAGACATAATGTAGAAAAATTATATATATATATATATATATATATATATATATATATATATATATATAGTGGCTGAAATAAAATCAACAGGCATATGGAAAATCAATGCATGATTGTAGAAGATGAACTTGAGAAGCATTCTCAGAACAAAAAACAGATGAATTGCAAAACAATATGTACAAGGCTATGACATATTTGAATGACAAATCTCAGAAGAAAACCCACCAATAAAATCACAAATGCATGTGTAAGGAGCAATAATCAGAGATGTGAGAGGATAAAATATTCCAAACCTCATAAAACAAACTTGAGATTAGAAATTGAAAGTTTAACATCTTCCAAGAAATTTAATGAACAGAAATAAATATTAAGACACAGCCTCATAAAATTTTAAACTGAAAGAATTTTTAAAATGAGTCCTGAAATTAACCACCAGGATAGCTATTATCAAAAAGACAAGAGAGGGGTTGGGGTTGTAGCTCAGTGGGGAGCCCAAGAACCTAGGTTAAATTCCCAGTACCTACACTCCCAATAAAAAGAGAACAGGAGATAACAAATGCTGGTGAGGGTAAAAGAAAAGGAAAGCCTACCACACTATTTGTGGGAATGTAGACTGGCACAGCCATTATGGAAAATGGAATGAAGGTTTCTAATCAAAATAAAAATATAACTATTTACAAATTCTTCTTTTGGGTATACACCCAAAGAAAATTAAATCACCCCCTTGTAAAAATAAAAATAATTTTAAAAATCTACACTCATGTTAACTATCTACAATTGTCAAAGGATCAATTGAACCAAACAATTACACACACACACACACACACACACACACACCCAAAAGCACACAAAGTAGAAAATATAAAGGATGAACAAGCTGTAATATCTAGCACACAGCAGATTATAGGTAATAATAGTGCATGGTATTGAGGATTTCTGCTAAATGAGTAATTATAGCAGCTCTTCCACAGGTGAGATAGTGGGTAAGTATAAAAAATGATGGATGTTAATTTGTTCCACTATAGTAACTATATATATATATATATATATATATATATATATATATATATATATATATACATATATATATATATATACACACACACACACACACACATAGGTATATATATATATATATATATATATATATATATATATATATATACACACATCTATACACACAAACATAGATACATCTCTTTTAATACATGTTGAATATGTTATGCACAATATTTTTTTATTTTATTTTAATTTTTGGTACCAGGGTTTGAACCCTGAGATGCTTAATCACTAAGCCATATCTCCAGCCCTTTTCTATTTTTTATTTTGAGGCAGGATCTCACTAAGTTGCTTAGGGTCTCACTAAGTTGCTGAAGCTAACTGAATTTGTAATCCTCCAGCCTCAGCTTCCCAATACACTGGGATCTCAGGTGTGCACCACCATGCCCAGCTGCACAATAAATTTTTGAAAATAAACAATTAAATGAACAAATAAATAAAATTAACCAAACTGGGGGGAAAACAGTTTTCCCTAATATCTTCTCTGTTATAATAAATGACAGACAACAAGTCAGTTTAAAGGGCATAGAGGGGGAAAGTTTATGATTCAATGATTTATAAACATATCTGTGCTGTTAATATGCTAGGACAATGTTTAATAACTTATCATGCCTACAAATGAATAATGTTATAAAAAATATAACTAGAAGATGAAAATTTCTCATAAATTTGTGCCCAACAGGTTTTCTACAAATTTCATTAACAATATATTCCAGATCACCAAGAGATGAATAAAACCATGAATTAAAATATGGAACTATATTACTCAACAAAGATAAAAATATCTGTCAACAGGCATTAAAACTGGTTAACTACTTAAAAGTAACTAAATAAATATTTATCACTGAGAAAAAATAATATATTCTCACAAACAAATGATTTTAATTATTACAATAATAGTAATGAAGAATGAAAAATAATATATCATTGAAAGAGAACATTTTGTTTCAACATAATTGTGTAAAATTCAAGATTAAGTTGTTGGGAGAGTGATAAATCCTTGGCAGCAGTGAGGAGAAGAGCGATAGGAATAAAACAGTAAAGCAAAAGACTAGATTCCATTTAAAATGCTAATATAAGTCCTGTAGAACTTAAAGCACTTTATCTTCTGTTAATAGATAATATCCGGTAATCCATATACAAGGGTTAGGCAAGACATGCATGAAAAAACTATAAAACTCTTTGGAAAGATATTAAAGTTTCAAATAAAGAAAGGGTATGTTCCTGGGTCAGAATACTCAATTTGAAAAGATCTCAGTTCTTCTCATAATTATCTTTGAATTAAATAGGATTCAATCAAAATCTAAGAATTCATTTTTAAGCAACTGGACAGACTAATTCTAAAATATATGTGAAAGAACAAAGGTCAAAAATAGCCAAAAGCTTCTGAAGAAAAATAAGGAGGTAGAGCAGGAACTTATAACACAGCATTTAGGATTTTTGTTAAGTTGAGGTGATGAAATATTACAGTGCCATATTGGCTTAGAGGTAGACAAACAAAACAGAATACAGATGCATACAGTGAGCCTCTCACACACGAAAATTTGATGTATGGCAGAGTTGACACTGGAGACAACATGAGAAAGGGGGAACTATTTGATAGATGGTCCTGAGACAGTTGGTTGTACGTAAGGGGGAAAAAATGGACCTATATATCACACTATATTCATTATACGACACATACCACACAAAAAAGGATAAAGGATTTGAACAAAAATAGCAAAACATAAAGAAATTTAAACATACGAATGAATGTCTTTATGGACTCAGGTAGAGAAGAATTTTTAAATAACATGGAAAAAGAGGTAATAAAATAAATGATTAATGTATTTGATTACCTTAAGATTAAGAACTTCCGTTCATAAAAAAACACCATGAAGAAATGCTTGTACAGGGCTAGCTGGGTTATAATATGGTATAACCACTTTGGAAAACAGTTTGGCAATTTCTTAATACTTAAATACCTACATACCATACACCCAGCCATTTGCACACTTGTGCATTTATCCAGGGGTGAAGGAAATACATGTTTACAAGAAAACTTTTGGAAGTGCTAGACATGTTCATTATTTTGATCATGTTGGTGGCTGATGCTTCATATGTATATATGTCAAAATTTGCTTAATTGTACATTTTAAATATAACTAGTTTATTATATATCAATTGTAACTCAATAAAGCTCTTCTAAAGTAATATCATAAAGAAAATGAAAAAAAAGCCCAAAACTGGAAGAAGATATCTGCAACACATAACCATCAAGGGAATAGTATTCATAATATATAAAGATCTCCTTAAATCTAAGAAGAATAAGGCAAATAATCTAATAGAAAAAGAGGCAAAAACAAATTCACATTTCACAGAAGAGGGAATGGCAACTAAACATACAAGATGCTAAGCCCTCATTAAACAGAAAAATGTAATTTTAATTTTTAAGAATCATTCTAATATGTCATTATACTTTCATAGATTTATGAACATTAAAAACTCTAACAGTATAAAGTATAGACAAGTATTCAGATCAATAGTCTCACACGTTGATGTAGAAAGTTAAAATGGTGTGCCTCTTCAAAAGGCATGGACATGATGGCACACACTTGTAATCCCAGTGACTGTGGAGGCTGATGCAAGATTGGAAATTTGAAGTCAGACAACTTAGCAAGACCATGTCTTAAAATACAAAATTAAAAGTTCTGGTAATGTACCTCAGCGGTAAAGCAACCCTAGGTTCAATCCCTGATATAGGAAAAAAGAAAGAGAGTAAAAATACAACACAGGGGCCAGTACCTCCATGGTAGAGTATGTGCAGAGCATGTTTAAAGGCCCTAGGGTCAATCTCCAGGACCAAAAACAAAACACAATGCAGCTTTATGTATAAAAATCAAAGCTCAGTGAGTTTTATAACCCAGTAATTCTATTCCCAAGAACATATTTTAGATTAAGTCTTGCATATGTACATTAGTAGACAAGATACAGCAATGTTCACAACAGTATTATTTATAATAGTAAAAAATGGGAAAAATTCAAATGTTCATCAACAGGCGAATGAATGGATGAATAAATTGTGATGTGTTCTCTCAACAGAAAATTTATCATGATTAATATGAATAAATTGTGTCTACATGCAACGTAACTCACAGAAATATATTGTTGCAGAAGAAGTAACAAATTGCAAAGACCACAGAAGGTTATAGTTTTTAATTAAAACATAAAGTAAAAAAATTAGGAATTAAATGCACATGATATTTTTTTTTAAAATAATTTCAATGATAACTCTCCAAGTAGGAATAGTGCTTACCAATGAAGGGAAGATAGGGGAGAACACATAGGTGAAAGAATTGTTTGAGGTAAGACATAGGAAGTTGGGAGGTGATATTCTCATGAAATTGCCTTCCAGTTAAGTTGGGAAATTCCAGTTCAGTTGGTATTATGATAACAGAGATTTATTTTCATAACTTATGTGTCTGGTTAATGTTTTGTGTTAAATGCTACATGGTAAAATATTGGAAAGAAAAAAAGTACTGACTTAATACTCAATCTTACAACCAAGAGGCTGTAATTGAAGCAGTAAGTTATTGTGAATTAAATTAATGCATTTTTAAATATTCAGTGTCAGCCACTTTGTAACTAACAGAGGTTACTTATAAGACTACAAATGCCATATACTACTGGAACACTATTGAAGAATGAGTTATCAAAACATTTTAGCAATCTAAAATTATTCTTAATATTTTAATCCAGATACCCCACTTTTAATAATCATTGTTTCTGTAGTTTATTCATAAATGTAAAAAGTAATGTATATATTAAATATAACATATACTGAATAAGCCATCATATATCTCCAAAGATACGGTTTATAGGAATTACAGTTGATAGCTCTAAAGATACTATAAGAACAAAAAAGGTCATATTCAAGTTTTGGTTTCCAGTGCAGTATGTAAGAAGTTTGTGAGATATAGCAAAAGCTGTGCTTAGAGGAAAATGTATAGCTTTGAATGCAATTGCAGTCACACATCACTTAAGTACTGGGAATGCATTCTGAGAATGCTTAGGTGAACATCACAGAATATCCTTACACAAAGCTAGATGGTATAGCCTACTGCACACCCAGGCCACAATGGTACAGCGTAGTGCTCCTAGGCTACATACCTGTATAGTATGTAGCTATAGTGAACACTGAACACAATTTTTAACATGATGGTAAATATTTGTAAATCTAAACCCAGAAAAGACACAATAAAATTAAGTTACAAAAGATAAAATGTGGTACACCTGTATAGAGAGCGCTCTTACTATGAATGAAGCTTGCAGGACTGGAATTTGCTCTGAGTGGAAAGAATGTGAAGATCTAGGACAATACTGTCTACTACTGTAGATTTCTGTAGATTAACCCTGTTTACTTAGGCTAGACTAAATTTATTAAAAATTTTTTTTTCTTCAATAATAAATTCCAACATTTAGTTCACTGTATCTTTTTTACTTTATGGCTTTTTAATTTTGTTTAACTTTTTGACTCTTGTAATAACAATTTGAAACTAGAACACATTGTACAAGTCTACAAAAGTATTTTGTATTTATATCCTTATTATATAAACTTTTTTCTACTTTTAAATGTTTTTATTTTTACTTTTTAACTTTTTTGTTAGGAACCATGACACAAATGCACACATTAGCTTAGGTCTACACTGGGTCAGGATCATCAATATCACTGTCTACCTCCTCCACATCTTGTCTCCCTGGAAGGTCTTTGGGGACAATAACACACATGGAGCTGTCAACTCCTAGGATACAATGCCTTCTTTTGAAACACCCCCCGAAGAAACTGTCTGAGGCTGTTTTACAGTTAAACACTTTTTTAAATAAGAGGAAGGAGCACACTCAAAAATAACTATAAAAAGCATAGTAAATACCTCAACCAGTAACACTGTCATGCATCACCATTATCAAGTATTATGTACTACACAAAATTGTGTGTGCTATATTTTTACATGGCTGACAGTGCAGTTGGGTGTTTATACCAGCATCTCTATACACATATGAGTGAGGTCCAGCACTGTGACATTATGATGGCTATGATGTCACTAGGCAATAAAACTTTTATGCTCCCTTACAATCTTATGGGGTCAGTAAAAAGATCAATGGTTGCCATGAGTTGGGTTTGGAGAGATGGATAAATAGCATAGAGGATTTTTAGGACAGTTAAAATACCCTGGATGATCATCCAATTATGATGAATACATGCCATTATACATTTTCAAATCCACAGAATATCCACCAGGAGTGAGCCCTGTGTAAATTATGGACTTCTGGTGATAAAGGTGTATCAGTGTAGGTTCATCAGCTGTAACAAATGCACCACTCTGGCAGGCAATGTTGATACCAAGGAAGCTAGGCATGTGTCCAGGCAAAGGGAATCTGGGAAATGTCAGTACCTTCCCCTTTGTTCTATTCTGAGCCTATAACTGCTCTAAAAAATGAAATCTACTTTATAAACAAATATTATTAAACATTAGATGATAAATATACAAAAATATACATATATCATGATGACAATTACATTATAGAAACAAGCCTATTTACAAAAATGGAATTAAATACCCCCAAATTATAGTAATAGTATGAGTAAGCTAAAACTGTAATATCTTTTTTTAATTCTCCATAGACATCACTTTTCTTTCTTTTTTTTTTAAAGAGAGAGAATTTTAATATATGTTTTTTAGTTTTCGGCGGACACAACCTCTTTGTATGTGGTGCTGAGGATCGAACCCGGGCTGCACGCATACCAGGCGAGCAGGCTACCGCTTGAGCCACAACCCCAGCCCCTGTAAGTAATTTTTAAATTTTCTTTATCTTCCAAGCTTTTCTTTGTGAGTTATAGCTCCTTTACCATTTAAGAAAATTAGCAAGAAAATGAAAACCTCACGCTCAAATATTAGGCTTACATATCACCAACAAATTAGTTTTGCTCTCCCCAAAATTCTAGAAAATTTATTCAAGTTGGTACTAAAGAAAAGCAAGCATAGAGAAAAATTAAGAAGGTGAATTTTAAAATCCTATGAATACTAAAAAAGAGTGAAATCTAAATTTAGTTGTAAGAGTGGGAAAATGTTAATAGAGAAATATTCCCCAGAAATCATATAAAAGGACAACATGAAGGGAAAAACTACAAATAACCATTTCTTCCCACAAAAAAAAAATAGTGCATTTTTTGGGTGAAGAAAAAAAACCCACAAAATCCTAAAGCATAATTTTCAAATTGAAAAACTGCATCAATTTGAACTTGATTGTTGAGGTTCAGACAACATTTTAAATAAGAGGACACAAAGGTAGGGGTTTGATGTACGTATCTATTAGCAGACAGCTGCTTATAATTTTGGTTTAGAGCTGGAACACTATTCTTGGAAAAACCAGTCGTGTTCAATTTATAACAGATGTAACCAAGTGTTTATTACAGCAAAATGATGGTTTCTGTAAGTCAAAAGTTCAATGAATAAACAAGCCATGTACACAAGCAAAACAACATTTATTGTTCTGAACCAAAGAATTCACTCTAATCAGTGGTGAGCATTAATTATTCCATCAAGTAGAGCGTTCTATATTTTATTCACTTGGAAGAAAGGGGGCAACTAGCTCATTTTGCTGTGTTATATTTAATTGCCTTATTCTTGCGGATCTGATACATAATTGCAATCTTAAAGTTAAATTTAGGAAAATAACTAAAAATTACACATGAATCAATATTCACTGAAGTTATTGGTATTAAAACTGAAAGGGGGGGAGCTGGGGTTGTGGCTCAGCGGTAGGACGCTTGCCTTGCATGTGCAAGGCCCTGGGTTCCATCCTCAGCACCACATAAAAAAATAAATAACAGTTATTGTGTACAACTACAAAAAAATAAATATGTTTTTAAAAAAAACTAAAGGGGGGAAATGTGCAATTCAAGATATGCAGGTCATGGTCTTTGTGTAGTGCTTAATAATAACAGCAAATCATGTAAATCCTCCTGGCAAACTGGTATGTGCACTGCAACTGGTGTGCCCATCTCTGTAGTTCCTCATGTAAACCTATCCCACAGAACACTCACAGAGCAAGCTACCAGAAAGATCCATGGAATGGGTTGAGCCACATACACAAGGGTGCCAAAGGCAAGGCAGCAGTAATCCAAAGATGGTTTAGAAGGGGGAAAAAAGTAAAAGCAGAAAAGCAGCACACATAAAGACATAAGAGGAAAGGGAAACGGGGAGAAGAGCAAGCAGAAGAGCAAGTATTTTTCTAGAAAAAATGTGATAAAGTATTAGATGTAGAAGGGGTCCTCCTGAGTGGAACTGAGGTCAACCAATGGCTGCAAATAACCAGCAGAACTGGAATTGGAAAGCTTCTCATTTACACGGGAGCAAGGTCATGCACCAGATACAAGACCTCCTTGGTGTGGGAATATGGTGGCAAAGCCATCAGACAAACCCGGCATGCCTTCCTGGAATAACAGTTAACTCCATGACAAATAATTAAATCATAACTCATATTAAAATAATTATATGCATATCATAGAGTGAAATAAAAATTTTACATAAATATTTAAGTTGAAACATGAAGGCTCAAAGAAATTTTTATGGGTTTGCGGCAACCATTTAGGGCTAACCACCCCAAAATCATGGGATTATGCCTTTATTCTCTTTTACCTGTAGGGATACTTAGGAATAAAATTTGAGAGGAGTTGCCAATTTATCCACAATCTTGCCCACATTTTAAACTTATCTACTGCTGCTGATAAATCAGCACCATTGTGAGAAACATTTTTGACAACATCTGTTTTTGTCAGCTTTTTCATTGCTATGACTAAAGAACCCAACATCTGAAACTGTGAGCCCTCAAATAAGCTTATTTGAGGGAGGAAAGGCTTATTTGAGGGCTCACAGTTTCAGAGGTCTCAGTCCATAAACATTTAGCTCCATCATGGTGGAAGAGTATGGCAGAGGGAAACAGTTTACATTATGATCAGGAAGCAGAGAGAGAGAGAGACTCTACTGGCCAGATACAAATTATATACCCCACCTCCTCCAGCCACACCCCACCTGCCTCCAGTTACCACTCAGTTAATCCCATGAGGGATTAATTCACTCATTAGTTCAAGGCTATAACCCAATCATTTTCCCTCCAAACCTTCTTGCATTGTCTCACCTACGAGCTTTTAAGGGACACCATATCTAAACCATAACAACACCTTAAAAAAACAGAGCAAAGTGTATGCAATGCATGATTTAAAAGTTAAACTAAGAGGTGTAGAAAATTGCTTACTAAATGCAAGTAAAACTTCATAAAAGGAAAAATTGAAATCAATAAAATGAAAATGCAAACAGGAATAGCATTGGAAAGTTAAAGGATAGAATCATTTAAAGGATAGAATCATTATCATTTTGAAACACAGGAATTATCAAATCTGATAAAAACATAGTATGCAAAGCTTACATTTACCAATGTATTCATTTTCACATATTAATTTTAATATTTTTTAAAAATCAGCAAACAGCAAAACTATCATGTACAACCACATGGATTTCTTAGCAAGGATCTCTAAAAAACAACTGCTAAAAAGTTTAATTTTACTAGTTTCATAATAGCCTTGAAACATATAAAAGTTTTATACATTCTTTTTTGTAACTTTAAATACAACTAGAAGTGACTCATGAGTAATTCTAAACTATTAGGAAACTTGAGAATAAGCAGTAAATGCACAGCAATGAATCTGAACAGCAAAAAAAAAGAAAGTTCTATCTGCATACATTAAGACTCATGCACTGCTTTTCTTAGGACAAACCAACATGCCATGATTATTAGCCTATTTTTAAATAAAGTTCTAATAAGGTAATGTGTTTTTTTTTTTTTTTTTTTTTTTCATTTTCCCAGGGCACAGCAGCTAAGCAACACATAATTAAATAATCAGAGGAGGAATGGAAATACTGCTGGGAACAAGCACACTAATAGAAACTAGAAGGAGCAGCTCAGTGACAGCAAGAGTTAGAGAAATGGTAATGAGCCAGACAGTCATTAAAAATCATGGCAGCACAGGGCTATTCAGAGCCAGCCGACTACAGCATCAGCAGCCCTAAGGAAGCGGCATGCTGCAGGAAAAACACGATCAGGGAAGATGGATTCCTCAATCTCCATATGACCCCCAAATCGAACTGAAGTTCATCACCCTTGCTGTCCAGAAACTGGTTTAAGAATGGGTGTGCAAACCCACCCTGATCAACAAGGCAAAGGATAAAACCCACAGAAGAGCTGATTGATGACACTCAAGAATTACTCTGGCTATTTGCCACCTGTTTAAGAATGAGACCAAGACACAGGTTAGGGAAGAAACAAGGGAGGAAGAGAGGAACAGCTAGACAAGAGTGAAGGCTGAAGCCTACTCCTCAGGAACTGGAATATGTGAATTATATTATTTCATCGTTGAAGCCAGTTTGAATTTAGATTTCTACTACCTACAGGCCATAGGACTAAACTCAAATCTAGGTTTAGCACTATGTGACTCAAGAGAAAGGTACTTGACTTCTTTGAGCCGCCATCTCCTCAATGGTGAAAAAAAGTTTTCTCATTGATAGTTGTGAGCTAATGAAGATAAAGTACATTATCTGGTCATGGGGTCTGGGGTTGTGGGTCAGTGGTAGAGCACTTGCCTAGCACATGTGAGGCACTGGGTGCAATCCTCAGCACCACATTAAAAAAATAAATAAATAAAACAAAGGTATCTGGTCTGCTACTCCAAAGGATACGATATATTAAAAACCAAGTATATAAATAGACTATATGTAAGAAGCGAGGTATTTTGAGGAAAAGATTTTTATCCAAAATTATTTGAATTCTAAAATAATGAAACATAAAAGCAGGATTTTTAAATTTGTTCTTTTTAGTTCTATGTGGTGGTATATTTTTACATATTTATACAAACATGCAGTACATCTTACTCTAAATAAGATCCCAGTCTTGCAGTTGTACATGATGTAGGGATTCACTGTGATGTATTCACATATGTACATAGGAAAGTTATGTCAGATTCATTCCACTGTCTTTCCCGTTCCTGTTCCCTCTTTCTTCCCTTCATTATCCTTTGTCTAAGTGACTGAATTTTTTCTTTAACATAACAGTCAAGTATTTTTTCTAATCTAAGAGCTTATGATAGATTTTATGGAAAACTGCTGGAAACCATTCCTTTTATAAAAGCGTAAAATGTACATATCTTAAATGTTCAAATTTTTAAAATTTTGGCAAAATCTGTATCACACAAAATTTGCCATCTTAACCACTTTTAAACATTCGCTCCCATAGTATTAATACATGCACATGGTCTTGTTACCATTATCAACGCTCATCCACAGAACTCTTTTCATCTTGCAAAACTGAAACCTGACTCATTAAACGATAACACTTCATTCTCCCTTCCTCCAGCCTTGGGCAATCCGCACTCCACTTTCTGTCTCTAAATCTGACTACCAGCTACCTTACATAAGTGGACTGATAGAGTGTGTCTTTTTGTGACTGGCATATTTCACTTAGTATAGTGTTTTCAAGGTCCATCCATGTTTGTCGCCTGTGTCAGAATCCTTTCTTTTTTAAGGTGGAATAATTCCTCATTGCATGTATACACCTCATTTTGTTTATCTGCTCATCTGTCAATGAACCCTTGAGTTGCTATAGCAAAATATTTTTAAAAGCAAAAACAATAGGAAATCTGGATGGAAACAATAAAATACAGGAAATCCTGTGTACCTGGTTCGTTGGAAAAGCAAAACTTCAAAAATTTTATTAGAAACACCCATGTTATGTGCTTGAGGCACTGAAGTTGATTTAAACTCTGAACAGGTGTGCTTATGTTAATTTCTTCCATTGTCTCAGAAGTCAAATAATACAACTCCTAAATGAGGGAAAATTTCCTGGGGGGGAAAACTTTCTGGAAAATTTTAACATTTTATTTATATTGAAGGTAAACATACGCAGAGAACAATTTTAATTACTTTTATTAGTTTGGATTTGTTTATATAACCAAGAACATGGGTTTATTTATTTATTTATACTTTTATAAGCACCAAAGAATAGTATATGTCAACTGCAAAAGCTATAGAAGTTCATCGCATGTTTTCAAAAAGAAGAAATAGAATGTTATTTATAATAGTAATCTTGATTTCAACAGATTATAATGTTTTACCTATTATTTTTACCTATGTGTTATACAATGCAATGGGTCTATCAGAGCAATCAAGTAAAGGATGATAGCTCAAAGACATTAAATTAAAATGATACTGAGAGCCTCACCTGCTTTCCAGTTTACCCAGTGGTTGTACTTCTTGGGCAGAAGTGCAGAAGTAGGTTTTGATAGCAGCTGGAAATTCTGAGAGCCACTTTGGAAGTTACATTTGACTTTTCAAGGACACTCACTCAGGGAAACTGGCTAATTTCCCAGATGTTTTATGAAGTCCTCACATTTTGTATTCTAAAAATGGTTTTTAAATGGGCCCAAAAAACAGGACTTAGAAACTACACAAACCTCTACAGAATCAGGTGGGTTGAAGCTATTATTAACGCCATGAATGTAAAAATATTCTTAGGGTCTTAGGTGTCAGTGGGATGCATACATTTTCATTTTAATTTTCTAAGCAAAACCAGACTCACAGATTTTTTTCATCCCTTAGGGAATGTGAGCTACTTCCATACAGGTGACCTATGAATGTTAGTAGAATAATTCTAGGTTAAAAGTAGTTAATATACTTACACTGAGTTTTTGTAGATGAAATTTAGAAGGATTTTCCCTATTCCAGGAAAGACTGTTCTTACAGTAGATCCATGATATAGTGATTCCAATACACTTTTTGTTTAACCAATTATAAAATTTAGGATGTGGGAATGTAGTTCAGTGGTGGAGCACTTGCCCAGCATACCTGAGGCCTTGAGTCTGATCCCCAGTACAACAATAACAATAAAATAATAAGAAAGAAAAGAAAAAAATAAGCAAATTGTTTAGAGCAGGTAAGTACAAAACAGAGAGAAGGTTACCAATTTTTGGTTTCCTGTTACCACTGCTTTTATTTTCAGGTAAATCCTTTCTGTGACCCTAGCCTTTGGGCCAGCACCTCTGTATATCCTTACCAATTCAGTCACTTCCAAGCCCCGTTTGTTCCATCAGCCAACTCAGCTCAGTCTCAAAAGCCTCACAAAACTAAATTTATTAGTTTTATTTGAAGAAAAAGAGATTTCTTTAAATAATCCCTCAATACTCTCACAGATTTTTAACTCAACATTGATCCAGGATTAAAACATGTCATTATCATTTATTGTATGTGATTACAAAATCTTGGCAAGCCAAACACTTTTTTAAATTTTAAATTTTTATTTTATCCAATAATGCACATAATTTTAATAAGTCAAATATTATTGCAAAATTTTAAACAAAAATACCAGGATGCAGTCCCATTCCTCCCTAGTCCCATATTCTTTTGCCCTAGAAGCAAACACAAATCTTCCAGCCACTTAATCAGGCCTTTATATATTCACAGATTTGCACATAATCTATATACTTATGTCTTTAATAATTTGAGGTGAAATCTATATAACATAAAATTAATCATTTTAAAGTGAACAATCCCTGGGACTCAGTACATTCAATATGTTGTGCAACCAGCCAGCCACAAGAAGGGGAAATTATATTCCAGGTTTGTGTAATATATCAAAATACACTCTAGTGTCATGTAGATCTAAAAAGAACAAATTTTTTTAAAATATTGTGCAAGCACCACCTCTATCTAATTGCAAAATATTTTCATCACTCCTGAGTAAAACCCCCATTAAGCAATTTTTCCCCATTCCACCCTTCCCCATAGCTCTAGGCAACCACCAATCTGCATTTGATCTCTATGGATTTATCTATTCTGAATATCTCACCTAAGTGTAACCTTTTGTGTCTGTCTTCCTTCAACATTTCAGCCATTATTATATCATGAGATTGTAGCATGAATCAGTACATCACTCCTCCTTATGGTTGAATAATGTTCCAATACTTTCATATATACATTTGTTTATCCATTTGTCCACTGATTGACATGTAGGCTTTGGCTTTTGTGAATAGTGCTGCTATTAATATTAACATGGGTACACATAGGCTCATTTGAATATCTGCTTTCACTTCTTTTGTTAATACACATAGAAGTGGAATGGCAGGGTCATATGCTAATTCTATGTTTTACTTTTTGAGGAACTGTCATATACTAATGTTCTGCATTCATGAGCAAACAGCATTCAAAAATAAATTAAGAAGATAGTACAACACTATCAAGTGGGTTTCATCCCAGGGATGCAAGTGTGGTTCAACAAACACAAATCAGTAAACGTAATTCACCAATTAAATAGAATTAAGGACAAGAATCACATGATATCAAAATATCTCAATAGATGCAAAAAAAAAAAAAAAAAAAAAGCCTTTGAAATTCCAGCATTCATTCATGTTAGAAATGCCAGAGACACAAGGGATAGAAGAAACTTACCTCAACATTGTAAAGGCCATTCTATAACAAATCAAAAGTCAACCATCATACTGAATAGAGAAAAGCAGAGTATTCCTTGAAAACAGGGAACAAGACAAGGGTGTTCACTCACCACACTATTACTGTTCAGTATAGTTCTTAAAACTCTAACCAGAGCAATCATGCAAGATAGAAATTAAAGGGATACTAACTGGAAAAGAAGAAGTTGAATTATCTGTTTGCTGATGACATGATCCTTTATGGAGAAGACCTCCCCCAAAACCCTAGTGTAATTCTAGAGGTGATAATCAAATTTAGCAAAGTAACAGGATACAAGATCAACATGTAAAAGTCAATAGCCAATAGCTTCCCTATACTCTAATAATGAATTCACTGAGAAAGAAATCAGGAAAACTATTTTGTTCAACAATAACCTAAAAACAAACAAACAACAACAAACTTAGGAATAAATCTAACCAAGAAGGTGAAAGACACTTACAATAAAAACTATAGAACACTGAAAAAAGAAATTGAGGATGACCTTGGAATATGGAAAGAACTCCCATTTCTTAAATGGTATCTTGAAAAGAAGTCCTAGTCTTCAATCAAGTTTGCATTTTGCTCTTTCTCTTTTCTTTTTCTCTTTCTTTCTTCTAAAATGGTCCAAAAATACTTATTAAGTAGTTACTTCATCTATATAAACCTGAGGCTTCTACAAGAAAACATTGTAAAGAATACAATCCTTTTGAACAAAGAGAAACCCTATCATTTATCTTCTTTTACTCAACAGATCTGTTAATTTCTTTTTTACTTTTTCCTTTCTATCTCTGTAAATTTATTCCATATCAAACAGTCTTAATGTTTCTCCACCCACATACTCTTTTCCCCTGATGAAGAATTTATCAGGAACTAAAAATGAATGCAATTTTAAAATGGTTTTAAGCTGTGGTGCATAACAAAGCAAGAAAAAGCAAAAAAAAATTACTTAAGCACGGGGAAAAAAATCTCTAGACAAATCCTGAATCATAAAATATTTCCTTTTAACATAAAACTTGCTTATAAACAAATGGCTCCTCAAAATATTTCTATCCTATGAACCACATTTAAGTATTTGCAAAAAAAGAAAAATGAGAGGGCTGGGGATACAGCTTAGTTGATAGAGTGCTTACCTTGCATGCATAAGGCCATAGGTTCAATCTCCAGCAAAACACACACATACACACACACACACACACGAGAATTAAAATTGTTCTTATGAGCAGTAAGGTATGACATAGGTGAAGGATCATTTCAGAGCACTCACTTATTGTAACTGCTGTGTCCCCACTTTCTACTGAGGACATAAGTTGGGGAGGAAGAGAAAACTTATGTTTACTTTGCACTTGTTGACTTATAAACTAAGCAGACTACCATGGAAGTGAAGAGGACTGTGGCTGACCAACAGCAAAGCCTGAGCAGAAGCCTATGAACTGCCTTTTCTTAAAGAAGTAACTTTCAAGGTGAGGTCCAAAGTGGTCGTTAACAACACAACAAAAGTGGAGGTGAGGAGATAAAGAAAGGAACATAGGCCTGTTGTGAGGATGCAAAGATACTGTAAGGAAATAAAAGTAGGGATTTGGTACCATACTGTGGATTTTAGGTTTTAAGAATAATGGGAAGGGCTGGGGATGTGGCTCAAGCAGTAGGGTGCTCGCCTGGCATGCGTCTGGCCCGGGTTTGATCCTCAGCACCACATACAAACAAAGATGTTGTGTCCACCGAAAACTAAAAAATAAATATTAAAATTCTCTCTCTCTCTCTCTCTCTCTCTCTCTCTCTCTCTCTCTCTCTTCTCTCTCTCTCTCACTCTCTCTTTAAAAAACATGAAAAATAATGGGAAGCTCCATGTATTAGTTTGCATTCACCCGGTTATGCTGTGTAACAAGCATGGAAAAAACAAACAAACAAACAAAAATAACAGCTCAGTGGTTTCCAGTTACAATTTTTTTTTTCCGACTCATGTTACACCTTGACTCTGAGACAGCCACAGGTGTGCTCCTTGAGTCATTTTCACAGTAGGACCTGGCTGAAGCAGCATCTGGAATCTGGATCATGTTTTCCTCACAGAAGAGGCAAATGAGCCACCACCACACCCTGAGATGCTCCAGGCATAAACCCCTCTGATCACATTCTACTGGGTAAAGTGTCATCTGGCCAAATCTCAGGGAAGGGTGGTAAGGTGGGGGGTTGGAGGTGGGCAGTTAGAGAGGGGCAGAGATAGTTAGGACTAGAGTTCTTTCTATGAGCCCTTGAAGAGTGTGCATGGGGCTGGTGGCAACACAAGAAATCCGTTTTGAAAAATAAAGCAACTGGATGAAGTGGGCCCCCAAGGAGATGGTGAGGTGAGGACGGGGTTCATGTCCTAGTCCAGAGTGAGATGATGATTGCCAGGATCAAAGAGGCAGGGGTAGAGATGGAAAAGGGAGATTTGAGAAATATTTTGAAGTAAAAATAAACAACCTGATAATAAAAAAGGAAAAAAAAACTCAATGAAAAATTGTTTGAAAGATGCATGTATTTTAATAGGATTTACCTGCAATCCTCTAAGATCATTGCTATAAGGTCTCAGGTCTCATGATCAGGATTAGCTGTACTTTTCCTAAGCAACTTGTTTAGTTTTAGGGTTTACACAAAGGGAATCATGAAGATAATGTTCCATCTCCACATGGGCTGCTGGTGAGGCTCAGAGTGCAAATTGTCAGATCCACATTGTGAGGGGAGAGGATTTCTAGCATACATTTTATATACTAATTTCATTTTAGGATCCTTTTTTTCCCTCTTACCTTTTTTCAGCTCTCATTGTGTATATCTTTTCAGCCCCAACTTAAATTCTACAGGAATAATACAGGAACATAAATAAATAAATCTAACTATGCCACCGTCAAGTAGAATGCTGGTTTTAGAATTCTAACCCTAGTTCATGTTTTGCCAGCACTATATAATATTCAAGATTGGGGTGCTCCCAGAGTGGCCCATATTATTGTACTTAAGAATACAGCCATAATTTTCTATGCCTCATTTTCCTCTGTTATCTAGTGAGCAAAATTCCTGCCTCCTTAGGTGAATGCAATGTATAAATTAGATAATCCATATGATGAGCTTAGCATATTGACTAGATAGTAAGTGCTCAGTAAATATTAACTTCAATATTATTAGCTTTTGCTTTACAACAGCTCCTTCTATGAGCTATATTTAGAGCAAAAAACCCCAAAAATCTAAAAGCAGAATTCATTTTGTTTCATTGAAAATCCACTAGCACAGAACAACCAAGTGTTTTTGTTTGTTTGTTTGTTTTTTGTATTTTGTTGTTAATACCAAGAAGGATTTTTAAGTCCACAGAAACCTAGAGGTGAAGATAAAGTAAAAAAAGTAAAGATAACAAGTTCGGGCAACTTTTCAAAAAAAAAAAAAAAAGCTATAAAGAGAATGGGCAAGCTAGGGCGGAGGCTTAGTGTTAAAAAATAATTTAATTTTTGTGTGTTGTTTTTGTTTGCCTCTTATTTGTTTAACAATGTATTTCTGTGTATCTTTTTTTTCCTTCTTTTTAAAATGAGTGAAACATGAAAATACACCATGACGGACAGGTACACGGGGTGAGGATAAGCTTAAATAAGCCCTCTATATAAGGAATTTAAAATGTAAGGAAATGAAAAATTAGGACCTAAAAGGACAATGGATGTTGACAAAGAAAAAAATGTTAGAAAGTACTTTAGGTTCTGCCTTATAAAACTATCATTTGGAATCTTTTTTTTCCTTAAAGAAGTCTTTAATAAATAAAGTCACATAAATGTTTCTTTCTTCTTATGTACATATAAATATCTTTTAATATATATAAGGGATACAGGCCTAAAAAGCTGTTCCTAGTAACCTGGACCAACTTTCCCACTGATTTACATTATAAAATTGTTCAGTCTTCTGTGGTTCAGTCCATGCTAGAGGTAGGGAGAGGAGGGAGTCTCCAGATGGAGTAGTTAGTTATAAATATAATATTTTAGAACCCTACAATTTTAATTTTATCCCAGGAAAGACAAAGCAACTTTACTCTGTAAATGCAGGTGGACCCAAATGTGTGTATCGAATTTATGTCTTAATTTATGCCTTGTAGTCCAACTTTTTTTTGCTGATTGCATTTATTTAGCACAAGGGAGCAACACAGTTCTCCTGGGAAAAAAGAGAACTATGTTGATTAGTTTGTCTGTTTAGAACTATTAGAAAATGTTGTGCCTAGGAAACCAATACAAAGGGAATTCAATGATCCAAAATGAAGGCCTATATTGTAAATCAGAGCTTTGTTTCAGATGGATTTAAATAAAGCCATTGTTTGTTTATTTTATAAAGAGAAACTTTCCAAATGCCCTGAGAACAGTTTTGTTTCATTTTATGTGCACAGAGTCTATTATGTTCATATGTTTTAATGACATATTCTCATCTAATAAAAGTATGAGCATGAATTTCTTGTATACAGCATTAGTCAGAATGTTTCCATAAAAGCTTAGTTAAAGAATAAAAAGTGATAATGCCTTTCAAGATCAAAACACACCATTCGTATTATTTGTGCCTCAATTTCTGATTCCTTATCACTGGAAAGGCAAAAATTCAGCCATTAACTTGCAAATTGGAGCCAAGCATTTCCCTTTAAAACAAAGCCATTGACTTTTTAAAGATTGTGGCTTTTAAAGGTCATTTTGGTGAACCGAGGAATGACATTTATTTTTTAAATAAAATGTTGTAAAAAAAATTAAAGTGTCATGTACATTTTGCTTTTCTTTCATGGACAAGTTTGATTTTAAAAATTAAATCGTGTAACGTGTTTTCTTCCTTTAAAATCAGTTCTATTTAATTTTGAAGAGTATATGTGTAGGGAACAAAAAGAAAATATTTATAGGTGAAGGGTTGGGGCTGTGGCTCAGTGGTAAAGCACTTGCCTAGCATGTGTGACTCATTGGGTTCAAACCTCAGCACCATACAAATAAATAAAATAAAGGTATTGTGTACATCTACAACTAAAAGATGTATTTAAAAAAATTATAGGTGAGAGAAAATGAATATATATGTAAAACATATACTTATATTATTCATTATATATAATATATAAGCCATATATTATATGTACATATATAAAACTGAAATTCTGAAATTTGCATGTTATCTGCTTAATTCTCTCTTGTATATATTTGAAACTTCACCTGGTAAATCTTTAAATAAATGTAAAATCGTATAGCTACATCAAAGAGACTCTAAAATTGATAGAACTTTTACCATTAGGTTACATAATAGTAAGGAAAGGATAGGATAAAACAGGTTTTATTTACATCACCTATTCTAGTAAACTCTCAAGGTCCTAATAAATGAAATTATTTAAGATGTAATATCTACACATTCAGGTCATAGTATATTCATTAAATTCATCAAATATTTTTTCCCTTTTCACTCACTTCATTGACTCAACAAACAGTGGACTAAACACCAAAGGGATAAAAATGAAAAGAATTTTCTCTTTCTTCCACCATCCTGAGCAAAGGCAGACCTGCAAGCAACCTAACAATGCAGAGGAGTCACTATTATGATAGAAGTCAGTGCACTGTGCTGTAAGCAGTATGGCAGAAACCACCATCCACACACCTTATTGAATTAGCCCCAAAGGCATCACACAAGGAGAGTTGGAAGAGAACTCTGTAGCCACTTTTTGTCCAGAAGTCAAGTGAGAAGAAAATGGAAGAAGAATATTTCAGGTCAGGGGACCAGCAAGTCAAAAGGTAGGAGTCTTAAGGAGGCATAGCATATTCAAGAAAGTGCAAGTAATTATATATGTATGTATGGAGCAAGAAAGGACTCAACTGAAGTCATAACATGACTCCCATCTACAGGATCAGGCAGAAGCTACCCTCTTCAGAACTTTGCCTGTGGGTCAACCTTGCTTGCCTTCTTCTCATCCCTAGTCTTCTTTCTTTCCCCACTCTTCAAGTGTGTCCCCTAAGAGCAATTCCTTAATAAATTCCTGTGCATAAATTTTCCTGTTAAGATCTGCTTTCTGGAGAATCTTCCCTAAGTGGTTAACAAGAACATCTTCAGCAACAGTTCCAGATGAAACATCATGAGCAATACATTACATCTGTAATGTATTGACAGAAAGGACAGAGAGAAAAGGAAGGGGAAAGAGGTATTTAAAAGGTACTGATTAAACATGGGAAAAGGTAGAAGAAAACAAACCTAGGATAAGTTCAGTTATCAGACTTGAATAATCAGCTGCCATCAATCTCTGAGCCAGGAAATATAGAAGAAAGAGCAGGTTTGGAGGAATGGAAGAAGATCTGCACATATTAAGTATGAGGCATCTATGAAATAGCTGGGTTGAGCTACTTAATAATCAGTGTGTGTGTGTGTGTGTGTGTGTGTGTGTGTGTGTGTGTATGAGAGAGAGAGAGAGAGAGAGAGAGAGAGAGAGAGAGAGAGAGAGAGAGTGAGAGAGTTCAGAAGCTAGTTCTGAGCTGAACAATTTTGAGAGTAGTTTGAATAAGGGATATAAATGAAATTTCTCAGGGTGCCAGAAATAGGCAATCATGAAATATTAATTTTGCTGGACAACAGAGTACTCTTAAGTTGACATTTTAGAATGACTTCACCTCCAGAGTTATATCACAAATTCTAGTAGAAATTAAAGACAACCTTTATTAGAGATACTGAAGGGTTTTAATGGATTGTCTCATTTAAGAATAGCTAATAATGATAATAATAAATCCATTCAAATTAGTAAGGCTCCTAGACAAAGAGAAATTAGACAGAACATTAATGATTACACTACACAAGAGCAGAATTTTCATATTAACTGATCATGTGATGGGTAGGATGGTTCCCACAATTGAAATCATCATTCCATGAGCCTGGTAAACATGCACAGGGCTATGGAAATGTTTGCAGACATGCAGTTTTTAAAAGAACCTACCTTCTTGTCCAGGGTAGTTCATCTGTCTATGACCTGGACTGATCCATTGGGAGGATTAAAACAAGATCTCTGTTAAAATACATCTGAAGTGATTGATAGTTCACCTGGGAACTGACCCCACTAACTCTTGATTTGGACCTTATTGTCTTAGAAATGGAGAAATTACTCATTGATAGTAGGGAGTGGAGTGTAGAGAACCAAGGGCAAACAGTTTATCAGACCAGAACCTAGGCTGGGTAGGCATGAAAGAGACAGTCAAAGGTCTAAGCAGATAAATGCAGTCCAAAATATGATAGATTCAAGCAGTTTCTTTCTTTCTTTCTTTTTTCTTTCTTTCTTTCAGTTGTCTATGGACCTTTATTTGTTTTATTTATTTATATGTGGTACTGAGAATCGAACCCAGTGCCTCACACACACAAGACAGGTGCTCTACCACTAAGCCACAACCCCAGCCCCTCAAATAGTTTTTCTTCAGTGATTTTCTAGCAATTTGCTCCCTGAATTTCTATCTTCTGATTCTTAAATTAATCTATAACACATCCCTCCCTAGCTCTTTAATAAACCCTTTGTTCATGACCTAAAAACTTGGGTCAACTTGTCTTCTCAGTTTTTAGAGATACCTACTGACCACCTGGTGTTAACTGCAGCTGTTCTGCCCTAATCCTCTGAGACACAAACTGCAGAAGATACCTGCAAGCTGCATTCCACCCTCTGGGCTGCTTTGAGTGGACCAGAAGTAATTCTACATACTCTTAAGAGGCAATTAAAATTTGAATAGGTAATATATAAATCTTCTGAAATTACTACATTGAGAGCAAAATAAGAAAGATGGCATACTGGGTTTATTATTATTTAATTAAATGGTATTATTAGTCACTAATAATTAGATAACAGTGGCATGAGAATCTTCATCATAAAAAGTAGAAATAATGGCACCATAATGTGATTTTTCACAGTAAACACAGAAGTTTCAAGTCCCTCTGAAAATAAAATTCAAATGTTCCTGACATTTGTAATGCATATTAATTTGGCTTTAATTATTTGTTAAAAGCTTCAAAGAAAAATTGCCCTTTAAATAAAGTAGGTTCAAAATTGATGCCTGTAAGTTACAGGTAAATCAATCACACCACAATCATTTTAAATTTACCCACTAATACTCAATCTCACATCTATCTCCTATCTGTTCTGGACAGAGTGGACTGTTCAGCTCTATAAGATCTTAAAGGGTTTGCCAAGATGTTTGGGGCTCTTGTGATGGTGACTGAACCATTATGGATCCCCCATGGGTCAGAGAGAACATAGGATTGGGGATTGCAGGGAGGGATGATAATGTTCCTCTTTCTACCTTCTTTCTTCAAATTATAAAAAAGCAAACTTCTACCACAGCTTTACCTCTGTGCCAGATTGCATCAATACTGTATCATTTGTCCCTTGACCTTTGGGAGGAAAAGTCTAGAAACTACATTTCTCCACTGTCTGAGGTCCCCAGGAGCCCACCATTGAGAGGTCCTCAGGTGAGATATGAAAGGTGAAAGTCCTTATCCTCCCACGGTGACTGTAGGCTCATGGGTGTCAGCAGACAACAGAAAGGAGGTTTCAAATCTAGGTTTGTTCTCCTCCTGACTCACCTAGTAAGCAGCTTTCCCTGTAATTTCCACACTTCACATTTTCTGAAAGCAGTCATCCTGGGCTTAGTTCCCCTGTCCTCCTATGGTTGTAGAATCCTCCAATTTCTGAGGTTAAACTGATTCCCACCAAGACACCTTATTGAGTTCTGTTTTCCCTCACTCACTCCATCCCAGCAAAGGAGAGTGGTTGATTTGGTTTGTAGAAGCTTGACAATAACTGGACCACATTTCCTAGTGGGCAGGGTTTTCTCCTTTCCCTTTCTGGACTCAGACCTAGAGAATGTTTCTTAGTGTCTATATGTTTTTTTGTTGCCTATAGTAGGCGCATCTGGGTAGGTCCTCAAACCTTCTGTATTAGTTTCTTATTGCTGCTATAACAAATTACTGTGATCACAATCCTTGGCTCATGGCTTCAATCAGCTTGACCTCTGTTTCCTTCATTCCACCTCTACCTCCTGCTATGACTCTCTTGACTCCTTCTTATAGGAACTCTTGGGATTACATTGGGCCCACATGGACAGTCAAGGTTTATCTCCCCATCTTAAGATCCTTAATATAATCACATGTGCTAAGTCCTTTTATCCACATAGGGTAGGACATGGACATTGTATGTGGCAGGCATTGCTCTGCCCAGCATGCCTTCCTTCTGGAACCGGTCTTCCAGACTCATCTACATTTAAGCAGGTGGTGGTGAATCAGCACTGAGGATCTGGTCCCATCTTCCTCTCCCCCACTGCAAGCACCCCTGAGCTGTGGGGACTCAAATCTAGATAAAAAGTAGGAGTAAAACCTCTGACTTTGGATAAAGCCTAAAGTATATATATTCTAATGTAGATTTGACAGAGCTCTGCACTGAGAATTATATGAACAATCAAACCCACTATTCATATCATCTATCAAGCCAGGAATCCTGCTTGGTTGGTTTGCTTTATTGATCAGATGCCAGAGAATGAGAAGGGTAGATGGTGACCCAGTCTCCTGGATTCATTGTTCCCACTCCATAGATACATGATGAATTACCTGGAGATTCTTTTGTGATGGAGTTTGTTTCTTATGTATCTATTCTGTAATTCAGATTTTGGGAAGACAAATTTTTCAAAATCAGGTTACACCTACATAAATCTATACTGAGCAAAAGTTCAACACAACTTGAACTGTCTGCAAGATATAATGAATTTTCCAAAAATACTTTCACCACTTGACACTAAATACAGTAAAATCACAGCATCCAATATTTCTTAACTTCATATCAGCACAGAACAAAAAGCCTTGTGAATAATGATCAATGAGGCTACTCCTTTTAATTCATGTTGGATGAACAAGTCTGTACTGTATTGTTCAGATTGTCATAATTTTTTGAGCAAATAAATCCTCATTAGCTACAGATAGTTGTCTTCATGGCATTCATAATCGAATATGTAAATCAATATCAGATAAAGAAATGTCCTTGGTGACAACAAAGTAACTGTGTTAAAGAGCATAATACCTGCCAATGCAGACGCTTCATCATCTGAGAACGGCATTATTTGATCAGAACACACCAAAAGATTAATGGAAATTTTTAAAAAATATGATGGCAAAGCCAGATATTGCACTGGCCTGAATTAGAATGCAGCTCAGGGACGCTGTGGCCTAGAAAATGTGCAGCCTCCATATGATAACAGAAGGCCCCATTCCACTCCTGTCACTTGCCGTCCATCATGCCTCATCCATCCATCCATTCCTTCACTCATTCTGCATCTATTTTGTATCAAACACTGGGGATTTGAAAGTAAGCAACACAGTTCCTTCCTTCAATGTGTTCATGGATTAGAAGCAAAAGAAAATCAGCCATTCTGTCCAGAGAGCTCCCAGCTAAAGAAAACACAGAGTAGTGGCACCCAGATGGCCTCTTTGTGACCTTGGGAAAATTGCTTAACCTCTCTAGCCTTCATATCTCTGTTTTTTTGTTTTTGTTTTCTTTTTGGTGCTGGGGATTGAAGCCAGGGGCACTTCAGCACTGAGCTACATCCCTAGTTCTTTTTATTTTTTGTTTTGAGACAGTGTCTTGCTAAATTGTTGATTTGACCTTGAACTTGTGACCCTCCTGTTTCAACCTCCCAAATTGCAGGGATTATGGTATGTGCCACCATGCCTGGCTCTCGTGTATCAAACAGAAATAACCATAACATTTTAGACATAATAAGGAGAACATAGCACAGTAAAAAGTTTTAGTGGGCTGGTGTTGTGACTCAGTGGTAGAGGGCTTGCCTAGCATATGTCAGACACTGAGTTCAATTCTTAGCACCACATATAAAGAAATGAATAAAGCAAAAGTCCATCAACATCTAAAAATATATACTTTTTTAAAAAGTTAGGTGGGTATAATAAATGCCATGTACCTCTGTAAATAACTTGATGGTTTCATAGAAAAAGGTAATATTTGAGCCAGACTTTGAAAAATAGGTAAACATCTGTCCACTAATAAAATGGAAAGTTATTCTAGGTAGACATATTTTTTTTCTCTTTGTGGTGGGGCAGGGGTGGGGGAGGCAGGGGCAAGGCATTGCTGGAGATTAAATCCAGGGTCTCACACATGTTAAGAACATGCTCTATCAGTGAGCTATACCTCCAGCAGGATTTTTTTTCTTTGAGAATTTTTTCTCACTATTCCTATAGTCAGATACCTTGGAGGAAATAAGCAAAGTGTCACATGGACACAGGCTGGTACAGCAATATCTGGTTGAAACATCTGCAGGTTAAACCATGGATACCTTAACTGAAATTTTACTCATCTCAGAAGCTTATGGAAGAGTCAATATATCTGCATCCAGAATAATCCACCTGTCTAGAAGAGAAGCCACACTACCCTTTCCCTCTAGTTTAGGCATATCACATTTCCTCTTGGAATTCCCACCAAAGTTTAAAGGTAACATCTCCAAGTTCTGTTGATTCTAACTCCAGAACAAACCTCTAGGCTGTTCCATTCTCCTCACCCATCTCACCTTCTAGAGACTTATATCAGACTCTTCACCAATGCTCTGGCCATATTTAATTTGCTTTCCACAAAGCAGCAAGAATCATCTTCTTAATACATAAATCTTTCTTCAATGCTCCCTTCCTTAAAACCCTTCAGACTGTACTTGGAATACACCTGCTGACCTTACCAACTACAAGGCTCTGTGACTAGGCCCCTCCCTAACTCTTCCACCTCATCCCCACTGTCTCTCCTCACCACACGGTGCTCCAATAAGAGGGGCATCTGCCATGGCTGCTACAAACTCGTTCCTGACAACAGGCCTTTGGATATCTGTCCTTCTCCACCTGAAACCTTTACCTCACTCCTCTTACCTGTTAGAGCTCAGCTTGAGTAAGAGTCAGGCCAGCGGAGAGTGCTCAAGAGGGACATAGGAGGATGGTGCTCATGTTCTGGTTCTGCAGTCCTGGCTAAGTGACTGGGACATCACCCATAGTATCTGAGCCGGACATAAAATTAGGGGACTGGACCAGATGTCCATTTGGGTTCCTTCTAGCTCCCATTGTTCCTTTCCTACTATAAAATAAATATAACCCTGGTTCCTTGCTTTTCTTCCTGGCTTCTCTCTATGACCAGCAAAAGACAAAACTTTTTAATTCCCCAATCCATTCCATTTCCCTCTTGTCTCCATTTTGAGTCTCATAAAAGTGAAAAAAAAAGAAAGAAAGAAAGAAAGAAAAAGAAAATGGAAAGAGAAGAAATAGTGAATGATATTTCCCTTCTTTAAGTAAAACCTGAAACAGAAATTAGACTGGTGAATTCAGACAAAGAATTTTTAAAAGTGAAAATCCAGTGAGCTAAAGACAATGATGCAGAACTTTAACCCAAAATCCATGCCCTGGGTGGTCTGGCTTCTCCTCCCTGGCTCCATCCCATCATTCCCCTTTCTCTTGCTCTCTGCACTCCACCTGCACTGGCCTTCTATCATTTCTTCCCAAAGCATGACCATACTGTCTCCCCCAGAATGCCAGCCAAATCCCCTTATGACAGGCTCTCAGGCACCAGGAAGCTCACCTTCATCAAACATCACAACTATAACTTTCTAAGTAATCTGTAATTATCTTATTGTGTCTGTCCACCTTTAACCTGTGTTTTAATAGGACACGAATCACATTCATTTAAGCTTGTTAGTAATAAATTTACTTCTTATTGCACAATAGGTAATCCATAAAATATTTTAATAAATACATGCATATAAAGAGCCAAAGAGAACACATCCTTTACATAGAATACACAATAACAGGCCCACCACCTGCTGCCCATGGGGCAACCAAGAATCCCGTGTCTTCTGAAGAATCTACTTGAGATCTTCCTCCCATATTCATACTGCTGCCTGGGACCCAATATGAGTCCTTTACTCCCTCTTCTCATATCCTCATAACTGTGGTAGTCCCTTAAGTGGCTAGGACAAAAGTATATAAAATAATAGAAGGGAGAGGTTACTATTACCTTGATACTCAAACCAGACAAAGATGAGATTACAGACAAATATCCCCACATGAATAGACACAAAAATCCTCAACAAATACTAACAAACTAAATTCAGAAAAAAATATATATGTGTGTGTGTGTTTGTAATATATATATATATATATATATATATATATAGAGAGAGAGAGAGAGAGAGAGAGAGAGACTTATACAACACAACCAACTGGAATTTATCCCAGCAATGCCACGTTGGTTTAACATCTAAAAATCAACTAATATGATATAACCCTATTAATAGAATAAAAACAAATATATATGGTTATCTCCATAGACATAGAAGAAACATTTAACAAAAATCCAATACCATTTCACATTAAAAACCCTCAACAAAGTAGGGAGAGAAAAGGAACATCCTCCATCTGACAAAGGGTATCCATGGAAGACTGACAGCTAATATTGTACTAAATGGTGAAAATAGATGGCTTCCCCCTCGAATAAGGAAAAAGACAAGGGTGTCCATTCTGGCCTCTTCTATTTAACATTATGCTACAGTACTTGCCAGGGAAATCAAGCTAAAAAAGAAAGAGAAAGAAGAAAGGAAGGAAGGGAAAGGGGAGGGAGTCTAGATTTAAAAGAAAGGGGAAAAAAAAACTATCTCTATTTGCAGATGACAAGATCTTATATAGAGAAAATTCTTTAAAATCTATCAAAAAGATATTAAAACTAACAAAATTTCAGTGAGGGTCTAAGACCAATATACAAAAAGCCATTGTATTTGTACATATTAGTAATAAATAATTCAAAAATAAAACTGAGAAAAAATTTTTGTTTACTATAGAATCAAAAAATAAATAAAGCAACTTCAGAATAAGTTTAATAAAAGAAACACAAAACTTGTGGTCTTAAAACTAAAAAACAATGTTGAAAAAATTAAAGATATTCTTAAATGGAAAGCAATCTCATGTTCACATAATAAAAGAGCCAATACCGTTAAGATGACATGACTCTCCAAATGTATTTACAGACTCAACACACCAAAATCTCAGCTTTGCTTTTCTTTTCTTCAGAAATTGACAAGCAAATCCTACAATGTATATGGAAATTCAAGGAAGCCAGGTAGCCAAAACAATCTTGCAAAATAAGAGTAAAGAGAGAGGATACTTTCCAATATTTTCCAATTTTAAAACTTATGACCAAGCTGCAATATTCAAGACAATGTGGCACTAACATGAATATAAAGATCAAAGGAATAATATTGATAGTCTAGAAATAAGCACTCATATTTGGTCAATTGATTTCCACAAGGGTACAAAGACATGTCTATTCTTCTCTACAAGTGAATACCCACATGCAAAAGAATAAAGATGCCTTCCCATACCAGGGAACAAAAACTCATGTTCAAAATAGATTATAGGCCTTATTTAAGCAAGAGTTGAAACTACAACACTCTCAGAAGAAAACAGGAATAAATCTTAATCAAATTGGATTTATTGCACAAACAATAAAAGAAAAAGAACATAAATTGTCTTTCATCAAAATATCAAAACCTCTGAGTTGCAAACTAAACCATCAAAGGTGAAAAACAAACCACAGGAAGGGACCTGTCTGACATGTGACTTGTATCTAGAACATACACAACTCAATGACAAAAAAAAAATAAAAAATAAAAAAATAAAGGGACAATGAATTGAAATGAACATTCTCCAAAGAAAATATGCAACTGTCCAATAAACAAATGAAGAGATGCTTAGTATCACCAGCAATGCTAATCAGAACCATAACATACTACTTCTGGGGCTGGAGATATAGCTCAGTTGGTAGAGTGCATGCCTCACATGCTCAAAGCCCTGAGTTCAATCCCCAGCACCGCAAAACAAAACAAACGAACAAACAAAAAGATACTACTTCACACTTATTAGGACAGTAATAATAAAAAGAAGACAAAAGCATTGGTGAGGATGTGGGGAAAATGGAACCCTCATACATTACTGATGGAAATATAGGATGATACACCTGCTGTGAAGACCAGTTTGGCAATTCCTCAAAATACTAAATATACTTACCCTATTACACCCAAACTCCACTCCCAGGTGTCTACACAGGATAAATGAATACATATCTCCACACAAAGACTTGTACAAGCATCTTCATAACCGCATTATTCATAAAAGCCAAAATTTGGAAACAATTCAATTATCCATCAATTGATAAATGGACAAATGGTATCTGGCATATCCCTACAATACTGTCACTGCAGTCTATTATAGTCTACATAAAAAGAAATTAAGTGATGTGCACTACGACATGAAGGAAACTTGAAAACATTATGCCAAGCTTAAAAAAAAAAAGCCACCACAAAAGGCCACATATTGTATCTAGTCAAATGAAATGTCCAGGATAGGCAAATCCACATAGACAGAAAGTAGATTAGTAGTTGCCAGGGTGGGGTGGGAGGGTGATGGACTGTAAAGAAGGTGTGGTGACTGACTGCTATTGAGTGTGGCAGTTTCTGCTGGGGGTGGGGGAGGAAATGTGATAGTTGCACAATTTTATGAATATATTTTTAAAGAACTTTACACGGATGGATTTTTTAACTCTGTGTTTTGTTTTGGTACAAGGGATTGAACTCAGGGGCACTTTATTACTGAGCCACATTCCCAGCCCTTTTCTATATTTTACTATTTTTAATTTTTATTTTTAAAATATATTTTTAGTTGTCAATGGACCTTTATTTACTTATTTATTTATATGTGGTGCTGAGGATCGAACCCAGTGCCTCACACATGCTAAGCATGGAGCTACAACCCCAACCCCTGTATGTTATTTCGAGTCAGGGTCTGGCTAAATTGCTTAGGGGGCCTTCACTAAGTTGCTGAGGCTGGCTTTGAACTTGTGATCCTCCTGCCTCAGCCTCCCAGGCCATGGGGATTACAGGAATGAGCTGCTACACCTAGTTCAGTAAAACTATTTTTAAAAAATAAATGAGAAGAAAAAATACTACTTTGTGATCATATTCTTCTTATTCACCACTGAGCTCACCATCCTCAGTGTCCTCACACCTTCCCATCCCAAACACACAGACCTCATTGTCCCCACAGAGACCCAAGCCTGTGTGGAGTCTACAGTGAATGCTCAGAATCATCTCATTCATTCTGGATTTTTTCTCTGAAATGCAGAAACCCACACACATTATACCAATCCTCTGAAATTCGGGTGTCCACTTTAAATCATCTGTTTCAAAGATCAGCAATTTAAGACCCCAGACTCAATTTAATGCTCAACCAGTTTTTTTTGTTTTTGAACAGTCTTTTAGCTAAGAATAGTTTGTACATTTTTGAAGCATTGTTTTTTAAAATGTGTGACAAAAACCAAATGTGGACTGCAGAATCTAAAATATTTATTTACTCCCCGACCCTTTATAGAACAAGGTTGCTGACCCCCTGATCCATAACTTATTTTCTCTATATTTATCAACTGAAAACGGGCAATGGAAGAGAGAGAATTGGAGGAACTTTGCCTTTCTTTTATGTAATTGTTGACAATAAAAATAGTAGAGGATAGGGGAGAGCTTGCACAGATTCATGATAGCCAACTGCTAAATTTTGAAGAGTTTTGCAAGTCAGTTGATGGTGTGGTGGAATTGGCTACTGTAAAAAATACTTACAGCACAGAAATTGACAAACCCTACAAATCAAGGCTGTTTCCTCCAATAGAGAGTCAGCACATCTCTAAATAAAAACCTTCTCATCTTTGTACTTTTCAGAGGCAGAAGGCAGGGAAGAATCTTTGAACCAGATTTTTGATCCAGAGGGAGTATGCAGATGGAAGCCACAGTGCAAAACTAGGGATGGATAGGGAAGTGCATGGGACAATGTCTGAGTCCTTTCTGATGCTCACTGTGACTCTCTGATAGTTCCCGCCCCCCGCCGTACTTTCTTTGCTAGGGTTCCCATTCTGTGCACATCAGTGACCAACAGAATCTCCACTCCTCCATCTCTGGAGACTGCTATAAGGAGAAGCAGCCACCAGACCTCATGCTAGGACAGCAGCAAATGAAACCTAGTTGGGCATTAACCAGGACACGGAGGGAAGATTTCAGGATCACCACTAGGGGGAGAACTGGTCATACTTTCTATGAAGGCATTAAAAAGACCAGAACGCAGAGGTCAAAATGTAGAAAACCAGAGAATGAGGCCACAATGAAGAAGAAACAAAGTAGATCAGCAAGAAGGAGGGAAGGAGAAATTTAAAAAAAAAGAAATAAGCACTGCTTTGTCTCTACTGAAAAGGGGTATTGCATCTAACAGCATCCAACAGGTGGGACAGGAAACTAGAATCAGAACTCTCAGCAAGTTTCCAACAGGCTAAGCACCTTTGTTCTGTGCAGAAAGGGTCCAGCAAACCGACTTCCTTAATAAAACCCCTAAAGTGCAAGAAGTAAAATCAGTAATCAATAAAAGGGATGGCATTAAACTGAAAAGTGTCATCAAAGTGCAAAGGAAAAATCAAGAACATGAAGAGAGAGCCTAGAGAATGGGAGAAAATCTTAGCCACCTGAACCTCAGATAGAGCACCAATTTCCAGGATATATAAAGAAGTCAAGAAACTTAACACTTAAAAAAATCAATAAATGGGCAAAGGAACTAAACACACACTTCACAGAAGAAGAAACAAATATATGAAAAAATGTTCAACATCTCCAGCAATTAGAGACATGCAAATTAAAACTACACTGAGATTTTATCTCACTCCAGTCAGAATGGCAATTATCAAGAATACAAGTAACAATAAATGTTGGTGAGGTGTGGAGGAAAAGGTACATTCACATGCTGCTGATGGGACTGCAAATTGGTGCAACCATTATGGAAAGCAGTATGGAGATTCCTCAGAAAACTTGGAATGGAACCACCATTTGACCCAGTTATCCCACTCCTTGGTATACACCCAAAGAATTTAAAATCAGCATAATACAGTGACACAGCCACATCGATGCTCAATTCACAATAGCTAAGCTATGGAACTAAACTAGGTGCCTTTCAATAAATGAATGAATAATGAAAATGTGATATATATCCATAATGGAGCGTTAGCCATAAAGAAGAATGACTTTATGACATTTTCCAGCAAATGGATAGATATGAAGATGATCATGCTAAGTGAAATAAACCAGTTCCAAAAAACCAAAGGTCAAATGTTTTCTCAGATATATGGAAATTAACTCAAAATAAGGGGATGGTGTAGGGAAGAACAGAAGTGCAGTAGATTATACAATGGGGAATGGAGGGAAGGGAGAGAGGATAGGCAAAGGAAAGAGAGTGGAATGAATCTGACATATTTTTCCCATGTACATATATGAAAACCACACAGTGAATCTCACCACCACATATATCCATAAGAATGGGACTCTAACCAGAAAAATACATATTTCATGCTTATATAATTATATCAAAATGGATTCTGCTGCCAAGTATAACTATAAAAAGCCAATAAATTTTAAAATATACATATATACAAAATAAAGAGGTCCTAGCAAAAACCACAGGTGGGTGGCGAGGAGGGCATCCCATGCCCTCTTAGACCATGAGTACACTGATGGATGTAAAATGCTGAGATTTGCCTTATAGTGGTCTTAATTCTCAATGATGTCTATCTATGAACTTAATGTTGATTTTATTTATTTGTACTTTATTAGTTTAGTATCATTGTATAAGCTTGCTTGTAAAAGATAGCAAATAAAAGGAATCCAACATTGTCTATTTGGTAGAGTACCTATATTACATTTTAAGTTCTCATCATACAGATATGTGTGTGTGTGTAGGTGTGCATATATGTATATATAGATTTTCATTCTTCGATGAACAAATCAGCAAGGAGAGAGATTATATACAAAAAAAAAAAAATGCCAATCTAGCTCATGGTATGATGTGATGGAAATTAGGGTTTTATTAATTAATTTATTATTTATTCATTAATTTTATTTCATTAAGATTTGTTTTTCCATATGAGGAAGCAAACTACAGTGTTATTTTTTTAATGCTCAGAAATTAATTAAACAGGCTTATCCCAAGGCAGCTGGGAACCTAAATTCCACATGCAATGTTGTTTCTACAAGAAAAAAAAAAAAAAAAAAACCTTCCAAACAACCTACTTATGAAGAACATTGAGGACAAAATGTGTTTGTGAACTAGATAGGGAAAAAAATGTGTACAGCAGTTGTTTGGAAAGCTAAAATTCACCTCCTCTTTCTTTTCATTGTTATGATAATTTGTGTTTCTACCCTAGAGTACAGATTCCATCTCATCCCCAAATCTCTTTCTCTCCACTCCCCTCATTCTCTCTCTCTCTCTCTCTCTCTCTCTCTCTCTCTCTCTCTCTCTCTCTCTCTCTCTTTCTCTCTCTCTTCCCTAAAGAGATGTTTTGGCCTCATCTCTTTTACAGTTAAAAGAAAATAGATTTCTCATGGATATAGTTCAAGGTTGTTGGCCCCATTTTTGCTGCGGTGGTAACTTTTCCTGGCTCCAGAAAAGTGACTCTAAACTAATGGAAATTGGACAAGGTTACAGAGCATGCTAAGAACAGAACTGGAAACCTGAAAGTACTACACCCAAGGCTCTCTTCCTATTCCTAGAGTAAAAAATGGGCACAACAGAATGCTCTTCTCTGGTGAGGTCAAACTATTATGAATCCACAGAGCTGAAAGCACTATCTGTTGAGTCCATTTTTTTAAATGTGACTGCTTTGAGTTCAAAGAAATTGCAAGCTGTATAGTTTAGTGTGGTCATTTATATGAAAATATAACAGGGTGCCGAACTTGAACCCGTAAGGACAATATCCTGGTAGAACCATAAGAATTTCCTGTCATCACTTCCACAGTGCACTTAAACAGGTAGAGCCCATTATTAAGCAATTAAGAACTTTTTATTTAGCACATAGGCCATTCCTACCCTAGGGATGAATTTACAGAAGCCATTTTATTTCATTTTCATTTGTTAATGCAATGCTTCATTGGTTAATTGATATGGCCTCACAACTCCTCTCAGTTAAAATTTGCCAGGTCTCAGCTAAAAGGAGTTGCTCATTGGAGGCAACCAGTTAAAACATTTGTGTTAAGATAAGCAAAAGGAAAACTCAACAGCAAGGGACAGGAACATGTGTCAAAATCAAGTTAGGTGGCCAACTAGCTGATCCAAGAAGACTCTCTCTTCCTTTCTCCTCCCTCCCATCTTTCTGTTCTTAATCCTAACTCAACAAGGTAACTTCATTAACAAGTGATGTTCTAAAAATATCCGTGTGATTTTACTTAGGCCATGATTTTCACCTTTGGCCTCTGGGAGGCCACTATTCCCAGCCTCCCACTTCCACTACCATTTAAGAAATGGGATGTGATCTCTTAGGAGAAGAGGATCCTTCCCCTGCTGGAGAAGAACTTGCATGAATAGGTGAGACCCTGATGTTCTTGCATCCCAAGCTTGCTACTTCTCTGTTTTACTCTCAGTAAGTGACAGATACTTTTATTTGGGCCAAAACCCCTGCACTAATCCTTGATTCCTCTTTTTCTCCCAGCTAGCATTCAATCTATTAGCAAATTCTGCAAAGGAACATTTATGATATATTGCAAAGCTGACCAGTTCTCACGAAAATCATGCTTGCATGATTTCTCAGGATTATTGCAATGGCTTCCTAACTTCTCTCTCTAATTTTTGTACCACCTCACAGTCTGGATTCCACAGACACTGGAGAAATACCGGAGATTTGACACAATGTTCTTGTCCCTTGCTGTTGAGTTTTCCTTTTGCTTATCTCGTGGTGAGAATGTAGTACTTTAACTCAAGGACAAAATGTACAAATGCAACTTTCCAAAAGCCCCAGGACAGAAGGACTAGACTAGATCTTGAAGAGACGATTTAATCTAGCTCTTAATTATTTCCAGAAGCACATAAGGGTTCTTCAAGGTCATTTCCAAAAATAATATCTGAAGATTCTGGAAGAGTTTTGCCTCTGAATACAAATCTGATCAAGAGAGGAACTAACAGGCCAGAAGATCATAGATGATATCCTCCTCCTCCTCCTCCTCCTCCTCATCCCCTATACTAATTAAACATGTGCCAGGCACCCTGCTAAGCCTCAACATGCATTGCTTTATTTGATCTAACAAGACCCTAAGATACAATTTCCACTCTATATCTATTTATTTTTTCAACAAATATTGGAAGAACACCCACTATCTGCTATACATTTAAAGCCCTAGGGATACATGAATGAATAAAACAGATAAAAATCTCTTCTTCATGGCCTTAGTGGAGGAGAAAAAAAAAACTTAAGTAAAATGTATATGTTTTTAATTTCAATGTCTAAAAAGATAATTTTTGCCAGAAAGTAGAATAAAGAGTTAGAAGATATAGTTTAAAATGGATTAGCCAAGAAAGACCTCATTAAGAAGATACATTGGAGAAAAGATAGGAAGGAAGTGAAGGAATCAGGTCAAGCAGGTATCTGGGGAAAGAACATTCCAGATCAAGGGTACAGAGAATTGAGAGTTGCTTACATGAGAACAAGTGTGGTATGTTACAGGAACAGGAAGGAGGTCAGTGTGGTGGACTCATGGTGATTAAGGAGGATGTAAAAGAAGAACTCTGAAGGCCTGGAAGTGGCCAGGTATTATAAAACCTTACAGCTGGGGGTAAGGTCGATCTCTTTCACTGTGAGAGAGATGGGAAGACACTATAAAATGCAAGCAAAAGAGTCTCCTGGTCTGGCTTGTGTCTTGGCAGTATTTCTCTGGTGTCTATGGAATTGAGACTGTGAAGTGGTACAAGAATTAGACAGAGAGAGAAGTTAGGAAGCCATTGCAATAATCCTGAGAAATCATGCAAGCATGATTTTCGTGAGAACTGGTCAGCTTTGCAATATATTGTAAATGTTCCTTTGCAGAATTTGCTAATAGATTGAATGCTAGCTGGGAGAAAAAGAGGAATCAAGAATTAGTGCAGGGGTTTTGGCCCAATTAAAAGTATCTGTCACTTACTGAGAGTAAAACAGAGAAGTAGCAAGCTTGGGATGCAAGAACATCAGGGTGTCACCTATCCAGAAAGTGACGTTAACAAAAGGAATATTATGGAGCATCAGATATAGAATCTGCGAAAGGGTGTGGCTCTTGTGATTAAGATTTGATTTTTCCTTCAAAAATCATTCTTTTACTCATTCACTCACTTGTTCATTCATTTCTTTATTCAACAAATATTTATTTAGTGTGCACTGAGTGCTAAATTGTGTGCTATTTGCCTCCTGTGTAAAATATATGATCTAGAGCTTAAAACTTTATGATCTAAAGCTTAAGCAAATATATCTATACCTATGGATAGGCAGTAACCTATAAAACAAGAAAAAAATTACTAAAGAAGCAAAGGTGTTGGACAACTTAAGTAACTTGCTCATGATTGAACAGCTAGGGAGAGAGAGGGTTGGAACATGAACACAGGTTGCCTCCTTCAGAGCCCACAAGCCTATGCTATAGCCTAATTGAATGTTAGTGCCGCTCACATGCCATCCAGTAGAGACAGAAAACACAAGCAACCAATGGGAAAAAAAATACAATCCATGCAATTTCCCACAATGGCTGTGATGTGACTGTTGCAACATTTCCTGGACCAAGTTTCCTCATCTGTAAGATGATGGGTTTGGATTAAGATGATCTCAAAAGCCCCTTCCGGATCTGAAACTGTGGTTCTTTGGTGCCTATTAGTGTCCAAATGTAAGGACGGTGTGGGGATCACCCACCCAAGCTTCATTTCCTCCACAGGTGTAGGACCACATCTATGAGTAGACTAGGAGCCATGGACCCTCACCAAGTCCTTTTCCCTCTGTTTTCTGAAGGACCTAAGAAGGCAGCAGGAGCTGTGAGAATGAGGGGCTGGCAGCTGGGCAGATGGTCCTTTCAGAGGTGAAGACAGGTGCAAAGGATAAACCTTTAAAAAATGACAGAAAAGAAGCCTAGCATGTGTAAGACAACTGGGTTCCATCCCCAGCACCAAAAAAGAAAGGAAAGAACAAAGAAAAGAAGAGAGGAAAGGAGGGAGGAAGTTGAAGTTGAAGTCCAAGGATAGCAAGTCCATTAAATTGCTCCTGGTTTTAGAAACCCTAAGGGTCTGAATTCCTCCCAAGCCTACAATTTGCAAAACAGACAACTCTTACACATTTCAATGTGATCCTGAGAAACACAGAACCCCCCCACACCATTATAGACCCCAGTTTTCTCATCTGCAAAAATAAAGTTAAATAATTTCCAATCTTGGCAATTCATGACAGTATACTCCTAAAAACCTCAGCATTTCTGTACTCTAACTATATTTCCAAAATATACTTCTTTCCCCCAGAAGATACTTTCTACCAAATCTGTAAGACTCATTCAAATGGCCATTTGATCTAACAGTGCAGTTCTGGAAATAGTCCAAATCAAATATCTACAACAGAAGAAACATTCCAGAGTTTAGCTACCATTTATGAGTATCTCTAAAATATTTTTACATAAAATTTCATTTTTAAGCCACCATAAATCATCTATAATCACAATACTTATCCTAGAACTCTGATAATGTCTTAAAATACCTGCAAAATCCTTAATAGTGGAACATATAGGATTTTTTCTATTCATTGACTACACATTTCTTGTCAATGTTGGTATACTAAATTAATATTACAGAATACAAAGTACCAAAATAAGTAGTACTTTACATTGATATATTCTGAATTTCACTATCTAGTGAAATCACATAAGTAAAATCATCTTATTTTATAGAGAAAAAAAGGTTTACAAAAATTCTACAAATATCCCTGAATCACATAAATCACATAGCACTGAGAAGGTTCCAATAACTAAAACCAGCTTTACTGCCTATAAATTCTTGATTCAAATTACTGAGTTGTAATATCATTGATAAATATCAAAAAAGCAATGAAAAGTAAATAGTTTTGTTTACATGAACTTTAGCTTTCTGGTAAACACACACACACACACACACACACAAATAAAATGAAATTAAGGAGGGAGAAAACCCTCATCAGTCACCTAGGAATTTGCTACCTTCTACCTGAAAACCCTAACTTGGGCTCCATTCATTAAACCAAGCAAAGTCTTGCATACATGTGTTTAATCTTCATGGGTAAAATCAGGATATAAATCTTTTAATCCAGTTTAAATTACAAAGGGTGGAAATGTGCACATTAAGTATATTATTAGACGTGTGAAGGAGCTGTTTTTGGTGATTCTAAAATATTTTTTCCAATCTGTCCCATTATGCTAGACACATCCAACTCATATTATCAACACATCCATATGAGCATTGTTTTATGACCTCTTCATGGCAAGTTAACAGATAAACTGCTCTAATAAATGTTATCTATAATCTGAATATCTGCAGAGATGTAGGCATTTCATAGATAGGAAACGGAGTTGGCTGCTGATAATGTCCATTGTTTGAAAATGGAAAACAAAGCTTGTTTGTTGAAGAATGTATACTTTCAAATAGTTAAGAACCCTGTCTTCTTTCTCCTCCTGCCCTCTCCAGTTGCCTTTACTTCTTCTCTTTCAGCTCATTCTCTTCCTTCTTATCCTGTCTCTCCAGCATGACACCTTTTCTATGACACTTTGAACTATGATTTATTCATCCATCCATTCATTCATTTAAGTCCATCCATCCATTCATTCAGTACCACTGTGTGCCTGGCACAGTGTTGTTCTTTGGGCTTCAAAAATGAATGACAGTTTCTCTGCTTCAAGGAGAATGCAATCTAGTGGACATTGGGCCACACGATTAATGAGATGGAGTGAGTCCTTGTAGTTAAAACCAGTTAACACCTGTCCCTCACTATGGCACATGTATTTTTTTTCCATTTGCTTTCCAGACCACTTCTTTCATGGACTGCAAGCCCTCAGAGTGCTGGGACCACAGAGCAGTCATTTCTGTTGTCCCAGCATCTAACACAATGCCTACCAAATAGTTTGGCCCTACAAAGTGTTTAGGGTGGATGGATAAATGGATGGATGGATGGATGGATGGATGGAAGGAAGGAATTGAGTGACCAGTATCTGTTATGAATGACTTTTAAACTCACTGGAATCTAATTTGTGAGTTTTGACTAATTGTCTCCCCCTTTTTCCCAAACTGGCATCCTTGGTATCAAAAGCTAAGTGGATTTCCAATTCCTAGGCACAGACAGTTCTCCCAGAGAATATGCTTTCTCTGCCTTCCTGGAATCATTTCATCGCATATAATATAAATTTCCCAGAGACCCCTTCTTAGGTGAGACCAGGGTGGCTTATCATACCAATTCCTAGCTTCCCTGCCTTCTATAAGACTCTGACCCTAGAAGGAGCGCAGCTTTCATGAACTTTTTTTTCTTTTTAAACCATTTAGAAGTTTGTCAGTTAAGGAATAAAATCTCCTTGGGGAAATTCTGTTACAGAAGAAGCAGCCAAAAAGAGCTCATCATGCACTGAGGACAAGTCAGCAGAATGCCCAGGGTTCTTGAGCAGATCCGGTCTCGCCCTGCTCTTGCAGTCTGAGGGCTCCAAGGGACCGGTGGCAACGCGGGAAGAGCAGCGGGCAGGAAGGGCAGCCTGAAGGCTCGAGGCCCCTGCCGGTCACTCAGCTCTCCGGAGCTCTGTCGTTCTCAGAGAAGCCGCCCAATTACAAGAATCAGCGATTGAACCCTGAAAGGCGCCCAAAATCGACTGCAAGCACCCGAAGTATCACATTTGCCTTCTTCCTAGATTTCTATCGCCCTGGTGGAGAGACTGGTGCGCCTCAAAGGGCCCTGACCACCCACTCGACTCTGAGACCCTGGGTCCAGACTCCTCTGCATCCCCACCCTACAGCCCTGCTGCCTCCAAGCCAGCTTCTCCTCTTGTCCTGTCTTCCAGCTGTCACGAAGCACGACGCCTTCAGCGCAGCCCAAGAAGCAAGGCAAGAACCTAATCGCACCCATTTCCAGCCTCCCCTAACCCCCTGGCTCGGCACTCTAGGGAGGCATGCCAAGGTCACCAGAAGAGGCGTGACAGTCTCAACCTTAGCTCCCCCCAAACAACTATCTGGGATCCCGGGGACGAGTTCTTCTCCAGTCCCTCAACCCAATTGAGGGTCTCCTCCTTTGATACCCCATGGTCCCACCAAGACCCCTCCCTCCCTTCCCTCTCCTGGTGCTTGCCCCCATCGGGAAACGCTCACTTTCTCTCCTGTATAAGGCTCTCTTGTAAGTCTCCCCTCAGTTTCCTTAGAGAATGAGGGGAGGAGACGTGCCTCTCACTCGCGCAGGGGGAGCAGCAGGGGAACCGACGCAAACTTCTGCTGCACTTACTTCGGGCCGAGGCTGCCGCCCCCTCGCCTCTGCTCGCTCTAGCACCGGCTGCTGCTCCGCGGCTACATGAAGCCACCACGCTCGCATTCCCCACACCAGCGCAGCTGCGAAATGCGCAAGAAGGGAAAGGAGTCTCTCTCCAGCGAGCGAGCCCGGGGCCGGAGCGCGGGGCAGAGGTCTGGCCGCCGCGCTTGGCTGCTAGCTGAGCAGTGGCAGCCTTCGCCCCGGGATGCTGCGCTCAGCGCCGCGCGCTCTGCTCCTCTGCTGGGTTGTTTCTGTCCGACTTGCAGTTTTAGTGCATGCCAGGACTGCAGCATCCGTCCTCCCCGGGAAACGACTTTCAATTCACCTGGTAGCTGGCGAGGTTCTGCTGAGGGCGAGCGGCGTGACAGCGGGTGCAGAGGAGAGGGAGGAGCGCGGGAGCAGCGGCTGCCCGAGTGCGCCTCCAGCTTCCTCGGCTAAGAGCGCGCAGCCCTCTCCAGCTGCTCTCCTCGGGACTGCAGTCCTGACGTCACCTACACCCCCGCTCCCCCAACCCCAGCGGAGGAGCGGCGCGCAGGGTGGGGTGCAGAGAGCGAGGACGTGTGAGTGTAAGCGGGAGTGAATGTGTGTGTGTGTGTGTGCACGCTCGTGTGCCCCGCAGGGCAGGGGACGGATTGGAAGGGCCGCTGGAACCTGAAAGAAGCCTGAAACAGCTCTCTACAAACAGTCGCCAAGGGTTTGCCGTGAACAGCCGGGGGCGCTCGCTTTCAGGTTGGGGCGGGAATACTAGGGAGGTTGAGTTTGGACGAGGGAAAGGATTAACAAAGCCTGGGCGATGGAAGTGCGGGAGTTGGGTACTCTTTTCCCAAAGTTGGAG
This sequence comes from Marmota flaviventris, assembly GCF_047511675.1. Lineage (NCBI taxonomy): Eukaryota > Metazoa > Chordata > Mammalia > Rodentia > Sciuridae > Marmota > Marmota flaviventris. The sequence goes on from NC_092514.1 coordinate 8,419,945, forward strand.
GATGCACAGAACGCTTTTCAAAAAGCTGCGCTAGAGGTTTAGGAGGAACAGGGAGTAGACCTTATGGGAGAGTTGATATTCACGCTCCTGTAGCAGGGGATCGGGTTGGAGTTGGGATGTTCTCAGGATCCTCTTGGCCTCCACTAGTGCTTGCAGTTCCCGAGAGGAAGGAGCCGAGCGAGTCCTTTGAGGAGTCAAACGAGTCCTCTTACCGCTGACTACTGTCAAGTTGCTGCAAAGAAAGCAAAGTGGCTGGCTTTCCGCACCCAGTTTCTCCCGGTGTGAACCTGAGGGAGCGTTTCTGCCAGAAGCTGGATGTAAGCACCCCTAGCCAGCAAAAGGGATCAAGGCCAAGGCAGGGCTCCAGGTGCGTGAGGCCCCGCGCTTCGGTCCTGGTCTGAGGCCGCGGTGGTGAGAACTCCAGGAAAGATTCCCTTGAGGTCATCAGGGTGAGGTCACCATTTGAGTCTTTGCCGCTCTCCAGGACCTGTGCTCCAAAGGTACTTATCTACTTAGCCACCCAACTTTCCTCATTCTCTGAAATTGTCCTAAGGGCCAAAAATAAAAGAGACTTTCTGCAGAGGCGCCAAATGAAGGCGCTTTAGGTGGTGCTGGAGTGGTTAAAGGTTGTTGTTCTTGGAGCGTTTGTGCCTTACCAGCAACCTTGGAGAAGAGTGCTTGGCTCCGTGCACCTGCAGCGCACCCCTCCCGGCTACTGAGTGCCCAGGCTTGAGCTGCTGGCCCTCTGCCTGCCGCACCCTAGCGGGAGAAAAATGTGCAATGCGTTGCAGCACAGGCTAAATCGGCTGCCAGCAGCGAGGCGTCAGGTGCGCTCTGCAGTGACCCCCAGCATAGCCAGCGATTTTTTGCCCCTGTTGAGTGACATTCGTTTTAACTGCAAGCGTCTTCCTTCTTTAATACAGACACCATTTAATCGCCGAGATGCTCTTATTCATTAAAATAACTTTCTGAAGGGTGGAACTAGGATGAGGGACATAAAAGGAAGAAAATATTCCCAGTTCATAAACAATGTTCTTTATAACTTGAACTTTCTAAAGTGACCAGAGTAGCATCAGATCTGAACAAAACAGCTGAAAGTTTTATTACAATCTCAATTCTCCAGTGGAAGTTTAATTAAAAAAAAAAAAAAAAAAGAAGCAAATCTGGAATCCTGGTCTAAACTGTTGTAGATTTAATAATCTTAGGAGTTCCCACATTTGAAAATTAGAATTTTAGCTAATTGGGCAAAAGTACAGATACCCTTAACTGTGATCTGGATTTCACAAATAAATAGTAATTAAAATGAGTAAAGGTACACCATGTTCCTAAATAGAACAAGGGAAATATTAGACAAGGACATGGGGTCATTAGGTCCTTCTGTAACCATCCTATTTCTTCAAATTTGAAAGCACTCTGACATCATGAGCAATTATATAACTAGATCTTAGTTATGCATGTTTTGAAAGCAGTTAATTCCTCAGTAGGAGTCACTGTTCCCTGAAAATGCTAGTTCAGATTAATAGTGTGGGAATCAGCAAGTCATTGACAAATTAAAGAAATGATTTGAAAATAAAATTGTAAAGTGGCAGCTTCAAGTGTTCAAGGCAATAAGTTAGTGACTCTCTATTAGCAAGTATGACAGCCTGGCTGACATAACTACAGTAAATAATGGCTATCTGATGTGGCAGGCCTAAGTGCTCCTGCTCCTTCCCTTATTTCCCATTGCATTCTGTCCACATCTCCAGGATGACTCTTTTTTTACATTCTAACCTGATGGGTTGTTTTCATCTGTGCCTTCCTTCTAAACTTACAAGCTCCTCCAGGGCAGGAATTTTGTTTGCTTTTCTTAGGACCCAGGCCAGTGCCTGGTCAATGGTAGGCACTTAATAAACATCTGTTATTGGACTGTTTTATAAAGAATATAAAATAACCACATTTTAAAAATCTGTTTTTACAGTATGGGACAAGCATAAAAACAGAAGCACAGACCAATGCAACAAAAATCAAAGCCTGGAAATAAACTTTTTTAAATGGTCAACTAATTATCAACAAGGACACCAAATGCTCACAATGGGAAACAGTCACTTTAATAAATGGTGCTGGGAAAATTGGATCCTACATTAAAAAGAAAAAAAAATGGAACCCTTTTCTTATGCTGAAAATGGACAAAAGACCTAAATGTAAGGCCCAAAGCTATAAAAGTCCTAAAAGAGAACAGAAGGGGAAGGCTCCTTTAAATTGACTTTGGCAATGAATTTTTTGGATATCACATCAAAAGCTCCGGCTACCAAAGCAAGAATAAATACAGGGACCACATCAAACCCAAAACCTTGTGCACAATAAGGGAAACAACCAACAAAATGAAAAATATTTGCAAGCCACATATCTAATAAAGGGTTAATATCCAAAATTTATTAAGAACTCTTAAAACTCAGTAGCAGAAAAATAAATGACACAATTAAAAAATGAGCAAAGGACCTTCTTTTATGTCCAAAGAGGACATAAAAATGGCCAGAAGGTATGTGAAAAGATAGTCAACATAATCAATCAAAAGGGAAATTCGAACTAAAAATACTCTGAGAAATCACTCACACCAGTTAGAATAGTCATTATCAAAAAGACAGATAACAAGTGTAGATATGGAAATGGAAAACAAGCAGACCTTTGTAAACTGTTGGTGGAAATGTAGATTGGTACAACCATTGTAGAAAACAGTATGCATGTTCCTAAAGAAATTAAAAATAGAACTACCCCTGTGATCTATCAATTTCTCTTCTGAGTATATGGACAAAAATGAAATCACTACCTTGTAAAGAAATCTAGACTCTAATGTTCATTGCAACATTATCCACAATAGCTAAGTAATAGAAACAACCTAAATATGAATGGACAAAGAAATAGTGGTATTTATACAATGGAATATTGTTCAACTTTTTTTAGTTGTTTTAATGGCATTACATGGAAAAACCATAAAAAAGTATACACCTTGGGAATATTGTCATTCCCAAATATTTTTAATGTTTGTATTGGTTCATAAATACAAAAGAGTAGGAAGTATAGTCTTAAAACTTCTGAATCTGATAACTTTCCCTAATTCAGCCTGTTTAACCATTTCCAAGAAGACACCTTCTTTTTTCTTTTTTTTTTATTTGTTCTAATTAGTTATACATGACAGTAGAATGTATTTTGACACATTATACACAAATGGAGCATAGCTTCTTCTTCCTCTGGCTGAACATAGAAGTCAATCTTAAAAAAGGAAATTCTACCATTTGTCACAACATGGATAGGATTGGAGGATATTATGCTAAGTTCAATAAACCAATGGTAGAATGGAAAATATTGCATGGTTTCACATATGCAATAAGACATGTTCACATGAATATAGTTGAAGTGCATTTGTGTTTTTTTTTTTTTTTTCCCCAAAAAGAGAGCTCAGTACAGAGAATGAAATAGTGGTTTCCATGGATGGGGAAGGGGAGAGAAAATGAGATGTAGGTCAAAGAAAATAGCATATGTGTAGGCTGAACAAGTTTAGAGATTGAATATACAATATGAGGATAAAATTGTATAATATTAGAGATTTTATTAAATAGTAAATTTTTGGCTGCTGCTGTCACAAAAATAGCAACTGGGTTATTGTATGTTATCTGCCTCACTATAGTAACCATTTTACTATCTATATGTATCCAGTCCATCATGCTACAAATCTCAAATATAAATGATAAAATTTAATTTAAAACGATATAAAATAAAATACAATATTTTAAGCTATATAAAATAAAATACAATATCAATGTTACATATGTTTATATATATGAAATGGAAAAGATGGAAAGGAGAAGAGAAGAAAGGGAAGGATAGGGAAAAAAATCAGCTTTCTAAAGGATAAATATTGATGGCCCAATTTATCACTAGAATTTCTTTCTTGTTCATTTTGACATTTACATGTTTTAAAGATTGGTTTGGGAAAATCAGAAGCACTATCCAAAATGCATTACACATACTTTTCTCATTGTGTATAATGCAGCCCATCATTTTAAATTGGGCATAGGCATTGCTGATAAGTTAAGAACCTTTGTTAGTTCAACCTACCTGGACTGTGCCCTAATTAGTATGAGAAGAACCAAGATTCAGGCACTCTCAATACAGCCCAACAGGCCAAGCCAATGTGACATGACTGCACTCAGGCTACCTATGTCCAAGCAGTTTAATTATCAGATAATTACAGGGACCCCCCCAACACACACACACAAACCTGTATCAATCCACAGCTACCATAGAGCCAGAGCATCATGGTCACAAAGAAGAAACAGATCTGCTCTGTTGGGGCCAGGGTAGGAGGTTCCTGTGTTGGAGCAGGAGGTATACTTCAATACAGTAGTGGCTCTTCTTCACATACTCCATAGCCATTAAAGCTCTGAGCCAAACACAAATACTAGGTAACACAACCATGGAGAATCATAATTCTGAGCTTGTAGAAGCTATCTCCACCATCAAAATAAGCTCCCTCCATCTTTGATGTGGCTTCTCATTTTCTGCAACAGGAAAAGTAAAGAAAAATTAAAAAACAAAACAAAACAACAACAACAAAAAAAAAACCAAGAATAAAAATTATTTCACATAGTACTTAGCTTCCTCTATGTCCCCTAAACACCAGTTTACATATTACTTGTACAACTTCTAGCATACTTTTTTTGTGTGTAATGTATACCTATATTTATCCAGGTAGGTAAATGTATATGCAAATACACATTACTTAAAGATGATAAAATTATTTTAATAGATCTATCCAATTATGTAGGTATTTTTCTAGAGAGACATTTGAGACAAGCCTAAATTAATTCATGATAGAGAAAACCAGACCAAAAAATTTTAAACACTTATTTTTAGAACATAGCAAGTTTGGTATAAAACACTGGAATTTTCCTGCAACTTCTCTCAGGACTTAGGCTGGCTCTTAATATTTTATGCTTCATGATATATTAATAGCTTTGTATTTGAACTGCTTGTCTAGTGCCGAATAATCCTGACAAAGTTAACCCCTCAGTCAAAAATCCAAGTGGCCAATTTCTTTCTAAGAAATTAAAGTCCTAAACTGATACATTCAAATTTCAGAAATGTCATGATTGAAACAAAAAGTTGATATAATACATTTAAACATGGCATTCACAAAAGTAATTTAGAAATTTTATACTAAAATGTTAATGAGGAAGCATAATAATTATACTTCACCAAGATTTTAAAATAAGTCTGCCTTCTTATGATTTATAGAACAGACTTTCTAAATGGACTCTATTTACAGCAAGGAACATCTGTCTATTCATGTCATAAACCTAATTAACAATAGCAAAGAGACAATTCGTTGTTTCCAATTCAAGTTTTGGGAAGAGATACCTGACAGGTAGGTTGTTCAGTGTTGGGCATGCTCCTCTAAGTAGATTTACTTAACACGTGAAAACAACGTTGCAAGTAGAAAGTTTTCATTTTTCCACATCACTGGTATGAAGGCAAGAGAAGTCTCAGCCAGAATGGATTTAGAAAGTCAAGTACTTATCAGACTGGATTCTTGCCCTTAACAACCCTATAGTCTTGTGCCCTGCCATCTCTGCCTTTCCTTGTGAACTGCCTTTGAGTTGTGCTCAGGTGAACATTGGAATCCACCTTAGCAAGTCAGGGAGCCCTGAATTTACAGTAATGTTTAGAATTTCTTTAAAATACTCAGAAAGTATTTTAAAATGGATTTAGTGACACTACTTTGATACTTCTTGCCTTGTACAGAGCAGCTTCAACCTAGGTTGAAAAGAACATTTGCTTTTATCCATCATTTCTTCCCAAACACCTATTTCTTTAACCCTATTTTCCAGCTGATCTCCTCCTACTTTTGCAGAGTAGTGTTTTTTCATTTACATTGTCTAATTCAGGCAATTAGAACTTAGGCACCTCTGGGTAGAGCCCTTGTCTGCCTACGTGTTTCTGAAGCATTATGTACACTTACTGCACTCTATAAATAATAATAACAGTAATCATCCTCTATACAAAATTAGAATGTTAGCATATTCAACCAGTTTAGTATGCTGATTTGCTTTAGTGCTTCATAATTATCTCATGAAACCTATGGTATAATGGGCACTACATTATACAATCTTCCAAAAATATGTGAAGCTCCATGAAGCTTTGCCAGACCAAAAGGTCTATGATCAGAAGGAAAGATCAGAGGCTGTTAGGAGGATTGCAAGTTGGAGCTTAGGGAAACCCTGTTTATATAAATATGAAGTGCTGGAGATGTGGCTCAGCATGCATGAGACCCTGGGTTCAATCTCCAGTTCTGTGTGCAGTGTGTGTGTGTGTGCGCGCGCGCGCGCGCGCACGCGCACACACACACACACACACACACACACACACACCACAAACCGCCTAGAGGATTTTGGCCTGGGGCTGCACTCCTCCAGGATTTGAGGAAAACTGCTCCTGTGGTTTGAATGTTTGTGTCCCTCCTAAACTCAAATTGAAACATAATCCTCCAGGCAATAATATTAACAGAGGTGATTAGGTGATTAGGTCCTCAGGGCTTTGTCCTTAGGAATGGGACTAGTGCCTTTATTAAAATGGCTTGAGGGATCCTGTTTGGCCCCCTTTTTGCTGTTCTGCCATGGGAGGATGGAACAACAAGGGGACATCTTTGAAGCAAAGAGCAAACCTTCCCCAGTCACTGAACATGCCACCATCTTGATGCTGGGCTTCTCAGTCTCCAGAACTTTTAGAAATAAACTTCTGTTCTTTATAAATTGCCTAGTCAAGATATTTTGTTATAGCAGCAGGAATAGACTAAGACAAATGATATATAGGTGGAGGACTAAAGACCTTTAATAGAATTCAATACAGAATTATATAAATACTTTGTGTGTGTGTGTGTGTGTGTGTGTGTGTGTGTGTGTGAGAGAGAGAGAGAGAGAGAGAGAGAGAGAGAGAGAGCGAGCGATAGTTTATCTCTAACAAGTCCCTGCTCTGTAGTAGTCTAGAGAAACAAATTGCATATTTTTAGACTATATCTACATAAAGGAGCATTCTTTAAAAATCCAAGACACCTATGAAGAAATGCACAATTCCTTCAAAGCTTACCTGCTTATTTGTGCTACAAGACTGCCAATAGTGGCTTAAATTATAACAGCAATATTAGCAATGACACTGATATATGAAATTTTTTTCCTGGAACTTCTGAAACCTTAAAAAAAAGAAATAGCCTTGGGAAACCAAGTGAGGGAAAACTGTGCCCACTAACTACTTGAGAAATATTCAAGGAGGTGGCCATTGTCCATATGCTAATCACAGGGTCCCCCTACTTTTTCCATTTCTCTGAGACTTCCTGGGAACCAGGATAGATTTAGGCAAAGGGAAATAGGTAACTTCTCAGATGTTTTATGAAAGCTTTCTGTATCCCTTTGGCTGTTTTGTTGTTGTTTATTTGTTTGTTCATTTTTATTTTGTATTGTACCTTCCTGACTAATCTACACACACTTTTCAGTACTCCTTTTCAAGTGAATATGAAGAAAACAAGAAGGACATACATCCTGGATTAAAACAGGTTTTTCTTGTCTTGAGAAATAGTGAAAGGACCCCTACACTTACAATCTGGAGAGTTTTTTTGTTTTTGTTTTTAATAAGCTAAAGTCCCTTTGTTGTTGTTGTTGTTTGTTTGTTTGTTTTTTGTGGTGCTGGGGATTGAAGGTAAACCTCACATCCAAACCACAACATTCAGTAAGTTATACCTTTTCAAGATTAAAAAAGTAGATGTCTCACTTAACTTGTAGCCTTGCAAAGCCAAGCACCCCAGGGTATTATGGAAGCATCTCCCAGAGTATCTACAAAAGCCATATTTTCTTCTCAAGCCAATTCTCTGGTATGATTTAGATGTATTAGTAGAATGTTAGCCTTGAGCTTATTTTTCCATTTTGAGACTATCCTGAATCTACAAACCAAATTAGAGAGAACTGATATCTTAACAATTTTGAGTCTTTCAACCCATGAACACAATATATCTCTCCTTTTATTTAGATTTCTAAGGAGAGGTTTGGCATATTGCTTGTCATGTCTACCCTAAATATTTCATAATTTTGCTGTTGTTGTAAGTGATAAGATTTTTAACTTCAATTTCTGAACATTGAGAGCTAATAAAAATGATCTAAAAATGATAGTTGATTGCTAATATATTGAAACTCATTGACTTCTGTACATTAATATTATATCTTGCACCCTTTCTAAACTTAGTTCTGGTAATTTTTGGAAACATTTCCATAAGATATTGCTATAAGACAAATCAGACTAGCTGTGAAAAAAAAATGTTCCTTACTTCTTCCTTTCTGATTTTGGTGCCTTCTAGTTCTCTTCCTTGCTTGTTTGCACAGGATAGAGTCTATCTGATGATGAATGGAAGTGGTGAGAGTGGACAACTTTGCCTTATTTATTACCTTGGGGGGAAAAATATTCAGGCCTTCACCAATAAGTGTGATGTCAGTCAAAGATTTTTCATATTTGTTGAGAAGAAAATTTAATCAGGAGTGGATTTTAGCTTGTTCCAAATGTTTTTTTTTTTTTTTTGTATCTACTGAAATATTCATATGGGTGTTTGCTTTCTTAGTTTGATAATAAGATCAATGATATTGATAGGTTTTCAAATGTTTTTGTTTTGAGGAATAATGAAATGAGGTAAACCTCAGTGAGTCATACATATTATCTTTAAAATATACACAGTTGTTGGAGCTGAGGTTGTAGTTCAGTGGTAGAGAACTTGCTTCGCACAAGGTAGGCACTGGGTTTGATCCTCAGCACCACTTAAAAACAAATAAAAGTATTGTGTCCATCTACAACTAAAAATAAATAAATAAAATATACAGTTATGATGGTGTATATTCTAATACATCCATTGAAAATTTAAAATATTATAAGTTGTAAATGCATATAACACACCTAACTGCACATTATTGCTGTTATGGTTCAGATACAAAGTGTCCCCCAAAAGCATTGCTGTGAGACAACACAAGAATTTTCAAAGCTGAAAAGGTTAGATTATGAGAGCCCCAATCTAATCAGTGGATTAATCAACTGACATGAAATAACTGGTCAGTAACTATAGGCAAATAGGATGTGGCTGGAGGAAGTAGGTCACTTCACCTCCCCTTCCTGGCCATCATGTCTTGAGCTGTGTTCCTCATCAAGCCCTTCTGCCATGATGATGTACCTCATCTTGGGCCCAGCACTACAGAGTGAGTTGACCATGGACTGAAACCGTGACCCAACATAAACTTTTCCTTCTCTAAAATTGCTCCTGTCAGGTCTTTTGGTCAGAGCAACAACAATAACAGCAACAACAACAACAAAAAAGCAGACCAAAACATGGATTACTAACACAGTAGCTGTAGAGTTTCTGCTGTTCCCCTTGTGATCATGACTGGGAGCTGCAACTTGCAGCCTCTGCCAAGCATTATGAGAAAGTATCATTACAAGAGCACATTGTTGATGCAGGGAAAGATCAGACTTCAAAGTACAGTTTCCTCTGATTGTTCATCACTTTTGCACCATCATAAAGTTGAAAAATCACAAGTTGAACCATCCTAGGGGGAGAGACAACTGTACATTGTTGGATTCAATTTGCTAAAGTTTGAAGAAGAACTTTCAATCTGTGTTCATGAGAGGTATTTGTCAGTTTTCTTTCCTTGAATTATATACCTGGTTTTGATTTAAGGGAAATATTCACATAAAATGAGCTGGAAAGTATGCATAAAGCTGGAATAAATGAGTTTGTAATATGTCTTTATTTTCTATTTAATATCTGTAGAATCTGTAGTTAGGTTAGTTTCTTAAGGTAGAAGTTGAAGTCAATAATTTAAGACCACTCTTATCATACTGACATTTAATGCTGTACATTTCTTTCTAATTACTGCTTTAATGGTATCCCACAATAATTTATGTTGTTTTCATTTTCACTTAGTACAAAATGTTTTCTGATTTCTTTATGAACTTTTATTTGTCCCACAGTTTTTTTTAAGTGTTACAGAGACTCCAAATACTTAGAAAATTTCCAGAGATTTTTCTGTCATTAATTTCCAAATTAACTCCACTGTGTTAAGAGAACATTTTGAGAATTTTCTATGACTCAAAATATGATCTACCTTGACAAATATTTTCATGCACAATTGAAAGGAATATGTATTCTGCTGCTACTGGATATTCTATAAATATCAATTAAATTATTTAAATTAAAGTTAATTTACAATATTTTAAAGGTTTTCTACATGTTTACTGATATTCTGTCTACTTGTTATGTGACTACATTTGTGGATTTGTCTATCCTTGCAGTTCTTTATAGTACTTTCTTCATGTATTTTGGAGCTCTTTGATTGGGTACATAAAAATTTAAGATTTTTATGTCCTCTTGATAAGTTGAAGCCTTTATCATTACAAGATCATATTTTTCCTAAATAATATTCTTTGCTCTAAAGTCTACTTTGGTATTGATATATTCACTCAAATTTTCTTTACAATATTATAGCATGGCATTTTATTTATTTTTTATCATTTTACTTTCAACTCATTTGCCCTATATATATTTAAAATGAGCTTCCTATAGGCAGCTTATAGTTGAGTCTTAGTTTTTAATTAATGTGAAATTTTCTGCCTTTTGGTTAGAATATTTAAACCATTTAAGTTTGTGATTAATTACATAGCCAGATTTAAAACTACTATCTCATCTCATCTGTCCTTTGTTCTCCTTTTCTTCTTTCCCTGCATGATTTTGAATAAATTGAACATTTATTTTATCTCCTTTGTTGGTTTATTAGATATAACTCTTTGTTTTGTTATTTTTGCAGTTGCTTTAGGGTTTTCCTTTAACATCTTTAGCTTACCTTTACCTTTCAGTGATGTTGTATCATGACATAGTTTGTAAAAGAATCTCACAACAGTGTTCTTCCATTTTATACCTCCTACCTTTTTTGTCATCATTGTTGTATATTTTATTTTTACATGTTTTAAACTCCATAATACATTGTTATCATTTTCTCATTAAATAGTGAATTATCCTTTGCTGAGATTTAAATAAATGGGAAAACATTATTTTATACTTACACACATAGTTACCATTTCCAGTGCTTTTAAATCTTTTATGAACATCTTTATTTCCATCTGGTATTTTCATTCTGTCTGAAGGACTTCCTTTAGCATTTTTTATAGTGTGTGTCTGTTGGTGATGTATTCTTTCAGCTTTTATATGTCTGAAAAAGTCTATTTCAAATTTGTATTCAAATGTTGTTTTCACTGAGCATAGAATTTCCAGTTGATAGGTTCCTTTCTTTCTTTCTTTTTTAATTTTTTAGTGCTTTAGAGTTGTCCCACTATCTTCTTACTTGCATTGTTTTTGTTGAAAAAATATGCTGTAGATCTTGTCTTTGTTCCTCTCTCTTAACATGTCTTTTCTCTAGCTCTTTTTGAGATTTTCTTCTTGCTACAGTTTGGAGAATGTAATTATGAAGTATGCTGGTACAGTTTTCTTCATGTCTTTCATGCTTGGACTTCATCTTGGATCTAGTAATCCCTCTCCTGAGGGAGAAATTAAAATAAAAAAAGGTATTTTCATATAAAGTTCTCTATGCAAATGTTCACAGCATCTTTATTCATAGTCACCAAAGACTGGAACTAAACCATATGTCCTTCAAGAGGAAATTAATGAACAATATGTGATACATCCACATAATAGGATACTACTCAACAACGACAACAACAACAAAATGAACTGTTGATAAATGAAACAGGATGGATGAATCTCAAATGCATTATGCTAAGTGAAAATAACCAGATGCAAAAAAATTAAAAATAAAAATAAAGAACAAATGAGTCCATGTATATGATATTCTGGAAAACAAGAATCATTGGGATGGTGAAGAGATCTGTAGTTGAAAACGGTTAGAGCTTGGAGGAGAATTTGAAAACAAAGGGCAAGGATAAGGGCCTTGGAGTGGGGGTGGAGACAATAGCACTGTTGTTGTTATCGTCATTGTGGTGGGGATTTGTGACTCTTTGCATTTGTCAAAACTCACAAACCTCTAAGCCAAAAAGAGTGGGCCTTATTGTATATAATCAAACAATAAAATTTGAAAACCTATATACAAAATATTGAAACACCACTTTTCCATGACTCAGCTAGGTGTATTCACCAAGGTTGGAGACTACAGAATTATTTTCTTGAGATATAAAAAGACTATGAGTGCAGGATGAGAGGAATATTTGCATATATTGACATTTACAGAAGCGCTCCTGAAACAGCTGGGCCTCTTGCTGGGAAACTATCACAAAGCCCTTTTTTGGTGTGTCCTGCTTGTACACACACATTCCAAATAGCTTCTTAGCCTAAACTGACATCAAAAAAAACTTCATTTGAGGAAAATCCCTAATACAAAAGACAATACTATACAAACACCGAAACGAATACAAACACAGAAAGGGCTAAAACTCAGTAAAAATGAGGCGATATAGAAATTTGAAGAAAATTTTAAAACATTTATTTAATATCCTCAAAGGGCTAAGAGAAGAAATTGAGTCTTTTTTAAAAAGTGTAAAAAGGATATAGAAAGCAATTAAAATTTTTATGGAATTTAAATGTAGGGTAGAAAAAAAATAAAACATATCAGAAGGGCTAGATAAATTCAGAAATATCTTCCAGGAAATAGAACTAAGGATAAAGAGATAGTAAACATGAAATTAAAATTCTGGAAAGTTGCATGATTAATTCAAAACACCAAATCCAAATTATCTGAGTGGTAAAGAAAAAGATACCAGAGGACAGGAAATTTGACCAGCAAAAGATACAAAGTAATTCCTAGACTTGAAATTATAAGCCCAGAAAAAAAATGAATGAGAAAGGTCCCAACCGAAGTGTCAGTGTGAAGTTTCCAGAGATAAAAGTTTGGTTGCATGTTAAAGAATCAGAATGACCTACTTCTTATGAAAGACATTGGCAGTCAGAAGACAATGGAACAAAGGCTTCAGAATTGTGAGGAAAAAATAGAATTCATATCCAGCTAACCTATCAAAAGTATAAAATTGATAAAAACATTTTCTTAGACATTCAAGATTGTAAAAGTGTTACTTGCCCATGAGCTATTTCTCAGAAAGTTACTATAGCATATTATGGAGAAAAATAAGAATTTATAAGAAAAACAAAGACAGTAAATCTAAGAATCAGGGGAACTAATACAGAAATAAAGCAGAGAGGAATCTCAGGATGTCATCTCTGCAATAGGCCAGATCAAGCCATTCAGATTGCAAAATGATATATTGTTATATTGTGTGTATGTACAAATTTGTAACAATGAATCTTACTGTTATGTACAATTATAATGCACCAATAAAAAAGAAAAAATTTAAAGTAAAATGAAATAAAATGAACAATGACATAAAAGTGCAAGAAATCTGTCTCTACAGGAAAACAAACTGGAATCAGTAGATTATCTGCTATATTTGGCAAGTAGAAAGTGGTATTAAAATAGTATAAAAGGTTTTAGAGTTCTTAGGAAAAGTTTGAGAACAATTCATTATGGAAACATTAAAAGAAACTAGCAAATAAAAATGAAGCCAATGTCAACTCCAAGGAAAACATAAAGTCTCATATGAAAAAATAATGTAGGGCTGGGGGTATAACTTAGTTGGTAGAGTGCTTGCCTTGCATGCACAAGGCCCTGGGTTCAATCCCCAGCACCACCAAATACACACACACACACACACACACACACACACATAATTGTATAACAGTATTTTGCTCAACATTGAATAAAACTTTCATAGTTACAAAACTGCAACACTGATTAATGATTCATTAAAAATTACAAGTGTATTGGGATGATGGAGGAAAGAGGATGTATGTTAAGGCATGGGTGATCTCATCAGAATTCCAAATACTTTCTTTCACATCTAAGACTCAACAGACAATGACTAAAATTGAAATATAAGTCCATATTTAAAATTATAGAGGTAATAATCAGAAGAAACAACAAAAAGAAGTGAAGATGTTACCTGTGAGAAACCCAACTTGGAGATGGGGGCAAGTGAGAGTGCTATTTTTTAGATGTCTTAATTTATATTTTAAAAAAAAGTCATGCATGTTTTACGTGGATAAAAATATAACTAAAAATTATAATTGCAGTAACCTATTATGAGAATGTTAGAGTGGAGGACTGCCTAATAATATTTTTGGAGAGAAAGGAAACTGTTTTCTGTTTTCCAAATCTGCCTAGGCATAGAGCTCACCATGCTAGTTCCTAGGGAAGAAAAGGGGCACAGCATGATTCTTCTTTCACACCTTGTTATGGCATTGTTTTCTTTAAAGAAGCCAAGGTAAAAACTCCTATATTTTACAGTTTTATTTTAACTCTATTTTTTTGTGGTCATTTAAAATAGATTTTCCTTTTTGCCATTATAAATAGTTACCCAGGACTTTAATACCCGTAATAGTTGGCAGCCTTGGACAGCCAACTTGTCTATGTAAGATTGCTCCTGACGTTATGAAATTGACATAAGTAAATGTCACCATAGACAGGAAAATATGGAATCAGATTTTAGCAAATTCAGCTCTTAGACTCTGTAAGAAATAATTCAGGCCTCTGAAAATGTCCCAGGATGACATCTCAGGGCTGAAGTCCTATGCCAAGCTCCATGAAGCTCTACTACTGAAATGCTTTATGCAAGTTTTGGTCAAGTGGTGAATTTCAGAAGATCTATAGAGATTTCTTAGGGAACTCCAGGACAGTCTTAAAATACCTCATAGCCTCAGGACAGTGACTAATAAAATAAAAACATACCTCTGAAGATCTCCCAGAACCTTGGAGGAGAATTAATTTTGACTTGTGTCATTTTTTTTTGGCTCAGCCAACTGTGAATTTCTATTGTACTAGGCATGTTAAGTATACAGACAATGGACACAATTATGATAGTTCAACATAAACAAGCCAGATGAAGAAAAATTCCATGAACTTTTCCTTGTAAGATGTCTATAGATGAATTCTTTAAAAAAGAAACAGACTATTGATCTATGTTGTTGACAGTCATTGTGATTCTTCACATACAGGGCCTATTTATTCTCTTTTATTCATTTTTCCCCCTGAATTCCACCCTTCTTCTTTCTGGGCTTCTGAATTGAATTTTTTTTTGTATTGTTCTCCCCTGTACTGATTCAGAAGATACATTTTTTTTTTATTTCTAGTCTTCAAGTAGTTGTCCTTGAAATTTTAACATGGTTACATTTAAACTCTAAAAGATCAATCAACATCCTTACCTGTCTCTTGAATAAAATAAGAGCATAAGATGCTTTAACCCAATCACCTATCTTGAAGCTTGCCTGTTGCCATCTCCTCTTTTAATTAATTAATGGTTTATTGTCAGTGTTTTTATATATTCTATTTTCATACATCAGTAACTTATGTGTGTGAACTTGCCACCCAATCTAAGAATGAGGATATTAACAATACTGCTGCATCTTTCTGTAAATTTCATTATTCCATTATATATGACTCAATTTCATCCCCAAAGGTGAAAACCATTCTGATTTTTGTTTTAAACTCCCTCTCTCTCTCTCTCTCTCTCTCTCTCTCTCTCTCTCTCTGCTATTTTAAAAGTAGTTTTATCATATATATGTGTGTGCCCAAAAAGATGTACCATTTAGTGCTAAGAGCCATAGCCAAGTAGTATGATGCATGGAATTTTTGGTTGTAAGGTGACTCCAGCAAGCCATTGAGATGATATGATTATGTTAAGATCTGCATTTATATGGATATTAGACCCCTGCTGTCCACCTCGGCCTGCTACGGGACTCCTGGAGAGTTCCCATTGGTTGGGGAAGTGCGGTAGGAATTCCGGAGGAGGGATTTCCTGTTGGAGTGTCCGGGAGAACACTGCTTGTGTTGGTCGGGATTTTTCCCAGGAGCGTATGGGGCATTGACGGGGAGTTTCAAAAATATAGTTTGTTCCTGCTTGAGTGGCTTGTGATTTTGTGCCCAGCCTGACTGCGGCAATTTAGTTTTGTGTATTTTTGTACTTTTTTTTTTCTTTAATTTTTATTGTTGGTTGTTCAAAACATTACATAGTTCTTGACAAATCATATTTCATACTTTGATTCAAGTGGGTTATGAACTCCCATTTTTACCCCGTATACAGATTGCAGCATCACATCAGTTACACATCCACTGTTTTACATATTGTATTTTTGTACTTCATAAAATTTTCTAGATGGTTCTCTGGAACTCATTTTTTTTCTATTTGATTTTTGTTTGTTTGTTTTCTTATTTTAATTTAATTTACTTATTCTAATTTGTTATTGATGACAGCAGAATGCACTTCACTTCATTTTACATATATAGAGCACAAGTTTTCACGTTTCTGGTTGTATTCATTTGATTTCTGATAATTGAAAGTCATCACATGGGACTAGGTGGTAAAGCACTTGCCTACATGTGGTAAGGCCCTGTGTTCAACCCCCAGCACTGAAAAAAAAATTGTCCACATTGTTGTGCTCAATTATTCCTGATAATTTTTTCACTGTTCTATAGTATGTAATATGGTCCTTTCAGAATTTATTTATCTAGGCTCCTATCAATGAGCATTTGATTTGGGGTAGTTCATGGAGGCCTTCTAGCATTCAGATCTCCCTTCAAGAGAATGTACTGCAAGAAGTGTGGTTGGCTGACATCTACCAGTGACTGAGGATCAGATGCATTGCAGTGTTCACACAGAGGCTTGGTCTTCCTGAGCTGCTTCTGAACAATGCCAGAATAGACAAGGGTACTCAAGCCAGATTATTCCTGTCCAATGCGGGTCTCCTCTGAAGGTCATCGATTGGCCTAGTAGAGATTTTCTGCAAGCAGCACTGCATCCAAGGCAATTCCTACCTCTTTCCATCTCCTTCCATAGCTCTCAGACCTGCATTATAGTCTGATCTCTTTCCCTGTCTGTTCCTGAAACCTCTTCACTTTATTCTTCATAAGCATTGTTCCCCCAAATCTTGCACTTCTAGTTTTATCTCCACATCTGCTTTCTAGAGGACCCAAATGAATACAGGACTGCCTCAAGTCTTTTGCTATCATAATATTACTGCTATGAACATTGTAGTATGCAAGATTAGTATTTGTGTGCAAGAGTGGAGTTGCTGAGTTGTAGTGTGAGTTTAATTTTTCACAATGCCAAATTACTTCCAAAGTGGTTTGCCAACTTGCATTCCTACCAGCAATAGTTAAAAGAGATTCTTTTACATTACTGGAAGAGTTGATTTTGTGTGACTTCTGAATTTTTTCAGTTATTTGGTGTAAAATGATACCAAATTGTGTTCTTGACTTCCATTTTTCTTAATACTAATGACTGAGAATTTCTATTTTTATTGACCATATGCATTTAATGTTCAGTGAAATGCACATATATAAAATCCCCTTGGTCATTTGTATTGCAAATGACTTATAGCCTTGTTAAGTGGCTGAGGCTGACCTTGAACTTATGATCCTACTGCTTCAGCCTCCTGAGTCACTGAGATTACAGGTGTGGAATACTACACTCAGTTGATAGTATTTTTTTAGAATATTGTCTTTACCTAATTTAAGTATCCAGATTAAAGTCACCTTGCAAAATAAATTTGGGATTATCCCTTCCCCACCAGTACCTAGGAGAGTTACTAAAAGATTAGAATCACCTCCTTCTTCTTCTCTTGCTCCTCTTCTTTTTTGTTTTCAGGAGGGTGGGGGGGAAGGGGCAGAGCTGGGAACTACACCCAGTGCCTCATGCATGCTGGACACACACTGTACAGCTGAGCTATAGTCCTAACCACTGATTTGTTCTTCAAAATTTCATAGATGTTTTACCTATGTGTGTGTGTGTGTCTATATATATATATATATATATATATATATATATATATATATATATATATATATATCACAGTACCCTGTTAATCTGCACACTTTTATAGTCTTATGCATCAGTAAAACACTAAATTTAATTTAAGTTAAAATTTATTTAATGAAAAAAGAAATTCTAAATTGGAAAAAAAAAAAAAGTTTTGGTAAAGCTCATCTGTAAAACTAACTAGTCCTGAGAAGATTTTTAACTGTTACTTTATTTAATGCCCAGTTATCATGTGATATTTTTCTAGAAATTTTTCCACTTCATCTAAGTTTTAAATTTTTTTTTGAAAAATGTTATTGTAGCATTCTCTTATTACCTTTTAATCTTTGCTATATTTATAGTTATGTATGTCTTCCATTAAAAATATTAATGTCTTCATTTTTTTAACATTTTCAAGAGGTTATCTATTTTTTTGCAAATTAAAACTACACTGAGATTTCATCTCACTCTCATCAGAATGGCCATTATCAAGAATACAAGTAACAATACATGTTGTTGAGGATGTGGGAAAAGGGTACACTCATACATTGTTGGCTGGACTACAAAGTGGTGCAACCACTCTGGAAAGATCTTGATTCATTTTTACTGTTTATATCTAAGTGGGTGTGGCCAGAAAATGTGATTTACTTAATAGTTGCTTCCTGAAATTTGTTCAAATTTGCTTCATATCTTAGTCCATAACCAGCTTGCAAATTTTATATTGTGCATTAAATAAAACTTGACAATATGTTTTGTTTAAATTTCCTGTATTTTGCTATTGCTCTTGACCTAAGAGAGGTGTGTTGATATTTCTTTTATGTCAATTTATTCTTGTAGTTTTTTTTTCCTTTTTTAAATTTTTTTTTATTGTTGGCTGTTCAAAACATTACATACTTCTTGATATATCATATTTCACACTTTGATTCAAGTGGGTTATGAACTCCCATTTTTACCCCATATAGAAACTGCAGAATCACATCAGTTACACATCCATTGATTTACATATTACCATACTAGTGTCTGTTGTATTCTGCTGCCTTTCCTATCCTCTACTATCCCCCCTCCCCTCCCCTCCCCTCTTCTCTCTCTACCCCCTCTACTGTCATTCATTTCTCCCCCTTGTATTATTTTCCGCTTTCCCCTCACTTCCTCTTGTATGAAATTTTGTATAACCCTGAGGGTCTCCTTCCATTTCCATGCAATTTCCCTTCTCTCTCCCTTTCCCTCCCACCTCTCATCCCAGTTTAATGTTAATCTTCTCATGCTCTTCGTCCCTACTCTGTTCTTAGTTACCCTCCTTATATCAAAGAAGACATTTGGCATTTGTTTTTTAGGGATTTGCTAGCTTCATTTAGCATAATCTGCCCTAATGCCATCCATTTCCCTGCAAATTCTATGATTTTGTCATTTTTTAATGCAGAGTAATACTCCATTGTGTATAAATGCCACATTTTTTTTATCCATTCGTCTATTGAAGGGCATCTAGGTTGGTTTCACAGTCTTGCTATTGTGAATTGTGCTGCTATGAACATCGATGTAGCAGTGTCCCTGTAGCATGCTCTTTTTAGATCTTTAGGGAATAGAGCGAGAAGGGGAATAGCTGGGTCAAATGGTGGTTCCATTCCCAGCTTTCCAAGAAATCTCCATACTGCTTTCCAAATTGGCTGCACCAATTTGCAGTCCCACCAGCAATGTACAAGTGTACCCTTTTCCCCACATCCTCGCCAGCACTTGTTGTTGTTTGACTTCACAATGGCTGCCAATCTTACTGGAGTGAGATGGTATCTTAGGGTGGTTTTGATTTGCATTTCTCTGACTGCTAGAGATGGTGAGCATTTTTTCATGTATTTGTTGATTGATTGTATGTCCTCCTCTGAGAAGTGTCGGTTCAGGTCCTTGGCCCATTTGTTGATTGGGTTATTTGTTATCTTATTGTCTAATTTTTTGAGTTCTTTGTATACACTAGATATTAGGGCTCTATCTGAAGTGTGAGGAGTAAAGATTTGTTCCCAGGATGTAGGCTCCCTATTTACCTCTCTTATTGTTTCTTTTGCTGAGAAAAAAACTTTTTAGTTTGAGTAAGTCCCATTTGTTGATTCTAGTTATTAACTTTTGTGCTATGGGTGTCCTATTGAGGAATTTGGAGCCCGACCCCACAGTATGTAGATCGTACCCAACTTTTTCTTCTATCAGACGGCGTGCCTCTGATTTGATATCAAGCTCCTTGATCCATTTTGAATTAACTTTTGTGCATGGTGAGAGAAAGGGATTCAGTTTCATTTTGTTGCATATGGATTTCCAGTTTTCCCAGCACCATTTGTTAAAGATGCTATCCTTCTTCCATCGCATGCTTTTAGCCCCTTTATCAAATATAAGATAGTTGTAGTTTTGTGGATTGGTTTCTGTGTCCTCTATTCTGTACCATTGGTCCACCCATCTGTTTTGGTACCAGTACCAAGCTGTTTTTGTTACTATTGCTCTGTAGTATAATTTGAAGTCTGGTATCGCTATACCGCCTGATTCACACTTCCTACTTAGCATTGTTTTTGCTATTCTGGGTCTTTTATTTTTCCATATGAATTTCATGATTGTTTTCTCTATTTCTACAAGAAATGCCGTTGGGATTTTGATTGGGATTGCATTAAACCTATAGAGAACTTTTGGTAATATCACCATTTTGATGATGTTAGTTCTGCCTATCCATGAACAGGGTATATTTTTCCATCTTCTAAGATCTTCTTCTATTTCTCTCTTTAGGGTTTTGTAGTTTTCATTGTACAAGTCTTTCACCTCTTTTGTTAGGTTGATTCCCAAGTATTTTATTTATTTTTTTTGAAGATATTGTGAATGGAGTGGTTGTCCTCATTTCCATTTCAGAGGATTTGTTGCTGATATACAGGAATGCCTTTGATTTATGTGTGTTGATTTTATATCCTGCCACTTTGCTGAATTCATTTATTAGCTCTAATAGTTTCTTTGTAGACCCCTTTGGGTCTGCTAGGTATAGAATCATGTCATTCACAAATAGTGATAATTAAATTTCTTATTTTCCTATTTTTGTGCGTTTAATTTCTTTCGTCTGTCTAATTGCTCTGGCCAGTGTTTCAAGAACTATGTTGAACAGAAGTGGAGAGAGAGGGCATCCCTGTCTTGTTCCAGATTTTAGAGGGAATGCCTTCAGTTTTTCTCCATTCAGAATGATGCTAGCCTGAGGCTTAGCATAGATTGCTTTTACATTATTGAGGTATGTTCCTGTTATCCCTAGTTTTTCTAGAGTTTTGAACATAAAGGGATGCTGTACTTTGTTGAATGCTTTTTCCTCATCTATCGAGATGATCATATGGTTCTTATTTTTAAGTCTATTGATGTGGTGAATAACATTTATTGATTTCCGTATATTGAACCAGCCTTGCATCCCAGGGATGAATCCTACCTAATCATGGTGCACAATTTTTTGATATGTTTTTGTATCCAATTCGCCAGAATTTTATTGAGGATTTTTGCATCTAGGTTCATTAGAGATATTGGTCTGTAGTTTTCTTTCTTTGAAGTGTCTTTGTCTGGTTTAGGAATCAGGGTGATGTTGGCCTCGTAGAATGAATTTGGAAGTTCTCCCTCTTTTTCTATTTCCTGAAGTAGCTTGAAAAGTATTGGTATTAGTTCCTCTTTAAAGGTTTTGTAAAACTCTGCTGTATACCCATCCGGTCCTGGGTTTTTCTTAGTTGGTAGTCTTTTGATGATTTATTCTATTTCCTCAATTGATATTGGTCTGTTTAGGTTGTCTATATCCTCCTGACTCAATCTGGGCAGATCATATGACTTAAGAAATTTATCGATGCCTTCACTATCTTCTAATTTATTGGAGTATAAGGATTCAAAATAATTTCTAATTATCTTCTGTATTTCTGAAGTGTCGGTTGTGATATTGCTTTTTCCTCCCGTACGCTAGTAATTTGAGTTCTCTCTCTTCTTCTCTTCGTTAGCATGGCTAAAGGTCTGTCGATTTTATTTATTTTTTCAAAGAACCAACTTTTAGTTTTGTCAATTTTTTCAATTGTTTCTTTTGTTTCGATTTCATTAATTTCAACTCTGATTTTAATTATTTCTTGCCTTCTACTTCTTTTGCTGTTGTTTTTCTCTTCTTTTTCTAGGATTTTGAGATGAAGTATGAGATCATTTATTTGTTTTTTTTCTTTTTTTAAGGAATGAACTCCAAGGTATGAATTTTCCTCTTAGAACTGCTTTCAATGTGTCCCATAGATTCCGATATGTTGTGTCTGTGTTTTCCTTTATCTCTAAAAATTTTTTAATTTCCTCCTTGATGTCTTCTATAACCCATTGATCATTCAGTAACCTATTGTTCATTCTCCAAGTGATGCATGATTTTTCCTTCCTTCTTTTATCGTTGATTTTCAGTTTAATTCCATTATGATCAGATAAGATGCATGGTATTATCTCTACTCCTTTATATTGTCTAAGAGTTGCCCTGTGACATAATATATGATCTATTTTTGAGAAGGATCCATGTGCTGCTGAGAAAAAAGTGTAACTGCTTGATGTTGGGTAGTATATTCTATATATGTCAATTAAGTCTAGGTTGTTAATTGTGTTATTGAGTTCTATAGTTTCCTTATTCAACTTTTGTTTGGAAGATCTGTCCAGTGGCAAGAGAGGTGTGTTGAAGTCTCCCATAATTATTGTATGGTGGTCTATTAGACTCTTGAACTTGAGAAGAGTTTGTTTGATGAACATAGCTGCACCATTGTTTGGGGCATATATATTTATGATTGTTATGTCTTGTTGGTGTATGGTTCCCTTGAGCAGTATGTAGTGTTCTTGTTTATCCCTTTTGATTAACTTTGGCTTGAAATCTATTTTATTTGATATGAGTATGGACACTCCTGCTTGTTTCTGAAGTCCATATGAGTGATATGATTTTTCCCAACCTTTTACCTTCAGCCTATGTATTTCTTTTCCTATCAAATGCGTCTCCTGTAGGCAGCATATTGTTGGGTCTTGTTTTGTGATCTATTCTACTAGCCTGTGTCTGTTAATTGGTGAGTTTAAGCCATTAACATTTAGGGTTATTATTGAGATATGGGTTGTTCTTCCAGCCATATTTGTTTATTTATGTTACTAAACATGGTTTGTTTTCCTCTTTGATTATTCCCCCCCCTTTACTGTCCTACCTCCCACTGTTGGTTTTCATTGTTATTTTCCATTTCTTCTTCCTGTAATGTTTTGCTGAGGATGTTTTGAAGAGATGGTTTTCTAGCTGCAAATTCTTTTAACTTTTGTTTATCATGGAAGGTTTTAATTTCATCTTCCATCCTGAAGCTTAGTTTCGCTGGATACACAATTCTTGGTTGGAACCCATTTTCTTTCAGTGTTTGAAATATGTTATCCCAGGATCTTCTAGCTTTCAGAGTCTGTGTTGAAAGATCAGCTGTTATCCTGATTGGCTTACCCCTAAATGTAATCTGCTTCCTTTCTCTTGTAGCTTTTAAGATTCTCTCCTTATTCTGTATGTTGGGCATCTTCATTATAATGTGTCTAGGTGTGGATCTCTTATGATTTTGCACATTCAGCATCCTGTAGGCTTCTAGGATTTGGGATTCTGTCTCATTCTTCAAGTCTGGGAAGTTTTTTCATATTATATCATTGAATAGACTGCTCATTCCTTTGGTTTGGAGCTCTGTACCTTCCTGTATCCCAATGACTCTTAAGTTTGGTCTCTTAATGTTATCCCATATTTCTTGGATGTTCTGCTCATGGTTTCTTAACAGTCTTGCTGAGCTGTCTATGTTCTTTTCCAGTTGAAATACTTTGTCTTCATTGTCTGATGTTCTATCTTCTAAGTGTTCTACTCTGCTGGTAGTATTCTCCATTGAGTTTTTAAGTTGGTTTATTGCTTCCTGCATTTCTAGGATTTCTGTTTGTTTGTGTTTTATAACCTCTATCTCCCTGTATAGTTGATCCTTTGCTTCCTGGATTTGTTTGCGTAATTCATTGTCAAAATGATCTTTCATTGTCTGATTTTGCTGTTTAATGTCTTCCTTGATACTCCAGATCATCTGAAGCATGTATATCCTGAATTCTTTATCTGACATTCCATCTGCTGCAGATATTACCTCTTCTAACGTTGAGTTGACCTGCATTGCTTGTGGTCCTTTCTTTCCTTGTCTCTTCATACTGTTCGCGTTTCTTTCTGCTTGTTGAAACTGTTGTGCTATTGAATTTTCCCCCTATATATTTATATTGCTCTTGTATAGTTGCAAAGTCTCCCTCGTAGGCATGGGCGGTGGCTCTGCCCCTCCTCCAATTGGGGCAATGTCCCTACCATGCCGGCAGGCCGCTGGGCCTGTTCTGCTGGTCAGTAGCAGGTCCGCCTACCTTGCAGGCGCGGGCGGTGGCTCTGCCCCTCTGCGGGCTGCTGGGCTTGTTCTATCGGTGGTCGCAGTTCTGCCTACTTTGCTGGTGCGGGCAGCGGCACTGCCCCTCTGCAGGCCGCTGGGCCTATTCTGCCTGTCGGTTGCAGGTCTGGCCTGTTCTGTTGGTGGTCGCAGGTCCGCCTACTTTGCAGGCGCATGGGGAAGCTCTGCCCCTCCGCCGGTTTCTGGGCCTGTTCTGCCGGTTGGTCACAGGTCCGCCTACCTTAGAGGTGCGGGTGTTGGCTCTGCCCCTCCGCTGGCCGCTGGGCCTGTTCTGTCAGTGGTCACAGTTCCGCCTACCTTGCAGGCGCGAGGGGAGGGGGTGGCTCTGCCCCTCAGCAAGCCGCTGCGCCTGTTCTGCTGGTGGGTCGCAGGCCCACCTACCTTGCAGGTGTGGTTGGCAGCTCTGCCCCTCCTCGGGCCACTTGGCCTGTTCTGTCGGTGGTCACAGTTCCGCCTACCTTGCAGGTGCTGGGGGAGGGGCTCTTGTAGTTCTATTAAGTTTTCCTTCATATATTTCATTGTCTCAATAATATAAATATATATACATATATACTTACACACACACACATACAAC
The DNA here is from genome assembly GCF_047511675.1 of Marmota flaviventris. NCBI lineage: Eukaryota > Metazoa > Chordata > Mammalia > Rodentia > Sciuridae > Marmota > Marmota flaviventris. Next base: position 8,444,866 of record NC_092514.1, read on the forward strand.
TATTGCAGTTTTCTAGTGGAATATATTTACCTACCTCCTAAATCAGTTTATTGTTTTATTTCCAATAATTGTCAATTCATCTTCTAGCTTACATCTGATTTTGTCAAATCTTTTGGCTCTATAGTGTTTTTTTAACCCCCCAAATTAAGCATTATTTCATGAAATCTTTGCAGATTAGATTCCGTAAGATATTTATCATCTTATTTATACATAATTTTTTCCTTACAACTTAGATATTCTTTTAGAGATCTTTTTTCCTTCTACTTGAAAAACACTTTGGAAATTACATATGTGAGAGTTTTTTGGTGGTAAATTACCTCAGTTTTATCATAAAGAAACTATTTCTTTTGTGTTTGTTAAAGATAATCTTTTTAAGAATGCAATTCTTATTTTACAGATGTTTTCTGTCAGTACTTTGAAGATTTTAATATCTTATCACCACCAGTCCTTGTGTTGCTGCTTTCAATCTAATCACTACTTGTGTAAATTCCTCTTATGTAAATTCCTCTCTGAGTATTTGTGTGCAAGAATGGAGTTGCTGAGTTGTAACTACTTCTCTTCTGCATTCTACAGGTTCAGTAGGGTGATTGTAATTGTGGCTTTTTAAAAATGCACCAGGTCCATGTGTTTTCATCAGTCCTTGGAATTCCTCAGGCACTTGAGGCCTCTCTTTTTTTATTTCCCTCTCTCAGCCTGCTTTCCTCCCAATTCTCACTTCAGCTATGTCTATTAGTTGGTCATTTATTTTCCATTTTAATCTTTTTTTTTTTTTAATTTCTCGAATCCCAATTTTGTTCTTTTCCAAATTTACTTTACTCTTTGAAAATTTCTCTTTTGTTTCTTTAGTTATAGTAATATATATCACAACAATGCTTCAGATAACAAGGGACCTCTGATCATAGTGGTCCCATAAGATAATAATGGAGCAGAAAAAGTCTTATCATCTAGCGTCCTTACTGTTCCTTTTTGCCTTAAGATATGTTTAAATGCACAAATACTTACTATTGTGTTACAGTTGCCTGCAGTATTCCGAATGGTATTCTGTTGTGCAGGTTTGAAGCCTAGGAGCAACTGGCTACCCCAAATGGCTTACATATGTAGTAGACTATTCTATATAGTTTTGTGAAGTTGCATTCTATGAGGTTCACACAACAAAACTGCCCAATGGCACACTTTTCAGAATGTATCCCATTGTTCAGTGATACATGACTTTAAATTAAACTTGGTTATTTTATTTATTGCCTCCAATACTTTGTTGGTCCAGTTCTGTGTTTGTTATTTCTACTCTTTCCTTTATACTGGATTTTTTTTTTTTTGCACACATGCGGTTTTTGTTATTATTTGGTGAGGGTTTATAATTGTGGGAATTTTCTTTTTTGGGGAGAAGGGTGAAAGCCTAGGTAGAGGATGCATTACTTGAGAAAGAATTGGCGTTAATTCAGAACAGGCATATCCAAACAAGAACTCCTTTATCTTGGGATTGTATGTATCACACAAATAGCTCATGTTAAAAACCTAACTCCCTGGTCATTGTTGGTGACCTTGAAATATAGGGGGAGACTTTCTCACTCCCACCCAAAATTGAAGCTCAGACAATCTTTCCCTCTGTTTGAGTCTCTGAACGTTTTTCTTCTTATTTATTCCTTTTCTTAGATATTAGCTCTTCCTAAAACTCTTCTTGAGAGAACACAAAGAATGAAGCTCTCTGGCAATCCCAGAGGTTTCAGTAGCTTTTTGGTCTCTCTACACACCTTGGGATGGTTTTCTGACTTTGCCCCTGATCCCAGTGATCTTCATTTGGGGAGTGAGTACCAGGGATTGAACTCAATGGCACTGGACCACTGAGCCACATCCCCAGTCCTATTTTGTATTTTATTTTGGGACAGGATTTCACTGAGTTGCTTAGCACCATGCTGTTGCTGATGTTGGTTTTGAACTTGTCATCCTCCTGTCTCAGCCTCCTGAGCCACTGGGATTACAGGTGTGTGCCACCATGTCTGGCCCCAGTGATCTTCTTGACTTCCATTTATATAAGTTTTAAAAATATATAATCCTCCTGATATTTTTAGATGATTTGTTGTTGTAGAATTTTGACATATGTAGTTTGCCGTATTACTGTACATATTTTTGACACTCTAATTAGTTTTACACATATGCCCATGTGGTAGAGTGGGAAGTTGAATTCAAATATCATGAACTAGTCATATTCGTCTAGCTTGAATTTTATTAGCATTAGTATTAAATTTTTATATGAATTATATTTAGATTATCATTTCAGATTTTCCATTTTAAGATTCAGAGCTTACCAGCAGTCTCAACCATAATTTCATATCTCAGGGGAGATTTTCTAGTCTAGCTTGGGTGATGTCAGGTATCCACTCTAGGTCCAGTCAGATTAAAAGGATAAAACAATGAATTTAAGTTTATATTATATGATTGTTATAAAGTGAAATTTTTACCACCTGGTTTGAGGTCTGCCATTTTGTGAGCTGTTCTTTTATATGCACAATAAACTTATACAAATTTTAAATTTGATTTGGACAGAAGACAACATATATTCAAAGACTCCCAAAACTTGGTGTCGTAAGAAATTTCTGCATGATTCAGAGAGATATTCTGGTGACCTACAAACAGTACTCAGTCTTACACCACAGAAACCTTCAACCCAGAGATGGTATAAGCAGAATTCACCTTATTCAGAAATAAGTAAAACTCTTAAATATTCCATTCATAATTTCTATAATCATTGTCTAAGTTAAAGAATAAGGAAGAAAGAAAAGTGTAAATGGAAAATAAGGAAGATAAAGTTGGAAAAAATATCACAGTGAAGATACAAAAACTTGAAGAAAATTGTATAGTAAACATACTAATTGGAAATATAAAATAAAAGGACTATATTAGTCAGGTTTATCTTTTTCCCTCCCACTGTGACCAAAAGAGCTTACAAGAACACTGGAGAGCAAAAATAATTTATTTTGATTCATAGTTTCAGAGGTTAAGTTCACCATCAGTTGATTCTCTTTTCCATAGTTCTAAGCCTAAGTTGAGGCAAAAACCTCATGGCAGATGGGTACAGTGGAAGGAAGTAGCTCAGGACATGACAGCAGAGTGAGAGAGTTCCACTCAATAGGGACAAAATGTATACCTAAAGTTAGGTCCCCTGTGACCTCATTCTCCAGCCACTCCCATCTGTCTATAGTTACTACAGAGTTAATCCTTATCACTGAATTAATCTGCTAATCAGGTTATAACTCTAATACATTAATCATTTAACCCCTGAAAATTCTTGCATAGTCTCACATATGAACTTTTGAGGGACACATGATTTCTAAACTATCGCAAAGGCAAAGAAGAGATACAAGAGAATGAGGAAGATATTAGTAAAATAAAGAAATAAATTAAGAACTGGCAGAACTCAGAAGGTAAGATAAGAAAAAATTCACAGAAACAAAGACACACAGAATTCAACAAAGGAATGTAGTTTGCTGCAAATGGAGTGGAAAGCCAGAATGGGAAAATAGACTAAAATGGAACTAAAGTAAATAGACACTGAAGAAACTTAAAGAGATTGGAGAAAGCTGACTTGTATATAAGATACCTAAAGTTGGATCAAAATAGGTAAAATTAGTATCATTAAATAAAAGAACCAAATAAAAACATAATTTCAAGATACAGTTTAAAGATTTTAGATTATAAAACCCCTCTAATGCGTAGATTGTTAAAAAAAAACAAACTAATATATAGAGTGAATGAGAAAATTATGTCTAGGTAGAACTACAGTGATGCCTACTTTATTTTTCTGGTGTTCAAAGTTAAAAAAAAAACACTTTGTATTTTAAAAGAAAGAGGATAAAGATGCCTGTACTGGTTAAAAAATAGAAGCCCTCATATAAACTGATATCTTTTCAATTTCTCAATCAAAGAAGACCCTGAGTAGTTTACACTCAGTCAGTATAAACTACTTTAAACAAATTTTTAAACAAATAATAATAAAGGAGAATATTCTTCATGAGGCCTCTGGAGGAAATATCCACAAAACAAATTGGCCAATACAGTAGTAAATATACTCAGCCAAGGATTACAATGGTAATTATTTCCATTTGAGAGCAGAGATCCACTACTTTAAGTAATAGACTATACATATTATAAAATATCTCAATACAAAACAAAATCATAATCACTATAAAAAGTAAAGAGTATAAGTGGAGGGCTGGAGGTATAGTTCAGTAGTAAAGCACAGGCTTAGCATGTATACATCCCTAGGTTTAATTCGGGGCAGCAAAAATATTAAAAATAAAAATGAATAAGATAAATGAAAAAGAAGAAAGATATATTTTTAATGACTTTAATGACAATAATCTCCTCTAGTTTTGTAGTTAAGGGTCAAATCTTTTTTTTTAAATATTGACATATGAAGATGTATACACACACATATGAAAATTTTGAGTAAGTTAATATAAAGAATTTAGAAAATTGTATTTAGATGACAAACTAAAATCAAAACTAACATTTTATATGAAGATATGTTTAAAACAATTGAGAAAGTAGAAATAAGAAGGATGGACAAAATTATGAGATATTACAACAAATACAAAGATAGAAAACATGTTCTCTATATCTGGCTAGGCTGCATTCAAGGCAAATACATCATAATGATGAAAGTGCATACAAATTTTATAGTCACATACAACGCTGTATAAAATAGTATAGCGACAAAATTCATGAAATAAAGCAAAAACATGTTCAGTAACATTTCAGAAGTAGTATATTATAATTATTTAAGATTTTTGCCTATGGCATTTCAAAGCCACCAAAAGTAAAGCTATGGAATCCATACATTTATCAATGTCTCAAGAACATCTACTTAATATATATCTTGATAAATCAATTTCAGGTATTTTGAGAAGATAGTGTTTCTCAGAAATTTAGGTCCTATTATTACAGATTCTCAGTAAATACCCAGAAAAGTTTATGGAATGTCATTTATTACTTGCACATTAGAAACAGGTATATTCAAACCACCATCTCCAGAAGTACATGAAGAAGTCAGGAAAAGATAAAGTTTTACTTGAGATCTAGGAGAGGAAGTTTCTCAGAAGAACCAGGCAGAATCTACACCATGAAAGACAGTATCATTAGCAAACCATTTCTACCACAGTAAGGACCATTCTATGTAGCTATCCCTGTTAGGGTTAAGTCCCTTCTCTTATTGAGGTCTTTAGGCAATTCAATATCAGGAAGTCAATAAAGGCTACTTGTTATAATTATAGATACAACTTATCCCTATGAAAAATATGTTATTATGCATTGTTACTATAATTATAAATTATTAAAAAGATAAAACAATCAATTTAAGTTTATATTACAAATTCAAGATAATTCAATATCAGAAAATCAATAAATGCTACTTGTTACAATTATAGTGAATAAATGCAAACTATTGATATTGAGAATTCGTTCAACCAAAGATTATATTGACACTGGATACTGCTAATAAAGTATATCTTTCTATAGTTTGGATGTTCAACATCCCACAAAGGCTCATGAGTTAAAGGTTTGGTCCCCAGACTGGCATTATGGAGGGATGGGATTTTTAAGAGATGGGTCTGGTGGGAGGTTTCTAGGTCACTGAGGACATGCCCTCAAAGAGGATTATGGGATCTTAGCATCTTTCTTTACTTGTCTTCTCCTTTCTGGAAATGAGGTGAGTAGCTGGGTACTGCATGTGTTTCCCACGATTGACATCCAGCATCACATCAGAGGCCCAAAGCAAAGCAGGCCTTGAACTTGAATTGTAATTTCCAAAACTGTGAGAAAAATTTTTTCTTTATAAGTTAATATTTATTTTGTCATAGTGACAGAAAGCTAACATGCTTCTTTAATATGTCAATAAAGGCCATTCTATTCTATATGTATAGATTTTGCATACATATGCACATATACTAATATGTGCATATGCATATGTCTAATTTGTAAATATATCAATATGTGCATAGTATATAAGCCATTTATGAAACATCATAAGATGATTCATCTTCAAGTTGAGAGTAAAATAAGAAAATTGGCTCTCATTTTTAACATATTTAACATACTGTATTTAATGTGTGAAGATGCTATTTAATTATTATTAATTATATAAGAGAAGAAGTATAAATATTAGAAAGGAGGGACAAAGTTAAAACTAGGTATAATAATATGATAGAATACCTAAAAAAACAAAGAAACCACCTAAAAGCTACCACAAGGAATGGGAGATTTTGATAAGCTGATTGGTAGGAAAACAATATACCAAAATCAAAGCCTTAATATGTGACAAAAAATGTTACAAAAGACAATAGAACATATTATTTTGCAGTAACTATAAGATAATATGATACCTGTGGATAATCTAAATAAGAAATTGTAGCAGTTTTAAAATAAAGAGACTTTCATAATGGAACTTAAAATGAAACTTGAATTTTTAAAAAGGAATGATTTGTATTTGAACAGAAACTTAGCGTTAGAAGAGTCATTACTAATCCCAAATCAATGTGCAAATTGTGATCTTTGCAAGCTACCAAAATGATTTTCAATAATAATCAGCATGCTGATTCTACAATTCATGTGTATAAATGAATGTTTAGCTAGGAAATTCTATAAAATAAGAACAACTGGGTATATCTGAAGGACCTAAAGATATTCCAGTATATTATGAAATATTATAAACCTTAGCAATTAATATAATGTAGTACCGACTCATAAATAGAACAAATGTAAAGAAGAAAAGTCCAGGTATAAATGATAATATGTATAATTCAGTACACAATAAATGTTAGTTTATGTCAAAGGAAAAAATATAGCTTAATTCATAAATAGTCTTGGGGTAACTTATTAGTTACCAAAAAAAAAAAATTGTACCACAACCTAGTTTCTTACAACATAATTCTGGTCACACTTAATAAACTAGGAAGGAGAAATAAGGATAAAAGAAGAAAAAGGAATAAATGTAATATTAGAAGCAAACATATTTCATTTTTTATATTTCTAAAATTAGCTTTGAAATGGGAAAGACCTGTATAAATATTAAACAAAACCACAAGAACTAAGACCACCTGCATCAATATAATTAATGGTTAGGACTGAGAAGTGGGACCACCTGTGTCAACATAATTTAACTGTTTGCTCCTGAAAACTCTTGTGCAGGAAGATAAGACTGATAATCAATAAATAACTTGACTGTTTGCTGTAGGAAATTCTTGCAAATCAATTCATCTGGGCAAATAATTTGCTCACCTGCATGAACAACTCACTTATCAGGACAACCATTTGCTCATGAAGAATTGCTTCAATAATTTTGCTTCTCTGTGTCACCAATTCTACACCATTGTGTCATAAACTTTGCCCAGTTCCAATCAGTTCTCCATGTTGAGATCTTAAACCATTTGAGCAAAGACACAAAATCTTTGATCACCACTTCCTAACATCCTCCTTTTAAGACACTATTAATATTCTTTCAAGGTAGTGTTATGCCTTGCCATACTAAGTTTGTTGATTCAGTTTTATTGGAACAAGAAGTTTTCTGGTAGTCCATTTTGAACTGCTGATGACCCAAAACCACTTAAAGACGTAATACAGAAAGCAATAAGTAAAATGAAAGGAAAAATGATAAAGTGGAAAAAATACCTAAATATTCATTCTAGACAATTTTTTATTTTCTTAAATATTTTACAATCTTAACAATTTTTTTAAAAAATATAATAGGTAACATAGACACAGGAAAAATCATATTAAATTAAATAAAAGTGCTCCAATGTATACGAAAATAAACTTAGTGTGAATCATATGTCAAGAAATGCATATCAAAATTACAAGAAAAAAATTTTTAACCTATAAAACTAAAAAAATTGGGAAGGTATGTAGAAACCACATATTATTGTTGGGCTTATTTGGGTACAGCTTTATGGAGCATTGTTGGGGTCTGTAAACAAGTCAAGATGGTGCCTGGCATTTTGCCAGAGGGAGTGGTTTGTGAGGTAACGCCATCGAGCCATTAAGTGTGGAGATTCCTTATTGGTTGACTGCTGTATCTAGTTTATGTTAATTAAGATAAGCTGTGTGTAATGTATATATACCCCTCCTGTCCTACAATAAATGGCTCCCACTCCTGCTGTATCAATGTACACAAGTTCCTCGTCACCCCCCCCCCCCCCCCCCGGGCTATTTTGCCCAGCCAGCCGGGCTGTGGCAGAGCATAACAAGGTAATATTTATCACAATTTTAAAAACGTGAACTATGGTCAAGGAATTCTACTTCTTAAGAATTTTTCCTCTAGACATATTACCCAATATATGTTTAATTATTTTTGGAAATAGTGAAGAATTAAAATATATTTGTCATTATGGTACAATAAACATGACATTTTTAGGTAGTTTTTATAAGTAATTAGAATTCTTTTTTGTACAAATATCCAAGTTAGGTTAAGTTTTAAAAAGAACAATTGCACAGAAGTCCAGGCATGGTGGTGCATACCTGTAATCCCAGTGGCTTGGGAGGCTGATACAGGAGAAATGTATGAAAGCCAGCCTCAGCAAAAGCAAAGTGCTAAACAACTCAGTGAAACACTGTCTCTAAATAAAATACAAAATAGGGCTGGGAATGTGGCCCAGTGGTTGAGTGTCCCTGAGTTCAATCCCCAAAAGTGCAAAAAAAGATTGCACAGAAATATGATTTTTATTCTATGATTTCAATGTCAAAGTATAACAATATAATATCATTCAGATGATTTACATAAAAACTCTTGATACTGAAGTTAACTAAATGGTTTAGGGAGGGAAATACTTTCTATTGAAATGTTTTTAAATTCTTTGTCAAAAAATGTACATTTATTAACTATTAATCCCCTTTTAACCTTTTTTATCCTCTTTTAATCGTTTTTTAAATTAAAAAAGAGGCTTTTTTCAATAAAAAAATTTATAAGGTGTTACAATATTGGGCAGCACTATTTTAGAAAAAAAATGCCATACAATAACATAAAAAATGAATGAGAGTTCTGTTTTCTAATTTTCATTTGGTGGATAGTGGGAACAAGGGCAGTGGGACTGTAGAAAACAGAGATGCTTCCAATCCAGTGCTACCTCTGGACAGAGACAGAGAAGGTCCCCAGATGGAGAATTATGGACTAATGTTGTTGGAAGCTCTGGTAGATAAGCTTCATTCCAGCAGCAAAAAAATTGGGTGGATACAAAAAAAGATAAATCCCAGCAGGCAAATGATAAGGTGAACTCACCTAAAAGCTATTAAAACACAGAGCAAAGGTAACATTTTTCTCTAATCCTGCCCTCGCAGCCTCTGAAATTGGGGAAAACTTGGCAGAAAATGAGGTTTTGCAAAAGCAAGTTGAGATGTAGTATTAATTCTTGTGAAACTCAAGGTGTTGTGTCAGGAGACAGAGTTATAGCTTGGCTACAGAGAGGAGCAAATTCCCTAGGAGCTAATGCTTTGAACATTATGAATATGAATGGATTTTATATCATTAATGAGAAATTCTTCTACAAGTAAAAGAAACACCTGATCAAATTAATGATATTCTTACTCCTAACTCAAATACTCAGAATTTAAGTTTCAAAGTGTCTCTGAACAGCTCTCCTTCATCAAGCAAGGAGTAGCTAGCAGTGGAAGTGATAGAAAACAGGTGGCATATAAATATTTCATCAGTTCCCTCACTCACGCCTGCTTATTCAGATACATTTTACTTTCATCTTCACTGTTCTAATGGAGCACAATACTCCTTGCTTTGGTCATACTATTCTTTGGAGTCCTTGTTCAAAGTCATTTTACCCAGTCAACTGTAGGGAATGTGTTTGGCAGGAGCCACTGGAGCCTTTCTTCCCAGTCCTGCTGTGCACTGGAGGACCAGGCCAAGCAGCTGGAGACATCTTTTCAAAGCAGCCCAGCACCAGAGGAAGCAGAAGCAGCACATTCCTCGGCTGCCTTCACTTTCTGTGCACAAGTTCTGCATAATGTCAAAGCTTAAAATGACTATACCTAAGGAGGATGATTATTAATTTGGAAAAATCAAGAATAAACAATTTGAAAGTAAGACCCTGTCATGTAAACATTTACATTACAGCTGAAATAGAACCATAAAAAAATAGAATGGAGTGATTATTTAAGCCTTTAGTTGATTTTTATTTCTTAAATTTCTTTAGAATTTATTTGCCTTTATCTCTTTGGAATTAAGGGCAGGAAAATGCTTTTAATTTTTTACTGTCTTGCATTTCCTCAGTACACATTCTTGGCTATCAACTCCAGTTTTCTGTGGAAACTTAAAAATATTTTGAACCCAGATTAAATATTTCTATCAAAGCATATGGTATTCATACTTACCTGGCAGGGGAGAGACCATGTTCACGAAGGTGGTTTTCCGAGGGTGAGGCTTATCTATGTGCTTGACCCCTGCGATTTCCCCAAATGTTGGAAACTTGACTGCATAATTTGTGGTACTGGGGGACTCTGCACTTAAAAAAAAAAGCATATGGTATTAAATAAAATAATGCTTTTATGCAGGAAGAGAAAGGAGGGGAATAATGTTTTCTATTGATGTGTTTTGCCCTAACCCATACTTTACAAAGTATTCCCAATTCATCATAGATACTACATTAACTCCTGAATCTATTTACTGATTTGAAACATGTATCTCCCCTATATGGGGTTGTATAGTATCCCACCAAGATCAAGTCCACTAAGAACCTCAGAATGTGACTTCATTCTTAAAAAGCCTTCTTTATGGGTACATTTTTTTTTAAATGAGTCATTTGGATTAAAATGCCTCCTATATTCAGTGACTGGTTAAAAGAAGGGCATGTGAAAACACATAGGAAAGAAAGCCATGTGAAGTTTGAGGTGGAAATCAGAATGACTTATCCATAATGCAAGTGACATCAAACATTACCTGTGGCCACCAGAAGCTGAGAGAGTGGAGGGGAGTCATGAGGCAGTTTCTCCTTCAGAGCAGACTGCAGAAGAACCACATGCCATACCACCTTGAATTCAGAATCCTAGCCTCCAGAACTATGAGACAAGATGAAAAGACTGGTGTTTTCAACTGGAGTTTGTGGTAGACTTTATGGCAGCTCTAAGAAACTAATACAGATTTGGGCACTGAGGACTGAGGTTATATTACAATAAATAACCTAAATCCACAGAAATAGATTTGAATTTGGGAAGTGTGTGGAGGCACCTGTCAGGAAAAAAAAAAATCAAAAGACCTAGATTGCATTGAGAAAAAGTTTGGTTGAAGTAGCGACATTAATTTTGTATGTGTGACAAAAGCGGGAGGAGTTCTATAGTATTAGGTAGCACAACCCACATTTTAACTAATCTGTTTTAGTTCAGTTCATAGTCTATTAATTTATAATGAGAGAAAAGTAAATTATTTTAACATATAACACATTTTTAAATTATGCTGAGCAATGGAAAAAGCACTCACCCTTTATCAGTATGCAATCTGTTTGTATTTAATTTTCTTCTCCAAGCCTGCAGGATGTTGTCCAATGGGTCACCCATCAGTATGGGCTTATAAATTCATCTAGAAGTACAAGCACATTCAAGTGTGCTATATAGTCAATTCCTTTTTTCAATGAGCATTCACTTTGATACCTCAATGCTTTTATGTTTAAGCAAGTCTAATGACAAGACTATTACTTAGGATATTGATCAAAACTTGCAAACAGAAGAGCAATGGAGAAGTTCACGTAAAGATGCAATTATAAAGTGCAAGAAGTTGGACAAATGCATTGCACTATCTTTGAAATACAACCTTCCCTTTACCCTACATTAGTCTGTGCCTGTGAAACTTAAGGATAGGCTGATTTATAGCAAAGCAATTCTTACCTTTAAAGAGCATAATTTATCATGATGGGGCAGGCAATAGTGGTGTGGCACTTCATTAAGTGTATATTTAAAGTGTATTGTGAGAGAACAGGGTGTGTGACTCATCTAAAACTTAAGCAGCATCCAACACTGGGATTCATATCTAGTAGATAAGTCAGGGGCAGTTGTGAGACAAAGAACTGCAGAGAATTCAGGGAGAATTTATTTTAAGGTTCAAGGAGGACATGGCAGCAGACCCCCTCTATTAACAAAATTTTAGATCTTAGAGGGGAGGTGAATTAATTTGCTGTAGCTACCATAAAAATGTATTGCAGACTCGGTGGCTTACACAAAAGAATCGCATTTTTCTCACAGTTGTGGAGACTAGAAATCTTTAACATATTGCTCTGTCTGTCCATGTTTGTGTTCAAATTTCCTCTTCCAGGGATACAAATCATATTGAAGTAGGGTCCACCGTAGTCACCTAATTTTAAATTAATGATCTCTTTTATGACCTTGTTTCTAAATACAGTCCTGTCACAGATACTGGAAGTTATAACTTTAACATACAAATTTAGGGAAAATACAATACAGCCTATTACAAAAAGAATGATTCTAAGTATAACACTGTACGTATAAGAGAGGTTCATGGTTCAGGTATTCATAAATTCATTTCTATTTCCTCTGGAGAGTTTAAATAATGAAGACTAGAAAGCACTATAAAAACTCTGAGCTAAAACAAAACAGCAAAAGCCTGGACATATTTATCACTTCTGCATTGACTATGGTGTTGGTTGGAGAATCCACTTGATTCAGAACTTTCAAAATGCTGTAGGAATAAAAATTTCCACTGACACTAGCAAGAGCTTGTTCACAACTGTTTCTCCTTGTACCTATTCCACAGTTGATCAATAGCTGCTAAATCATGAACTCAGTTCTGTTGTTTCTACATCTTAACCCATGACTAACACAACTTCAATTTTTTTATAACATTCTCAGAATTTGAACAATGAAAATTCACTGGGGAAAAAAATGGACTATACCCAGACATCCTCAGCTTTTCTTATAACCTCTTTAATGTTCTTGCTTTTCACAAATCAGTCAGAAGCTGTTCCCATTTTTCCAGGTCTTAATAAAGGTTTTGGTTAATGATTTTTTCAATTTTTATATATTTATATATTTTTTTCTTCCAAGAGTCACAATGGACTTTTTAAAAACCTGTTTTATCAGGGACAGAAGTGCCCAACAGAGCAACAGACAAAGAAAACTCTGAGAAAAGATGACATTGTCAGTGGTAGCAGTAGAGATCAATAACAAGAATGCCAGTATCTGGTGGAAACATTACAATTATGGAGGAAAGGATGTAAAGTAAAGTATTTTGTTGCAAGTTTGAAATAGAGTAATCCCAGTAAGAGACATCTGTATGAGAAACTGAAACTGGAGATGGCAAAGTAGGATTCATTTAATTCATGATTATACAAAGCTACCTTTGTAAATATATGATTTAGGATACTTTAATAGGCACAGAAGTTTTAGTGATAGCAAGTGAGGAACTATTGAAATAAAGAGGTCATTATTACTGATTTGACCAAAAATAACTACTGGGTGTGATATCCTCTGGAACCATGTTCCAGGTGCTTTGGGAGAATTCAAACCACATTCTGTAGGAACAGCCCTCTTGACAAGTGCAAATGTTCATGTCCATGAAATATGGCTTAGTTTTAAGTCCTAATGTAAGTAGATGTGCCAAAGCAATTAGATTTACATATTAATAGTAGTTTAGAAAAAATTTGCTCATGCATAATTATCTTTTTACTCCTTTTATCCTCAAAAACCCTATTAGGTAAAATTTATATTTTTCATCCCTAATGGCTAATGAAACTGAAGAGTCATTTTGCTATTTCTACTATAACATATTAGAATAGAATTAGTTTTAGCATATAATAAGTACTCAATAAATATTTGATAACCACAGAATTAATTATTCATGCATATATAATCCTTTGGAAATATGTGTTCAAGTGAAAGTCTAATTGTGATAAAATACATGTTTTAGAGCTTCATACATATGATAACTTTATTCATGTTAAGTCATACCAGCAATAACAATAAAGTTTGCCTCTTTTTTATGTTTACATGAAGCCAAGACAGTTCCATGTTCCCAGACTGCTTATGGAAACCTGATAGTCAATTAAATATATAAATTAATATAGTACACATTTAATTATAAATAAATGGTATTATATTTTTTCTTGTCATTAGAATTATAAAGGGAAAGAGAAAAAAAATCATCCCCAACTTAAGATGAAAATACATGCATTCATTTAGCAAATGTGTATTAAGCATCTACTGTGTACCAAGTAATATTCTTGGTGCTGATGAATCAGCAATAGGACAAACATTCTGCATTTAGAGAACCTAGATTCTGTATTTAAGTACTTTATCTTAAAGCTTACGTTACAAGAATTTATCTTTGGAAATGATTTTGTAGTGGAAGATACTATGTGGGTCATGTGTTGTCTTATTGGAAATGACAGAATTCCAACTCAAATGGGCTTAAAAATGTATTGGGCAAAAGTCATCTAATAAAGGAACTGATATTGAACATAGACATTGCTGTCTTTATCAATATCTGTTCTCTTTTCCTCTGCATTGACCTTATTTATTGGCAAGATGTTCATATCGAAGCTTCCAAACCTCTCTGATTTTGCATTCTAGCAGCTAAATTACCCCATGGTAAAAAACATTTCTTGTCTATAGCTTCCAAAATTGTTTCTGGTATGACTGTTCCAGATTATAACTGATTAATTTGTCCACTTATGACCAAAGACTAAATCAGCCTACAGCTACATCTTTTCATTTGGTGGAAAAACCTGTTTCCACTTTAATGATGTAAAGTCCTACTAGATTAGAGATTATTTCTCCAAAGAAAAAATCACATATGTATTCAAAATAAATGGAATTGGATGTTAGACAGGCAAAACAGAAGAACTATATTCTAGCTTTCAGTGCATATTGAAATTAAGTCAACTTTTCAATCAAAGTTTATTGGCTTTGAAAATAAAGTCTTGTCTTCTCATGTACAATATTCCAAAGTACTTCGTGAGTTTATTAGAGTCTATGTAAGATTGTGAGCTTAATTGGGTGTGTAAAAGTAATAATGTGCTGAACAAATGGCAGAGTACATGATCCACCATCTTTGTGAAATACTCTTGAAAGTTCTGGATGTCTGGATTTCATTTGTGTATTTAAAATTCATTCATTCAGGAGGAACATATTATATACATTATTTGGAAAATATTCTATAAATATTACCAAATTTCACCAGTATAAACTCCTTGACTTGAGAATGAGTTCTCTCCCAAAATCTCTGACATACTTCTTTCATGGAGGGAACTTATTCCTTCTTTATTTTTCTCAGAAGAATCACATCTCTTATCTATTCTACAAATATAATTTCTTCTTATCTGGAAAGAAGCAATTATGGATTATTAAAGTCAAATTTAGAAATATTGACAACCTTAAATCCAGTTCTTCCTCGATCAATATAGAGTGCTTAATATTTAAATTTATGTATAAGTAAGGATAAATTTTGTGTTCCATCATTTTAGTATGGCAAATCAAAGAAAAGGTAATTCCATTTATATATTTAAATATTCAGGCACAAATTCACTTTATAATTTTTGGAAAATTTAATTGATTTTTCACTACAAATTAAGATTTTAGAAAATATGATGAGACTTAATATTTTAACATTAATATTCTCTTTTACAAAAAGTTACATAATGAAAGTTAATCAAAAGAGAATACCTACATGAACAATCAATCTATCATACTGTAACTACACCCTGACAAGCCAAAGTTTAATAGAGTTAAAGTCTTAAATACTTAGAATTAGAAATGGCTTTAGAAATTGTCAGAACCATTAACAACAACAAAAAACCTGGAATACTTATCTAATTATGTATTACAGATGATCTTTTTTCAAGTATATAACCAAATATGTACTGTTTAAATTTGTTTTCAAATATGCAATAATTATACAAGGATTATTTTACTTATTTAGGTTTTTTTCCTATAAACTAACTATTCAATTTTTTTTACTTTATAAATAGTGTATATTTCATATTGTTTTAGTCAGTTTTTATTTTATTAGTGTGATCAATATATCTGAGAAGGCCAACTTAGAGGAGGAAGTTTATTTTGGCTCACAGTTTCAGAGCTTTACTTCATGGTCTCTATTGCTCTGGCATGGAGCGGGAATAGAACATGCTCATAAAAGGGTGTGGCAGAGGAAAGCAGCTCAGGACTTGGCAATCTGGAAGCAGAGGGAGAGCTCTGTTCACCAGGGATAAAAATATAAAATCCCCAAATCATGCCCACAATGACCTACTTTTTCAGCCACATACTACCTGCCTATAGTTACTACCCAGTCAACCTATATCAGTGTATAATCCACTGATCAGGTTAAAGTTTTCATAATATAATCATGTCACCCCTGAACATTCTTGCACTGTCTCATACATGATCTTTTGGGGGAATATTTCTTATCTAAATCACAGCATTCCTCCTCTGGCTCCCCAAAGCTCATGCCCATCTCACAAAGCAAAACACATTTAGTCCATTTCCCTGAGTCCCTTAACAGTTTTAGAACTGATCAAAAATCCAAATCCAAAATCTCACATCAACATACTCAAGGAAAACTCTTTTATGTTTTACTCTATAAGATCAAAGCATGACAAACCTGTAGGCCGTGGCTCCTATCTCATTGTCTTGAGGATCCTGAGCCTCATTTGTAGCAGATAGCAAGTCAAGAATTATGTTAAATTAATGAAACATGAAGCTTATGTTTGTTGCAAAAGCATCTGGACATTGAGAGGAATTGTGCACTAGGCCCATCTCTGTGTGTTTGTATCCAACTGCAATGAGACTATGTATGTCAAATTGGTAGTGTCCCTTTGTGCTGAGCACCGAATCAACCTAATTAAGGTGGATGACAACAAAAAACTAGGAGAATGGGTAGGCCTTTGTAAAATTGACTGAGAAGGCAAACCTACTAAAGTGGTTGGTTGCAATTGTGTAGTCGTTAAGGACTTTGGCAAAGAATCTCAGTCTAAGGATGTCATCAAAGAATAATTCAAATGCAAGAAATGAGCAAATAAATTTTTCACTCACACACACATGCACAAAAGATCAAAGCAATTATACACATCCAATATATAGGGGCTTATTTAGAAAAAAATAAAAGGGGTAGTACTAGCAAATTAAGACCAAAATCCGGTTGGGCAAACAAATCATATTACTTCATATCCAACATCTGAAGCACATGGCATTATGACATGGGCTCATGTAGCTCCACTCCTAGGGAGCTGGTTGTAATCAACATGGCTTCTCTCTTGGCTTTTTTTGTGCCTGATTCCTACAGCTTTCCTCAGCAGACATTCACATTACTGGCATCTATTAGTGTTAGGCACTCCACCACAGCTTTGGCTTTCAACTCACATCATCACACATTGCCCTCTCAGGAGATGCCTGAAGAAATTCCAATCCTACTACACTTTGCCTGTCTTCCCAGGCCTGTCTTCGAAATCTTGGTGAAAGCCTTCATGACCCTTTAACTCCAACACCCTGCATCCCTGCAGAACCAGTACAATATGGCAAATACCAAAGTCTGTTGCCATCTCACTAAATAGGCAAGCTTCCTGGGACATTGGAAGCAGAGGTCTCTGAGTGTCTGGGTAGATAAAAATCGTGAAAATAACTTGCCTCCGTGAAACTGGAGTGTTCACATGGTCCCTTCTCAAGGAAATTTTTATTTTTATACTCTTGAACCTGTGGTAGGTGTGGTCTTGCGAATTCTTGATATACCCTCCAGCCATCTTCCCTATGGTCTCTCTTTAAAGTACTTAGCACCTCTTTAGGATGTAAAAATCTCTTTAATGACCACACCTTCCTTAACCCCAGTTTTACTTGCACTTTTCTGACCAAATTGCAATTTTTCAAATATATCAGCTACTGATTATCAAAGTTAACCTGGCTAAAAACTGCCAGCAACATTCATACCACCATCTGAATTCTGTGTTTCCTTGAAATTTTCTCTGTCTGATGAATTGGTCTATCACTTTTAAATTCAGCCTCATAAAAAGTCTCAGGACAGGGAATTTCCTCATAGAAAATATATATTCTTAGAGAGTATTTACTTAATCATAGGTCTTAAATTATTTATACATTTTTGCAAACTTAATATTGAATACAAAGTAAAAATAATTAATTAGCTAAACAAGGATACAAAATATAAAGTTAAACAAGAAAAGAAAAAAAAAGAAAGAAAGAAAAAAGAGACTCCACATATAACGAAATTATCAGAGGAAGACACTGAAAAGCAAGACTGATAATTATTATGTAGAACAAGTATAGAAAATGAAATAAAATTATAGAACTGAAAAACTAATGAAAGAAATTAAGAACTAACTAGTTTTGATACTTTAGATGTTAACTCATTCAGCTAAATCCTGTAAGAAAATATAAAATTCATTTAAGATTAAAGAATTCCAAGCAAAAAATAAAAATAAACAATAAATAAAAGTTTTCTTATTCTGATAAGATGTATTTGCAACAATCTTAATGTAAAATATTTAGTGCTTTATTTTAGATGGGGAACAAGAAAAGAATATTTGCTATCATCCTTCCTCTTTTCATTATGCTAAGGTCCTGGATATGCTGTAAAACAAAGAAATGAAAATAAATAATGGTTTAAGGCATTGGAAGGGACATAACTATTTAAGGTGACTAATTGGTTATGTTGGTGGGAAAGAGCACAAATCAACTATCAGAAAAAAAATTAACATTTAAGTTTGTTAAATTCCAAATCAATATAAAATTTTTATATATCCATTATTATTGACTGAATTATATTCACCCTTAAATTTGTATATTGAATCCTTAACCCCTAATGTTATTATATTTGGAGATCACTTCTTTACTAGGGTAACTATGTGTGAAAAATCCTAAGGGTGGATCTCTAATCCAATATGACTGGAGCTCTTGAAAGAAAAGAAAGAGATACCAAAGAGTCAGTAGCCAAAGGAGAGGCCATAAGAGGACACAGGAAGAGAGTGTCAGTTTGCTCCCCTAGGAGAGAACTCAGGAGAAACCAAACTGTGCTGCTCCTTTCAAAACTGTGAGAGGACTGGGGTTGTGGCTCAGCAGTAGAGCGCTTGCCTAGGCCTGTGAGGCCCTGGGTTCGATCCTCATGCACCACATAAAATTAAATAAATAAAGGTATTAGAAAAAAAAAAAAAAACAACTCTGAGAAATAGTTTTATGGTTTAAACCATTCTGTTGGTGATTTTATTTTTTATGGTAGCCAAACTAATACATCAGCTGAAAAATTAGATCACAGTATATAAAACTATATTACTTACATTAGCATCAAAACTCTCATAAATAAATAAACACTGTAAATAAATCTTGTGAAATATGTCTATTTTAGACAATTTTATAGCTTTTCTGGAAGAAACCATGGTGTATGGGAGTTAATTGTACAGAAAAAAAAAACACAATCTTTTCTATACATTTTGTCTTTTGCTACTTTTCAAGTGGTTAGTGATGGGAATGTAGTATTTTTTCCAGAAAAATGGCTACATTAGTTTGCTTCTTTTAAAATAAATTTTAGTAAAATTTGACTTGTAGAAATTTTTTGATAACTAGAAATTTATAAATCTTTCTGCTATTATTACTTAGCAAAACAATGAGGAAAGAAGTAATCACCAAAGTGATTTTCTTGCTTTAACAAAGATTATATTCAAAGTTACTATAATAAGCATCTTCATATTGTCAATTTTATTTAAAATATTGTCATTTCTTTTTCATTTATAAAAGAGTCAATGCTCCTTAACTTATATCTCTATACTTTTCTCATATGGGGATTAATCAATGAATGAGAGATTTTATTCCTTTGAAAAAATTTCCTTAAAATTTTTCATCTGCACAAGAAAAATGATACTGTTGTGATTAATATACTACAGAACAAAGCTTTTCAGGTTTATATTCTTTCTTTTTGGAAAAAACAATGTGAGCACATTTTTACAGGTATCATTATAAATTATACCTTTTGTATTTCTATGGAGATCTGTAATAGCATGTATGTTATATTGTGTTGTGAAAGTTGAACCAGTAATGTAAAATAGGAAAGAAGATAGTTAATAACTTCCTTAGGTTAACCTAACATGAGATAATTGTTTAATGTTAAAATATTTCTAAAATAAATAAATATTGCTGATTTGTTTTTATATTAGTTCAGTGATAATTCTATTTGTTACTGGTGTTGATCTAGTCAACAATTGTTGATTTGGTTAGCATTTGTTATCATATTTTTGCTTCAGACAGGAGCAAATGAAACAATATTCTTTCTTGCGCGTTTATGGATTTGTCGGGACAGTAGACAATTCCAACTATAATTACTGTTTAATATTGTGAGTGTATAAAGGATATACATACTAACAATGTTGAAAGATTGTGAATGGGAGGTTTAATTATTTATATTATTCTGAAACAACAGGAAATAATTCTAAATTGTTTCATTGGTACCAGCAAATTGACATTTTTCATTAAACTTGAAAGATTAATAAACGTTATATATTTAAATATTTTTACTCTCTGATATCTTTCTGTTCTCATCTTGGGATACAGATACACATTTTTTTTTATAACTTAGTATTATCCCACAAGTCAGACACATTGTTTATTGTGTTTTCTTCTTTCTCTTTAGCTTAGGTTTTCTTAATTTGAAAAAATTAAAAAAAACATGTAACTCAATTTTTAAAAAAATAAACAAAACACTAATGAAAAATCTCTCCAGAGGAGATGTACCAATTGCAAATAAGTTTATGAAAAATTGCTCAATGTCTTTTCCCAATGGATAATTACAAACTTTAAAAAAACGTAGAAACACCGATACATTTCTGTTAGAAGGACTAAAATTCCCAAACCCGACAACTACAAATATTGGAAAGCATAGGGAACAAAAAGGACTTTCATTCATTGCTGGCTGGAATATAAAATGATACAACTACTATGTATGAGATTTGGCAGTTTCTAAAAAAACTAAATGTAGTATTACCCCACAATCCAGCAATTGAGCTGCATGGTATTTACTCAAATGAGTTTAAAACTCATATCCACACAAAAAAGCAATATACAGTTGTTTATAGGAAGTAAATTCATAATCGGTCCAAACTGTAAGCCCCAAAGATGCTCTTAAAATGCAAATAGAATATTATAAAAGGATAAGAAGAAATAAACTATCAAGACACAGAAAGTTGGGCTGGGGATGTGGCTCAAGCGGTAGCGCGCTTGCCTGGCATGCTTGTGGCGCTGGGTTCATACTTAGCACCACATGCAAATAAAGATGTTGTGTCCACCGAAAACTAAAAAATAAATATTAAAAAATTCTCTCTCTCTCTCTTAAAAAAAAGACACAGAAAGTCATGAGAACACCTTAAATAAGCATTGCTAACTTAAAGATACAAGTCTGAAATCCAGTCTGAAAGGATTATTCTAACTTTATGGAATTCTGAAAAGCTCAAAACTATCAAACATTAGATCAGTTATCCCAGAGGGTGTGAGCTTTGGTCAGCACACTTAGAATTATATACACAAAGAGTGAACCCTGATCCAAACTATGCAAAATGCTTAATAACATGTTGATACTGTTTTTTTTTTTTTAATTTTAAGAAATGTTTTAAACTAAGACAACGTGTTAGTAATAAGGGAAACTGTAAGCAGAGATTAGAAGGAGATTAAGTAAACTCTACACAATTTGTTCAATTTATTTTTGTATATTAAAACTTCTAATAACTAAAATCTACTAATTAAGAAAAAAATGAAGGTAGAGAAAAACTTCAGTTCTGGTAATGGTGAAATAGTTTATACATAAGTAAATCTTCCAGAGACCATAATGATAAATTATGGACAAAATATATTTAAAAAGAAAATTTAAAGGTACTCTAGAAAAAAAAAACCAGAAAAGCTAAAAATAGACGGATCTGACCTCTGAAAGAAGACAGACGTGCTAACTGGGCCCTTGTTAATATGACATTTTCTGTGAAATGACTCCTTTGTCCATATAGCTAGTGGTGGCTAACATATGTGTAGAAATGATTCATCTTACTATGTCATCAGAGGACTGAGTTCAAGTTTTTCAAACCAGATAGAAATTAAGAGTTTGGGAAATGAACAGTCCTGTACTGAAAATAAATGAACCACAGAGAAGCAAGTTCAGAATTTTAAGGAAAATCTTCCCTTAAATGAACATTTGACATTTTCACTGATCTTCTGCTGGGGAGACTTTGCAAAGCCTAATGGAGAACAACAGCTGGCAGGTTAAAACAAAACAAAACAAAGCAAAACTCTAAGACTAGATTCTACTTCTACTCACCACATGGTTGAAAGAGTTTCAGGATTAAATCTTAAGCTACTGGGGAACTGTAAACATGAGAGATTGTCCAATAAACTTCAAGAATGACAATGGAAAGACTATATTCCAGATATAAGAAATTTGCATTGAGAAAAAAAAAAACTAAACAAACCCCTTTTTAAGATATAAACATTAAGCTTATACAAGTTCAGAGTCATTAGCTAATAACTTCCCTTCTATCCATAAAAACATAGTATTTTAAGGGAAAAAGACAGAATAAGGATCTTATGACATATATTACAAAGTGTCTAGCATGCAACAATCACTAGACATGTGCAGAATAAGGAAAATATTAGCTAAAGTCAGTAGATAAACAGTCAACCAGAGCCAAAACGTTGGGACTATAAGTAGGGTTTTACAATATGTTCAAAAACTTAATGAAACAAAATAATCATGTAATTGAATATATTGGGTACATCATCGTGTAAATTCAACTTCATAAAGAATCATGTGAAAACTGTAGAACTGAAAAGAATAACTTCTGAAAGGAAAATATGTTATATTACATTACAGAAGAGATGACCAGTGATGCTGAATATAGATTAAAAATATGTTGAATATAAAGAAAAAAAATTCAGAGATTTGAGGCAATATAAATGTGAGCATTATGTGTAACTAAAGTATGACTTTCTATGGAAATACAGAACAAAAAAAATGGAACAGAAAAAAATTGCTTGAATAAATGATGATTACAATTTCCCAGAGTATGGTGAAGACATTATTTTTCAGACATTGATGATCATAAAAAGTACAAAGAAAAGCTACATGCAGGCCCATTATAATCAAACTGTTAATTCAAATCTATAGAAAACTCTTTGAAAACAAGAAAAGTACCTTATATATTGAATAACAATCAGGAAAAAATAAGAAACAAATTAATGAAAGCCACAAGATTATAAACAAATTATGAATAGGAAGCAATAGAAAAGGAAGCAACAGATTTTTACACCCAGAAAAAAAAACTGTAAAAAATAAAAATTTAATACCAAAATTAATTTTTCATATATATTAAAGCTCAGAGACAAAGGCAAATAACAAAAGATAGAACTTAGATCTAAGGGAAAGAGCACTTACACCTAAAATGGTAGATATATGGCTTAGTATTACTTTTATTTTTGTTTTTTAAAATTGAATTATATCATAACTGACTCATTTAAGAATATTTATAAGATTGTATATGATATTTACTTCAAAAATAAAGCAAACCATTATCAGTGATAGAATATTTTGAATTGAATTATAATGAATTTCAATGTATCAAAATATGTCAGATTTTATTATAACCTATTTTTAGAGCAATAGTTTAAGATTAAATTTAAATGCCTCTTAAGAAAAAAGTTTCTTGAAAAATTTTAGCAAAATCATAAAAGAATGAATTAAACCCAAGATAAGTAGAAAAAAATAAAATTATTAAGATAAAGAAAACAGAAAGAATAAAAAATAATTTGTAAAGAACATTAACAAAGTCATACTTGTTTTACTGAGAATATTACTAAAACTTATTTTTGAAAAACACAATCTTGAAAGTATAATTAGGCATTTTATGAGCAACTTCATGTGCAGAAAAAATATCTACTCAAGAATCATTCTACAAAACATTAAGTACTAGTGTACTCATGTACATAAAGTCAATTCTGGGAAAAGGTGATAAGTAGTTTTCTCCAATGCATAAAAATATGCTACTAAGTGAGCTTTACTTCAGGAATGTGAGGGAAGTTTAAAACAAATAAAAACAACTTGTTAATAATTAAAAAGGAGAAAATATGACAAAATTCTGCATAGAATATTTGATAAAATTCACCATTCAGTTTATGGCACACTTAGCAATCTAGAAAGAATTAGATATTATAAGACAATGAAAAATGCCTACAAAGAATCGCAACAAATCTACCACTTCATTGTAAATTCATTAGTTGGCCTTCCTAATCAGGCTGCCCCCTCACCTATATTTAATTTTTGCTGAGGAGATGAATTTAGCAAACTTAATAAGAAAAAATAAAGCACATAAAAGTGAAATAAATAAAAACAAAATAAAACTGTGATTATCTGCACAATACAAATAAGCTTATTTATGTAGAAAATTCAAATATATACACAGACATACTATCAGAATTAACAAGAAAATTTTAGAAAATGCTCAGTGCAAAGGCAATATGTAAAAGTAATTATACTTTTATATGCCAGTAATAAACAGTAAAATTTTAAAGAACACTATTTACGTAGCATTAAAACATTAAATATCAGGTCATAAGCTTTATAAATCTTATCTGAAACTTCTGTTAGATACTGTAAAACAATGAGAAGCATCAAAGGATTAAATAAAACCAACATAGATGATAATGTGCATTAATTATAAAATATAATTTTATTTATATATTAAGTTCCATCTCAATCGGATTCTCAGCAGGTATAACTTTTTCTGAAAATTGTCAAGATTTTTCTAAAATTAATAAGGATATGCAAATGACCTTCACTCCATATGACAATAAATTTTAAAGAAGAAAACTAAGAATTATTGAGTAATCTAATAGATACTAAGATGTACTTATAAAAGTATATACAGAAAATAAAATAGTACTTATAATATTGGGGCAAAGACATGCAAATAAACCAATAATACAGAATATAGACTCCAGAAATAAACCCTCATATATTTTCCTGGCTAATGACAATGCAATGGGATGGAATTTTCATTTGTATCAATAGGCACTATGTAAATTGTTTATTCACATGGAAATAAAATAATTTCAAGAACTTCCTGACACCACAGAGAATCCAATTCCACATGGATTATAGATTTAATATAGAGGCAATATTTATAGAAGACAATTTATGATATATTTATCATAATACTTTAAACAAGATTCATTTAAATGGGACACAGAGTACTATTGAGGGAAAATTACCAAATTAGGTGAAACTTATAAAAAAGAATATATATATATATATATATATATATATATATATATATATATATATATATATATTCATCAAAAGATTATAATCGGACATCCAATGGTCAGTAATGAACTAAGGAAATTTGCAACTTTATTCATTATCTAAGAACATAAAATTAAATGAAAACAAAGTATCAGACTTTTCCCAAGGAAGGTAAAAAGAGAAAAGACAGATAAAAAAGTTGAGCAAGATAATGAATCTAAGGGAAACTTTTCATATACTGCCACTGGAATTTAAATTGGTATAGTTATACCGGAAAAATTTTGGTAGTTTCTACCAGTACTAAATACAAATTTCTTACTCAATTAGGACTGCTATAAGAAAATACTATGTATGAAGTATCTTTCAAGTAACAGAAATTTGTTTCTCACCATTCTGGAGGCTAGGAAGTCAAGATAAAGGGACAGCAGATTCAGTGCCTAGTGAGAATCTGCATTCTTCTAGTTCACAGGTGGTGCTTTCTACATGTATTCACACATAGTGGAAGTAACAAGGCAACTCTTGCCAATGGAGTGGACACTAATCCCCCTAATGAGAGCTCTGCCTCATTACCTAATAACTTTCCATCAGCCCTACCTCCTACCATCTCATGAAGGATTAAATTTCAACATACAAATTTTGATGGAATACAGACATTCAGACAATGGCAATGGTAATACAATTGCCCTATAATTCAAATCCTTCCACAATCATGCACGAAGAAAAATGAATAAATGAATGAATAAATAAATTGCAAAGAAAAGAGACACATGCAAGGGTTTTACAGCAGTGGTCACTTATCAGTCTTCTCCATTTAGAAACATTCAAATTTCCATTGAATATTAGCACTTATAAATTGAAGTATATTCAGAGCTGGAATATATACCAACTAAAAAATATGAGCTACATATACACTATAAAATGCATGAATTCACAAATATAATGCTGGACTAAAACCACATATATGACTGCATTTTTAAAATGAGTAAAAAACATGAAGAATCAGTATGGATGTTAGGTGAGTTTGGAGGGTTATGAATAGAAGTGGCATGGTAAGCACTTTTGGATAGTTAATAAGACTGTTTCTCGATTGAGATGATGTAATGAATATTTTATTTTGTGAAAAGTTTTTAAATACTTTACACTTAGTATTTGTAGAATTTTCTTGATATATGCTATGCATTAAAATATCATGTAGGAAAGATTATTCATAATGCAGATTTTGTATTTTTTTAATTTTTGAAAGTAGTAAAGTCTATTTAAATGTACATATGCCCATATTTTTCAGCTGACACCAGTAACCAGTACTTTTTTTATTTAAAAATAACACATTTTCCATTACATAAAACTCATGTTCTCTGAAATAACTTACAAAATATATCATATTATTGGGTCATTTATTCTAAAATATGGTTTACAATTCTCATTGTTTAAATTAGATTTGAAATCTGCCATGTAAGTTTGCTATTCAACTCGTTACTTATTATCTGAGATATTGCCACAAAAGTTATTAAAAGTTTGGGTCTCAAAGGCTCCTTTAAAAAGTAGTCATAGTAATAAGTACCTCAAAAAGTTTTTGAATAAAGAGACATTGTGTCGGTATAGTTATTATTACTATAAATGATGAATCAATCCTAAAAGTAGTATCTTGGAATAATTTTTCTCATGAATAAAAGAACTCTGGGGCTGATTATGTTGCTCAGTGGTAGCACTACCAAAAAAGAAAAAAGGAAGAAAAGGAAAAAAAAATGCTAAGGAAAATAGGTTACTGTCACTTTCAAAACAATCTTCATAAATAGTGTTAAATTTATGTTCCAAAGACATATTCATGAAGATCAGAAGACACTGAAGAATCATTCATACATTGGCTATTGGTTTCAAAACATAACGAAACACCCTCCTCCAGCACTTATATGGGCTTCCAGTCTTATCACCCTCCACTACCCTATTGGTTTAAATCCTTATATATAGGGATTAAGACTTAATTTCAACACTGTTAACATTCTGATTACTGGCAAGAGAATTTGGAATCTTCTGCTTGATTTTTTAAAATAATTTTTCTCTAGCTGGCTCTTTAGTTATTGATAGAACTTAAAAAAACAAAACCCAAGGTGAAAGAAATATAAAATATATTTATAAAATTCAGGTCCTACACTGAGAAAACCCGCTTTAGTTCCTATAGTAATAGTATGTAACAAATTTCCTGGAAACTCTTCAATTTAAACAAACAGGTGCGTATTATCTTATAATTTCTGAAAGTTAGATATATGGATATGGTTTAGCCAAGAACTATTAATTCAAGTATATTGCAAGCTTGCTCTCAAGCCATCTGCTGTGACTTATTTTCATCCAAAAGATCATTGCAGGGAGGAAGATTTGCCTCTAAGTATCCTTATGTGTGTGTTTTTATTTTTATTTATTTATTTTTTTTGATAGGACTTGACTTCTTCCTAAGTAAGCCTATCTACAAGAATACCAATATGAAGTAGCAACTCATTTTCCTGAGGAAGCAATCCAAGAGAAAGTGCAAGAGTATGCCCAAGACATAAAGCACAGTCCTTTTATATCCTAATCCTAGAAGTAACATTTCATTGCCTCTACTTTGTTTTATTCAGTGAATCAGTAATTCCAGTTTACACTCAAGCTGAAGGGCTTAAACCAGGGCATGGATGGATAGTGAGAGGCAGGCCTCTGGCAGGGTGGGGATAGCTTACAAGCTGCTTAGCCTCCTGGTTTTCCATATCTCCTTAGGTGAAACTTGGAAAGATGTCCTATTAAGTCATACTGAGAAATTGCAAATGTTCAAATAGAATGAAAGAAGAATACAAAATTGTAAGCTCCTTTATATATTACAAAGAAGTTCACTCAAAGGCTTAAAAGGTAAGTAAAAAGTTATTTTTTGTTTGCTTATTTTTTTTTGTTTGTGTTTTTCAACAATCCTTAAGGAATAAAAGAAAAATAGGTTTTGGAAAGTAGGATATGAAGAAATATTCTATTTTTTAAGACTATACAGAGAGTATAGAAGTTTCCTGGAAAGGATATACTGAAATTGACATTAATCCTCCACAAATGTTATAAAAGCTCAGGAATGATAGCATCAGCATCACACCACAGGATCACTGAAGAGCAAGCAAAGCAAACCCAAAGATCCGCTTTCAGACCAGTAGGTCACACAACATTTTGAATCAGAAAAAACAAACAAACAAACAAAAAAAACTAATAATGTTTGACTGAGTCTCTCTTTTCTTCTTCTTTTCTGATAAGATGATGGGATACACTGCTAATAACCATATTGTTTTGGTTCGCCATGCTTGGTTAGAAAAAAAAAATAAGACAAGTATAAGGAAAATTACATTATTGAACCATAACTCAGAAACTAAAAAGCACCTCTAGAGGAAAGAGTAAAAATAGTTTAAAATCATGTGTAGTATGTCCAAAAGGAAACTTTCTCCCCTGAAACTGCTGCAGAAAACTAGTAAAATATCCAATCAAAAGAGAAAAAACCCAGATGTAAGGGCTGAGAAAGTGACTGATCATGGTATTCATGTAAACCAACAGTACTCAAACATTTTAGTTTCTGGATTTCTTTATACTCTTAGAAATTATTAAGAATACCTAAGAGCTTTTGTTTATAAGGAGTACATCTATTGTATTTTATGCCATCAGAACTTTAGAAATATTATAATTGAGTTTAGAATAACAATAATAAATCTAATAACAATAATAAAAATAATAATGAAATATATGTCCAAGGGTTAAGCATCTAAAAGGCCAGAATGAATCAGCCTTCCCTGAAAAAGAGGGTGTAAATGAAAGAGAGGAACAGTGGGATCATTAATACCAGTCTGCAGCAAGAAAGCTTCCTGGGAATAACCAAACTTTTCTGGATATGCAATGGAACCCCACTGCTTGACTTCCAGAAGCATCCTCCAGCTCTGCACTGTAAATCTCATGAACAAATGCACCACCTGGAAGCCCCCACAACTGAACCGTAGAACCAAGTACAAGTTGATCCATGTCACAATTAAATGATGAGCATTTATTTTCCAGTGATTTTTCTTTTGAATTACATAGAAATTTGTGAACATGTGACTGTTCTAACTTTAAAACTGCCAGAGCTTGATCCCTCCTATCCTACTGATATAATTTGCATTCTAAAGTGAAATGTAAATAGCATCACTTTAAGAGTAAAAACTAAATATTAGATACACTTAAAAAAATAAATTTGTTACTTTTTTTTGTTTTGTTTTGGTATGGTGCTGGAGGTTAAACCCAGGTCCTTCTAAATGGTAGGCAAGTGCTCTGCTATTAAGCTTCACTCCTACCCCTAAAAAAGATTTCCAAACTGCAAAGTAATTCTGTGTTTTCAAAAAAAACAAAATTAAGATTGGCATTGGTTTTATTGTTTCACAAATCTATTCAACATCTGCTCTGTACTCAATGTATGTCAGAGTTTTACTTTGGTTTAAATATGAAGAAAATCCAGTCTGGGGAAAATTGTATATAAATGTCTTAATTCTGTAGTGCTTTTAATCTTATCTTCATTATATCATTCGAGGGTAACAGTCTAGACAGCTTTAGAACAAGTTAGTTTTTTTTAATGTACAGGAATATTTTTTCAACTTATATTGAATAATTAATTTATAGATATAATTTCTAGACCTAGAATTATAATTGCCTTGGTTTTGATCTGTATTCTGATTTAAAGGGCTTTGGTGATGATATGAAAACTGTTCAATATCTCACAGTTTCTACAGGATGATGAAATTCTGTCTTATTGATTAGATTATGTAAACACTAATTCACTTGAGCCATGGAATATTCATCTGTAGTGCAAAGGAGAATATAAGAACAAAATGTATTTTTTGTCATAATATGTTTTGTATATTCATATGTATTACTTGATTTTATACATTAAGAACTAGTAAATATTTTATACATTTACATAAAATTATATACAATAAAAACTAATAGCTACCTAATTTAAACTATTTCATGACTTCTCGCCTTAGTTTTCCTGCTAATAAACAATCATTATCTTGACGCTTGTATGTACTTCATGCAATGTAGATGTGAATCAGTATCAGGACATCCAGCTAGTACAGAGTGGATAAGCTTGTGATCTATCAATCAGTAGATAAGCTGAAATCATCACAAGAGAATACCTAAAGTAAATGTCTTGAATTGTGCACATAGAAAAATAAAAGGACACATTTTCATCTTTAAAAAATCAAAATATTTGAGGTTTTGTGGTATTCTAGAGATCATATATGAAACCATAGTAAAATTTAAAAGATATACTTTGAGTTCTTCTATTAGATATTATGAATATATATGAAAAATATTATGATCAGCTCATGTTTCAAAAATCACTTTCTATCTGCTGTATACTCTGTATATTAACATATTTAACTCACTAATTTTACAAGTTAAGAGTTTGGTCCCATTTTTCAGATGAGGGCATGAGATACAGAAGTAATCACTAATTGCTTGAGAACAGGTAGTTAGGAAAAGGTGTAACCAGACTTTGGTTCCAGGCAATCTGGCGTAAATTCAAGCACTTCTTGAATGAAAAATTGTCTGGAAGTAACAATAAAATATTGGGAGTATGTTAAAATTATTCCTTGTCCAGAGGGACCGATAATAGGAAATAAATACCCTCTTTCTCTCTAGAGAGATTAGAGGAGTAGGGCAGGCAAGTTTTAGCCTCAGGAAAGATCAGAGAGGGAAAATTCTCGTGAAGAGTTTCAGGTTAAAGGGGATCTCTTTTAATGAACAGTGGTTTCATGATCACTGTGAAAATACTTGAGAGGAAACACAGGTATACAAATATTAGTTATATAAGATTGACAAAGATGTGAAGCATGATGTTATTTACTGTTATTACAGTGTCAGATTGAGTGGAGATCTGCTGACACCTAGCAGTATACACAGCACCTGTTTGGATCCTAAGTGAATTACTGAAGATGTGCTAGTGACTCTCAATCACACCTCCTCTGATAACTGAAGAGAATCTCTCAAGGAGTTAAAAAAAAAAGCAATAGCTAATATACTTTTCGCATATTTCGTTTTTAACTCTTCATTTTTCTACTTATTTTATCATGTTAATATTTTAAAGCTCTGTCCTATACTTCTTTTTTATCTTAAAATCAAAGATATAAAAATTACACATATGCCTGTTACTCAAAAGTTTTAAAATTATATTTATGTCAAATCATTTATTTTAAGGAATACTAAGATGTAGATGAAACCTTAACTATCTATGTTCTCCATCTTCATGTTTTTTCCCCCCTTTTCCCCAGTGGAAATCATGAATTTAAAATTTGATGTAAATTCAAACTGTGTTCAGTCATTAACTTTGTGAGTACTATAAACTTCACTAAAAAACCACTAAATATTTCATTAACATTTCTACATATTTTATATATACATTATGTTTTCACATATATAAAATTAATTGGATAAGCAGTATAATAAACAATGGTTTTTAAATGTTAAATGAAGCAAGAGGACTCAAGAGAAATCTGTAAAATATCATTGAAAGCCATTGAAGGTGTGAGTAAAAGAAAATAAGTGTGTTTGAGAACATAAAAAATCAATATTAAAAATGTTAAATTTCTCCAAATTAAAATATAAAGGTAATAGGATTACATTTAAAATCCCAATAAATTATTTTAGTTAGAGAAATCTTGATTCATTGATTCTAAAATAATTACAAAAATTTAAAAGTTCAAGATTTCCCAAGATACTTTTGAAAAAAGAAAACAAGTTGAGAGGGGTGGGACATTCATAAGGAATCACAGAATATGATTATTTTGTACCTTCTTAAACATCGCTGGTGTTTTCCAGAGAATTATTTTTTTCCAGGTATTGGTTAAAGAGAGAGAGAGAGAGAGAGAGAGAGAGAGAGAGAGAGAGAGAGAGAGAGAGAGAGAGAGAAGAAAAGGGAAAAGAAACAAAGAAAATCAGTGAAGAAAGAATAATTATTTAAAGCAAGGGAGAAACAAAAACTAATTCCTACCTTATTATTAGCTATAAGTTCCAGTTGTAATAAACATCTAAAATAAACAGACACAATCAGAAACTTATCCTAAAGTCTAATATGTAAGTAAAAATACAAAACAGAAATCATTAGAAAACATTAAGATGCTTTTTACCAAAATTATACTTTTTACAATAACATACCAAATATGCAAATATGAACAAACGGAGACACATGAGTAAGTTATTTTCCATATCTCTCACAGAGAAAATATTAACATCAAAAAACATTTACAGAATATTTACAATTCAATAATAATAGGAAAAGAGTAAGCTGGCATGGTGATGCACACCTATAATCCCAGTGGCTTCTGAGTCTAAGGATTTTGAGTTCAAAGCCAGCCTCAGCAAATTTGAGGTGCTAAATAACACAATGAGACCCTGTCTTTAAATAAAATATAAAATAGGGCTAGGGATGTGGCTCAGTGGCTGAGTGCCCCTGAATTCAATACCCGGTAAAAAAAAGAAAAAAGAAAAGAGTAAGTGATAGGACAAGTATATGTATATATATTTCAAATAAGATAAAATATGTGTTTAATTAACACCTTAGGAGCTATTCCCACCTACTAGTAATCAGAAATATGCAAATTAAAATAAGATAGAATTTTAATCCTATCAGATGAGCAAAATAATTAAGGATTTAATAATATAAACTATTTATGACTATGAAGAAATGGAAAGGCTTAAGTGCTATTAAGCACAGTATAAATCATGGCAACAGCTTTGGAAAGCAATCAACAAATGTTTAACCATGTTGAAAATAAGCATACTGTATGACTCAGAAATTCCATCTTGATTTATAATCTAAAGAAATCCTCTACTTGAGTACAGAGAGAATATATAATAGTCTTCTGTTCTTTTCGCTCTCTCTCTTTCTCTCTCTCTCTTCCTCTCTATTCCACTGGGGCCTAAGTGCTTAGGTCATCAAATAAACAAAGGTTTGATGGAATCAAGATCACTGTTACATGTATCTGGACTCATAAAACTCTACAATCTCCAATCCACTGCTGGTCTATGATGACTTTAATCTTATTCTTGAGATTAATATGTATACATACTTAAAATACTTGAAGCCATTGTTGTTATCTTGCAATAGCATGGATTTACAGTGTGTTATTTTGAATGGAAGTTCAAGAAATCAGATTTAATTTAATCTTAATGAAATATTTTATTTTTATAACAGAGCATATTGCCAAATAGATCTGTAATTGATAATCTTTACACAGAAATTGTAGCATGATATGATGGAGATTAATTGCTCTGTATGAATACAGTGACTATGAATTCAGTAACAAAAACTTGATTAATATTAGTTTAACCAGGCAGATATTTTGATATGCAATGCCCCAAAATCCAGATATATCCAGCTGGTAACTCTGATGCAAGGGATAGGCAATATCACGAGCAGCACATTTCTAAGTATCTTAGTCTTTTATCCCATTTGTCTCTTCATTATTAGAGCATGACCTTTTTACCTGAAAATATTCTAGCAACATTTCAAAGAGAAAATAGTTTTAATGATTCAAAGACACAAGGGGCAGTGCCCATTGGTTGTTTCTCTTTCCATCAGAAATCCAAAAGTTTTCCTAGACAGCCCATCTGGATTACTTTTGCTTAGAACTCATTAGTACTACCTGAATTGCATGGCCTAATAAAGGCCTAACAATAATCAAAGAATTCCGACTATAATGATAGAGAAAGCCTGCCCAGCTACTTCTTGTAGAAATCCTTGAGGTTAAAGATTTCCAATATTAGCTGAAGAAAGTTGAGTCTTTATTGCAAAGCCAAAGGGAAAGGAAGAATTGTCCAGTATATATCTTTTCCTCTCTCATAAATTTTATACTTAAATTTAAATGATTTATCTGCTTGAAACTCTGTCTTAGACTTTTGCAAATTAGAGGAAAACATAAACTATAATTATTTTTGTTCCAATATTTTGTTCCAATATTTTAAAAAATACAATACAAAACAAGTATTTGATAAATATTTATATATGGATAAAGGTTGAAGAGATAATTAAAATATCTGTAGATGTGTCAATCAGAGAGCCTTTAAATAATAGTTTATTTAAGTTTTCTTTCAAATGTAATCTTTTTGTTTTAGTAAGATTTTTATTTTCAAGATTAGAAGTCTAATAAAAATAATTTCATGTATATTGATTTGTTTCACTTCTGATTCCCCCACCCAAAGGCAAATATTTGTAAAGAACGAACAAATTTTAGAGGATATTTTTTAAAACATTGAATTTGCTAATCTAAAAATCACAGAAATAATAGCATACTTAGTAATATCTCATTTTTGTAAACAAATAAATAAGTTTTTTATATCTTTTATTTTCTTGATCAATAGACTAAAATGTGTTAGGAACTTAATATAGTGTACCTAACTTTTATTTACAAACAGAACAATCTATTTATATTGTTATGTTACTAATTCATAGGGGATGTGCTTTTGTGATGTTTTCATAGCATGTATTAAGCGAAATATATTAAATAATCTTAGATATTTTAAGTAGAGATATTTCTGCATATTCAAAATTTGTCAAAATTAGAATAAAGGTTCAAAACACAGAAACTACAGTGAGGATGGGGGAAAATGAAATCACTAAAATATTTTTTAAAGGTTATTGACTTCCTTTAAAATTACTGCTAACTTGTGAATCTACTTCATAAGTAGGATAACTTTAAGGAGAATAAACTTTTTTCATTATAAAGTCTTTTTTTTTTTTTTTTAATTATTGCTTCCGGTGGTGCAACTTTCTGTCCATTGTACACAAAATAAGAAATTGTCATTTCCTGTTGAAAATGATTTTTTGGAACAACAATAAAAAGAATTAAAAAAATTCTCAGTGGGTTTTGCCTTTATATCAAAAAGCTCCCAGGATATTAAGAATTCATTCTTTACTTTCAAGACAAAAAAAAAAAAAAAAAAAAGAAAGAAAAAGAAATCATAATACAAAGTTAAGGAATGTGTTGACTCTTTGCCTTGCAGGATGTAAGCTCTATAACATTGAGAACTTGTCTACTGAACTCTTTATAGTCTTCCTTTCCTTTCCTGTCATTCCCATAAGGCCTATGAGATACACCTCTTATTTTTTTTTAACAAAACTTAATATCATACAGCATCCTAAAAAATAAAATTAAATTAAAAATATAATAGTTATCCTGATAAGTCGGCTTCATTTCCATATTATTTCTCTATTTCTGCAAAGTCAATTTAAATAAAAGAAATTCTTAGCATAGGTATTAGCCTTTATCTTACTTTATGCAAAATATGAATATAAAGTCTTTATAAATTTTATGATCCAATTAATAATAGTGAGATTATTATGCAAATGACACTTCAAGATAAGTTATCTAGTTTCTTTGAGTATGCTTTCCAAAGACTTGTTTCCAAACAAAATTATATAGACACTTATCAGAAATATAAGTTACTTTTTTCTCTCCCCCAGCCATACAGATTCAGTTCTTCTGGAAGTTGGGCCCAGAGGTTTTAATAAGTCTTCCAAGGGATTCTGATTTAAGTTGACACTTGAAAACTACTAATCCCAATGTTGCATGTGTAGAAATTCTAAATTCTGAAATCTTCCCTGAGATTGATAACATCATAAAGGGAAAATAGTCTGCCTTTGTTATATAGGCAATTTTATATTTATATTTGTCTCTCTATTTGTCTGACCAATTATAATTCTTAGTGGAATTCTTAATGGAATGTTTATCTTTGTAACTGTGGAATAAAGTTGGAATGGTAGGTGAATAAACAAAACTGTGATAATATATCCCAGAAAAAAAAAAAAAAAAGACATATTGATGACTGATAAAATTTATGAGTTTTTACTAAGAAGTATTTGGTTAAGTATCCAGGATTATATAGAAATTTTCCATTATAGATTTTTTTGGATGAATCTTATTATTTTTAAAGTTAAACAGGCATGCTAAAATATTTAATTGCTTAAAGAATGGAAGTAGAAAAAGAAACTTCTAAAAAAGCAGCCAGAGCAGAGTGGAAGTAATTGTTGTGTTATGAGACGAAGGTAAAACATTGGAAGTTCTTCAAATTTCTATATTCTAAATAATGAAGATGACAGGGCCTAGGTAGAGGGTGGAAGAACTTTAAAAACAAACTGGACAAATAGGAAATGCAAAATCGGGTACAAGAATTACATCACTGTGGCACAATGGCACCGGGTTAGCCCATGCCTTCACGGATTTTTAATCCCATTGTTCACTCTACCCTTTCCAGCCCAGCTTGTTGTCTTGGAATATGGAGAGAAAACATTCACAGAAATTTATGTTAATAATAGTCAATTCCCTCTGATAAGTGATTGCAACACTTGACTTGAAAAATCTATAATCTCCTTGGAAATATTGCCTCAGAAATGTTGAAATTACATACGGTGATTTTGTTTTGTTTTGGAGTATGCAACTAATTTATTTTAGAAGAATACAACAATTAACTCTAGCCAAGAATTTGAAAATTATCAGCAGAGAAGTCTAACTTGATTTGCAACTTGCTATGTATTTTTTAAATTAGGTTCTAGCTTATTGTTTTCATAAGCTAACTGGATCCATTTATAAATTAGTAGAGAATTCTAGGGCTCTCTGTCTTTAAGAAGCAGGTATTTTGTGTTTTTTTAAGATTTTTATGTTATTCTTCAAATCTTAGAGGAATGATTATAGCAAGCAATGACACTATTATCACAATAATCACAATTTTTCTCAACTTCTTTTGGTAAAGTCAGTTAATGTCAAGTAAAAGTTTTCCCACATGTTGGGTAGCTTTCTATTACTGGTGTTTCTAATACCTGAGAAAAATAAACTTAAAAGAGAAAAGTTTTATATTGGCTAACAGTTTCAGTTCATAGTATTTTGGTCTGAATACTTTGGGCCTGTAGTGAGGCAGAACAGAATGGCAGAGAGAGCATAGCAGAGCAAAAGCTCTTCCTTCACTTCATGAAGCCAGAAAGCAAAGTGAAAAAGGGATTAGGGTCGCTGTATCCCCTCCAAAGGAATGTTTATCTGATCACTGATACAAGAACCCCACTTCCTAAATGTTTGGCCACCTCACAGTCGTGTCACAGGCTGGTGACAAAGCTTTTAACACATGAGTGCTCAGGTGACATGCCAAACTAAACTATAGACTACCAAATTTAAAAGTATATATAATTAACATTAAATATAAAAAAATGACAACCACACCAAAAAATATAGAATTTATTTAAATCTTAGAATTGAATAATGATGAAAACCCAAACTGTGGCCATAAGGGAAAAAAAATCAATAGGCTTTGGTACACTCTTAATACTCTTCTTAGCCCATCAAAAACATGTGTTTTCATTGCTACATTCAGGTCTTGGTGGATCAAAGACCTAGGAATTAGATCAGAAATCCTGCACCTACTAGAAGAAATTGTAGGCCCAACTTTTCATCATGTCAACATAGGAACTGACTTCCTCAACAAGACTCCTACAGCATAAGAAGTAAAATCAAGAATCAAGGGATGAGATGGCACCAAAAGAAAAAGCTTCTTCACCGTGGAGGAAACAATCAAGAGAGAGAGTGTACAGAATGGGGGAAAATCTTGGCCACCTCCACCTCAGATAGAGCACTAAGCACCAGGTTATACAAAGAACTCAAAACCTTAACACCAAAAATACAAATAACCCAATCAATAAATGGGAAAAGGAACTAAACAGACACTTCACAGAAGAAGAAATACAATCAATCAACAAATAGATTGTATTTTTTTGTGTGTACAAAAAAAGTTCAATACTTGCCTATCTTCAAACATTTGAATTATTAAGAGTGGAAAGTAAAAGGGAAGAGAAGAAAAAAGCTGAGATGAGAAATATATAAAGGCTGTATAGTGACCTTGAACTTTATACTTAGATGTTTAAATATAATGTTTTCCAGTGAAGAATACAATTATGTAAAACAATAAATTTCTCAAGGAAAAAAAATAACCCCAAACTATAGTAAAATAATCTCTCAACAAATACACCAATGACATGTGAATTGTCTCTGTCATGCAGAATCTTAGAGGGGAAATTAAGGACTCACAATTCATGCATTGTCAGAAACAAAAGTTCTTTTGTAGTGAATGGTTTTACGTTGAATGTCCTAAATTTATCTAGAAGTAGCAATGGTATTGACTATTGTCACTGTAAAGTATAATTTTAGTAAAGAAAAAGAAAAAAAAAACAAGTAAGACAAATGTCAAACTGTTCTCAGAAAGGAGAAATTAACTCTTGTACAATGAATGCCTTAATTTAATGATGTTACAATTATTCAAGAACTTTTAAAAAGATCATTTGATTTGTTTCCTAACATAGAACTAGACTTCTTATGCATGTGTGACTTTTTAAAATGGCATCTGTTTCAAACTTTGGAATAATGTATAATGCTGCACAACAGCAGGAAGTGGATCATGTCCACACAATCTAGAATAGTACATTGCACAAGAAAGAGCACCAGTTAATGTTTGTTATAGAAACTAAACAAAAATTAAGAACAATGTATTTGTAAAATTCATTTATGTAAATTGACACCCAAATAAATCTTTCCTTAGAATGAACCCATCTAAAAGAGGTTAGAAAACTGTCAGAATTGAAATCCCAGCATGACGGTACCAGAGACTAGTTTTGTGTATGTGTGTAAAAGTCTTGTTAAAGTCATTGCCATAAGTTCACTGACATTTATTTCCCTGAAAATCTGTAAAGAGTGTACAACAGATGCAGTAGGAACTTCTTGTTCTTCAGTTGGGTTCTAAACCAAATTGAGGGAAGTGTAAAAGGTGACAAAAACTGTTCTGCTTCCTGTTTCAGACTGGAGTGTCTCTCATGTATTTGTCACTCACTTCATTTTACATTTTAGTTGATGAGCATCCTATGTATCACAGGGTGTAAAAATCAGACAAAAAAAAGTCTCATATTAAAGGGAAAAAAGACTTCTCTCCTCTTTTTTTGTTTTTCAGGGCATTTCATTAAAACTTTAAAATTCTTTCTTTGCCTCTTTGAGATACACATAATCTTTTAAAACCTATATCAACCTATTACTTCCTTTACAAATCAGGAATATCTATTTTAAGGGCCTGGGAATCATCTCTGAAATGGATCATGAAGAAAGGTAGTACCCCTATTTCTCAGTTGATGTGGGAGTTTAGGAATTTAACATTAATGGAACTTAACATTAACAAAATTGCCTATCATAAAAGTATGAGATTAGTTTTTGCTTTGTCTAAAACCAGTTAATCAACACAAATAATCATCTCAATTACCAGATGATTGATAATGAACTGTGTTTGATGATGGAGTGTTCAAGTTCTCTTATTTGAAGACTACCTATTGATCTTAAGAATTTGTGTCCAAAGGGTTATACCTGCTTAGTTGTGTAATGTGAGATAATGCCTTAGTGTTAATTCAATAATAAAAATATTTTCTTTTTCTTCTAATTTAGTGGAGGAATTTTCTGAGCTATAAGGAAATTGTTTTCATTTAGATTTTCCTAATAATATATAGCAAGACTTGAGACACATATGCTTATTAATTGGCTCAAGATATTTTATAAATACAAACAAAGCAAGTGATGAATACTTAAAGGACAATATTTCTCCTACCCTCTAATTCTGTCTGCATGATTTTTTGCAAGTATTAACATTTTGTCTTTTAGTTTAATGTCAAACTCAACCTCCAAGATGAAAAACAAAATAGCAACAAAATGTGAGGCTTTTGTCTGGGGTAGAGTATTTAGAGACAAAATAAATGTGATGGAAGCCAAACTACTATTTAGATTGTGAAGCAATAAGAAAATGCCTAAAGGGCAAAGGGAAAGTTAAAAACAGCATCAATGGATTACAACTGGATACAAGGGACTATTATGGTGCTGGAAATTTTGAAACTTAAGCTGGAGGAAAAAAATTCATAAATGTATAGGCATGGAGCCAAAGGATAATGGACTAGTAAAAAGGTAGTGTGAAAAAAAATAAAATAAAATTATTAAACTGATCAGGAGACTTTCTGAGGATGCTAAACTTGTATAAAAAATGTAAACTAGTGTAAATGGTTACATAGCTGTACAGATTTATATATGATGTGAGTTGTATAATGATTAAGACAAAATCAATAACAGTTGTCAATTAGTTGTTTATCATAATTTTTATACTTTCTATATAAATTGTTATTTAATTAGTTATTAAATGTTATATAAAATATAGTATACATTGAATATATTTAAATATAGATTATTAATTATTAAATAGTAAACTAATACATTATCAGGGCATGAGGAAAGCTAATTGTAAAACAAAATTAAAAAGTAAAATATAGTTTATTTTTGCATACTTTTCATGAGTATCTAGTATATATGAGATGCTATGGAAGAAATAAAGACAATATAATTCCTGCCTTCAAATGTAATATTCCCCATATAAAATTAATATTCATTAATTTTTATAATGATATTTAACAAGGGCATGTGTATATATGTAATTATATAAGTGGGATTTTTTAGAGCTTATTTAAAATATGATCATATTTAAATTAAAGGAGTATAAGAATTCCGGAGTCTCACAACAATCTAGAATAATACTCATACAAAGGGTTATTGTTATTATCTGTTGAATAGAAATGGAACAAAAATTAAGAACAATGTATTTGTAAAATAAATTTGCATAAATAAGTAGTCACCAAAACTATAAATATGTTCCTTTAGGATGAACCCATCTTAAAGAGGTTAAAAAATTGTCAGAATTGAAATCCTTATTTGCCAGCACCAAAGAATGTCTAGTGGTGTGTTTGCACATGAAAATCTTGTTAAAAACATCTTAGTAAGTTCACTCATCAGAAATTATTAACTATGATGGAAAAATAACTATAGTGAGCACTGACCATTGTACAGTAATATTTGTAAAATTTAATGGCAGCATAACTAAAGGCCTAACTTAGTAATACTTCCAGACAAAAAAAGCATAATCATGTACCAAAATAATTATAAAGCAAACAAATCATAAGGAAAAACTCAGCTTGAAGCAATTCTGCTTCCCTTTGAAATCTATAAAATAAAGCCAGCCCACACCTACAATCCCACTGGCTTGATTTAGTGAAACATTAAACAATGTATGCAGTGAGACCCTAACTCAAAATAGAAAAAAAAAATAAATAAAAATTAAAAAGGCCAGGGATCAAAATATTCTCTACTGCCATCTATAACTACAAAGAGCAACAACAACAAAATCTAGGAGGTGACTTGAGTGGTTAAGCATCCCTGGGTTCAATCTTCAATACCAAAAAAAAAAAAAAAAAAAAAAAAAAAAAAAAATCTACAAGATCTGTTACTTAGAAAATGTGTAATAATAATTGATTAATGCTGATAAATGAAGTAATTATTAATAAGACAATGAAGCTTAGCTAAATTTTCACTTACTTTTAAAACTATATAATCTATGGTTTTCCTTTTCTCATCAGTACCTAATAAACTAATCTCCACATAGAAAAGTAAAATATATATTAAAGTTTATGATGCTGTCTTTTGTAGAAGGATAAATCAAAGAACATGCAATGTAGTGTTGAGTGGAATTGGGGTGATTTTGCAGATAAATAATTCTGGGAAG
The DNA here is from genome assembly GCF_047511675.1 of Marmota flaviventris. NCBI lineage: Eukaryota > Metazoa > Chordata > Mammalia > Rodentia > Sciuridae > Marmota > Marmota flaviventris. The sequence continues at coordinate 8,486,777 of NC_092514.1, forward strand.
GAAATATGCTTTTAGAGAGTTGCTAAAATCTGAACATTTTCCTTCTGCATAGCAGGAAAAATACAAATCTCTTGTTGTTTTCTCTGTGTCCATTTCCTCATGTTGTTCCTTTATCTCTTATAACAGGCACTTATTTTAAAATGAAACTCAGTGTACTTTTAACATAATTGAGCAGCAATCTGATAGGAAGCATTAGGTGTTCTGGTTAATGGCATGATCATTTGGAGTTGTTTTGAATTGAGTGAAAACAAAATTTGAAAACTCATGTTATAATATTTTATGTTTCTTTCCATCTCTTATTAAATGTCTTTGTGTTTATACACACAGACATTCAGTGGCCATTACTGAAAATATTTTAAAATAGTTTATTATGCCTTTCTGAAGGAGTCAGCTTTTTTCTTTGGTTTCATTTGTAGTGATTCTGACCATGGAAATATAGAGGTAAGCATTCCTCTGGGAGCAGGGGGTTACAGGCATTCTGTTTCCCACCATTAGAATGCCCTGCAGTTTCTCCTAGGAATTAGTAAGACAGCTAATACATGTGCAATGCCTAGTTGCTATGGTAATGGTCTGCATGAGGAGACTCTGGGTTAAGAGTCTATCAGCTTCCAACTTGATCTCAGACACTCATCTCTTGGGAATAAAGGAACTTTCTTGTCAGAAAACCACAATGTTTCACTGAGCCTAAACCTGTCCACATAACAATAACTTTATTCAATGGACTTTCTTGAGAGCTACACAAATCTCCTAACATTGAACATTGCAACTTAGTATGTAACTGAGGAGTAAACTGCATAATGTCCTAAGTCTGTAACCTGCCTAGTAATACAATGAACAACATGTACTAATGATGCCAATGACCTAAAGTAACCTATGGATATAAATAAAACTGGCAAGCAGCTTTCTGCTTTTGCCTCTGCATTGTACTTCTATCTCCATTAATTTTTCTTACACTCACTTAAAAAAATTGGGAGGAAAGACAAAACAGAAATATATATATACATATATATATATAAATATATATATGTATATGTATATTTAAGCATTTTCAAGATGAGCACACATGGTATAGTTGCTTAGTTCTTTTCTTTTCTTTTTATTTTTTTTGAGGGAGTTGGGTGGGGAGGGTACCAGGGATTGAACTCAGGGGCACTTGACCACTGAGCCACATCCCTAGCCCTATTTTGTATTTTATTTAGAGATAGGGTCTCACTGAGTTGCTTAGAGCCTTGCTTTTGCTGAGGCTGGCTTTGAACTCACAATTCTCCTGCCTCAGCCTCCAGAGATGCTGGGAGTACAGGTGTGTGCCACTGCAGCTAGTTATTTTTTCAATAGACAGGTATGTTTGTCATAATAATATTTTAGAAACATTATCTTTTAGTGTTCTTATAGGGAGTGACCTAATTCTTAGTTTGTGACATGGTTTATTATCATAGAAATGTTTCATACTGTAGGCTTGTTGTGAGGCACTGGAAATGTTATACTCCTTTATTTAAATATGATCATATTTTAAATATGCTCTAAAATATCCCACTCATAAAATTACAGATGGTAAGTAAATATACTTAAAAGCAGAGGACCAAGGATCTAAGCATAAGGGTCCTATAATCTTATCTTTCTAAATTCATCAAAATCTTTCAATCACTTGATCTCAGTATTATTTTTTAGTCACTTCCAAAACAAATCATTCTGTTTTCATAATATAAATATATTTACAATCATAATTTGATAAATCATGACCAGATAGGCAATCTTCACTAGCTTGAAGTTGTCAAAATTATACTAATTTAATGGTTTTCAAATTCCCACATGGACATGCCAGCTTTTTAACTTTTTGGGCTATTTTTTTTTCTAATTTGCACTGAGATAGAGATTTCAGGAATTGAAGAAAGAAAATTGTCAGAGTTTTACATTCTTTTTAAGTCCTTATGCATTAAAATTCTCAAATAATTCAAAGCTATCCTAAGGTTCTATGAATTAAACTCAAAGTTATCTTTTTAAGTCACTAGGAATTAAAAGCTCAAACAACTCAAAGAAATCAAGACAATTTTTATCCAGAGCTGGTATTGTCTGCAACTATTACAGAAAAATGATAGAGTATTCTTTCAGTATGTGTTTTAGATATCCACAAGAAATTTCAGAGCTATAGTTTTCATAAAGAGAAAGAATGTTCCAATCATATTTTCTTCTAATATTTCCTAGTTTCCAACCCATGATAAAATTAATTTCCACCCATGCTGCAATCATATCAGACCCTTGACCATGGTAAGAGCTAATTAGAGCTAGTCTAAAGATCTTTCTAGAGATCAAAGACGGCTGATCAGACAAAGCGTGCACTTTCCAGCTGCTCCATGGTATTCAACCAGCTGGAGTACTGCTTCTCAAAGAGGTTGGTGAAAGAAGGAATTCACTGAAACTCAATATCAAACAGTCAGAAAAACATAGAGATATGGACATTTGGGTGCTTTGGAGGCAGACCAATAGTACCAGTGTTGCCAGCTCACCACAGAGGGGAGGATGGCATAGGCAAAAAGAGTGAGTAATACAGTGAACAAATTCAGCATAGGAGAACCTGTGAAACAAAGAAGCAATCTGAACTAACCAGAGACTACAAAATGAGCTGATGTTTGAAAAGTGTTCCATATTTTTTAATTGGTGAAAAAGAGGTAATATGGGGAGCGATTTTGAAAAGTGCCATGCTGTGGTTTGCTGCTGTGGGAGTTCAGGAGATCATAACAAGCATTGCCATACTTGTCCTAGCAAGCACCTGCCTTGTGGCCTAGAGTGTACCTGGTGGACTGTGATTGAAACTGGCAGAGAGAGAATTGTGCCCAGTGGGATTCAAGATGGTGATTTGGAGGAGAGTTTGATTTCCTTTTTCTTTGGGATGGGTAAATCACAGGATTACCTCAGTAGAGTCCTCAAGCTGCTTGGGTGGCACAATTGTCCTTGTGTTCTGATCTTGAGAGGACAATATTCATGGACTGTGGAATATATAAGAGCTGAGAAGGGTAGGTTACCCCAACCTACAGGTGAGGATCTCAGGAGGATCCTGCTATCCAGACGCTTAGCAGAGATCAACATAAACGTGGCCCTAGAGTGTGTTGAACTTACTTCTTTAAAGCAGATACAAGCAAAGTTCCAAAGGTTCAATCAGAGCTAAATCCAAACCTCAAGAACTTTTTAATTAGAGCTCTGCATTAGTCTTATCCTGGGAGTTCATTGATCTACTCTGTTTGGATAAAACTCCATTAACTTTGTTTCCTGTTCCTTCCTACAATATACTGATGAGAAGGGAAACTTAGTTATTTAACACAAATTATTATTATTATTTGTTGTTGTTGTTGTTGTTCCAGGCCACTCCAACTGGCAGCTTGATGATCAACACACCAAAAGAAAAGATTTAAGAACACCCTGTCCTTACTCTAAAGGGCACATGTCTCAGGAAGAAGTGGAAAAAAGGGCAGACTGGCATAGTCATTGAACATTCAAACTGTGGACAGTTTCGGCAACTTCAGTGGAGACAACCCTTTTATATTTCATTAAGAATTTCTTTTCATTTTTTATATTTCCTTTTGTGTGTGTGTGTGTGTGTGTGTTTTCTTGCTGTGTTGATTGGTTTCTAGATACACGTATATATCCTTTGAAATTATTTTTCTTTCATCCATTTGTTATTTCATCTTGTTTTGTCTTCTGAGGGTAAAGATCTTTTTTCTTGGTTTGGATTGAATTTTTGTTTGTTTTTATTTCTCTTATTACTATATCTCTCCTTCTTCTCCCTCTTGTTCTCTCATTCTCTCTCTCATTATCTGGTTTCTTTTAGTTAAGTTTTGTCCTCCTTCTTTACAGCCCTCACTTGCTACATCTCTTCTGATTTCCTTCTGTTCATGTTTGGGATAGTTTAAGTTTTCTTTCCCTTCCTACCATATTTTCTTTTCCCTTAATGAATCATAATTTTAACACATTTTAGAATCACTTAGTTTATATAATTCTTGCCCTTACAATTCAGGTAACTGAGGTCATTAGTATTGGGGTGGTGCAGTTGACACCAGTTGACTTTAATATTATATCTTACTCATGGGCTCATCATTACTGTTGCTGTTGGTAATTGCTCATTACTCTTTTTATAGTAATTAGTATTGTAGATGTCATAATAGGCACCCAAAATTTTCTTTTAATACTATATTTCACTGCTGCTGTTGCTATTATTTGCTTTCCCCTTTTCTGTGAGATGTGCCGATCAGTGACACTATGAATTCACAAAGTAGAGATTCTGAGCTAAATCCACAACCCATACAAGAGACATTGCTCCTTGGTCCACACATAAACTAACCCCGCTCAAGCTTTGACAATAATTTAACACATAGAATAGTGAGAAAAGAAAACAAACAAACAACAACAAAAAAAAACCCTCCAAACCAATTACTAGGCCCCAAGTAGGAATGGCTAGGGCAGTGACCTTCAGGTCTCAATGTGGACATCTGCTCCTATGGTAAAACAGAGAAAACTTCTAAGATAATGTCTCAGAGTAACCCTCAGTGTTTTGGCAGCTCTCCAAGAGTGAATTAAATCAGCATTTCTTCAGTGGCAAACTGAGAGGCATTTTTAGGGAGATGCTGTCTCAAAAAAAAGTCAGGAGCAGAGGGCTGGGGATGTGGCTCCCCTGTATTCAATTGCGGATATAAAGTCAAACAAAAATAACAATAATAAAAAACCCTCATAAAAGAGGAAGAGAAATACATGTGAACAGACTTGTAAGTTTTCTTTGAAAATATGACAAAACAGACAAACAAATCCCCCATCTCACTTTATAGTCCCCTAATAGAGTAAATTTCACTTATTGAAAAGGATAAAATTCTAGAGAAAAATTTAAAAATTTATGTTTAAAATGAGTTAAAAAGAAAACTCAAGGAATGAATTGAGATCAAATGCAGTAGTTGAAAAAGCATCTCAATAAAGAATAGAGATTATGAAAATTAAAAAAATCAGAATTCCTGGAAATGAAAGACATAATAAGTCAAATAAAATAAAATTTAGTTTAATTAATAACCAACTGATTAGACTACTTAGAAAACAGAACTTCAGGCCTCAAGAACAGAATATATAAGCTTAAATAGTCCATAAACACTGAAGAAAAAATAAAAGACCATGATTAATATATATATATTTAAAAAGTAACAACATTAAGAAGCCAAACTTAAGACTCCATTGAGTTGAAGAGATCATGGAGGTACAGATTAAAAGAATTAAGAAAATTTTTAGCAAAATAATAGTGGAAAATTTCCAAATTTTAGAAATGAGATGGATGTCCACAAATTAAAAAAACACCTAGATTCCTAAATAGGCAAGATAAAAAGAGAACCTCTTCAAATCGCATTAAAAGCAAAATGCCTAACATAGAACATAAAGATAGAAAAAAAAAAGTTGCAAGAGGAAAAACATCAGCCTCTTATTTTTCCAAATAAACTTTATGACTGCTTTTTCTATTTCTATAAAGAATGTCATTGGAATTTTAATAGAAATTTCATTAAATCTGTATAGCTCTTTTGGTAGTTTGGCCATTTTTTTTTTTTTTTTTTTTACATACTGGGGATTGAACTCAGGGGCACTTAACCACTGAGCCATATCCCCAAACCTATTTTGTATTTTTTTTAGAGATAAGGTCTCACTGAGTTGCTTAGGGCCTCACTAAGTTGCTGAAGCTGGCTTTGAACTAGCGCTCCTCTTGCATCCGCCTCCTGCCTGAGCAGCTGGGATTATAGGCATGAGTCATAGCACCCAGCTTAGTTTGGCCATTTTGACAATATTAATTCTGCCTATCCAAGAACAGGGAGATCTTTCTACTTTCTAAGGTTTCTTCAATATCTTTCTTTAGTCTTCTGTAGTTTTCATTACAGAAGTCTTTCACCTCTTTTGTTAGACTGATCCCCAAGTATTTTTTTTTTTTGAGGGTATTGTGAAGGGGATGGTATTCTTGATTTTCCTCTCAGTTGATATGTCATTGGTGTAGAGGAACACAATTGGTTTGGGGGGTTGATTTTAAACCCTGCTACTTTGCTGAATTCATTTATGAGTTCTAGAAATTTTCTGGTAGAGTTTTTTGGGTCTTCTAAATACAGAATCATTTTGTTGGCAAGAATAGCCAAAGCAATACTTAGCAAGAAAAGTAATGCAGGAGGCATAAAAATTCCAGAACTTAAAAATATATTACAGAGATATACAAACAAAAACAGCATGGTATTGGCACCAAAACAGACCTGAAGATCAAAGGTGCAAAATAGAAGACAAAGAGGCAAACCCACATAAATATAGTTATCTCACACTAGACAAAGGCATATTAAACATAAGTTAACCAATAATAGTTCTGACTTCTCAACTCAGACTCTAAAATCCAAGAGAGCTTGGAATAAGAAAGTTCAAGCTCTGAAAGAAAAAAAAAAGATTCCCAATCAAAATTGCTGTACACAACAGAGGTATCATTCAGTATCAAATGAGAAATGAAATTTTTCCAAGACAAGGATAAACTAAAATAATTCATGACTACCAAGACAGCATTACAGAAAATACTATAGGAAACAGAACACACAGAAAAAAAAAAAAAAAAAAAAAGACTCCTGAATGGATGAAGCTTACTGGAGGAGCAGTTATGCAAATTAATTAAAGTTAAGAATAGTTCAAATAAATAAAACAATCCAAAATGCGAGGTAATAATAAAAATCTCTTCATGATAACTCTGAATGTAAAAGGTCTCAACACTCCAATAGAAGGGCAGAGTAGATTAAAAAGCAAGACCTTGTTTGTAATACACTCATCTTATAGGCAAAGTAATCTACAGACTGACAACAATAGGGTGGAAAAAAGATATTCCATGTAAATTGGGAAAGGAAAGATACCGAGAAATAAGATTCATCAAATCAAATAAGATTCATCAAATTAGGTATTGTGCATGTAGCAATATGATATACTGAATACCATTATTATTTATAATTATAAGGCACATATAAAAATAAAGATCTCTCTCAATGTGGTAAGAAATTATATGATGAAATTAAAATTGTATTGTTATTCACTAATTTTCAGTAAAATCATTTATGATGTTTTATCACATATTATGAATTTGGTTTATTCTAATATGGCACATGCACTGGACAAATGTGTATTCCATTGTTGTTGGGTAAAATGTTATGTAAATACAATTGAATAAAGTTGTTTGATGAAATTTATTTTGGCAATTCTATATTCTTTATAAATTTTCAGGTTATTTAATTGATTTCAAATCTATTTGTAATTTCTCCATCTTGTGTTGTTTTCTTGGTGAATTGGCCTCATTTTTAAAGATGAAATAACTTTACTATAATTGCCAATATACCTTGTCCTGCAATCTACTCAGGCTGATATTACTAAGTCACCATTCCTCTCTTTAAACAAGTATTTTTATTTTATTTGATTTTTCCATCCTTCTGATCTATCTATATTACTATACTTCAGGTGGGTTTTCTTATACAGAATGTGAAATTGGATCTTGTTTACAGAATGGAATAAACTTTGTCTTTTAATTAGGATGATTAGAATATCTACAATTATTTCATGACCAAGAAAGTATGACTATGTTTAAGTTAAAATTTTACCTTGTATTTTAAATTACTTTTTTAAATAGTTGTAGATGGACAGAATAACTTTATTTTATTTTTCTGTGGTGCTAAGGATCGAACCAAATGCCTTGCACATGCTAGGCAAGGGCTCTGCCACTGAGCTACAGTCCTAGCCCTTGGTATTTGTTTTTAATCTATTTTCATTTTTATTATTTGTTTTTCCTCCATTGCATTAACTATATACTTTTATTCCATTTTATAGCTCTTGTTGATTTATTAATTATATATATATATATATATATATATATATATATATATATATATATATGTATTTTACTATTTACAATATACATCATATATAAAATAACATAATGTTGTACATGATAGAAGAAACAATTACATGCTTCCAAAAGCTCTGTTCAATTCTTTGGGTTTTTCCATATATTTAATTTTAAATTTATTATAAATTTGAAAAATATTATTATTATATGCTTTAATTATCAGTGAAAGTGATTAAGATAATAAAACTATTGTTACATTTTTTCTTCCTTCTCTTCCCTTCCCTTCCCGTCTCTTTCCTATTTCTCCTTTCCTCCTGCCCCCTTTCTCCTTCTCTTTCTCTTTTTCTCTCTCCCTTCCTTTTTTCCTTCCTTTCTTCCTTTCTTTCTTTCTTTCTTGTATAGATGCAAGACTCTGGCTGTATTATAGCTTTCGAGCCTAAGGAACATCCTTTAACATTTCCTGAACCACAGGTCTGCTAGCAAAATATTTTCTCAGGTTTTTCATAAAAAAAAAATTTATTTTTTTTCTTCAATTTAGAAATAAATGTTTTTCTTTATATAGGTTTTATTTTGATAGATTTTAAAAATGTTTAGTGCTATGTGATGTCCTTTTTATCTTTTTTTGACTTGTTTATGATGAGAAATCTGTTGAATGTTTATGTTTGTTAATCTATAATTAACCCAGTGTTTTAAACACGGGATGCCTTCAATATTGGTTTTTACAAATTTGACTATGATGTAATTATGTATTTGTGTAATTCTCTATTCCTTTTTTATGCTTTCTTTCTCTTCTCTTCCTTACCCTCCTTCTCCCTCTTCTTCGCCTTCTCCTCTTTTTTCTCTTCTAATTCTTGTGATTTTATCTTTTTTTTTGGTAGTGATACTACTGTTGAAAATATAAAAAGAATTTCCTCACTGTTTATTATTATTATATTATTTGGTTTATCATTTCAAGTTGATTCATTGAGTTCTTATGATAGTTTCACTGATTAAATGGCTGAGCTTTGGCTACAAGCAGAAACAATTGAATGTATTAAGTATTTAATAGATTTTTTAAAAAACTTAATGAAGAAGATTTATAAAATATTATTTATTATGTGAGGTAAATTAATTTTTAAAAAGTTTAAATAATTTTTTTTATTTCTTAAAATGTTTACTAATATTATAAACTTTCTGTGGATTTTAGGAAAATTCTAGTAATTTCAATACCAATTGAAATAAAAAATAATATGCTTTTTATTAAATTTATTTTGTCATTAGCATTCAGCTTACTTTTTAATTTGGTATTTAAGTTTTATTATTGATTTGGCAGACAATTTTACATGTAAATTGCAAGTATATTTTCTCAGTATATTTTCTTTTGTAATTATATTTAATTATATATTATTAATTATACCATTATACTTAAATTTATAATTGCAAATTAGCACCCATAGTTTGAACAATACATATTCAGTCATGTGGGCATTATGATTACAAGACCAACAAGAACAATGGGGCAAACAAAAGTTGTCCCTTATGTCATACAAGGCTAAATGAGAGGTTCAATTATACCATTATGCCCTTATGCTTAATATCAATATGTATATCTTAAATGTTAATGCTTACATCTACATTCTAGTATAGTGTTGAAAGGAAATAGCTGCCAAAATAATTATATATATATAGAAAAAAAAAAACTGGCAAAGGAAAGTTGGACTAAACTCAAAGTTGAATTTTTCAGTAACAGTCCTATGCAAGAACAAACCCTAGAGGGAAATCACCTGGTAAAAATAAAATGACCCCACAGAGAAATGTAGAAAATGCAGTAAATTTCAGAAAATTAAAATAAAAGACAAAAAAGTGAATATTTACTGTTCAAGAAACTTTTAGTAATGAGTTTTCAAAAATGTGTATAATTAAGACATATGCAAGTAGTAAAAATCAAGAGAGGACAAATTGAATTGAAAGTCTTAAGGTTATAATATTGTCTAGAAAGTGATAAAATAAACATCACATGTATATATGTGTGTGTATATATATATATATATATACATATATGCTTATACATATTTATATGTATATATACTAATGTATATATATATATATATATATATATATATATATATATATATATATATATATATATATATAATTTAATAATGTAACATCTGATATTTTTTAAATGAATAAAGAATATATGACAAAAAAAGCTAATAGAGAAAAATATAAGAAAATAAGGATTTTATCATTCCACAAGAAAAAAATATAGGAGAAAAAAGAATTTGAACAGGTTTAAAAATATAAAACAAGAAATAAAATTGTAGATTTTTATCATGACTATAAGTAACTGAATTAAATTCAATGACAATTAAGAAGAATATTGTTTATTGTGGACTAGAAAATACCAACTAAAAATTATAAATAAAATGCATATAAGGACCCAGAGAAGAGAAAATGAAGAGGCAGAGTACATCAGGGAAATATCGACTAAAATAAAGCTGCTATAGTTATAGCAAATTCAGAAAAGTAGACCTCACTATTGTAATATTATCAATTGATTAGGAAGATTTCTAATTATGTATGAACTTAGTTACAGCTTCTAAATATATAAAGCGAAACTTAGCAGAATGAAAGAAGAAAAAAGACAAACTCAAAATATAAATTGCAGCTATTTTAATAGCTTTCATATTCAATGATAAAAGTAGAAGAGAAGTAAATATGAATAACAAAATGACCAAATTTGACCCTAATTAGGATTATTATTTTATAGTTAACAAATGTACAGTTAAGTTAAATTAGGCTAAAACAAACATTAACAAGAATAAAGAATATACAAACACAAACCAAATGTTTGAAATTAAACATGATACTTATAAATAATCCATTATTTAAAATAGATTTTCAATTTAATTTACAACAGAATTTTGATTAATGGTAATAAAAACGCCACAGATTGGAACTTAAGGAATGCAGTTTAGTTGTGCATATTAGGAAATTTATAAGCATTTTTAAGTGAAAACATTTAAAAGAGCAAAAACTGAAAACTACAAGACATTTTTGAGACAAATTACAGACCTAAATTTAAGAGGACATACCATGATAGTGGATTAGTAAGATTAATATTATTAAAATGTCATTATAACTATGGAAGAAAATTAAGCAGCGTACCCTAAGTCATGCTGTAATCCCAGCTACTCAGGAGGCTATGGTAGGAAAATTGCAAATTCAGGGAAGTCTGGGCAACTTAACAAGACCCTGTCTCAAAACAAAAATAAAAAGGGCTAGGGACAGAGCTCAGTGGTGGAGTGCCCCAGGATTCAATCCCTAATACCACAATCAATCAATCAAGCCAGCAAAAAAATAAAGGCCTATAGTATAAATCTTTTCTGAGCTCTGAATATAGATGATTGATGAAATTTTATAAAGCTTAAGCAAGAATGAAATCTGATATTCAAGGGTTTGGAAAATGGCTGGTCAAATCAGTTCTTGGAAGAGAGGACATTTATAATTGTGAATTAGCACCCACAATTTGAGCAATATGTATTTAATCATTTGGGCATTATATTCACAAGACCAACAAGAACAATGGGCCAAATAAAAGTTGCCTCATGTCATACAAGGCTTAAAAATGAAAGAGAGAGGGAGAGGGAGGGGGAGAGAGAGAGAGAGAGAGAGAGAGAGAGAGAGAGAGAGAGAGAGAGAGATTCAAGCTCTTTCACACTCTTTTCTCTCACAGACACTGCATTTAGATTTTTTCAGAAGTCTTGATACCAATTACCATGATTTTGGTCTCTTCATTGGTGATAGTTTGCCATGATGGCTTCTTGTGACTTTTGCCTTTATAGTTGAATTGAAATTTTGTTATGAAGAAGCATTTAAGACTCTGTAAAGTGAGTAAACATTCCTGCAGAAAACCAATATTAACATTATAAATATTAGAATGACTTGAACAATGTCTTTTAGTTAAATCTTTGATTAAGCCAAGAGAATAGGCAACATTCCTACTTGAATCTCTGAAGAGAACTTTGTTTGATATTAATAAATTTGTATGACATTTATCATTTCCTCTATTTTTAAAAATTAATTTCCTCTATTTTTTAAAATTACTTTTCTTAGCATCCTTCTCCTTGTTTATGGTAGACAGACTCTGCCAGTATTGTATTGCCCTGTGAGCTGAGTACCTCTCAAGCTTTCTCTTGTACCACAGCTTGTTCAATTTCTACTAGTTCTTTAAATTTTACTTAGGTGTCCTTGGTTTTTGGTGGTTGTTTCCATCATGGCATGATGAATTATGTTTCTTAGCTTTTACTTAACTTTCAGAACTACACATGAGAAAAGAAAACAGCAATCCAGAATTCAATGAAAATCATAATATGTTATCTTTTTTTTTTCAGACTTAAGCTTCTTCTTAAAACTCTAATGACTATCCTCTTAGGAATTTAATATCATTTCTTGTTTTGAGATTCTAAATATTACAGTTGCCTGTATTTGCAAAAAATTAAAAAATGAGGTTTTTGCATGATTAAAAAGAATTGAGAGATAGTTGGAAAACCAAAAAATTGGGAGAAATTGAAATGGTTTTCAATGCCTGGCCAATTAGTAGGGATTGTCTGATAACTTTGAGTCCCAGAGATCCCCAAAACATTCAATCAATGTGACACAGAGTCCATAGTTGGATATAAAAAAGTATTCATTAGATATCTTTGTTTATATTACTAAATAATTTTCAGGATCAAAGATTTTTCAAATAATTGTTACAGTTTCAAAAAGCTAAACTGTGAAAATTACAACACTTTGTCAAAAAAATTAATTATACAAAACAGAAACTTAGAGGGGACTGAAGTAAACACGTATAAAGAGTGTCTGCTGAACTTGAAAGAGTCATAACATTTGGTGGAGATGGGAGTGTGTCTAAAAATAGGGCAAATAGGAATGCAGTTTATATTTTCTAGAAGGTCATGAATATGTCAGTTTGGTACTGGAGTTTTAGGAGGAAGACGTTCATTTGTGGGCTCTGCAAAGTCTGTTTGCAGGCATCTTAGAATTAAATATGTAACATCTTGATGGGGGAATAATAGTCTAGATTGTTTCTTTTTTATTGTTCTTGATATTGATCACTGTAAAGTCTCTTTAGTAGTAAATAATGAATGGAAAGTGATGTTATTGTCTTGTACAAAGATAGAATTTCCTAGGGAAATTGGTATAAATTCAGCTTTCTGATCAATTGAACTCTTCAGCTAGAACTCTTTAGCTTATTGATGCCAAATGTCATCTAAACACCAACATTTAATCTTATGTACTAAGACTAACAGCACTGGGAAAGGAGTGTGTGGAATTTCATTTTAGCATTTAAAACTCCTAAGTCAACAGAGAAAGATAAAAGAAAGTCAGTAAGATTCAAAGGAGAAGGCAAAGATGGTTGCAGCATCTTCAGTCTCCCGTGTGTGCACTTGTCTGGGTCTGAGGGCTATGGTTGGAGGCTGTCTACTAGTCTACTTTAAATCCAAGTTTTTTCAGAATATTTTTGGGATGCATGAAAATGTCTTTAATTGGGAAATGAGAATTTAAGGGTAATTTTCTGATGTTTTACTAATGTATTTATAGTTAAGAGTACCTGATCAGCTTCCTTCCATATCATGTAGGGGTTCCTATGGTTTGTTTTTGGGAAATATACTTGAACCTATTGATAATAAAATGTTATTAAACGTTTTAAGATTTGCAACTATTAAGCTGCTATAAAATACCAGAGTCAAGGTATGATTATATTACCAAATGCTTGAGTAGCCAATAAAAAGTTCATGTGAAAATACTTTATGAGCTTTTATTGGAGTGGAAGAGTTGGTCATGAGAGCTAAAGGTAGAAACTTTAGCCATAGTTACTGAAGTTCTTCAAATAGTTTTGCAAGTTTTAATTTCAGTGAGGTATTCATTCAGTCTTAATTCTTATGAGGAGAGTGAAAATGCAGCTTGTAAGCAATCAACAAAGACTTAGCAAGAACCTTACTAATGAAATTGTCACTCCCATTATTAAATAAATAGGATAAGTTTTTACAATGAGGAAAGCAAAGCCTAAAAGCTGTTTTCTACTATAACAGCAGGTGATTTATGGTAAGGTAAAACTCTATCAACCACAGCACATAAGGTAATAGTAAGAATATGTTTCTATGTTTATAGCCATATAATGACTAATTAAATTAAGTTCATTTACAGATGTTTAAAGGAAGCTAAAGATGTCTTTAATATTTAAGACTCACCTTTAGAATTTTCCCAGAATTGTGGGTTTCACAAATGGATCATGCATCAGAGACATTATCTTGTTGAAGTTTTCTAATTAAGACTTATTTAGGGTGGTTTTTAAGTTTCTTTGCATGGTACATGTCTTAAATTTCTGTTACCATAACAAATACATAAGATGATTAACTTGTAAAAAGAAAAGTTTTACTTTGTCTCATGGTTTTGGAGGTTTCAGTACATGATCAGAGTCTGTGGTAGCACATCATGGTGGGAGCACATGGTAGAGCAAATCTGATCATTCCATGGCCAGAAAGGGAGAGTGAGAAGGGGAAGAGACCAGGGTCCCACAATTCCCTACAAGGGCATATTCTCAATAACCCAAGACCTCTCACTAGGCTCACCCCTTCACCATCTCCCAAGAGCATCAAGCTGGAGAAAAAGCATCTAATACTTGGACCTTTAAGAGACCCTCATAACTCAATGAGAGCAGTGGGCTACATTTATTAAGTGACTTCATTTCAGTGTTTCAGGGCAGCCCATAAAGCTATATTCCTGGGAGCAGAGACTACCTAAGTACAATAAGCAATTTTATCCCTCACCCCACAGGATTTTGTTTGTTAGTCTTTATAACTCAGTGCATGATACTGGAGTTGACCCAACACTTAAGAAGAGGTCTCTATGTAACAGTGAACTGTCGCGACCCCTTGCCCGCAAGGAAGACGCAACTCAGGAATCTTCTCTCAGCAGTTTATTCAGGTCCCTTGATATTTCTTATTCTTTCTTCTTCTCTTCTTCCCGGATGCCCTCCCAGCCTTAATAAAGCATCCCAAGCCCCAATGCAAAGCTGCCGCGTGGAGCTTTCTCACAGGGTGGTGAAAAATCATGTGCCAACTCTCTCAGATAAGGAGTTGTTTGTCACATACCACAGCGGAGCCAGCGCCATCTCGTAATGGCGACCATAGTCTGCAGAAACGGCAGAAGCGGCTCACCACAGTTCCCCCTTTCTGTTTTATTAAAACAATACAGGCAAGAGTAGAGGTCCTATCCCACTGTGCAGAAGTGGCTGCATAGTATGGCTCAGTCCTAAGGAGGGCCCTTCCCCAGATCCGAGGCCATATCAGCCGACGCCTTTTTTCGTGGGGCGGGGCGTGGACGCGTCTAACCCGCATGCAATAGGACATGCTCTCCTTGAGGTCCACGTCAAGGATCACTCAAGTGCAGTGCCTTGCCTCGCATCCTGTATCGTGACGATGGTGGACGAAGGGGGATAGCTGAGGCTGAACTGTGGCTGTATTAATGACAAACAAGTTGACAGCACCCTGAAAGAAAGGCACGGACTTTAAAGCGATAGAAAAGCACTAGTGTGGAAACCCATCTGCGTGCAATGGCAGCAAGACCGGCAGAGTGCAAGGGCTTTCCAACACTAAGAGAATAACAAGGAAAGTCATGTCAATCCCAGTGCAATGTTATAATAACTTGGGGTGCAACGACCATGACAAAGGTTTACTGTTTAAGATGCGCAAGCCAGACTTGAGGTGAGTTGCCATTTTCTAAAGCTGCAAGAGCTTGTATGATCATAGCCTTTTCTTGTGCATGGCGAGTTTTAAGGCGACAGAGAAACCACAAACAAAGTATAACACTGAAGCAACACATTGCACCAAAAATGCCTACTCCCACCCACTCTTTGAAGAAGGAAAAAGCAGAAGATATCCAATCGGTGAATTGACCCAAAGTCACTGGTTCAACACGGGTACTATTCAAAACAGCAATCTGAGTTAGTTGAGACTGGATCATGTCTTCCGCTGCCATGGACCAATTTCCGGCCAAATATTCGCCAATGATGCGGGAGGCATTTCTGGAATCATTAAATCTGACAGAGGTTATGCATAAATGTGCACGTTGGTCGACACAACCCAAATGTACTAGATCAGACAACTCCTCAACTTGAGCTTGAAGCAGATCTATCCTTTGATTAGCAGCCAAAATCCCAGATAAAATGTGTTGATTAATTTTACTTTGGGATTCAAGTATGGTGGATGTTTGTTGAATAACCTGATTAATAGTGGCAGCAGTTTGTACTTGGCTGGCCATGGCTACTCCAGCTGTAGCTGCTGCAGCAGCAGATACCGCCACAGCTGTCACTATAGCTGCCGTAATTCCAAAATCTCTACGGGTTCTAATCAATTCAACAATAGGAAAGGATTCTGGATCTGCAGTAACTGGGATCGGGACAAAGGTTGGAATTTTCATAATCACTGCCATAGTCCAGGAGCCATTCCAACACTCAGACAAGTAGCAAGTAACATTAGAACAATTAAGCATCCCCTGTAATGTAACATTAGCCAAAAGAAACAGGAACGGAGATTGGAGACAGACTGCTGCAGAGGGTAATGTAGCATTAGATAATTGTGAATTATTTGCAAAAATTTTAAGCCTCCTACCTCGCTCCGAGTCTTGGGTACTGCCAGAAACATTAAACAGCCAACTTTGGACTCCTAATATTTCCCTGGGGAAACACAAGCGCAGACTAGACTAGCCCAATCTGAGGGAGTCATACAAAATCTAGTAAGTCCCTCCACCTGAGTGAGAGTGAAAGCAGCATCTATGCCATAAGTGCGGACGGATTCTGCCAAGGTTTTAACTATCTTAAAGTCTAAAGGCTCATGATATCTTCCCCTATTATTGTCCTGAAACACCGGGTATGCAAGTCCCATATCTGTATTAACTGTCCTCCAAACTTGCGCATGAAAAGACCTCCCGGAACCTTGGCTCCCCCCCACATACGGGGGTGGGGCAACAGGCATCATATCTTCTTCTAAATTTTCAACCTCCTCCTCCTCAGAATTCTGTTGACCAATATTAGATCCCTCCCCCTTCTTACAGTAGGCATGCGCGCCTTGTGTCTCCTTTTTCTTCTTTTTCATTTTTATCTTATGTAGTTGTTGTAACAATATATCAAGGTCCTCAGAACTCTCTGAGTCGCTTGTGTTCTCAGGCGTTCTGAATTCGGTCAAGTCTGGGTAGAGCCTTCTCCTATTTTTATCTTCAGGCTCTTTTGCCTTCTCACTACTGTTACTTTTGATACTCTCTGCCACTTCACTATGTGATCCTTCAGATTTTTCCTCATGTAGTTGTTCAAGAACGGCCTGACCCTCACTCACAGCTTCTTGGCATTTACCATCTGTAAGGCAACTACGGACCATTTTCCAAAGGGGTATCACCCCACCCTCTAATATGCCCTGCTCAGATGTAAAGTCAAGATCTTTGCCTAATTTATCCCAACTAGGTACAGTAAGGCTGCCCGAAAATGCAAACCACGGTGCAGCAATATCTATCTTCTGTAAAAATCTCTGTAAAGTACTATGTTTCACTTCCAGGCCCTTGGAACGCAACAGGCCATCTAGGGCCAGGAGAAGCGGACTTGAAGATGCGGCACCCATGACACAACAACAAAGGAAGCACAAAAAACAAAAGCGAAAGTAGAAGCAAAAGTACACAGTGCAGCTGCAATAAAATGTAATGCTCTCTCTTTCTTTACAGAGGAGCTGCCCCGCTTTGGTCGCGGGTCCCACTTACCTGGGACTAACCCCGCTTTGGTCGCGGATCCCACTTACCTGGGACTAACCGGTGCACCACCCCTGACTGCTGAAAGTTCTGGTTCCCGGGTCTCGGCACCACTTGTCGCGACCCCTTGCCCGCAAGGAAGACGCAACTCAGGAATCTTCTCTCAGCAGTTTATTCAGGTCCCTTGATATTTCTTATTCTTTCTTCTTCTCTTCTTCCCGGATGCCCTCCCAGCCTTAATAAAGCATCCCAAGCCCCAATGCAAAGCTGCCGCGTGGAGCTTTCTCACAGGGTGGTGAAAAATCATGTGCCAACTCTCTCAGATAAGGAGTTGTTTGTCACATACCACAGCGGAGCCAGCGCCATCTCGTAATGGCGACCATAGTCTGCAGAAACGGCAGAAGCGGCTCACCACAGTGAACTATGACACTGTTTCCACTGTGCATAAATAAGTAGGGGAAGTTTAGGGTATGAAGTAATATAAAAGATATAATAAATAATGGATTTCTGATAACTATTGTTTTGTGGAGTTAGAATCCCTAATGTTTACCCTAATTTTTCATATTCAAAGCAAAATAAAGTTTTGGGGTTATTAGATCAAGGCAAGGGATTTTGAAGAAATCCTTAATGCTTTTGAATATAGTCTATTGTAAATCTATCTAAGCCAGATTTTTCAGTTTTCATAAGATTGTATAAAGAGTATATTCAGTTCTAGATTATTATAAATTGCATGAACAGTATGAAACCATGAATGTCTCCAAGTTTTCCTGTAGTAGTTGACCAAGGAAATTTATAAATAATTTTTTTGATTTTGGAGGAAATAAGAGTTATAATTTTGTATGATGTCATAGATTAGAAAATGCACTTATATGGGACAAAATTGGAATTGGTCCTTAAAAGTTTAGTCAGAAAGTGAAATGAATCAATAATACAATACTTTTCATTTGAAGAAAAGAACAGAAGAAAATCCATGTGTAAGTGTGTAATCCTGACTTAGTATTTGCAAAACATAAGAGATTGCTTCTTCAACTCAGTAGAATTTAATATTTTTTGTTTATTTCCATAAATATATGCAAAAAAAAGAAGAAGAATGAGGAGGAGGAGGAGGAGGAGGAAGACATGCTGAGTCTGTGTGGAAAGGTGTATTAAAAAATGCTGAACATATATAGCAACTGTAAAGTCAGCTGTGTTGGGGGTTGAAGTAGGATACAATAGTACTCTGGGAACTACAGGGAGGAAGGAAGTTTGCACTCCTTAATGGCCTATAAATAATGTACATTTGGTGTCCATATCCATTTGCTTTTTTAATAAATAAAATGTTAAAAACAAAGGCTAATATAAAGAATTTTGAGTCCTTTTTGGAGGTAGGTCATATATTGGATCTTAATAACTTCCTTTGTTAATAGGTATTAGGCTAGTTTCAGAAAAGACCTAGATTGACTGATTGAGAACTTTTAGGTCCAGTTTATTCTATAAGTTCTAGATACAAACTACCTTTTGCCAGGAGGAGGCAATTGGGAACAGATGCAAAGGCTGAGATTTCAGTAGTGGAATCATCAGAGTGAGTAATCAATCTATGCTGACATAAAATTATTATTCAGGGATTTATCTGCTTCTGGGATTTCTAGAAAGAGACTGTCCAATTAATATTTGATAATGGCATCTCGTTTTTAAATAGGTCTTGCCCTCACAGATCCATTAGAGTGGAATCACTAAGCAGAAAATGTATATCAATCAATTCCAGAGAGGTGGGAAGTGAGTGAAACAGAAGAGTGTGTGTGACAGTTGAAATTCCTACTGATGAAATCTTGTTACTCTGAAAAGAAATGTTGGAAAGGTGGTATGGTTTACATAGCTCTAGGAATAAACAAGAAATAGAATATTGCAGTTTTATATTTGCATGAAGTTTCTCTCCCTTATTTTGTTGCTAGAAATTATAGGCCCAAGAGTTGTTATTTCCTTGGAGATGTTACTAGAATCTCTTTCCAGCTTAGATAAGGCAGATTTTCTTCCACCATGTTTTGCCTTAAATATTAACAGACATCTTTGTCTAGACTAGACTACAGGTGTTTTGTTTAGGGGTTTATCTAATTTCTAATCTGAAAAACTATTGATCTCTCTCTCTCTCTCTCTCTCTCTCTCTCTCTCTCTCTCTCTCTCTCTCTCTCTCTCTTCCTCTCTCTGCATCTAAGGCTTTCAAAAAGTCTTAGTAATTCAGGAAGGTAAAAGGAGTCTTTCATCCAATTTTTTTTCACCAGTTTGTTGTTTTCTAACAAAATATGGCAATTCAGTTTTCATCACCACAAAACATGAATTTGGGAGTTCTAATGTATTTTCTTCTGATTAAAATCTAAAATATGAAAATAAGTCTTAAAATACTAATATAAGATTTAGTTATCACAAATCCAGTCTTGTGCTTATTTGTAGGACTGGATTTTCTGCCAATTCATTTTTAAAGAAGGAACTCAGGTATTACTGCAAATAAGTTGCTTGTATCCTATTTTGAAATGTTTCTGTCTCTCTCTCAATATATAGGGGTGTATGTGTGTGTGTGTGTGAATATAAAATTTTTCATATTTATAAAATCTGGCTCTCATATATAAATTGGTTCATATATGTGTAAACTTTGTCTCCCTATATATACATAGCTGTATATCTATACATATCTATCTCTAATATAATTTGGAATTCTCAAAAAATTTGAGCCACATATTGAGTATAATTTTGGTAATCAATATATTTTATTTTTTCTAACCAAATATAACATTACAAATGTTAGTTCTAGAATAGGTACTAGTTAGTAGATATGTAAGTATCCTAGAGTGTATGCCCCATGGACAATTCTAATTATTAAATTTTTGTCCTGTGATAATTATGAGAATTCTAATTAAATTACTTTTTTATTGTTGGTTGTTCAAAACATTACATAGTTCTTGATATATCATATTTCACACTTTGATTCAAGTGGGTTATGAACTCCCATTTTTACCACTTATACAGATTGCAGAATCACATCAGTTACACATCCATTGATTTACATATTGCCATACTAGTGTCTGTTGTATTCTGCTGCCTTTCCTATCCTCTACTATCCCCCCTCCCCTCCCCTCCCCTCCCCTCTTCTCTCTCTACCCCCTCTACTGTCATTCATTTCTCCCCCTTGTATTATTTTTCCCTTTCCCCTCACTTCCTCTTGTATGTACTTTTGTATAACCCTGAGGGTCTCCTTCCATTTCCATGCAATTTCCCTTCTCTCTCCATTTCCCTCCCACCTCTCATCCCTGTTTAATGTTAATCTTCTTCTCATGCTCTTCATCCCTACTCTGTTCTTAGTTACTCTCCTTATATCAAAGAAGACATTTGGCATTTGCTTTTTAGGGATTGGCTAGCTTCACTTAGCATAATCTGCTCTAATGCCATCCATTTCCCTGCAAATTCTATGATTTTGTCATTTTTTAATGCAGAGTAATACTCCATTGTGTATAAATGCGACATTTTTTTTATCCATTCATCTATTGAAGGGCATCTAGGTTGGTTCCACAGTCTTGCTATTGTGAATTGTGCTGCTATGAACATCAATGTAGCAGTGTCCCTGTAGCCTGCTCTTTTTAGGTCTTTAGGGAATAGACCGAGAAAGGGAATAGCTGGGTCAAATGGTGGTTCCATTCCCAGCTTTCCAAGAAATCTCCATACTGCTTTCCAAATTGGCTGCACCAATTTGCAGTCCCACCAGCAATGTACAAGTGTACCCTTTTC